>NW_028095541.1:11636659-12386420 GCF_014824575.4 Sturnira hondurensis
TTTTCTTAAATTCTCTGTTCAAGAGGAGTTTGAAGAATTTTCTTTCCCATGCCTTGTAAAAAAACTCACTGTTCAACTATCTCAGTACTACATTGTTTCTTTCCCCTTAGATTTCAACAAGAAAAACTTAAACTTTGTTGGATTCCCACGTCGAAGGAAAGTTCCAAGGTAAAGTGCTCTTTGCTCAAGGAATCTTGTTTTGAAGATTTCTAAGAGCTTTTTAAATTATCTCCTAAATGTCTAATTTATGCATTTAAGTCTTCGTCAGTATGTTTTCTCTCCAGAGGTTGATTTGTTAAAATAAATGAAGCAAGCTTATGCAATAGTGCTTCCAGCCAGCAAAGATTCCGCTCGTGCGTTTAATACCATGTCTGCACACTATTTGCAGAGCAGAATGTTGATGTCTCTGTAACTGCACGCTGGCAAAGCACTCTGACCTTTTCCTTCTCATACCTGCCTCTAAGCATGGGCTGTCCTTCAGTAACCTGTCCATCAAGTAAGGGAGCTTTTGATTTTTTAAGAAAGAGTTTCACCTTGTTTCTCCTCCCTATTCCCCTTCCTTCTTCCTTCCGCTTTTCCCTCTCTCCCTTCATTCTTCCTTCCCTCCCTTCACCCATCCACCCCTCTGTCCACGTGACTTGGTGCCTGCTCTCTTACCCTGTCTGCACCTCATTTCCCTTGGGTGCAGAATATTGTGGGTACTAATTTGATTTACGCAATGTGCTCAAACTCCATGGTATATCATCATCGGTATAAAACAATGTGAAAGTTAAAGTTTGTGGCAAACGAGGTAGCTGTATCTCAGGAGCTTCTTAGATCCCTCTCGCTAATAGGTTTGGGGTTTTCAAGTGGAGGTGCAAGGTTATCATCCCTTACACACAGTCGTGAATCTCCACCTACACTCCCTTGGGCTGGTAAGACCCAGACCAGTCTACCCTTAACTCCACTCGGATGTTCTTGTTCCTAATGTTTATGTGGGACGTAGGTTTTTTGTTTGTTTGTTTGTTTTTACCAGAACCGGTTTGCATTTCAGTGGCATTGGAACAAACAGTTGTCTGACTTCTGTCCTCGTCAGGCTGAGCCCGGCTCTGCGTTTGAAGTGGCAGAGTCGATCTTGTGAACAAACGCAGGAGAGCGCAAGAAGCCTCAATGAATTTCACACACATTTCAGTGTCAGGTTAACCAAAGCGGAAATGAGCCAGGGTCACCAGGGAGGTTGTTTTATTTGACTTGAGAAACCTGACCCTTCTAGTGCTTGACCCAGTTTCCCCTATTTCTCATCTTTACAACATTTTTAACAGGATATAAGGTTTATGTTTTGCTTTATTCAGGCTTCTCTAACAGAACCCCACACACCGGGTGGCTTATAAATAACAGAAATTCACCCCTCAAGTTCTGCAGGCTGGGAGTCTGAGACCAGGACGCTGGAATGGTGGTTGCAGAACGCTGAGTTCTTAACCTCCTCCCTCGGCTGAGTAGTCTGGGGCCTCGCTGAGCCCTCATAGCACTAACCCCATTCATGAAGGCCTCCCCTCATGGCCCGATCTCTTCCAAAGACCCACTGCCTAATGTCATCACCTTTGGGGGCTAGCGTTTCAGCACAGGAATCCGAGGGAATACAGTCAGACCACAGCCACTTAGTTCCCAGTGTGTCCCTAGCAGATTGGCTAAGCTCCGATAGTGGCTAAGAAAAGGGTGTACATGGGAAGGGAGACAGGAAGGTATTGCTAATTCAAGGATAGGAAAAGCAGAAAGTATGAAGGTCAGATACTGCCATGGTGAACAGCTCAGAGGGACGCAGCTGTTCTAACGTGCTGGGTATTATTCCACGTACACCTGCGGAAGTGATGGCCTCCTTGCCAAGGTACTGAGTGTAAATGGACGAGATGTAAGAACCTGCCTCCTTCACAGAAACTGAGTCAACCAGAGACCAGAGGTGAAAATATGAGCCAGTGTGGTTGGGATTCCTATGTCCTGTAATGGAATCTTCTGTAGGAGCAGGAACAGATCGCAGCTTGCAGGAGCCTTTCACAGCCTGGCGCTAAAGAATCACTGTAAGAGTAGATCCTACATTTTGTGAGAGGTAGAAGGTAGTAACAGCAGAATATCCTGCCCTCACTTTAATGAAATTACCCTTTGTCGCTACCACAGGACATTAAAGTAGGTTAATGGGACACATTTAAAAAGATTGTCACAGAGGCAGGGGGCAGTCTCAGGTTATGGAAGCCGAAGGAAGGAGGTAGATGTATTAAAAAATTAGAAAGAGTGAGCACCATTTCAGAGGAGATGGAGCTAGATTAAAAAATGCAAAATGTACCTCTTAATATTTCACACTTTTAAAATAATAAAAATTCATAAAATTCAGACTAGCATTTACTTTAGTTACATAAGGAAGAAGGTTCATTACGGAAACTTGGGACCCTTCGGTTGAGCTGTGGCAACCAACCAAGGTCTGCAGAGGTTGTCGGGGCAGAGACCCAGTCTCACGGGGGGGAAGACCGCCGAGGAAGAGCCTGACTCAGCATTGGGGCTCAGGGCTTGGAGTCAGCCCTCCTGGGAGTCTGGGGTGGGCCTGACAGTCACGCTGCTCTGGTGCCTCCGACTCAGGAGAGTGAGATCAGGGTGATGTTAGGGCTCTTTTGGGCATGTGTATTTCATGTTTATTACGTGATCAGAAGGGGTTACTCATTCACAGCTTACTCAGAGTTCTTTACTGGTTGTCTTGCCTGCATTTCCACTGCTGACTGTGCCCTTGGGTATAGAAACTCCAGGGAGGAGGCGTGACTTTTCAAAACCTGGTTCGTGTAGGCTTGAGGGGTCTTGCTTGGGTGGGAGCTTTTGTGACATTCAGAGCCACGCTTTCTTACCCATTCTCCTCATTCTTTTTGTCTGCCCATCTGCTTCCTCAGAAGTTATCCATCATTTAGTGGGAATGGGGGGGGGGATAGGAGCAAGAAGAAAATATAAAGACAGCCACATAGATTCTAGTAATAAAAGTTTATCTTCAAGATGGAGACTTAAAAGTAGAATTACATATATACCAATGTTTTCATTCATGTGTTCAAGGTAAACAAAGATAGTTAGGAGAGACGTTTTCCCAGGCACACATTCTAAAGCTGAAAGAAGGAAATGAAGGAAGGGAGGGAGGAATGAAGGGAGCTTATAACTGATGTTCTTAAATATATGCCCTTCTAATTATTCTCAATATTTGCAATTCTTTGTGTCCGCATCACGTCAACAGTATATAAAGTGTATACAGGAAATACCTCAGAGTGAGCTGTAGCAAGGGTTGAAAGCGTTTTATTATAGTCATTCATTCATTCATTCATTCAGCCTATATGTATTGGTTTGTACTGGGTTCTACAAATAGGAAAACAGGATACAAAGCGAGAGAAAAACAGAGGTGTGTAATGTAGATCCCGTGGGCCAGGCAGTGGGTTAGGGGGCTCTTCCTGGAGGAAGTGACCTTACCCTGAGGCCCAGGCCAGGACAGGACTCAGCCAGGACAGGAGGAGAGCTGGAGATAAGAGCATTCAGGTGGAGGAGGTGCACTTACAGTGAACCCAGTTAGACAGGCGTGAGAGGTGTTCCTGACAGCGCCAGTTCTCCACTGGTTTCCGACCAGCTGCGGAGGCTGTACCGTCCACTGCTGCTGCCCTGTCTGCAGCTTGTTTCAGGAAAGTACGTGTCTGTGGAGCCAGGGGCTGTCAGGTGCCGACTTGTGAACTCACCTCTGTAAAGGTCCAGCAAAATGTTTAACTTGGGCTGATGTCTCAGTCTTCATCAGTGGCTTTCCTGAGCTTTTTGATAAGCAGGAAAAGGAAGGGGAATAGAAACATACAGATATTGATCTTTGAAAATATGAGATAATGATTGTACCCCAAAGTCAATGGCTTCAGAAGCTGAATGTTTCAGGGATTGCATCATTTTGTTTTAATACAGATTTTTCCCCTGAGATTTTAGTTTCCCAAAGAAAGTGCAGAACAGTATGAAGATAGTTAAACAATAGTTTATCAATCAAAATAGCATGTCATTCCTTAACCAGGGCACGTTTCCGCTAAACGTACCCCCGGATAGAACGCTAAGAGGAACCCTCACTGCCCAGCAGCTCACTGTGCAGCAGTGAGTGCTGACTCTAAGTTTCTCATCCAAGCAGATGTTGCAGGGTCTTTTTAAGCCATCTGGAGTGTGGTTTATAAACACTACTTATTCTCCAGGCTTCTTAATAAATAGTATGAATACGTGGCACTCCTACTTATGAATGTAAGTCATACTGCATTCGTCAGCAATAACCAAGGCTTCTGACGAGCTTGGTCTTAGGAAGATGGGGTGGTGAGCCACGCTGTGGCGTGTGTGGGAGTTCCTCGACATTTAATCTGTATGTGGGATATAGATTATCTGTGTGTGCCATTGATACAATGTACACAGCACCCTCCGCAGTGTGTCTTGGGCCTCTGTGAGGTGTGCCCCGCAGGGCAGAAACACCGTCGGAGGAAGTACACCGGGAAGGTCAGCTTCACATTGAATGCGTTTTCAGGCCAATTGTTCACCTCTCTGGAGGTGATCATATCATGGGGGAATAGCAGTTTTCTGTTTTCCTAGGTTGGTTTTCTTCCAGCGAGGCAGGCGACTCCATGCCCCACTCGGGGCATATTCCTGCAGGAGACCACGGAGTTGTACGCACAGTGGTCTTGGGGCCCCAAGCATGCACCACTATGTACAAAGTGCTGAATTTGTATCTCACGTAGTCTTCCGGCCAAATGTGTGTTCTTGGGGAAGTCACTTAGCAGTTTCCTAGTCTATAAACCAAGGATAACAGTTCGGGGGTGTGCTGGGGCCAGCTCGCGGTGCCCGTCACAGCCAGCGTGCCTCTCTCCCAGTTTCCAGCTCCTGCTGAAGAGTTCACACTACCAGCTAATGATGCAAAGCAAGTGGTTTGGGGGTGGGGGAGGGGAGGTGCACTAGAGGAGGGAGGCGGTTGTTAGACATTTATCAGCGCAGCGCTTGGCTCCTGCCTCATGGCGTCTGAGGAAGGTAACTAAGGCAACACATGGGACATGCTCAGCGCAGCAGGAAAGTGCACAGCCGGTGCTCAATGCCTTTGTTCTCCTCCTCTCTCATTTCTTCTGCTTTTCTTCCCAGACACATTAGACCTTTCACCATGCTTTTATTTCTTGGTTGTCGGAAGGCATTTGTGACTTTAATATAATTTCAAATCAGGAAAGCATGTATCCCCTAGACAAGCTGCTGATTTCCTGAGGGAGAAAGTGTAACACAGAGAGGTCAAGTGATTAATCCGAGCTGAAACAGCTACTGGTGCCGCTAGAACAGGCGGTCGGTCTGAACGGTGGTTTTTTCCGCCCTGGGCCATGCCGCCAGCCCCTGTGAATGCAGTTATTTAGCTGTACAAAAAAATCGTTGTAACATAAATGTAAGTAAATGAAAAAAATTACCAATCAATTCCCCCAAATAAAACTTTTTCTTGCAATCTATATACACACATATTTGATTATATATAACAGTAGCATAATTTTTATACTCTACGTATTTTTACTAAGTATCACATATCTTGCTTTAAATTGAAACATTTTATTAATGGAGAAATTTTTAGTTTTCAGAAAGAGTTCTTTCTTGAAGATAAAGAACAACTTGCTAACTGCAAAAGAAGAAGCGATGCTAAGTTTTTAACTGCACTTCCTAAAGGTAAGATTTTTTCTAAATGGTGGACCAGTGTCCTGGGCATACAACAGTTGTGTTATCTGGTTTTCTCGGAGAACTCTTTACCCAGCCTCCAGCCGGGATTCCCCTGTGTCCCTTTCTGCCTCATCCAAGAATCAACCTCAATTAAGGAACCTCTCTTCTTGCATTTTTAATCCTCACCTTTCTATGTGTTCCTTCCCTTGCATTTTAAGCACCCACACGTTTTCCCTGGAGGCTGGGTGGGGAAGGTACGAGAGGGTTCCTAGAATCAACCCTACCTTGTCCCTCCTAGCTTCTTCCATCTGGTGAGTTCTGCTTACATGCACGTTTCTTCTCCCTCCAGCCTCCGCTGGCCTCTCGCTGTTTTCTGGTGCTGTGGTGTTTGCCCTTAGTGTCTAGTAGCTCCCACTGCACCACGAGCACAGACTGTCTCTTCTTCATCTCTCTTCTTCCCCAAGTAGGCACTCATGTTTGGTGAATTAGTATTTTCATTAATGAAAATGCACACGCAGTAAAATATTTTCATCTGCTATCAGTCAAGAACCCCTAGTTTTACCTGTGCAATGATATGAACGTACACCATTCAGTTCATCCATTCAAAGGCTTCCATTTCAGTGACATTCACGGGGGTTGCACATCCATCACCCCAAAGAGAAACCGCACACCTCTTAGCCAGGACCCCTCCCCCGTGCCCCTCCAATTTTGTCATTACTTATTTTATAAGCTGCTCCTCCTGACATTAGAGGCTTTCATCCAAGTGTGAAGGTGAAGTGCTTCCTCCTGGGGCCCAGGAGGCTCAGTATCCAGAGCAGTCTGGCCCTGGTCCGTGCCCGTGGGCGTCAAGTGCAGGGTCAAAGAGCCTGTTCTCGCCGCTCCCCCCACCACTCGCCTTCCCTCGCAGGACTCTGCGCGCTCAGGTTTGCAGCGCTCCATTGGAGGATGGAATTCAACAATGACTAACAGAAAAAATCATGTTTCCCAAGAAGAGCATTTGGAAGACCTGAATGTTGATGTTAAATATTATTACAAAGCAAACTAGGCAGTTAAATAATTTTATAAAGCGTTATAGACCTGATGTCAAACCCACCCAAGTTGTGTTACTTGGAAAATAACCAACAAATTCCCACCAGAAATAACTGAAAATATATCTCATAGAATATTATTGCTGAAACAAGGGCAGCAGACTAGAGAGTAGATATATTAAAGGGTCACTTAGTACACATCAGAGTATTAATGCCTTTGAAAGCAAAGTAGAAAATTGATTACAGCGGAAGTGAGATCGGCCATACTTATTTATATCTGGGTCACTGTTAATCAGTATTACCATTCCCTGAACCATTTATGGATTATACACATTATGACCTAGCATACAACCAATCGAATTGTGGCTGTGTGATCTAATTTTAAAAATATTCTCATTCCTTATTTTTAGGAAATATACAGTGAGGAGTTGAGATGAAGGAGCACTGCAACTTCTAAATGGTTCATAAAAATCAATCTGTAAACATGTGTGCGTGTGTTTTTACACATAGGCACACAAATATACACGTGAGGGAAAAAAGGATAAAAACAAACCAAATGGAGTAAAATGTTAACATATTATAAAGGATTCACTTTCCTACAAGTCTGAAATTATATAAAAGTCTTAGAGGAAAGAAAACTTCTTTTGGTAGAAGAAGACTACCCATCAGGAGGTAGCTGGCAGAACTGTGGGTGGTCCGTAGAAGCGACTGGGCCTAACAGCGCAGATTTCCACGGCCAGGGCAACTTTCATGATGTCTTAGCATTAGCTTTTTTCAGTGCTTTGCAATGAACTTGACCAAATTTCAGTGAGAGGACTTAATGAGGACTATATGTGCCCATAGGAGGTTTTTTTTTCCCCCCCGGGAAAGGAATAAATAAAGTATACACATTAGCAATTCAAATAAAATGTTGTTCTCTTTTATCAACTGAGGTGTTTTTCCACGGGATAAATATACTGGAGTAATTATATTACATGTCATTTTACTTTTAAATTATAGACCTGGGGAAGGGAAGCCAAAGTCAAGGTGTCTATTACTTCTTTTGTCTTCCACATCATTTCTTCCTCCTCTAATCTCATGCCTATAGCAATGATGTAAATCTCGGTAATTGAAAATATACTTGTAAGAAAGAGCAGACTTGAGAGGTGATTTATTTGCCTCTCTAATTTTTTTATTTCCCTAAAATATTGGCTATAGACTTTCCCTAGAAATCAGTAAGCTCGCTGACACATTTCAAGGATGCTTTGATTCATGGCTTCATTGCATTTCCCAGTGTAAGATCAGGGGGGCTGTAAGGGTTTAGGCTTGCAGTAGTTTTGAGTTGGAATCTAGGCTTGATTGAAAAGAGAGCTGTGATGGGCTGGTGATGGCTGTCAGCGGCACACCTGAGGGCATAAACTAGGGGACCGACTGCCTTTGGGAAATCTTCATACCGGGATCAGTGATTCACAATCCAGGACAGTGCCGTTTCGAGGGGGCTTTGAAGACACACACACATTTTTGGTACAGCACCTGGGGATGATTTGGCATTTAGGAGGAGAGCCAGGGCTACTCAGCAGCCTGCCGTGCGAGGCTCACAACAGAGCAATTGCCCATTCACAAGGCCATCGGTGCCCCTGTAGTGACCTGTGACCTCCTCTGGAGCCAGCCTTCCAGGAGTCCATGACCCTGATGAAATGCACCTGTGTGTCCGCTAAACGCTCTCCTGAGACTTCTTATACTCAGCAGTGAATGGCTAACGGGGGACAGTGTTCGCTGGTGGGTTGCCCAGCCTGTTTTGTCCAGAAAGCAGCAGAGATCCCAATGGACAGTAGGAAGTCTTGGCGTGCTTGCCCTGTCCCTCAAGTGCCTCTCACTGCCCCAGACTTCTCGAGGATCCGTTTCTGTGATGAACTCTATTATGACCCTCAGCCTGCCCCCTTCTCTCATCCTCTTAGTCCCTACAGAACACTGAAATGGGGCAGTAATGGCAGTAGGAAAAGCGCCCTTTGTCGGGGGCGGGACATTTGCATAGTCTCACAATTAGTTGATCTTTCCTTCTTGAATATGGGCAAAAGCGTCAGAAAGGAACTTGTTGCGTAGTTTGATCACTGTCCTGCTTGAAGTCACTTTTTTGGTCTTTCCTTGCATAATTGTTATAGAAAAGTTTTAAAATGAACAATTTAATGGCACGAAAGTGATTTTCACAACCTTAACTTAGGACGGAAGCATAGTACCTCTTAACTTTTCCCAGCGGAAGTTTTTGGTGCTCTGTGGGTGCCACATTAACGTTTTATCCTCACGCTGTCACACTCGACGGCCAGACCGACGCGCCATGAACTGGGTGACCTATACACAGCAGCATCTCACTCCTGGTGGTTCTGGAGGCTGGAGGTGCAAGTCCAGGTGCCAGCATGGTCCAGTTGTGATGCAGACCCTCTTCCTGGTCCCAACCAACTCTGGCTGTGTCCCGCCCTGGTGGCGGGGGAGGGGGAGCCCTGTGGGGCCTCTTTTGTGAGAGTGCTGATTCTACTCCTGTGGCCAGAGCTGGATCCCTTCCCAAAGGTTCCACCTCCTCAGGCCATCACTTTGGGGATCAGGATTTCAGCCTCCGAGTTTGGAGCTGACGAAACCACTCAGAGCGCATCAACCCGGTAGAAATAACTTGGGGGGAGAAAAGGTTAAGTGTCATGCCTACTCAGGACCCTGTAAACACACTCTGTTTCTCAGTTACAGTTTTGAGACACGAGCTTAAGAAATACCTTTCAGAGCGCTTGGAATTTGGTCTCACTAGCCTGTTAACCAGTCTTCTAAAAAAAAAAAATACAGCTCTGTTCTCCATTTTGGAGATTTAAATAGGTAACTGATACTCTTTGGTTTATACCACCCTTGAAAAGATTTTTAAAATACGTGCTACCAGCCATTAAATCATGATCTCACTAGGGCTAATCTGTTAACTGGGAGGCTATCATTAGCCAGGCTGACGCAGCAGGCGGTGGGATGGATGCGCTATTATCGTCATACCCACATCTTCTAAACAGAGACATCACACTCTGTTTAGCTTTGCTAATTGACTTTGCAGGGCAAGCACCCCGCTGCCTCTAGTTACTCTGGTTCCTGGGAAGGCCACGTGAGAGAGAGAGGCTGTTCTGAAGCCAACAGTCTTACCAAAAGTCAACCTAACTTAAATTTTAAGGTGACTATCATTTAAAAGTAAATTAAAAACAAGGCTTGTATCTCTGAACACAATCAAAGCCATGCACACATGTGTGTGTATCTGTGGGTATATGGTTTTGACTCATCACTAAGAATGACCACTTTAAAAAAAACAAGTAGAAATTGAGGCAGTTCAAAATTACATTCCATGCATTCATACCCCCTCTTTTGAATTTCTTTGACTCAGCCTTTCAAGGAGCTTGTGGGCCCCGGGGCTGACAGTGACTTCTCTCTTCCACCCCTTCCTCAGTCTCCAATAAGAGCCCCTCAGAGGAGCCTGCGTGAATTCTCGTGATTGAGGAAAAGGCCAGAAGAGAGACATTTATTCTTCACAAAATTGGGTCATTTCTCCAAAGAAACAATTATTTGGCATCTTAGTGATACCCTGTAGTCAGTATCACATGAGTCCCTCCCCACGTCGGCACGACACGTCCGGGTCATGCAGTGCTGCTGGGAGAATCATAGTAATTACTTTATCCATCATGCACCAAAATTACAGCATTTCCTTCCAGAGAGGCTGTGTTCCTCTGCGTGCCGCGTCGGTTCCCGCTGGAAACACGATTAGGTAGTTACAGATATTTACAGGTTAAATGATAGGGGGCAACGGGAGTGCCGCGTCCTGCCTATTGGAGTTGGCTGGAGGGCATGGGGTGGAGGGGAGGCGCACAGTGTTAGTCTCTAGTGCTGCAAATGTCAGTGAAAGGCTGAGAAGGTTTCCTAAATCTAATAACAGTGAAAGATAGTTACTGAGATTTCTGCTTGCTAGGGACACCTTACTGGTTAGGCCTCCTCTGACTCCCCTGAAGGAAACAGCTTGTTCTCCTCACTCTGCCCCTCACTCTCGCTGTTTCACGGCTCTGTGTGTGTGTGTGTCTGTGTGCACCTCTCATTTGGCCCCTGCCTCCCTCACTAGAAGACAACTTCCAGCGAGGCAGGAACTGTGTCACTTGGAGTGTCACTGTTACACGGGGAGCAAAGAACAGCCGTAGGAGTTCAAGAAATGTATGTTGAGTGAGTAAAATGAATAGATGACTAGTAAAGACTGGACTCTTTATTCTTTCGTTTTAGTTGCAGAATTAAGGAAAATCTTTGAACCAAAGAGGAAAGAATTTTTAGAAATGAAAAGGTAAGTTCTGTATGTATGGAATTAGCAAGTTGAAGAACTTGGCAAATCAGTATTCAGTTCTCCCTTAGAACTGATCTGCATTGCTTACTTTTTGGGTGTCTTGCACAGAAAAGAAAGAATTGCCAGGCGCTTAGAAGGAATTGAAACGGACACCCAGCCCATCCTCTTGCAGAGCTGCACCGGCTTAGTGACTCACCGGCTGCTGGAGGAAGACACGCCCAGATACATGCGCGCCACAGACCCGGCCAGCCCCCACACCGGTGAGCACCCCGCGGCCTGTCCTCACACAGGCTGCTCCGCTGGTCCACGTAGTCTTGTCCATCCCAGGGTATTGGAGAGTGAGGAAGTTCACAGAGTGAATTGTGTAGCTATAATTGTATTATTACGCATATTGGTTAAAAACTTCAACAACACATTTATGTCAGCTCTGCTCTGCCTCGCAGGAGTGGTCCTGCAGGGTCACAGCGGTGGCACACTGTAGGGTAACTGAGGGCCACATATTTCTCCCTCTCACCCGCTACCCCTCAAGGCCAGGAACTGTGTCTCTCTCTTCGTACCCTCAGGGCCCTGGCACAGGACCTGCTTGCTGTCAGAGGTCCCCAGTAAAAGTTTGTTTGGTAAAGGACTAAATGAGACATATTTAAACAGAGTGCCCAAGTACCCCACACAGGGCACAGCTGCTCTTAGGAAGGAACGTTAGGGCAAAGCTGGACCTTGAATGATTAGGGTTGTCACTCTGTGTGTTTATATAACAAACATTCTATTCAAATCATCTATATATGTGTGATTGTAAATGCATTGCATATACATTTCATATTGAACAGTATGTCAGACATGACTTAGCTTTGCCTTGATTACTCACTCATTGTTGGGGGTATCAAATACTCAACTTGACCTTGGAAGAAGGTGACACATTCAGGGCTACTCTTTCCACCCCATCCCTGGCACTGCAGCTTCGTAATGCTGCTTTTTATAGCCAGTGTTTTCTAATTTCTTCCTCAGAAAGGGCTGCTGATCTTACCTCCTGATGTTAGTGGTTTGCTTCTCTCTACAGTTTCTGGTCTTTTATGACAGGTAAACTAGAGAGCTAAGATTTTTAATATTGCATCATGAAGAATCAAGAATAGACAGAGTACCAGGTTTACAGCCAGAAATAAACCCTAGGGTACATAAAGTGTTAATCTGTGTGTTACATAATCATTTAAACATCCCATGCTAGTGAGAAATGGAAGAGTTATCTAATGAAATGGTCTGGAAAAATTTATTATTGTGGGGTGGGGAAGGGAACATGTTTCTCTTCTCACTTCACACTGACCACAGAAGTAAGTTCCTGTTAATTACTAATTAATTTCAGTAAAATTAAAAACATGAAAGCATAAGTGAATACATAATCCAAGTTACATGGAAAAGGACTTTCAAAACACAGAAACAGCTGTTGCAGTCACAGACGACCAGGTCAGTTGCTTTGACTACACAACAATTAACACCTGTACTCCAAAGACAATATCACAGGTAGACTTCTTGGGAAATTCAACAAGCACGTTTGAAAACATTTATAAGATATAGACTCAGTTCCTATATATGTTTACACCAACCAATAAAATAATAATGTGAATTAGTAGAAAATAGAGCAATAAGCTTGACCAGATTTGTATTTTTTTTCAGGTAAGAAAAAGATCATATAAATGGCTAGTAAATAATTGGAATATGCATTTATTCTCTTTTTTGTGACAATCAGAGGAAATCTTTAAAATTAACATTGTTTATGGGGGAGCAGACATTGTAGACTGACATGTGAGTTGATGCGGACTTTATAGACACTAATTTGACAGTCTTGCATGTGTCTCAAAGCGTTGTCCCTGCAGATTAAGCAATTTTACAAGTGTACTGTGATAGTAATCAGAAAAAATCAGACTGATTAAAAGTTACAAACAGTTTAAACGCCCAATTATAAGAAAAGGGTTAAATTAATTATGGAATGCCTGTTGGGTAGAATATTATGATGCCTTAAAAGAATGGTGTCTTCAAAATAAGATTTCCAAATACAGGAAAATGTTTTATATAGAACATGAATTTTACATAAAATAAATTATATTATATAGAAAAAGAGAAGAAATCAGTTTTATAAATGACTAGAAGGTCTGTATTGAATGTGCGGTAAATTGCCAATGTAGTTATTATTCATTATTATAAATCAGTGACTGCTGGTGACTCAAAGTTATGATAGACACTTTCTACATCAAGCATGTGTGCTGTAATTGGGAAGATCCACTCTGTGGTAACAACACGCAACAGCAGCCTGGTAAATACTGACGTGGGCATATGTGATGGTTACTCTCAGATCCCGTGAAACCACAATCCCTCACTTGACAGATTAGAGCAGTTCAAATATCTATTATCTTTTTCTAGAGGACTCTGAATTCATCCTCTGGCCTCACACATGAAATATTAAACTCACAAACAAAAGGAGTAAGTCAGTAAGGGGCAGTAGCTCTGGGTGAGAACTGACAGGCTCTCAGGAGTGAGGGACTGAGCTTTAGTTCATCCCAGGCTTTATGTGGCTCACAGAGCCTATAGGACATTCCAGCCTCCATTCATTCCTCTACAGATCCCAGGTAAACCATCCACATAACGACACCTGTGTGAGAAACGGCACTTCAAGAAGTGTGCAAGCTCAAGTGTGCACTGCTTATGAAACAGTGTGGTAAATATGTCTTTGCTAAAATCTGTATTGATTATCCATATGATCTTTTTGTAGGCCGATCCAATGAAGAGGAAGAAACTTCTGATTCTTCGTTAGAAAAGCAGACTCGCCCTAAGCACTGCCCAGAAACCTCAGGGGTCCATGGTGACTCAGGTATCATGGACACCCAGAGTCTGGAGTCCAAAGCCGAAAGGATTGCAAGGTACAAAGCAGAGAGGAGACGTCAGCTGGCAGAAAAATACGGGCTCGCTCTGGACTCCGAGGCAGACTCTGAATCTCCGTCTCGATACGCCAAGTCCAGGAGGGAGCCAGATGCTGTTGAGAAAAGGGGAGGGAAAAACGAAAGGCCGGCCGAGTCAAGCAAAGACTTCAGCTCTTCGTATTCCAGGGCTGAGATCCCAGGGCTCAGGACCAGCATGGCTGAACCCCAGGACTACGCCCTCCATGCTAGGGACAGTGTTGTCAACACAGAGGTGCTGCTCAATGTGGAAAACCAAAGACGAGGTCAAGAGCTGAGTGTCACTGGGCAGCAGGCCCTCGAACTGCCCTCCTCAGTTGAGAGTTCCTCATCCTTCCCGTTCTCCGGGCAAGACTGCTCCTTCAGTGAAGTGCCAAGATCCCCAAAGCAAATGCACAGCGTGCCCCTCTCCTCACCTGGGCAGCCAGCCTCCCCAAGCCCCTCTTGTGACCCGCCACTCCCCACGGAGGCTCGATCCAGGTAAGCATTCAGCTCACATTGACCACCATTAATATGGAAGCACCCATGTCTTCTCTGCCTTCAGGTGGCTTAGAGTCTGGGTGTTCTCAGCCCCTATGGAGTCTGGGCTCACTGCAGAGGTAATATGGCATGTGATGTTTTAGTTTCCACAAATCAGAACACATTCTACCAAAGCAAGAAGCCAATTATTTTTTGCCATTTTTTAAAACTGAATGGTGCCATGAGGACACTTTCATGGATGTGTTGTTTTACAACCTTTTTTTTTACTGTTTATCATGTGCCTTTTAACAGTTGTCTTTTTCTTTATTTGTTTTTTTTTGTAATCATACCTGAGACTGTTTGGTGATTGCCCTTGTTGTCATTGAAAATCCTATGGTAGAAGGATTCCACCACTAACCAGTGGCAGGGTCTCAGTTTAGGGCATGAAGCATGACTGCAATACATACTGACCATTACTGTAACGGGTAGTTATGGGAGTCTATCGGCACACGAAGAAGGCAGCGGTTTTTGCAATGCCTTATTAAAAGATCAGCCAGTGAGAGAAGTCACTGTGCAGTAAGATCAACCAAAGACAAGAACAGCACTCATTTGGAAAAATCAGAAGAGTCCTAAAATCAGAAAGTCAAACCAGAAGAGAATACATGTTTCTTTCTCGATTTACATTTAAAAAGTGCAATGACCGTATTTAAAATGTAATTTACTTCAACATCCATTCTATTTCCAGGTTTGGGGTAATTGTCTAGGTCAACTCATTTTTTAGCTCAAACAAACATTAGCTCCACAGGTGAATTTAGGAGGAATGAGAACCTATGGTCAAGCAAATTTATTCTGAAGAAAAAAGATGTTGGAAAATTTCTCTATTTGACATTGGGACAGAGCAGTAAATGTTACCACTTTTAAGTAGCAGTAATGCATCTAAAACAGATCACTTTGGTTCTTGAAGTTTATTGAGCCAAAGATCTGTCTTTACTCACTTGATCATCCACCACTGAAATATTTAGAGACATCAGCTTCTATCAGAATTAAGTAGTATAGATTATGAGATTGTATTTTGAGGGCCTTTGTTCAGCCTTTGGACTTTACTTACTATTTAGGGACTGTGACCTGTTGTCTCATATTGTGAAAAGCCTGTTCTTTGGGACACTTGTATTTCCTAGTAGAAACAGTGTTCTTGGGTTAGTTAATCTCCATTAAGGAAAATTCTTCATGTGGTCTGTGAGCAGGACAAAGAAACCTAACATTCAATTTAGAAAGAAAGAGATTTACCATTACCTGAGTTAAAAATAGTGAATAATTTAAGTTTTGGTCACGACATTATGAAAACTGTTGAAGCTGTTACCATGTTAGGTGTCTAGGTAGTCATCTAGGTCATAGATTCTTGGTGATATTCTGAATCAGTTGTATAAATAATTAAAAGTTGGTTGAGCCCTGGCTGGTGTAGCTCAGTGGATTGAGTGCGGGCCTGCGAACTACACGATCGCGGTTTGATTCCCAGTCAGGGCACATGCCTGGGTTGCAGGCCAGTTCCCTGCAGGGGACTCACGAGAGGCAACCATACATTGATATTTCTCTCCTTCTTTCCTTCCCTTCCCCTCTAAAGATAAATAAATAAAATCTTTAAAAAAAAAGTTGGTTGAGTCATTCAGGTAAAAAGACAGGATACTGAAAAGTTTTGTGTGAGTTAAAAATCTTAATATTCAGAAATATGTATCTTACAATCTTGAGCCATTTCTTTCTAGGTTATTTGAAGAAAAATGTTACCTGGAAGTTTCCATAAGCCTAGTCTTAGCCCCACACTGCCTTACTTTCACCAAGAAAGGCTTCAAAGAATTAAGAAATTGTAAAGGAGTTCTTGAGGAGGCGCGTGCTTTATTTTTTGTAACCAAAGCATACAGTTGTATGATTTCTATGCAGAGAAATACAAATCATTTCATAGAGATGGAGGAAATACCTGAGATACCTTTGCATTAAAAAGAAGGGAACATAATGGGTGACAAACATGACATTAAAAATGATTAAAATTTATTTTGTGATGATTCCGGCCACTCCTCATGTAAAGATGGGTTTCAGAAGGATTACCATTCCGCTAGATGTCCTTCCTCGAGCACCAGGTGATTCCGGAGCCAAACAGTCGCTGCTGTTTGATTCCCACGTGCAGGGAAGACAGACAGAAAGCACTCTGTGAACTAAAACAGTAAGCGAAGAAAACTCAGGTCCCCGATAAGCATGCGTGAAAGCAAGATGTCACGTAACGTGGAAACAGGTAACAGAAAAGTGCAGGAAGATTAAGGGATGACCAGCAAGTGTCTACAAGTAACAAAACAGTTTAACGAGACGTTTCATCATGGGTTTGTTCTGTCATAGTCACAGAATGTTTTTCTCACTGCTGTATTCTACCTGTCACCCACGTCCGCCAGGACTTTGACTATTAGTTTCCGAATTAACTCATTGCCATTTCGTTTTATTCTGTGCTCACTAGCATGAGGCTGTTTTTATTTCATTAATGGAATATGAATACATCACTCATGAATATACAGTCACAAGACCACCTACAGTAGCCTGGAAATTCAGGAGTGAGTCAGAGAGCGAAGCTCAGTTTTTCCGTGCCCTGACACATGGACACACAGACGCACGGGCACACGGACACACGGAAGAGTCAGCAGTTCTTGTCCTTCACCGGACTACACTGTTGTTAAGCATTATCAGCTCAGTAATCACCTTTAGGACAATATTTAGCTAAGCAATACATTTATTTTAGAATTATTTAATGTTCAGTGTAGATGATAAAGGAGATATGTATGTACAGGGTGGGGCAAAAGTAGGTTTACAGTTGTTCATATGGAAGATAATACAATCATTAATAGTAATACAGGAATAAAGTCTGTTTCACATACTCATTTCTGTAAACCTACTTTGGCCCCACTCTGTACGTGTATAGGGTACAGGGTACAGGGTCTTTGGCTAAGAAGTCCTGTTAGTTGCCGGGGAGTCAGGTGAACACATTGTTCTGAAGCAAGCTAAGAACGCACCTAGTAGTGGAGGAGAGCACAGGGCTCCTCCCAACCCCTGCTTCCCGACCCTGCCAAGCCCAGTAAACTTGGAATTTAGAAATTGCATTTTCCGGAAAGGAAGTATTGCTAATATGAACGATTCTTTGTTATTTCAGCCACCTGTGAATTTTAAATAAAATGTAAAGTTATTGGGGGCCTATGGCTTATTCAAATTTTTAAAAATCTGAGCCCTGGCTACTATTAGAAGTCCTGAATCAAAGCTCTCACTGACTTTGCTCCGTTGTGCATCCCTCATTATTAAAAAATAAAGTAAAATGCACCACATCGGTTATTTTTTGTGAGCGCAGACCCTGTCCCCAAGCCCACAGCGGTTGTTTTCCTGGGGGCCCGCTGTGACTCCCTGCTCTCAGTTAGCCCTGCAACCAGCAAAGAGGAGAAGGATGGCCAATTTTGTAGTGGTGATCTACTCTAGAAAACCCTCCTTCCTTTTTTTCCCCATCACTCTACTGAAGTGATTCTCAACCAGGGCACTGCAAGAATTTTTTTAAATATTTTATTTATTTACTTTTAGAGGGGAAGGGAAGGAGAGAAGGAGAGAAATATCAATGTATGGTTGCCTCTTGTGAGTCCCCTGCTGGGAACTGGCCTGCAACCCAGGCATGTGCCCTGACTGGGAATCAAACCGTGATCATGTGGTTCGCAGGCCTGTGCTCAATCCACTGAGCTACACCAGCCAGGGGGTTATGGGCGCTGCAAGAATTTTTAAAATATGCAACACCTCACCATTTAGTCAGGGACACTGACCCCTTCCGCTTAGATTGTCAAATTAATAATGACAATAGCCAACAGAACAATAGCTGTCTGGTGTGAATGAATCAAAATTATACCCATTTTTTGGTCAGATCAGCAAACAATATATTTTTGTTGTGCTGCAGGATTTTAGTAAACCGTCGTCGTGTGCCCCGAGATGACAAAGGCTGGTGACCGCTGCTCTACAGCAGTCCTCACCACGCCTTCTCCCACTGAACAAACTGTAACATTAGTGGCCAGAAAATAACTGTGGTGGTTTTAGGCAGTGCTGGCACTGAAACTTGACCCGGGCAGAGCTGCCACTGGTAAATGATGGTTTGGGCAGGGCTCCCTGTAGCACCAGAGAGCCATGGCCAGGTTCAGGAATACGGACCAGGGCACCCTCCCGAATGAATGTTCTCTGCAAAGCTGTGACATGTAGACTGGGCCATGTAAGAAGGAACAGGGCTTATGCTGCATTTTTTTAGTTTATTTCTGATTGCATTTGTCTCGCAGTAAGAGGAGTGACTCTGAAAACCGTCCCCACAACCTTGAGCTCATTGTGTTAGTTATCAATCGCCTGCTTACCTGCACTGATAGAAACGTCCACAGAGAGTGATGCTGAGGGAGAGAAGGCCTCTTCACCATCCGCCGTCTGTCTCCGCCCGTCTCTCCGGTGGCAGGAAGGAGCGTGTGGAACACAGGCTTCCTGTCATAGCAGAATGTCCCGGAACACGGAGACCTCCGAGGACCCACTCTCAAAACAGGAGACCTCAGGGCTTTCTCCAGTGTTGGGATGGAATCCTTTTCACCTTTCAGTCCCCATACCCCAACATCTGCTGCCCTCTCCCTGTTTGAGCTTTGACTGTAGATGTGTGACCAGCTCACTCCCATTCATTTCATTTCATTCTCTTCTTACTGGCAAGCATCGTTTCTGATCACTGAATTCACTATGAATATGTCACCCCAGACACTTGGTACTACATCCTGAAAATTCACACGTCTGCCGATTCTACAGGCAGGATTTTGCTTGTGTGCATGAGCCCTTGCCCATGCACACGCCTGTGCATATGTCCAAAGTAATCATTAGCACTTCTTCCTGACAAGCAACGTTAGCACATAAACTGTCCCTTTTAATGAGATGCTGAAGTTCATAGTCAACTTTCTTAGGCTGAATAATGTTTTATAATTAGAAGCTGTTACATAATTAAAGCTGGACCCCTACAGGGTGAAACTAATTTTGCTGTGCTGAACTTGACCTCACTTTGGTAGCAGGAAGCACTGTTATGGGGAGTTAAAGCCTCTGATTATATACTGAGGGACATGGACCGAGAGTAACTGCTGTCCTCCATGACAACCGAGGGTGAGTTCTTATTTTCTGGTCGTGTAATTCTCAGCCAGCCAGTTGCCGCATCATAAAAAAGGTCCTGTTCACCCTAGGTTCACCCGAGGTCACTGTCTCACGGTTCTCTAATCCCCAGTAACCCTGTAGTCCGCTCCCAGGGGAGGTAGCTTCTGCCCTGTGGGGAGCTGGCTCCCCCAAAGGACCCCACAAAATAGTCACTTGATGTTAAAGAATTTTAAATTCCTAGAAACAGGAGTAACCCCAGAGGTTATTTAGTTTAAAAATCTATTTTATGCATGAAAAAACTAACGATAAAAGCACATAGGTAACTAGATTAAAACCATGTACCCACTTTGACAAGACTGAGCCAGCCCATTATCCATCATCCATTATTCATTCAAGTTCTCTGAACCGTTATTAGTTCTTTCCATTACACTCTGCTCTTGCTGTTTGTGTCAGTTCTAGTTTCCATCAAAGTGGAAAAGAGAGTTTGCTGGTTTTGCCCTTTGAAGGTTCAAAATTTTAGGAAAGAAGATCAGGGGTCTTCGAGAAAGTTTGTGTGGATTTACATAAGGTAGCAAAAAGCCATGTCCTCATACACAGAAGGACAACTTGTAGTCCAGAAGGATTCCAGCTCAGCAGACCTCCATTCATCTACCCATACCCCCCCACAAATTGGTTTATGTATTAATTTCAGCACTAAGGTAGTTTGGAAGAAAATCATTTTGAGCCAATAAGCCTTCTGTGTGCCAATCACTGTGCTTCTAGCTGAGTTTATCATTTTTTTAAAGTGTGGGAAATAACTACGACACATTGGACTAATTAAGGTTCTAGAAGCCAAGGTTGGGTGCCTTAATACCAAAATGGTGTATTACTTCTTCCCCCTTGGAGAAGTCATCCTAATGGGACCAAGTCCTTAAGAATGTGGTCAGTTTGCAGGACTGGAGGGGAGCCTGGCCCCGGCAAGGCAGCACGGATGTCCACTGCAGGCCTAGAAGAAGGGCGACAGTGAGGCTGAGAGCAGGCGGGGCCCCATCCCCGAGCACCTCAGATGACATGTCAAGGCATTTGGCCTTTGGCTTGTGGGCAATGGGAAGTTCCTGAAGGATTTTAGAGCAAACGGATTGATTATGTGTTTTAGAAAGACCACTCACTTGAGGAGAATATGTAGGGGTTGGTCTGCAAGAGAATCAATTCCAGTGACGCAGGCCACTGCGTGGTTCTTGCAGTCACCCACCCATGAGGTGTGAAGTCTGTGGCTGTGAGTTAGGCTCTGCCATTAACTTGGCCCTATTTGGCATTTCACTAGATAATCTGGAAGATAATGGTGCCCCGGTGATCAGATATCTGGAAGAGGGGTTGTAAACAAGTTCGGTGATACAAACCAAGAGACGGGAGGGAGGGGCAGGGCAGAGAGAGATGAGTGGCAAGGGAGCTGGCCTGGAGGCAAGGAAGCACATGTAGCTGGCACCATGGCTGGAAACTAACAACATGCAATTTAATAAAGTTCTGTATTTAGAGAGGAAAAAAAAACAGTGTATGAGGTCAAGATTGGGGAAATCTGCTTTAACAACAGTCGTGGGTAACAGACCTGGAGTTTGAGTTGGCAGCAAGTTCTTTGGGTGACTACCGGGGTAGCTGCTACAGTGTTGGGGTACAGCATGAAGGTGAGCTGTTGGTAACACGGGTGATCCTGGTCCACCTGTCCTCCGCAGTGTCACAGGGTACCTGGGCCTCTCAGTCTAGCTGAGCTGTTGACAAATGAGGTTATGTCTATAAAGGCTACCTTCCCATCTGCCCTGCTTTCTTGATCTTTCCAAGTTTTTATAAACCTCTCCTGTCTTAATAGAAACTGGAATCATTTTGGGAGTCTCTCACACTTTCTCTGGTACTAAGACTTTGAAACCAGTCTGTTCTTCTCATTATCAGACTTTTTCCCAGAGCAGTTACGAAGCTGAAGTTTGGTTTGGCATAGGGAGCCCTGAGCCCATCAGTCTGACATCTCGCTGGTGATCGTTCTGCCAAAAGGGAAAAGTGGAGAGAGATCACGAACCAGGTTAGACGTCTCACAAACACAGCTTCACCCACACATGCTGTCTTAGGAAGAAGACATTCAAATGCTCAATACCCTACAAGGCTGATATGCCCAGGAAGGGGTTTTAGCAATTTTGTCAAGATTCCCCCAGACCATGAATGGTGCCATGCAGTTGGTATAGTGGGAGATTGTAATATTGCTAAGGATGATCTCAAAGACAACATCACTTCAGCAGAAGCCTTACTGGAAGCATAGATACCTCGCCTTAGTCGCTTTCTTGTGCCCTTCCCTGTTGTTGCCCAGCGTCTAGCACATACCAGGTGGCTCAGTGAGTCCTTTTGAGTGAATATGGTGCTGCTTTCTGTTTTCTCAGTGTCACCAGACTCTAGCAGTGCTACTTGAAATAATCAATTCGCAAATCATTTATCAGCCCACAACCTATGGGGACTTGCACCTGAATGTAAACCACGGTCATTTCCTTCATCGACAAAGTCACACTATGAAGAAAAAGTCGGCTGTACTGAACAGCAGGCTAGCAATGTTCACTTTCTCTGGCATAGGCCTGTTTTCTAACCATGGACCTGTGACTCAGTCAGTAGAACACACTTGAGTGGCACTCGTTTACACTACAAGGCTTTTTCCACTTTGAGGTTAGAATTCTCATTTTATGATCTTGAGTCATTGCTCATGAGGGTGGTTAAACTGTGAATGGGCATCGCGATAAGTGAGCAAAAATCCATTGGGTGCTTTTGGGGCCTGGCCAGCAGAGCCTCCAGCCCTGAAACGCTGCCTCTGGGCTGGTCCCATGACAGAGGCAGCCAAGTTCAGGGATTACTTGTTCTAGGAGGGTCGTTAGAATCCAAGCAGGAGACGTGGAAATCCAAGTCCAGCTGGGAGGCATGAACTTGATCCATTCTGGAAGGCCCACCACACCACCTTCCACAGACTGCAGCACTTTCTTGGGCAGTCTGTCTGTCTGTGCGCTTCTCCCGCCATCACTGTTTTTCCTGGTTTAGTTTGCAGCATTTCCGCATTAATCCCTGAAATTAGCTCAGCAAGATGAAGAATTGCTTACCTCACAAGTTTATCCTGCTTTTGCCCCAAGAAAACTCTGAATTCCTACCTTTTGTTGCTCAAGATGTCTTCACTCTATAATTTGACAGTGGTATATTTTTAATTGGAATATAATACATCAGAATGCGCGTAATTTAAGGATGATGCAAGTTGGTGAGTTTGGGGAAATGTATAAACTTGACCCCAGTCAAATAGAAAAGGTTTTCATCACCCCTGGACCTCTGTCCACCAATGGTGGCCTTGCCTCTACTCAGCTGTCACAGCCTGGTCACGTCATTGTACTGTGCAAAACTGGTCCTTCCCACTGTTTGTGTTGTGACTGAGCCTTAAGTATGGAAAGTAGTTAAGCATAACACTAAGGATTACTGCATAAAATAACAGCATTCATGAAAGACTGAAAGAAACTAAGAGAAAAGAACCCAAGGGATCATTACCACTATTCAGATGGGATCTCTCTCTCTCTTTTTTTTAATCTTCACCTGAGGACAGGCTTTTTTATTTTATTTTTTTTTTAGAGAGAAGGGAAGGGGAGGAGATAGGGAGAGGAACATCAGTGTGAGAGAGAAGCATCAGTGGGCTGCCTCTTGAACGTGCCGACTTGGGCCGATCAGGGACCGAACCCACAACTTAGGCACACGCCCTAACTAGGAATTGAACCTGTGACCTTCCGGTTTAAGGGACAACATTCCAACCAACTCTGCCACATCAGCCAGAGCCCTTTTTCATATTTTTAGAAACTCACTTGCCATAATACAGTTTCTCCAAAATAATGCAGAAATTAATTGTGTACGTTTATGCAATGGTGTTGTTTTTAATCTGATGTGGGGTATCCCTTAGGCACCCTGCAGTATTATAGTCAGGCTACACTCCCTAGTGGAAAACCCAAAGCTTCCATTGTAGCTTTGCCGTGCCTGTGCGCTACCCGGATCAGCTCCGCACTCTTCACCATTTGGGGAGCCAAGCCACACTTTTGATCAGCTTTCCAAATGGAGAAGTTTGCTTCCTTTCCACTGTAAACACTGAGAGGGCCCGCTCTGGGCTCTCCTCACTCCTTCACGCAGGTTTCTCAGTCTCTTTGGGCTTTGGGGAGAAATCTGAAGGAAAGCAAGAAGAAAGATCCAAAACAGATTTTGTGGATGGACTGTGTGTGGTCCACATTTTATTGACTTTTCATTCATTAACTTTTTTGCTTTCAAATGATGAAAAAAGATATCTGAATGTAAAAAAAAAAAACAACCATTAGCTGCACTACACATCTGCGTCCAAGCAAATCCCTGAACTGTGCCTCGAACTAGATCAGTGATGAAGGTCAGCTAAATTACAGGTTTTAGAAGGCATGCTTTTAAAAATATTTTTATTAAGCATAATTACATTCAGTAAATTCACACTTCTCAGTAAAATTCTGTGAATTCTGACAAATCCATGAAGCTGTGTGACTGTCACTGCATTTGGGATCTGGAGCAGCTGTGTCAGCCCCCAGGGCCCCTTGCTCACCCTGCAGTCAGCCCGCCAGCCCTGGCCCTGACGGCCAGCGGTCAGCTTTCTGTGTTATAGGTCTTCATCTTTAATATACCAAACCAAATTCTTTGAGTATTTTGTTTTTGTCAATTCAAGACATGTAAGAATTTGATGAAGTGATTTAAAAGCATCACAGACATGTTGTTTATAGTATTCTCAATGAAGAAATCCATCTCAAATGGTTGTAATTTAAATTTCAAGGCAGTTTATACATTGGTGATTTGTAATTCCCAGTTTCCTAGTGAAAACTCAAAACACAAGTCAGGTGTGCACACTAAAATGATGGTCCCCGATGCTGGCATTACACGTGTCACAGCCAACAGGTGAATATTTATGGATGAACAACGGACATTTGGCTGCTGTGACGCTGAGCCTGCAGAGCGTCTGTGAGAGCAGGATGAGGTTTCATGCATTCGGTGTTATGTCGAATTGTTGCTGTGTTCTGCCGGAGCAGCAGGGGCAGCTGAGAGGTCAGTGCGGCAGAACCGGGGTACTCCCTCGGTCCTCAGTGTTTATAATCCCTCCCACCTAACGCCCAGCATCGCCTGTTCTCCGTTTGTTCCTCCCACGAAGTTTCTCCTTTCCACACGGGTGATGCTCACACATGTCTCTGGCAGAGACTGCTCTGTGGGAGAAGGAGACAAAATGCCACTCGCCTTACCAAGGCCGGGCCCCACCCGCCTCACCTCAGCAGCGAGTGCCCTCTGAGCCAAACTGCTCTTCCCTCCTGTGATTTCGTGCTGTGTATTTGGAGGAGGAAGGTGACTGGGTTTTGCAGGATGTACAGGTAGCTGAGTGACTGTCTGGGGGAGAGACCAGCATCAGGTCAGGGTCCTGGGTGTGACCCCACAGGTCGGTGCCTTCCTTGCTGGCCCAAGGGCACAAGAACCCCAGCATTTCTGCCACATCATCGCTCGTTCAAGCCAGGCGGCAGTCATTTCCAGAACTCAGGAGCCAGTAGCTCGGGAGGGGTCCAAGGTATATCTGAGGGGCCCAATCACTGGGTTAAGCCCATTCTTTCATTAACCAGCTTGTGATCTCAGGCAGTTCATACGTTTTTGTGCACCTTTTTTCACCTATAAAATGAGGATAAGAGTGCCTCAGAGAATTGTGGACATTATCATCTAACAATTCCGCCATTCCACAAATCTGTATCGAGACCCGCTATTTGCCAAACACTGTTCTCAGTGCTGATGATGCAACAGTCTCCTCTTTCCAGGAGTGTGTGTACCCCAGTGCAGCGAGAGACATGAGTCAGCATGTACCGTGACAGGGGCAGTGAGTGCTATGAAGAAAATTCAAGCAAATCAAGTGAAGGGAAGGGGAGAGGAGATTAGGTTTGCTATTTGATATAGAGAGACTGATTAGGAAGGTCACCCTGAGAAGACAGGAGTTGAACAGAGACCCCTTCGAGGTGGGGAAGGAAGCCACGCCCCTGCGTAGGTACTGTGCATTCTGAGTTTGAGGAGGCCTCTTCCCTAGGGGGGGCAGCAATGTGGGGTTGGAGGGTCGTGATAGGGAGAGAAGTCTGGGGACATGTCTGCAGATCAGGAAGGACCTCTAGCCCATCACGAGATCTTTGGGTTTTGAGAAGAAGACAGATCTGCCTTGCATTTAAAAATAATTCCTCTGGTTGCTGAGCTCAAAGTAGACTGCAGGTGGGCAAGCATGAAAGTAGGTGGAATAATCAGGAGGTCATCTCAGTAATCTAGGTGGGGGTGGCAGTGCCTTGCCGTAGAATGATGGCAGCAGGGGTAATGAGAAGAGGTTGCATTTTGAGGCTAACCACAGGATTTGCTGATGATTTAGATGTGCTCTGTGTTCTATGAGAGAAACAGACGAGGCAAAGGTGAGCTCAAGGGTTTGGCCAGGGCACCTCAATTACGGGGGTGGCCATTGGCTGAATAAGGTAGGGCTGGCTTCAGTACCAGTGAGGCTTGGAGGGAAATGGAGAGTTCACTTTTCCGATGGGAGAAATTTAAAACGTCTTTTGGACATACAAATGGAAGTGCCAAGCAGGCAGTTGAATCCAGAAGTCTGAGTTCCGGGGGGAGATTGGAATGGAGATAAGCGTTGGGAGACCGGCAGTGTGGAAGTGAAAACTGGATGACGTCATCCAGCCTTAGCCTGTGGGTACAGCAGGAAGAGACAGGGCCTCAGGCTCCCTTAGCCGCAGAGGGGTGGGCAGTGAGCAGGACGGACGATAGGGCAGGGAGCCATCGTCCAGTGCTGCTGGTGGGTGAGTAAGAGGAGGACAGAGAGGTGGCCACACTCTGCAGTAGAGTGGACAGGAAGTGCCCAGGGCAGCCTTGTTGAACTAAACCATTGTTCAATTAAATTTAGGTCTCTCCCCAACGCCTTTTCTTTCTTTTCTGGTTTGAACAGCAGAAATCCTCACCCAAATAAATGCCTTATCCAACCTCAAGGGTCCCGAGAGCCTTAATCTGAGAAATACTATTCTAAGTCGCTCCTGCTTTTAATTTACTTGAGACAAACCCAGGCCCTCCTGTCCTTAAAGTCACGTGACTTCTGAGCTGGAAACATGTATGTGTCATCCCTTTAAAATATAAAGTAGTGACTAATACACCTGCAGTGCTGTGTTGTCTTTGAAGAAGAAAGAAGACCAGCTTTTTGAAGGACGTACGATGTTCTCGGCACAATGCCTTCACATGTGTGAGTTCTCCTTCCGCACATTTGTGGGGTGCATCAAATGTCAGAATTTGAGCAGCCCTTACCACGGTGGCAGTTACTCGGGTTTTTGGCCAGTTCCATGTTTAAGTCGTTATGGGTAGATGGAGCCCGGCGAGACCCATGGCTGGTTTTCAGTTTACAAACACCAACTAAACGTATTCTTAACTCTCCTGGTAATTTCTTTATGGTGATACTGACCGAGTTTATTATTCTTAGTGAGGGTCATATTCAGAAACTCGTTTAGCACTTCACAGTTTACGAAGCAATCCATTATACAAAAAGCATCGGAACTTTAGTATCACTCTGTGATGTAGATATATTGATTACATTAACTTGATGGTTTGGGGAAGCGAGTATCCATTATTCCCTCTTCTTAATATCTTGTGCTCTGTTGCATTGCATCCTTTCCTAGCTGCATATGGTATGCTAAAGTGTTCCTATGTTTATGGAATGTTGAGAAATTAGACCCTGTAGATAAAGTTGGAAAATAGACAATGGTTTCCTGTATACCTGAAGTGTTTATTGGATATGGGCTAAATTGCTGTAATACTGCAGATAGGGTAGGGGGTGATAGGTTTGGCTGTAGAAAGACAGGGATATTACTGGGGAAAAAGAAGTTCAGGTCTGATTGTCACGGACTGCAGCGGTCACAGCAAAGTGTACCAAAGTGGTGACAGGTTCTTCCCCGTCTGCGTAAACCAAAACTCAAACTACAGCGATTTTAGAAACTGCAGAGAATGTTATTGTAATTATAATTCTGTTCTTTTGGAGAGTGCTTTGGTCTAAAAAGTGTTTGCAGCCTGGTGTTGAAGAACTCTCACAGATAGGTTGGTAGGGGCTTGTCCTGGTAAACATTTTAACTTGCATGTAGAATTGCCATTTTTCTTTCTACATCATAAGAGGATGCAGCTCAGTACTTTGAGTATTCCTCCTGTGCCTTGTTTTCCGCGGTTACCACACGGTTTTCCTCGTCTGTGATTTTCTCTGAAATATCTTCTACCTGGCATAATTACAGCCGACCCTTGAACAACACGGCGGTTCAGGGCACCGAGTTTAACTTGATCCCTGCAAAAGGTTAACGACAGTCATCCCCTGGTATCTGTGGGGGATTGGTTCCAGGACTGCCCTCCGCCAGAAGGAGACCCCAGTTCTCCGATGCCCAAGTCCCTCGTGTGAAGCGGCGTTGAACAGTGAGTTGGCTCTCCACATCTGCAGTTTGTTCAGTCCACGGACGTGAGACCCAGGGATCCAGAGGGTCAACTGTGGTTGCCGAACAAAATCCGCCCACAAGGGGACCTGTGCATCGCAAACCCGAGTTGTTCAAGGGTCGGTTGTGCTGTGTCATAGTCAGTCTTGCATTATGTTCCACTGAGTGCTAAGGAATGGATGTGTCCAACGGACACTGTCTTGCCAAGCATGATAGAGGCTTTTTAATGGCTGGTTGGTGCCTGATGCACCTTTGTTACTTCTCAGAGCCTTGTACATAGTAGGAACTCAATAAACACTTATGGAATAGACTTGAGTAGTATTGGTAAATGTTTTGGCTGCGTTATTCAGTGATAAATATAAAAAGAAAATGTGTAATAGCAATTAAAGATATGATCTTATTGACTCTTTTTATTCCTTTATTTCGTATGTACTGTTTTGGATACTATTTTTGTATTTCGCTGTTTACCAATGTACCTTAACAAAACCTATGGGTGATAAATGACCTTATATTTTTAATCCATTTTTTTTACAAGAGAATCGACTGGTATTTCTGGGTAAAGTATGACTATTAAAGATTCTTAATACTTTCAAATTACCTGAAAAACACTATGTTTGGTGGCTTTTGATATAGTTATTTTTATCTCTTGATTTTAGCAGTGAGCCAAATGTCCTGGAAATTCTATGATATGAATATAAACCTGATGACAAAATATGCTTATACATTTTCAAAAGCCAGGATTACTCTTTACTTAACAGAAATCAGCCTTTAGGTTTTAAATTACAATCAATTTCCTAAAACCTCTTTAGTTTGAGTTTTGGTTTCCACTGACAGGCCAGAGCCATCTGTCACCACTTCCACACATTCTGCTGTGACCGCTGCAGTCTGTCACAGTCAGACCTGAACTTCTGTTTCTACAGTAACATCTCCCGTGTTTCCACATCCAAACCTATCACCCGCCTCCCTATATCTCCAGTAATGTAGCAATTTAGCCAGTAGCAGTAAACAATCCAGGTGTATGGGAAGACCTTTTTCCCCAACTAGAAAGGGTCTAATTTCTGTGTGTATGTTGACACTGTAATAGAAATTTTCTGAAGTTTTGTTTTTTGTACATGATAGTACGGGGAAGCTCAAACATGAGTGGTTTCTCCAGAAAGATTCCGAAGGGGACACACCTTCACTTATCAACTGGCCTTCCAGGTACATCCCAAGCTGCAACGCTTGGCCTCTGTTTCCGAGTGCTCCTGCTCTCCCTGCCCCCGCCTGCGGTTCCCACCTCCCCCGTGCAGCTCTGCCCTCTCTGGTAGCAGTGCCTTTGAGAAGCCTGAGTTCACGAAGGGTCTGGGAAGTTACTGCCTAACTGTTTGCTTTTCTCCTTCAGTTGTCCATTCCCCTCTAACAGCATTTCCTTTTGCTCCTCTTTTTGAAAAATCTTTTGGACTACTCCTCTCGTTTTTTCTCCTCTCTCTGCCAACTCACACTCGGCCAGCCTTCCCGGCACCTCTGGGCGTCCCTGTCTCTTATGCCAACCAGCTAGTGTCCCATCTTGTCAACACCCCTGACCCAGGCACTGCAGCCTCCTTGTTTTCATGTCTCCTCCTCTCTAAACCAATAGTTAATTTCCAACAGTTACTTTGAGAGCCTGTTGTTTTGAAAGCAGACAGAGGCCCCTATCATTTCATTTTTCAGGTTGGGGGCAGGGAAAGGCGGAAAGAGTAAGAATGAATAAGTCGGTGGCAGGACAAAGCAACCCTGTATCGAGTTTCGAACAGTCACTTTGTTCTCAGCTGAGGACAACGTTCAGATTGTCTGATTAGAAGGACACATTCCACAGGAGAACTTGAACCGTTTTCGTCTTCTTTTGATGAACAAAGCTTATATAGTCGGAGAAAAGTAACAACTCAGAATCCTTTCCCCCCCACAAATGACTCATAGTAACCGTGTCTTTGTTTTTCTTTAATGAAGTATACATAGATATCCTGCCTCTCATGTTGAAAAACATGTACACATTTATATCACATTTAGCAGGGTGTGCTGGTCATTTAAGAAAACAGCTTCTTCTGGAAGGATATATCAGAAATAATCGTTTCTCTGACTAATCTTAAGTAAAGGCAGCTTTTACATTCCCCAAGAAATCACTTTTTCCATTCTAAAGGCATTCTTCATTTTTTTAAAAAGTATCCCCTGTTAGTAGTCTATTTCTAAGCAGTTTCAAGGTTTCTCCTCTCTCACTAAGTGGTATTTCAAAAAGCAAAAACAGGAACTTGCCAGGACTATTAAAGCCATGTGCCTTGCAAGCATCACATTACATTTTGTCACTTTTCGTTCCATTTGAAAGATAAAGCGACTGAGGCCAGCCTGCTAAGTTACCTGAGACCACACAGCTAGAACCAGCTGAGCCAGCATTTGAACAGAGGTCTCTGAGGGCCCCACCGCCAGGGCGCTTGGCTCCTTTGCTTCTGCAGCTGTAGAAAAGTAGAAAAGTAGCTTGTTTATACAGTTTTTTAAAAAAGATTTTATTTCTTTATTTTTAAAGAGGGGAAGGGAGGGAGAAAGGAGGAGAGAAACATCAATGTGTGGTTGCCTCTCGCACATCTCCTACTGGGGATCTGGCCTGCAACCCAGGCATGTGCCCTGACTGGGAATCAAACTGGCAACCTGTTAGTTCACAGGCCAGCACTCAATCCACTGAGCCATAGCTTTTAAAATGGATTTCAGTTTTGCTTCCAGATATTTAAATAGTCCCAGAAAAAAACAGACCCATCTCTTTTTACATTACTTGTGAACTAACGGCCTAATAGGAGTTGCTAGTCCAGAGGAGAGAAAATGTGCAGTTTATTAATTCTTTCAACAAATATCTTTTCTCTAACATTCTTCGGGGTGCTACAGTTGTTAGTAGTAACGCTGTCCAAACTGATGACATGTCTCCTGAATGACTGAATGCAGTCTGGGTTGCATGAAAAAGCTTGTGAATGTTCAGTTGTATACTTGAAAAGGGTGATTTATTTGTTGTGTCTTGAACTCAAAAAAAGAGTAATCACGCATGCTCTTACATTTCCAGGAGATGAAGAAATGACATTTGATCCATAGGGGTAGTCGTACTGGAAACGACCCCACAGCCCTCTGTGGGCTGTACATGCAGAAAGCCTGCCCCCCGCAACTCCAGCCTCAGTGTGTCTAATGCGTACTGCTGGGGTTCAGTTAGGGCTTTTCTCTGTGGCTTCTGGGTATTCATCTAGTCAAAAGGCATCCCTTCTCTTCCAGGACAGCATCTCACCCCTCCGCTTTACAGAGGTAGAGTTAGTTTTTCACCACCCCTGCAGATGAATGCACATGCAGAAACTCAACTCAAAAACATTCGTCTTGCAAACAGTGGGTGTCTGACATTAACCACCCCAGGTGCTTTCTCACCCATTGCTCTCTCTGTGGGTTTACTTCCATCCACTGGTCACCCATGATGTACGCATGCTTCCTTCCCATTGAGCGGTTACTACACTTTGCAACTTAAACCCTTTTTCTTTCTTAAAGAATTAAAGTTAGAGAAAAATTGGTGAAAGAGGAGAGTGCTCGCAGCAGCCCTGAACCGGCCTCAGAGTCCTTAACTCAGAGGAGACATCAGCCAGTGCCGGTGCATTACCTGTCCTTTCAGTCAGAAAACTCGGCCTTCGATAGGGTCACGGGCAAAGCAGCCGGCTCTGCAGGACAGCCGATCCGGGGCTATGTCCAACCAGCAGATCCCGTGCACACGGCCTTGCTGGTGACCTCGGAAACCCCAGAAAGTGTGTCCGAGTGCAGCTGGGTGGAATCAGCCACACAGAACGTTATAAAGCCTCCTGCCCTGAAGGTTCTCGAAGGTGAGAGAAAGGAGACCCCCATCCTCCATATTTGTGAATCACAAGCAGAAGAATATGTGCCCCTCGCAGAAGCTCTCGAGAAAAGCAGGAAAGCACTCTTGGCTTTGGAGGACGGTGGGCTTGAAGACCCCTCTGCAAAGGAGGACTCTGGCAAGCCTGCTCTTGGCACCATCACCTTAGAACATAGGAAGGAGCCAGAAAGTCCATCACACCCACCTCAAACCCAGAGCCAGTTCACTGAGAGGACGGGCAGGAGCGAAATGGTGTTGTATGTTCAGAGAGAGCCTGTATCCCAAGATGCCAGAGTGACAGATCACAAAAAAGAAGCACCTAGGAGGAAGCACAAGGTCCTCACCCGCTCCCTGTCTGACTACACGGGCCCCCCTCAGCTCCAGGCCCTGAGGGGTAAGGGGCAGTCCGAGCGGCAGAGTTCCAGAGCTGAGGGGCCCCACGCGGAGGCGAGTGTGCTGGACACCAAGGTCTCTGTCGCCCAGCTCCGCAATGCATTTCTGCAGCCTGCCAGTGCCAGCAAGAAACCTGAACTGTAGGTGATGTTTCCAACGTCCTCCCCATGTGTCACTTGCACGTCCTTGGCAGAATTATTCACTTCTCGACTTGTGTCGTGTCCCGCATTGAGTCCTATATAAGCTTAGCTCACCAGTGTGCAGGGCAGACCACACAGGACACGGCTCCAAAACTACCATTGTGCTTCGCCTACTAATGGGGAGCCGGAGGATGGGTCTCGGGAATGCTCCTCCTCCTTTACATGCATGGGACAGGCATGCAGTGGGATTTTGCGGTGTCTGTGCCTTGACTCACTGAGATGCATAAACCTTTGCTCTATTCTCTCTCTGTCTCCTCGGTCCCCTGCTGTATCCTCCCTGCCGATGGTTCTAAAAGCCAAACGCAGCTTGAGAAGTCAACCAAAGGAGTTGGCTTGCCTACCAGCGTGGAACGGGAGAGGGGGTCCCGGAAACCACGACGCTATTTTTCTCCTGGTGAAAGTAGAAAAGCTTCTGAGAGATTTAGAACTCAACCTATAACCTCGGCAGAACGAAAGGAATCGGATAGGTAGGCGTGTGTATGTCTAGGGACTTGAGAGAACCCACACAGTGTTTTCACCTCAGCGATGGTCCTGCTGCTGTTTAAAGGGGGTGTGGTGACTCCATGATGTTTCCACCTAATAGATAAGGAGTTTTTATTTGGCTTATATAAGTGGACGTTTAAAGAATGTTGTCCATGACTACAGTGTTCCAAGACACCTTCTAGACTGCTTTCGGACTGTAAGAAGTAAGATCTTCATTTAATGTTTTTAATTTGTTGTGCTCTTGTTAAATTAGAATCGAAATTGAGCGCCCACCACATTTTACAGTGGAAATCACTTAGGGGTGTTCATTTTATAGGTGTCTTCCAACATGCCATATTTGAGTTTTGTATTATCACTTGATTAGCCTGAGAAATGATAAGGTTTGTCTAAACAGTTATCATCAGTCATGTTCAGTAAGTCGCACTGGATTCCGGTTTGTCTCCACGAGGTGTGCACTTGGCTGAGCTGTGTGCACACACAGTCTGTGGTGTCTGTTAACTGCACATGTGTATTCACAACTAGAATTGCTATCAGAATCATATCCTAAAGAGAGTTTAATTGCATTGTTATTTTTAGTGTTAAAGTAAGGTTTTATATGGATCTTCTACCTCCACCAGCTAATTTTTGGTTGTTATTATTTGCTAATGTCTTTCATAGGTCTGCTTCGAATTCAGAAATGCCAACGGCTGACGGCAAGTATCTGTTTTTCTTTTGCTTCTTTATTATCCCACCCAGATTAGGCTTAAATGATTTTTACTTTTTGAGAATGAGATGATCATGAGTATCTATTTCTTCCTTTCCTGAGGGTTTTCTTTTGGTGAGTATAAGAAAACCTAGTTAGGGTTTTCAGACAATCTTTGCCTTAGTTTTTGAGAGAGTTAGAGAATTGCTGAGTGAGCAATAATAAAACAACTGACTTGGTCCAAAGAAGCAGGTAGTTCTTGTTCCTGGTGCTTTTGAACAATAAAGAAGAGACATGCCTTCCCCAAAAATTCTGTTATGAAATCTTGATTTGTCAAATAGCACAGTAGAAAATTACTATCTAGACAGCATTTGTTTGGTTAATTGCAACTCAAATGAGCGCCTTTTCACTGAGCAGAATAGGCTCCCCATCCGGGGGGAAATATTGCCCAGGATAATTTTTAGTACATCTGTTCTTACATTCACAGGATTTCCAGGTCAGCCTTGGAGACACTTTTTAGAGACTTTACCTACATTTTCTAATGACGTCCAGTTTTTCTTTTGTGGCTTTTTACAGACGAAGAAAAGGTAGATGAACGAGCCAAGCTGAGTGTTGCTGCCAAGCGGCTGCTTTTCAGGGTAAGATGTGCTGATGCGTTTGAGCAGAAACTGTCACCCTGCTGAGGGAGGTGCCTGGCCTCGCCCTGCACCTGGGCCGCTGCAGCCCCCCAGCTCCTGCCCAGCTGTTGTCCTCTCCCCATCTCTGACTGGTGTGACCACCAGCTAACACAGCTGGTGACAAGTGATTTGGATCTCCCTGGATGCACCCCTGCCCAGGAGTCCTGGAGGGGAACAGAGTAGAGGCATTGTCCTGTCCCAATTTCCTTTCCTCACATTCATGAGGATTTTACAATGTTTCTGATCTCAGGAAATGGAGAAGTCCTTTGATGAGAAAAACGTTCCGAAACGACGTTCGAGAAACGCGGCCGTGGAGCAAAGGCTGCGGCGTCTGCAGGACAGATCCCACACCCAGCCCGTGACCCCGGAGGAGGTGGTCATTGCAGCCACGTGAGTCTCCCCTTGGTGCTCGGGGCCATGGCTGTGATGTCTTCTATTTACAAAGAGATTTAAAGATTTTTAAGTAAAACAAGGTGATTGGGAGATGGTTTAGTTAGAAGCGATGGAGAAGTTGGTGTTTAGAGATTTTTCTTGCTGGAGTCTCTCAGAACCTCGTAATCGGAGGTGTTATCTATTGCATCTATCGGAAAGACATGAAGATGAATTTTGTTTAATTTTTTGTCTCTGCATTTTCTTATCTCTTGTACACTGGGAAGTTTACAACATGAATGTAGATGGATTAATCTAATGAAGCCCATGCATTCATCGCCCAGTTTCAACAACCGTCAGCTCCTGTACCTAGAGCCACACCCCCTTCCCTTTCCCCTCGCCTTGTTTTTAGACGAACCCAGACACCACTTTTCCTGTAAGTGCATTACTGCATATCTTGAAAAGCAAAGGGTTTTTTTAATAATCAAAAAATTTAATTTAATTGGAAGTTTGATGACTTTTCGAATTTTAGGAAGTAATTTTTGAGCAGTATGTTCTAGTATATTCAGAATGGATTTCCCAAAGAAATTCATTCATTCAGGGATAATTACTTATATAAAGTGAAAACTTTTATTAGTTTTAAGATTAAGATTTTTATTTGTTTTTAGAGAGAGGGGCAGGGAGGTCAAAGTGAGGGAGAGAAACATCCATCAGTTGCCTCTCATATATACCCTGACCAGGAACTGAACCTACAACCCAGGCATGTGCCCTGACCGGGATTTGAACTGGCAACCCTTTGCTTTGCAAGATGACACCCAACCAACTGAGCCACATGAGTCAGGGCATTTTTTTGAAAATTGAAAATTGGTTTTGGGCTTCCCCTGGACACACACACACACACACACGCACACACACACGCACACACACACACACACACACACACATTCTGAAAAAATGATGTGAATCTCACTTGGTAGTAACATCCCCAGAGGCCTCTGTGCGCCAGCCCACACCTGTGAGTCTGCTCTTTGATCAGCTGCCTTCATTTCCTTCCTAAGCTACTTCTCAACATTTTGGTGTATTTTTGGATAAATATATCCTGTGCCCATCAGGAAGCCTTAGCAAATCAGTTTGTTTTAATTAAAATGTTGATTCTTTGAATATTTGGGTGGCTATTGCAAAACACAAAGCAGCTACCTGTGGGAATAAAAAGGTAAATATAAGCAAAAATGATCACCTTGTAAGGCTGTGAGTCTACTCTGATGAGCCTATAGATTATGCAGACACTGACTCTTTAAAAAAAATAAATTGAGGAAAACATTCTAAAAATGAGCATAATCTACAAGATATCCTTATGGTTGACACTAGCTTTCTTTAAATTGCTTTTTTCGATGAGAATATGTCTTTTGGAAATAGCCTATTCTTATTCTATTTACTTTGAGTAGCCTCTGTCTGTTATTTCCTAAGTTTGTTATTGCTTTTCAAGTTCTTCTGTGATTTTCCCAAAGGAATGAACAAATGATTTTGTTAAAATATTTGATTTCACATTTCTGAATGGAAAACTGTGCTTTCCCTAATGCTTCTTTTCTTCTCTCTCCTTATGAATGGTCCTTCTTTGGCAATTGCTTTAAAGTGAGCCTCTCCCTGCCTCGTGCTCTGTGGCCACCCACCCTGTAATGACAAGACTTCCTAGTCCCACTGTAGCTCAGAGCGCTGTGCAGCCTGCCAGGTACTGGGCAGCGATAGCGGCATGAGGCCCGAGGGCAAAGGTGCTAGCCTGCGGACGGGGCTGAGGATCTTGAATGCCTTTCGCGTGTGTGACAATACGTTGGTGCCATGTCTTGTTCTGGGGATGTGTGCCGTTTTCCTAAGTCGCAGTGCAGGACACTGATGACTCCCCGTGGGCCTGCATGGGGAAACGCTCCAGCCACCTGCTTCCAGGACGTGTTAGAACTAGAATCACCCTAACTCACTTATCCGTGCGTTTGGCTTCCATTTCTCATACACGTCGCTGTCCTTAAGAAATGTCATTCTTCACTCTGAAACACTAGAACTTGATAAACAGTAATGGGAAAATGGACTTTAGTGGGACTGTTGAAATTCTGATAATCCCCGGGTTTTTAAAAACATGTATAGACACAAATAGGCATTAAAAATAATCCTACCTGTTTCTAATGGATAGACAATGCCGTTATATTTGGGGGTTAGGACATTAAGAATTTATAGTGTCTGAAAGGTGTTTCATTATTGTGTTTTAAATTGTGTCCTTAAGGCAAAAATAACCCCCGCTGCTTTACTATTATGGGCAAAAACATGAAGGCTAAAGATAAGACTATAAAAGAAGTAAAGGGACAGTGCAGGAGTAAAGCCAGCACAACCCAGATGCTGGGACTCGCCTGGAAGGAGGTTGACGTTACCCTCCCAGGTCACCTGCTGACCTCAGAAAAGACACCGTGACAGGGCGGTACCTTACGGCCATCTCCCTTCTACCCTGGAACACTGGTGCTGCTCTGTGTCTGGCACGACACGCGAAGTGGCGATTAAATGGAGTCAAGGCAGAATAAACCGTTGACTGGATTTGAGAGTCGGATGTGCCCGTGGCGGAAGGGGCCTTGTCTTCAACCTCTGAGGATCCCCCGCGGCCACGTTACTGGAAGCCCTCTCTGCCTGGGAGCCAGAGGGGCCTACCGGTGTCCAAAATTTCCTTCACTTTTCAAGTCACTGACCTAAATACCTTTAAAAAAACTGGGAGAAATCTGTGAGAGAAAGTGCTGGAGAGAAGGAGTGAAAGAATCTTTAAAATTAAATCATTTGTGTTTAGCAAGTGAAAATCAAAACCCTGGGTTGTGGATAGTGCTGACAGCATGATTAGCTAGTCACTATTTAAAATGAAACGACCACCTTCTGAACCACACATTTAGGTGACGTCTAAATATGCCATAGGTCACAGGTGGCAAACACAGGGCCCATGGGTTGAATCCAGCCCTCCACCTTGTTTTATCTGGCCCGGCACCTTGTTTCTACCTGGCAGCAGTGCCGAGCTCTTGCTTAACTGTTAAGGAGTAGTTACATTTATACAGTCCTAACATTCCACTCGGCCCTTTGGAGGCAAATGCAAGGCTGATGGGGCCCCAGGTGAAAATGGCTTTGACGACCCTGCCGTAAGTGTGATGCCTTAAGACTCCCTGTAGCCTTGTTTATTACTGATTCCAACAAGACAACTTCTTTCTAAAATAAGGTATGCTCAAGGTGACTTCAATTTCTCAGTTCGGGAATTCAATTTTCAGAGATACTTCAGAGCTACAAAATCCGCTCTTTAAGAGATTGACAAGGCTGGTGTCCCCGGCTACTCTGCTTTTTACTGTCTCCTTTAATAGCTTAACACCTGCCTGCACCTGTCTTAAAGGGACATAGGCAAAAATAAAGCCCTTTTCAAAATAGACACTTGGAAGAAAGTTAACATACAAAATTAGTGATGGGTTTGTGTGTGTTTTTATCTGTGTCACTGACTTATTCTCCCTTGCAGATTGCAGGCATCTGCTCACCAAAAGGCCTTAGCCAGAGACCAGGCAAATGAGGGCAAAGATTCTGCTGAACAAGGTGAACCTGATTCCTCCACTCTAAGCTTGGCAGAGAAGTTGGCCCTGTTTAACAAATTGTCCCAGCCAGTCTCAAAAGCTATTTCTACCCGAAACAGAATAGACACGAGACAGAGGAGAATGAATGCTCGCTATCAAACTCAGCCAGTCACGCTTGGAGAGGTGGAACAGGTGGGTACTCTGTCTTCGATCTCTAGGTTTCTGGTATGTTCTTCAACTTTAGGAGCACTGGGTTATCTCGGGTTAATGATAAACTGAAGGTGGTCTACCTGTACACTGTGTTACCTGTAAATATTTTGGTAATGCCTTCATTCCTAAGAATGCCCAGTATGTTTCTCTTTCCCTGTTTGTATAATTTGCCTGCTGAAATCATCTGGAATGTATCTTTATAGAGAGAAAATAGGACACACAGTCTGCTTTTCACCCAGATGACTTGGTTGATGAGATGCATTGTATAACTGTATCTAGGATTGGTTTCCCACAAGACCAGCAGTGAGACTGCACCAGAGGCAGTATTTCAGGGTAGGTCAATCCATACACTGGGGCTTCTGTACACAGTATTTTTAAATCCGTTCTTTCTGTCTTCACTGTGTCCTTCCAGGTGCAAAGTGGAAAGCTCATTCCCTTCTCACCCACCATTAACACATCTGTGTCCACCAAGGCATCGACAGTCACGCCCGTATACGCAGGGGACCTTCGGACAAAGCCCCCCATGGATGACAACACAAGTGCCACTGACTATAAGTTTCCTTCTTCGATAGAAACTTCAGACGCTCCGGTTAGAAGCATTCTGAAGTCCCAAGTCTGGCAGCCTCCCATGGAGGGCAGTGGGAGCAAAGGCACGTTGAGAGAGTTTGGAGAGACAGAGAGTAAGAGAGTCCTGACAGGCAGGGACAGTGGCATTAAAAAGCACGAGTCCTTTGAGGAAGCAGAGCTGTCCTACCCCGTCCTCAACCGAGTCTGGGGAGGTGACAGCCAGAAAGAACCTCAGTACGCTGTCCTGAGAAAGGGGAGCCTGGAGCCAGCTAGCACTCCTGCCCCCCACCTCGGTGATGAGGAATTGCCCGCTGCCAGAAGCCTCACACAGGGGAGCTCGGACAGGCAGCCCTTTGAAGAGAAGGTGGACGTGGAGAATGTCACAAAGAGGAGGTTTTCACTGAGAGGTAACTCGCTGCTGCTCCTCAAGTTTTAGAAACCAGCTGGGGTTTCGGTGGCTGCTTGATTGCTTGCACGTTTGTGATTGTTCCTAATTGAGTTGCTGGGTGTAATTAAATTATGAAGGCAAGTTTATAACTAGCACTCATTAAAAGTCTAGTGAGAGTCCTCCTCTCCCCTAGACTTCTCTTCCTCTCGAATTTGACTTTTTCCATGGATGATTAGTTTTTCAACAATAAGAATGCCTGATGCTCTTTCACACATTTTGATAAGGGTGTGTGATTACTTGGGTCGTGTTAAGGTACATGACAGCCTTGTGAACTGCTCGCTCTGTTGGCCCCTTCCATGGCCCAAATGTCCAGGCTGGGTACGTACAGGGAAGCAGGGCTTTATCCCAGGTCTGTGGACTCCAGGTCCCCTCTACATTCTGCTCATGCACACCAGCAAGGTATATACATGGGACTTCTTTCTCATTCTACATTTTCGTAAAATGACAGTATGTAAATTTTAACAGTGGTTTTGGCTTGTGAGTGTGGCACATTTGAAAGCAGTGTTTGGAGGAGTAAAACATTATGTAGTGTACCATTAAAGTGAACTTCCTGAGTCTTGCACACAGGAAAAGACCAGTTGTCACCAAACGATTTGCTGTGTGGAGGAACCCCCTGGGAAACTTGTTTTCTCAAGGAATATAGCGTGCCACAGATTTGCATAAATCCCGGTGGGTTGGGTAACCGGCCATGTGCCCACAGATTGAACTCAAGGGTAGGACTGTCGGGGGCTGGTGAATAGCTGGGAGAATGCTTGCCTGGAGGAGCTAGTGCTGACGTTGCTCTTTTCCTTCCCAGCGGCCGAGTTCGGAGAGCCCGCTTCTGAGCAGAACGGCACAGCTGCTGGGAAAACTGTTGCTCCAGCTGCAGCCCCAGTGTCCTGGAAGCAGCAGGAGCCTTCAGCACAACTGCAGGAGAAGCTCTACAGGAATCCGTGTGCGATGTTTGCTGCTGGAGAGATCAAAACGCCAACAGGGGAGGGCGTCCTCGATTCACCCAGCAAAACCATGTCAATTAAAGAAAGGTAATCGGATTTAATGACTGCAAAGTAATTCTATTACGGAAGAAACTGCAACTCGCTTTTAAGAAAAGATCTGAGTGATGTGCAAAGAGAGGAACTCGCAAGTCCAGCTACATAAGGAGATACGCTGTTATACTAGAGTTCTTAGGGGACGTTGAGGTATTTGAGGGTGAACTGCAGTGACCCCCCTGTCTGGCCGGGCGAGGCTGGATGAGGTCCAGTTCCACACACATACAAGGAAACCGCAGAAGCAGAAATTTGCTTGCTTCGTTTGTTTGCAGTTTCGTTTTCTTTTTTATATTAAACGCTTTGGGGCTCCGGCGGCGATGGGAACAGAGAGCTCGGCTCCCTCCCTTTCAGATCCACGTGGCATCCAATCAAAGGTGCTTACGGGTTCTGACTGTCCGTGCGAAGTATGTAGAAGGAATGTCTAAAAGGCGGGAACGAAGGGAAATGCATATCTAGAATACAAACCTTTGGGATTAAAACCTAAGTTCTGTTTATTTTACAGAAAATAAATTAAAGGACTTTTCTGAACTGCATTGAGACATTTTGTATCAGGTAATAGCTATGAAAGATTATATTTGAGTATCAACACTGTAAGGTCATTTTATTCAAAAGAATGATGGCGGCCCTGGCTGGGTAGCTCAGTTGTTTGGAGTGTTGTCCCATACAGGAAAAGGTTGCGGGTTTGATTCCCGGTCAGGATACACACCTAGACTGCAGGTTCAGTCCCCAGTCAGGGTGGATACAGGAGGCAACCAATCAGTGTTTCTCTCTCCTGTTGACATTTGTTTCTTTTTCTTTCTCTAAAATCAATAAACATCTCCTCGGGTGAGGATTTTTAAAAAAGGATGAATGATGGAGGATTAAGAGAATATATTTAAATGGCACAGATACAAAGAATAGGAGCTAAATGTCTCAGGTCATATTTTCCTTGTTAACCTTAAACCACTGTCGAATTAAGGTAACAGTGACAGGAACACAGCATGAAGAAAGGGCTCCTAGAGTTCCCGGTGTGATGAGCAGAACTATTTCTACTGGCAGCTCCTTGTGGTTCTGCCCACCCGGCCTCTTCCTTAGCACCTCCCACCACTCAGTTTTCCTGCTCTGTCAGATTCTGGCTGCTCTTATTGTTCGAGCTACAAGCCAAGCTTTCGAACAATCTTTTCGAAACATTAATAAGATGGAGCCTTGGTCAACTAATGAATTGTTAAGGTGGTTAAATCTTATTTACTTTCTCCTTTATTCTTTAAAATTCATGATGAATTACACCCACTAGACCGAGGACACTGGGAGACAGGACCCCAGTCCTCACAGTGGGAGGCTGTTGGGCCTGTTCCGGCCCAGAGGCCCCCTCTGCAGGAACCTGCTTCAGAGAAGCTGGATCTCAGAGATCCAGCTGTTGATTACTGGGTAGGTGAGAAGAAAGAGGTTGCATTTAAAGAAATTAATGGTAAATGTCACCAGTATACAGTTCTGATGTCATAGGGGTGTTTTATATTTTTATGGAGAAACATTCCAATGGGAAATACTAAGATATACCCCTCCTTTCAAAGGGTCTTAAGAGGGACTCCCCCATCTTTGGGTGTAATCTATCTGTTGGGACTTAGGAGTGTTTTTAAGTATACTTCATTGATTATGCTATTACAGCTGTTCCATATTGCCTCCAGGGGCCTGTTGCCCACCTTCCCTCTGGCAGTCTCCCCTCTTAGTTCATTCCCATGGGTCATGCATGTAAGTTTTTTGGCTTCTCCATTTCTTATGCTATTCTTAACCTCCCCCTGTCTATTTTGTTCCTATCAATTATGTTTCTTTTTCCCTGTACTTTTCCCCCCATTCTCCCCCATCCCCCCCCCCCGCCCTTCCCAACTGACAACCCTCCATGTGATCTGCATATCTATGATTCCATTCCTGTTCTAGTTGTTGGCTTTGTTTTTTTTAATTCAGTTGTTGATACTTGTTGCCTTTTTAATGTTCATGATTTTGATCTTCTTTTTCTTAAATAAGTCTCTTTAGCATTTCCTATAATAATGGCTTGGTGGTGATGAACTCCTTTAGCTTTATCAAGGACCTACAACCTAGGTTATTCTATCCAGCAAAAGCTATCACTTAGAATGGAAGGGCAGATAAAGTGCTTCCCAGATGAGGTAAAGCTAAAGAGATTTAGAACTTTTGATGAACTTTTGCGTCTATCCGTGGTGCAATAATTGTTGGCTTATTTGCTGTTTTTAGTAAATGTTAGTGTATTTGTGCCTTTCTGAAAGCAGTTTCAATCCTCCTGTAAACATCTCATTTTGAAGAGTTCCAGGGTGGCTGTAAGGTTTCTCGGAACCGCCTGAAAGTGTTCCAAGTCCACTGTGTCTCCACAGGGATCTTCTGGCTGGTGGGAGATAAAACCTCTCTCACTCTCCAAGAGGGAGCCCACCCTGTTCCGAACCATGATAGCAAGGAATGCTTGTTAAATACTCAGCTCTTCAGTTTAATTGTTAAAATATACAGGTGTATTTCAGGTTTATAGCAGGTTTGGTTTCAGACCACTGCAATGACGCAAGCGTCACAATAAAGGGAGTAGTAATCTTTCCACTGATGGAGAGTCTTGCCCCCAACGTGTAACAAATGCAACATCTGTGAAGTTCGATAAAGCAAACTGCACATATACAACGAGGTGTGCCTGTATGTTTGAAAAAGGATGAGGAGCCCTTAATTTAGCGGCTAGGTTTATAGTAAATTATGCTAATACAAAATATTTTTACCAGTGATCTCCCCCTGGCACCATCTTGATGGTGCTTTTACTTGTACTTTGCTGAAATAGCAAAACTGTGTATCCTTACAATCCATCTGTGATAGCTTTTCCCTAAATTGGGTTTATAATCCTTCCCTACTGTTAATTGAGATGATGACGTTTGACCTATTTAAAATAAGAATGCTGTTCATGTATTTCTTTGGATTTTACTTTTCTTTTTTGAGGTGGCATATAAAGTAGAGCTTTTTTTTAAAGATTTTTTAAAAATTATCTTTAGAGGGGAAGGGAAGGAGAGAGAGGGAGAGAAATATCAATGTATGGTTGCCTCTTGTGTGTCCCCTGCCAGGAACCGGGAACTGGCCTGCAACCCAGGCATGTGCCCTGACTGGGAATCGAACCGCAATCGTGTGGTTCGCAGGCCCGTGCTCAATCCACTGAACTACACCAGCCAGGGTAAAACAGAGCTTTTAAACCTTATGCTGACGTCCTCTGACTGCCTCGGGCTGCCAGAGGAGAGGCTGCCAGAGGAGAGGCGTGGCTCCAGCAGCCTGGAGTGCGGTTGCAGGCGAGTGAGCAGAGCCCAGGGCCAGGCAGGCTCGTCTCCCCCTGGGCCCACTCTTCTTTCAGGACAGGTCTGATGCTCAAGTAGAAACATAAATAGAAGTTTCTTTTCTTTTTCATTTTCTGTGACCTCTAGAATGTCGAATTTGAACCCCAGCAAGTGCTAACTTAAACACAATGTGCGTCTTTCACTGGATTAATAAAATCGCTGCCTCATAACTGTCCAGTTGATTGAGGTGTAAGCTGTCCCTGTCTGGGAACTAGTTTGAAAAGCATTGCAAAACAAATTCTTTGTATGTTCTTTGGGGATAAAACCTCTTTAATACCTGATACCTCTTTAAAAGTAGACTAGGCTTTTAGAAATCTTATTTCCACAATTACTAAGATGACCAAATCTGAGATTTTATATTGGGGACATTACCAAATAAGGCAAAGGAGCCACCCCTTCAGTGGGAAATGGGTGGAATGTGAGGACTTGGTTGCATAATATCGAAGAACTCTCCCCATGCCTCCTGCCAGCTTGCAGAGACCTGAGTCACAGGGGCAGCTGCCCTGCCCCCCACCATTTTCCCTGCTTGCCTCTCCATCCTTCCACCCTGCACCCAGCAGAAGCTATATTCATGCTTCCCCAACAGACTCCAGATAGGAACTAAGATAGTTCCTATCTTTGGGAGATTTCAGCCACTAGAGGGCCCCAGATTTATGTAACAATTAGGGATAAAGGTGTTGTTCCCCTGTGACCCTCCTTTTCTGATCTCTCATTTGTCCTACTTTAAAAGACACGTAAGTTCACTTGTCCAGCTTGCAAACTAGCCAAGGCCATTGTAAATACCGATCTGTGCAGTTCGGCCTTATCTGAAATCTGTGTGGTGCCCGTGGTCCTCTGAAATGCAGGGGCATTTTTTCAGAGGGAAGAAAAAGTTGAGGATGAGGGCACATGGTTTGCCTGTCCCGAGTTTGACCCAGCTCTGACGGCTGCAGGCCTGCAGAACTTGTTCTGACCAGGTGGGTCTTGTCAGACGAGTGCCCCTGAAACAGCCACTCCGGGTAGTATTCTCTGCTGGAAAAGTGCGGGCTGTGGCAGGAGGGGTGGACATTTCCCCAGGCAGCCTGGCAGGCCCACGTCACAGTGGCCCCGGCCAAGCCACAGGGTCAATAGGCTAATGCAGCGCCACTCACTGAGTTCTCAGCCTCAGTCAGAGCAGATGCCCAGGCTCTCACCATCACAGCCCTGCAAATAGCACTTGGACTTGGTGGATGTTAAAAGCGCTGACAGTTGTTTGAATTGCACAGGCAGTAATTTATGTCATGTGTAAGATCAGACGTTTAGCTCCTTGGCCCTCTCTGGTACACAGCAGTCTGCAGTGAGTCAGGAGGGCCGTGAGACTGCAGAGGCAAGACCACATTTGGAAAGGGCTTTCGCCTCCTCTGCTTGTGGAACACGGACTAGGAAATCTAAAGGGACAGGAATAATACCAGTCTGATTGATATTATTCCTGATGCCCTGATTATCCCAGATGGCCAGTCTGATTGGATTAAAGTGTCAGTGTGTGTTATTTTTAAGTTACCCATCATTTGCACCATGTTGGCTAATGCTAGGTCCAAAGTGCCATGTGGGCTCAGTGGAACCACAGTTCTTCCGTGTTATTTTGGTTACTCTGTAGTCTTTGGAAGCCTCTGAAGTCCTTGGAAGTCTTTGGAAGCCCAGCCACCACATCCAGAAGCAAGATTTCAGGTTCTTGGAATGGGGGAATCTCTGAAGGCCACCCGAGACAGGGGTGGGGAGGACATTGTAAGAAAGCCAGAATACTATGCTGTTCTTGAAATCTTAGGGAGAATATTCCTGGCCAACCCATGCACTGAGGTAGTGAAGCAAGTCTGGACCGAGGCAGGACATGCCTGGTTGGAGCCCACCTCCCTGTCAACTGAGTGCTTGGCCCGTGTGTGCCTTGCTCCTTGTCTGTCAGATAGGGAATAACAGTATTTCATTTCGTGAAGGTTGCCGCGCAGATCAGCGTGGCATAAGGTAGACTATAAAGTGATTAAACACTCCACAATTTTTTTTTTGTAAGTCAGGTTTTTAATCCTCATATCAGCCACCAGGGAAACCAAATGATTCTTTGGATGATGTCATTGCTCCAAATATTTGGGAACTTCTTTTCGAGAAGGCCCTCAAAAATGGCAGCACATTATTCTTAATAAACCCAATCAATGCATGAGAATGAATTTTTGAATTTTTAAAAAATTCTCTCAAGTCACTTGGAATCCAGTCTGATGGGATTAAAAAGGCAGATGGCTGCGATGAATCACGACTAATCTGAGTCCGAGGGGAAGAGGTGCATTTGCACGTCAGACAGCAGCGAGGTGCCTGTCTGTCTGCACAGCCCGAGGAGTTGGGAGCACTGGCAGGCTTACTTTCTGAAAGTCCCCTTTACAGATAATTTGGAAGCTTTGAAAGCTCCACTGCAGTGTGCAAATACTAATTATATCTTCTAGTGATAGGATTTTGTGGGATTCTTTTTTCTTATTGGAAAAAACTGACTCGCTGAGAATAATTGGAGAAGTGATCTATCTTAGTCATATGGAGACTGAACTTCAGGTGAAAGTATTGAAAGAAGTTTAGAATTTGTTCTCAAGTACATGAACTGGTCCTTGTAGCATGCAGAGTCTAGTCAGACATCATTGTGTATAGGATTTAAGGTTCAACGGATTCCTGGGCCAAATGAGGCCTCTCAGTAAGATTCTGACTTTAATTTCCAATGTATGTTGTTTCCTCCTCACCTCCAATAACCAAGCTGTCCTGACACCTGCTGGGTGTCCTGTGCTTCAGCTCAGTTCTAACACTATCTACCTGTTACTAGCATCAGATCCCACAGGCTAAAGACTCGCTCCTAAAAGACCATCTCCCACCCCCACTTCAGATGCCACTCATAAATCCAGGTTGTTACTTGTACATTTTATCCACTGGCTATAAATCTGAGGCTCCCACGACCCCCTCCTTGGGTTTGATTAATTTGCTAGAGCAACTCACAGAACTCAGAGAAGCATTCCACGTACTAGATCACTGGTTTATCAGAACGCATATAACTCAGTAACAGCCAGACAGAAGAGACATTCAGGGCCGGGTCTGTGAGAGGGGCACAGAGCTGCCCGAATCTCCGGGTTCCACCAACTCGAGAGCTCTCTGAGCTCTGTCCTTTTGGGGTTTTATGGGGCCTTCATTCCATAAGCATTATTAATTAAGCTCAGTTGCAAATAACCAAGGATTTAATCCATCTTCAGCTTCTCTCCCCTCTCCTTAAGCCAGGAAACCAGCTGAAAGTTGGTTCCCAAAAGTCTCATCATTAATATAATAAAAGATACTTTATGATTCTTTTCACTTAGGAAATTCCAGGAGTTTTAAGAGTTTTGTGCCAGAAACTGGGGCAAAGACCAAATATAGATTTCTTATTATAAATCATAGTATCTGAGGTAGACCAGATGCCATTATACCAGTTTCACAGAATGGGCATGTCACACAGCAGAAAGTAGGAGAGGGGAAGGCAAAGGAAGAGACTGGGGGGCAGATAGGTCCAGGATCTGAAGCCCCTGCCTTTGGGGGGGTTCTTTTCTTCATGGCTTACTTTCCATTATTTGACTAAATGAAGAGACAAGTATAAGGTGTGGTCATGTATGAATTTGCAAATGTAAATGGATTCTTGTTTAAGTACTGGAAATTTTTTCTTATTTGTGTAATAAAACTTTCATCAGGGAGTGTGATATATCTCCTTCCATCTCCAATTAAAATATTTAATAAAATCAGGAGACTTAATTGAAGGGTCACATACAACCATCCAGTCCAGTTCCCAAGATGACTAATAAGGAAGGGAGACCAGGCCACTTGACCAGAGTTCACGGCCAGGCTGGAGCAGATGTGCTGCTTACAAGTACGCCGGTGTGGACGTGCACTAATGATGTTTAAGTTTTAAACGTGGCCCAGCAGGTTGGGCAGAGAGGGCAAGGGGTTTAATCGTGTTTTCCCGGAACCTTTAAAGTGTTTGAGCATCAGCTCAGATGAGTTCAGTGTTCCCCACGCTTTTGCCTTTTTTCTTCCCCATGTTTCTCCAACTGAATGCCTAAGACTTCCTCAGTCGTTTTAACAGAGTAGCAGCTGGAACAAAACAACCGGCCATCGCTTATGGCATCCAAGCAGCTTTCTATCAGGTCAGACTGCAGTGGAACTGAAGTAGGTTAGGTGAAAAAACCTCAGTTAATTAGATTCTTTTTTTGTGGATAGATTTTCCCTGAGGGAAGTTGAACTGATCATTTTTAAAGTGGGTTCGTGGAGAAGTTTCTGTGTTAAGAAGATAGATTGGAAAGGCCAAGTTTATTTGGAGGGGGAAAACCAGGGCTTAGAGTTCAGAAAGAAAACCAATCTTAAACATCAATCTTTTGAAAGATATGACATCAAGAGATTGTCAGTGTTTTATAGCTTTACGGGTTTAAACCTGTCTCTGCTATATTTTCTGCAAATAAGTTATTATCTAGCACTCGTCATTCAACGTTGTTTCACCAAGGGGCCAGAAGGGGTCACTAGCAGACATTTTCTCTGGGGATCCTGTCCTCAGCCCAAGGGCAAGGAGAAATCACAGCTATTCATTTGGTGGAATGATGAGGCAGCTTTTATCTGGCAAGTCAGATTTCAGCTTTGCATTTCAATCAGCTGTAAAATCTTTGGGACCATCTTAGAGAAGGGACTCCTATATTAGTTTTCCAAACACACTTCGGAATAAATGAAATTCGGAAAGATTAAAACTAGACAACTGCAGTCATTTAGTGGCCAAAGACGTCTGAGTTACCTATGTTATGGTTCTATTACAAGCCAGAGTTTGGTGCTGAGCGCTTCGGTCGGCATGCTTTCTCCCCAGATTGGCGCTGCTGAAGAAGAGTGGGGAGGAAGACTGGAGAAACAGACTCGGCAGAAAGCAGGAGTACGGCAAAGCGTCCGTGCCGAGCAGCCCGCACGTACAAGAAGCAGAGCAGTCACTGAAGAAGAAGGTAAGTGCCCCGTGGTGGGGCAGGCGCGCTGACTGCCATCACGCTGGGAGGGGCATCAGACACGCGTGCATGACTTCGCTAACCACCGCTCTGCAAGGCGCTAGCACTGCCTTGCCCCTGGAGTCCACACTCAGAGTGTCTCGCAGCAGCTTCGATTGACCAGAGGTAGAGTCCTGAGATGGAGAGCCGGGAACAGCACCGCCTGCATAATGTACCCGCAAGCACGTTCCTCCGTTTTGAAGTGTGTGCTTTTATTTGGCTTAAAGCCTTCTTAAGTGAAGTCTGACTTTACAATGTTATCAAAGCCTTAATTGACCACTAATACTTTATACATTGCATATAATATATGGACTTAAAGTGTCCGATACCGAGATCTCAAACCTAAATATGCAGAATGAGGACATAATTTTTGTGGTCAGTGAGACATTATTTTATCACTGTAAGCACTTTTTTACATTGAGCAGGCATACCTTTTATTGAGAATATACAGGTAAATATGTTACAAGTTTAAATAAAATTAAATAACACTTTGTTGTCATTACTGGCAAGGATCTCATCTGCAGAAGCATTGATGACTCATTAAATTCTAACGCAAGGATGACCGGCTGTTGACCAGGTAGTGCACACTGTCAAAACGGGCAGTGCCGTCCCTGCCGCTTGGCCTGCGGGCTGCAAAGGCGCACCTGCTGGCTGGAGGGGGGCAGCCCCTGTGACAGCCGTGTCCACAGGCCAACCGGTGGCATCGAAGTCTTCAAATGGAAGAGGGAAAATCTGCCTACCAGATGATCATCTGGACCCCTCTAGTTCTGAAATAACTTAAGCATCTGGAGAAGAGAGAAGCCGTGAATGCGGCCTTCGTGCATTTAGCAGCTCACACAGAAAGGAAGCGTGCACGCGGGCCAGTGAGGCAGCAGCGCGGACACAGGTTTAGAGAGTGCTTCTGTGCCTGGGCAGGTTAAATGGGAGTAGAAATTTGAATTCTCTCTTCCAGACATATATAATTATTCCAGCGAATGATAAAACACATCTAATTCTTGGTCATTAGTAAGTGTTTCCAATATAATCACGTGTGATCTTGGATTTGCATAGATGGGAAACTGAGGGTTTAAGGATGAAATCCTGAAGTGAAAGGAAATCAGATCCTTCAACTTGGTCCCTTTGCCCATGGACTTAATTAAAAGGGTCTTAAAGGCCTTGGTTCAAAAGCATCTTTAACACTTTCATCTCATTGGTCCTTTTGGAAGATCCAAAGCAGCCTTAGGAGCTGGCAGTCCTGTGTGGCCAGGTGAAAATTAAAGCTGCAAAACACAAAGCCAGACAGATTCCCCATGAATAGTGCAGCGAGATAAGTGCTCTGCCTGCTCAGGAGAAGGGTCATTTGAGGCTCTGAAAACCAGAGGCTGTGAATAGAGAATGTGATCCGAACTGCCTTCACGCTTGGCTGAGGGTTTTAGAAATCGAACATGGAAGAAGCTGACTCAGTTGCCCATGGGGCGGAAACCCCCCCGTCACCGGGCACGGGGGCTCTCGGCCTGCCTGGGGCTTCAGTGTGACTGATGCTCTGGGCCAGTGGAAGCTGCGGACTCCGCAGCAACAGTGAACTCACTCTCCCACTCATCCTCCATGACCCAGTTCACTTTGGCCTGAGACAATCAGCTCTTTGAAGTTAAAATAAGCCGATCTATTTTAAGCCTGTGGAGCAGACATGGGGGTATCTCAAGTTCTGTTGAGGTCAAGCCGTTTTCACATGGCCTCTGATAAGCCCTTGGCTTGATTTCTTCCCAAGGGCTGGCACTATATTTCTGTCACACCCCTGCTGGGTTCACATGTGAGGTGCCTTACACCTGACCTGTCTGAAGACAGTCCCCCAGCAGCTGAGGAGTACTTGAGAAGCACCCCTGCTTGCTGGGTGCCGGAGTGCTGCCCTGGAGAGCAAGCACAGTCACGGAGTGGTGTGCACAGGGCGGGTCTTGCTGCAGGGCTGGGCCTGGCCTTGCTGATGGAGAGCTGCTCGGGGGGGCTGCACCAGAGCTGTCCATCCTCCCTGCAGTTTCTGACTTCACCAAACAGCACGTTTTCGTGGTCAGCAAACATTTTACAGTTTGTCCCCCTCGAGCCTTTGTGTGCAGTGAGCCCAGTCCCACGAGGGGCAGCCCGTGGGAACGCAGAGGAGACAGGAAGTAGAGACGGGACTCTGCAAACCACTTCCACTGCCCTTATGAAAATCCTGCCGGCCAATAACAGTATCGTGTGAACCACATAAGTAATTTTAGGTTGTCTAGTAACCATGTTAAAAAAAAGTAAACGCTGCCTTAAAAATCTGTAACTGTTTTGTTTCTGTCAAAGGGCTTGTCTGAAACGAAACAAATTTGTGGTACAGTAACCAGCATCTTGTTTTGGGTGCTACATAGTAAGAAAATTTGGCCCATGAATAGATTTGGGGGACTAAGTCGGAGTTAACAGCAGATCTTCGCTCCCCCAAAATCGGGATTGAGGAATTGGACCTTGCGAGCACTAACCCTTGACTGAGCCGACTCCATCATTTCCCGTGACCAGTAGTCCAGGTCCCTTCTCTCTCCTCCCTTTCTCCCTTGCCACCCTCCTTTCCTTCTCTTTTCTTTCTCCTGTTCTCAGCTTAGTCTAGGGCGTTGCTAACCTGACATGCGCATTTGTGCCGTGCAGCACATGTAAGTAATTCTGAAGACCGTACAGCCGCATGGTGTGTAGGTCTGGCCTGGTCCGCACCGTGTGGAATGTGTGGGCTCCAGCACAGTCTGCACCGTTGCCTGCAGAATAACTCATTCCGTCGAAAGGGTGAAACGAAATGAAGTTTTATAGAAGTGATTTGGCAGGAGTCTCTTTGTTACAACTACATTGCAGTTACTTATTTTCACCCAATAATTCTTTTAAGTTCCAACCCTGTGTTGGCATACTGGACAGTAAACCATAGACAGTGAATCCTGCGTCCTTCTGTTAGGACAATCACCCAGGATATCAGACTATTCCAGGAAATAAAAGCCCTGTGTACAGTTTGCCACTACAACCCTGTGTCTACTTGTGGGTCGCAAATTAAGGTATGATGTTCGCTGCACTTCAATAGGATTCAGTCAGTGAGTCAAGTTAAGATCTATAATGCCCCCCGTATAAGTCCTTGAAAATTCAAAGAAGGAAAATCTGCCACATGCATGGTCTCATTGCCTGCTGTCACTGAAATTCCAAATCACAATTTAGAAGAATGTGATCCATTTGAGGAGCACGGGGAGGAAGAAGAAGGGGGCCCGGATGAAAGAGTGGCATCCCGCTGGCGGGTGCGAGCTTACCTGGGGCCTGTACCACCTGGGGGGACGAGCACTTGCATGCTTCTGACTGAGCCCTGGCCCAGCGCGCTGCAAAGCAGCTGTGACGCCTTCACTCGACCCTGCCCTCCTGACTCTCTGCAATGTTTACCTGTTTGTTTTAACCTGTAGGAAGAAGGAGGATTCACAGATGATAGTGCCATTTCTAATCTGCTTTGGGTAAGCCTGACGCTGACGTGGGTGTCCCTAGATGACAGCTGGTTGTGCCCCCACGCGTGATATCCTAGAGAGGGTGCCCTTGTTCAGTGTCCTATTCCAAGGCAAGATGTCACCTTTATCCAGAGTGGAGAGCTATCTGTGTTCTTACTTTGTTTTGAATCATGTAATGAAAAAACTGTTAAAGGCTTTAAAGAAGACATTTTGTGGCAAATGTTAAAGCTGTCCGTGAAAGTTATGGGCCCCCTTTCTGTACCTCAGGATCTTCTATCAGTTGCAGTAATATGGCCATCAATTTATTCAATTACTATACAAAGTGGACTCAGGCATATTTACTGTGTTTGTGTGGATTTATTTCTTAATAAGTGAACAAATGAGAAGGACTCTCGAAAAGATCACTGAAATTGCAATGAGAAATTAACCTTCTGTTAGAGAAATTGTTTTTTGTCTCTCCCCGTTCCTACCCTGCTCCAGTAAATACCCTCTCCTCACCTCTAATCCTCTTGCTTTGCTCTATAGGAACCCGTATATGCTTCTACTTATTCTCCTGCTATACCTGCTGCCCATAAACACCTGTCTTTTGTATCTATTAATCAGGTGAGGAAAATCCTACACACGCTTGGGCCTCATTGCAATTTCTGAGCAGTAAGGAAGAGCTCGTCTCATTTGGGGGATAACTGCTGAGTGTGTGTTTGTGTGCACGCGTGATCTGCTCACGTATTTCAAGTCAGTCACACAGTCACACACTCATATCCTTGGCTCAGACTTTCAGGTAGACCTGATGATACTAATTCACCTCATAATCACAACACTGGTTTGAGAGTTTGACCAAGCGTTACATCCTAAGTTGAGTCAGGAGCCCAAGAAATGCACCAGAGTCCCTTGCTCCAGCGCGGCAATGATGCCACCTTGCTTAGCTTAATAAACGAGGAGGATGTGGCGGAGGCAATGTGTGGTGTGGGAGGGACAGGCGGGAAGGGGCTGATGTGACAGGAGCTGGTTGCAGTGGCTCTTCTGAAATGCAAAACCGCAGCCCCTGCCCCCTGCCCTCCATACCCCATCTGAGGAACCCCACCCAGAGGGGAGCCTGGGCCTGGGCTGAAGGAGTCGGTTGGTGCATAACACACAATTATTTTTAAAGCTGAAGGTATCCATGATTGTTTTCTGTTCCCCTTGGAACATCCCTGGTGTCAGGAGCGCTATGGAAAGCAGCTGCATCCACTTGGCCCGAAGCCCACATTCTCCTCCCCCTCCACCTGTGGGACCGGCCCGGTCGCTCCCCTCTTGGGGCCTCTGCAGGACCTCAGCAGGACCGGGGCTTTATTTGCTGTAAGGCAGCCTCTACTACAGAATTTCGTGACTGTGCTGTCCCTTTAGGACTGGTAGTGACAAATCAGGTCTTTGAGGGTGAGGCACAGGATTTCAAACATGAAACTGACAGAGCACTGCCCCGGGGAGGCATCTGGGCGTCTTCCTGTCTGCCTCTTGCGCCTTCACACGTGGAAACTCCCCGTTCCGACTCCCAAAGTTGGGCCTTCCCCTCATTCTCCTTGGTTCCCTTCCTCTGAAGTTAGGAGTCTGGTCTGTGAGCACAGCCTCACACAGGCAGTCAACATCCACCCAGAAACCAGGCTGAAATCTGGAGCAAACTTGTCGTTCCATCACTAAGGAGGGACATGAGTTGCTTCTTCTAAATAAGACGACTTTAAATTAAAAGTTATATTATCTAACTTCTTAAATATAAAACACATGTATTGCATAAACATGCTTTCTTAATAGACTGGTTTTTAGAGAAGTTGTAGGTTCATAGCAAAATTGAGTGGAAAGTATCGAGTGCTCCAGGTGCCCCTCACCCCAAGCACATAGCCTTTCCTACCATCAGCATCCTCCTCAGAAAGGTACATGTGTCACCGTCGATGAACCTGTATTGACACGGCATTGCCCCCCGAAGTCCATAGTTGACATTGGGGTTCACTCTTGGTCTTATACATTCTATGGGTTTGGACAAAGGTGTAATGATGCGTCTCCGCCATTACAGTGTCATACAGAGTAGTCTCACTGCCCAGAAAATGCTCCGTGCTCTGCTTATCCGTTCCTGTCCCCCGCTTCCCCACCCAGTCCGTGACAGCCACTGATCTTTCATTGTCTCTGCAGCACTGCCTTTTCCTGAATGTCTCATAGTTGGAATCATACCGTGTTCAGCCTCTTCAGCTTGGCCTCTTCTCCTTAGTAAAGAGTGCTTAGGGTTCTTCCATGTCTTTCTATTACTTGATAGCTCATATCCTTTTAGTGCTCAATAATATTCCTCGTCTGGATGTAAGACAATTTGTTTATCATTTACCTACCAAAGGGCATCTTTGTTGCTTCCTTGTTTTAGTAATTATATAAAAAGCTTCAGTAAATACTCATATACAGGGTTTTTTGTAGCTGTAAGTTTTTCCGCTCCTTTTGGTATTAATGAGCATAGTTACTGGATCATGTGATGAGAGTATATTTAACTCTGTAATAAACTGCCAAACTGCCTTTCGGAGTGTCTGTTTGCACTGCCACCAGCAGTGAGGGTTTCTGTTGCTCCACGTCCTCGCCGGCATTTGGTGGAGTCAGAGGTTTGGACGTTTGCCTTTCTAGTAGGTGTATAACAGTATCTCAGTGCTGCTTTAATTTTCATTTCCCTGATGGCATATGATGTGGAGCATCTTTTCATGTGTTTATTTGCCATCTGCACCTCTTCTTGGGTGAAGTGTCTGTTCAGATCTTTTTACTATTTTTTAGTTGGTTGCCTGTCTTCTTATTGCAGAGTTATACCGGTCCTCTGTGCATTTTGGATAGCAGCCCTTGACCAGATGTGTCTTTGCACATCTGGTCTGTGGCTTGTCTTCTCATTCCCGGAAGCCTGTTTCACCAAGCAGAAGTCCCGCCAATCGGTTGCCCTTCTCGTCCATTACAACTGCAGCGTCATCGCCGACCCCCTGGTCCTCTAATCCTTCTTCCATGTTACTTTACACATATTTTGTGGTTTCCTGTTTACATTTAGGTCTGTGATATGTTTTGAGTTCAGTTTTGAAAGGTGTGAGGGTCTGTATCCAGACGACTTTTTCAGTGTGAGTGTCCAGTTTTCCACTTTAGAAAAGACTCTCTTTTCTCCACGGTGTTGCCTTTGCTGTCTCATCAAACGTTAGTTGAGTAGATTTGTGGGGATCGATTTCTGGGCTCCCTATTCTATTCCCCTGATCTCTTTGTCTGTTTTTTACTGATACTCACGCTGTCTGGGTTATTACTATAGCTTTACAATAAGTCTTGGAGTCAGGGAGTGTCAGTCTTGCTTTGTTCTTCTCCTTCAATATTGTGTTGGCTGTTCTGGGTATTGTGTTCTCCATATAAACTTTAGAGTCAGTTCATCAGTATGCACAGATTTGCTGGGAATTTGATTGGGATTGTACTCAAATCTATAGATCCAGTTGGAAGAAACTGACATCTCAACAATGTTGCATCTTCTATGCAGTAGCATGCAGTACCTCTCCATATGTTTTTAAGTTTTAAAAAATATATTTACCAGAGGCAATCTGTGCTTTATCACTTTAGAGTTAAAATCCCTGAAAACTTCTATATTTTTGCTTCTTGACAGGCTCCTCAGGTAAACCCTTTACACACCAGTTATGTGGCCCCAGTCTGTCAGCTCCCAGAGGTCAGGGGACTCCTGTCCTCCGCAGTCCAGGCGTCTAAAGTCAGTAATGCACAGCTCAGAGAAGACACCCAGCACTTCCACAGGACACAGACGGTGTCTGGATGGACTGTTTGTCTCTTTTTCGAGCTTCAACACACAATTTCCTCTTCCTCACACGCCTCAGGCTGTGCCAGAGTAAAATCTCCCTTAATCCCCACCTGCCCCGCCTTTCATTGTCGGAGCTGGTAGGAGGTGGCAGGATCAGATTGTGGCGCTCTCGCATAGTTGAGCTCATTTTCATGTTCTGTTCAGACCACTTCCGACTCTATGCACTGATGATGGACCAAAATCACCTCACGCAGGGGCAAAGCTAGTAAATTTATTTAACAGTGCACCGATTTCTAAGTGGCAATAACATTTTCAAAAACCAAGAAGTACCGATTTGTCACTTAGCCTTATTGCTATTACTGAATATGTGCCTTGATCATTTCTTTCTACAATTTAGTTTAATTCGATGTGAATAAGATAAAAATTTAAGAGCCACATCACAGTATCTTCTACGCATAAATCTCTCTATTTCTCATTGGTACAATGTTTAATCCCTGGTTTGTATTTCCATTGTTTCAGTTTCCCCCTAAATAATGTCTCTTTTAGCCCCACCCCCACCCCGTTTAGGACCTGAGCCAGGATCATGCCCTGTATGTTGTTGTCATGTCTCTGTAGCTATGATTGCTCTGTGGAAGAATTCTGTAAAAGGAAATTCATATACCAGATGATGGAGAAGTCCATATTCATGACTCGATCTAGCTTGTATTGGTGTGGGCTTGGTTTTATGCTTCTGGGTGGAAGAAGTTGTTTCTGGTCAGTCAATGGAGGGAAGCTAACCTGCAGGCTGCAGTGGGTGGAGTGGTAGTGATCCCACCAGCCCCTGGGATGTATTCCCCCAGGACTCCCCTGGCACTCCCAGGTTGGCAGTGGGAGCCTGACCTTCACTTTGATCTGTGCTCTTCAAAGGGAAAATCCTTTTGAGGGAAGAGGAGCGGGGAAGCTGCCAGATTAGTTAAGGAGAGCTCGGCTCCAGTTTGAAAGCAAACGCCCCAGCAAAGGTGCCATTCCTGGGCTAAGAAGAGCCTGAGGAGAGAGCCAAAGCCCACTCCCAGGAAGCTGGCTGACCCCATCTTTCGAGGCCCTTTCTAGACTGACTTTGGGGCACACAGCCCCAAGAGGCAGTTTCTGTCCCGGGAACGTGTCTCCTCTCCTCCTCCTCCGCACTGGCTCCCACAGCGGTGGTCCCTCTCCCCTGCTGCTCACCCTGGCCCATGCGCCCCACAGAGGGGGCTGTAGTGAAAGCAGGGATGGAGTCCCACAAACCTTGGAAGACCTCCCGCTAAGGACACCCTGCTACCATCATCCACACTCTTCCTCCAGGCCACACCCTCCCTCTCTGGGTCCTGCGTGCCTTGAGCCTGTCTTCAGCCTCCTCCCTGCTCCTCTTTCTCTCACCTCAGCTCCACACCCAGAGCTCCTCTTCCTGTCGTGCTCCCTCAGGTCCCCTCCAGCTTCTTCCTTTGGGCGAAATGAGCATCACCAATGGCTTAGAAAGTGAAGAGGCAGGTATCTCTAGAACCCGAGTTAGAAACTTATAAAAACCCCTTTTTTCAGTTGAAAATGCCATTATATATGTAGGTTATGTCTGTAGCATAATTCATCCTCAGTATCAGATATATTATGATTTAACAGATAGGATTTGGTTGCCTAACTGCCCATATAACATAGTTGCTCTAGGAAAAAGCAGGTCAAATTTCAGAAAACCTTCTTATAGCACACCTTACTCCTAATCAGCCTCCCTACTCTGCAATTGACTGTGTTCCCTGTGTACTTAGTGGATAAGATTTTCTAGATTGATATGTTCTTTGTAAGATATATACACATATACACACACATACACACACACACACATATATATGTACACACACACACAAGGTCTGTCCAGAAGGTATCCAGACATGTAATATGAAAAATAGAGACATTTATTGAAGATCATACAAGAAACATTGTGCATAGGACAATGATGCCTCAGTCCCCTTCAAGGAGACACTTTGGGACCTCACACAGTTCTCCCAATTGCTGTCAGTTGCCCTGTTGTATTTTCCTGAATCTCATCGATGGTCTGAAATCTCTTCCCTTTCAAAGATGATTTTAGTTTTGGGAAAAGCCAGGAGTTGCAAGGCGCCAAGTCAGCTGAAGCAGGGTTGATTCAAAAAACTCCACACAAGATATGATATGTGAATGGGCGCATCGTCATGATGAAGCTGGGAATCACCAGTTCCTCATAGCTGCAGCCTCTGAATCATCCAAATAGTTTCTGTGTAGGAATATTCAAAGTTAACACAAAATGTGATGCAAATTCATTGCTCTACTCCCTCAGTCATTTCGATACTACACTTGATTGTAGCCAAAAGGCCAAGAAATGATTGCTCAGTCATTTTGAATGCAATGACCACATGGTACACATGCTCAGTCAATGATGTCTACCACCCCCACTGACTAGTACAGTGAAGTCGTCATTGTTCATGCACGCATATTCCAGTCCACTCTCCTTGACTGCCAGGTGACTTTGATGTCATGCAAACCATTCTCATTATATTAACAATGGCTGGATATTTTCCAGACAGACTATATATAGGGGTAAAATGGATAAAATTTCCTCATCAACTGAATTTAACCAGATAGGTAATAAAACAGCAACCTTAATACCCTGTATAGTTCATGGCATAAAAGCAGTCTCTATTTTTGTGTATTTTACAAAGTATCATCCTGGTGTTCCAATGTTCCAAACAAATAGTGAAAAAAAAAACCCAAAACCTAAGTTTTCATTTAAAGTTTCAGTACTATTGATATTGATCTGATCGTGATCTCTGACCAAGCTGGAAATAAGGAAGGCCAACCTAGTCCAGATAGAACAATTATGGCCAGTTTGAGGTACTGGCCAGTTTGACCAGTGTTCCTCTTTGTTTGCCTGCTTTTCAGCTCACAATATGCTACAGGCTAAAATTCACCTCTCATTTCCCTCTCCTATGTTCTCCTTTGTACATGTTAAAAACAGCGGGTCACGGACAGTCAAGAGATGCAAATGACGATCGAAGAGAGAAAGCACCTCATCACTGTGAGAGAGGAAGCCTGGAAGACAAAAGGCAAAGGAGCAGCTAATGACTCCACCCAGTTCACAGTGGCCGGGAGAATGGTGAAGAAAGGTCTGAGTGTACATGTGTGTGTATGCATGTACACGTGTGTGCATTTGTGTGCATGTGTGTGCACGTGCGCTCCATCGCCCATGGAGGGGAGGGAGATTGTGACAGCTTGATTAAAACAATCATGCCATGGTGTTTTTCAGTTTTTAATCTCACTGAAGTTGTGTTCATGGTTTTGGGTTGTTTTTCCAAGATATTCCTACTGAAAACTTTTTTTATACAGAGCATCATCTTCAATTTAAAAAGCATAATTCAATTAGTCACCTTTCAAAACTTAGCCTTTCCAACACTTTGGAAATTGAGCACAGGTTTTCAAAGCAATAGTAACTCTGCTCACAAGTCCTAGTTCTTTTCCACAATTGCTTTTCGATTATTTCCATTTCCTTGCCATCTGGAAGTCAGTTAACCCAAATTAGCCTTTCCCGGGGAAGAAGGAGTTTCTCTCCTCTCCCTCACAAGGAAATTCCTCGGTCCCTTTCCGTCAAACCAGAGTTCTCTGGCTTACAATGCCACATTACCACATGTGTCTTACCAGAGGTTTAAAAGGCATCTCCACCTGCGAAAGTGGGATTTCCCTGCAGCCCCTGCTCTGCACCTGGGCTCTTAGAACTGATCTGCAGCCTGTATCCAAAGACATAGGCAACTGAGGAATCACGTGGTTAGTAAAGTCACCAGTGAGCTTCCATACCCTGCAGAAGATAGTTAAAATTTGAGATCCCTTTGTCTCCTATATGATACCCTTCTTTTCTAAGCTATTACTTCAAAATGAATGTTCTAACTTACTGATAAAGGTTTTCACATTCAGAATTAATGTATACGGTCATCAGCTCTTTAAGTTTATATTTCTCTTTTCTCAAAATCTTTCAGGACCCTCCCTCATACACAGTGCCTAACTTGTGCTAGTCTCGTGATAAATATTTACAGAAGGAAGAGAGGGAGGGAAAGGCCCCGAATTGAGATTAACTCCAATCCTGGGGGAAGCATCCTCTCTCATAAATTCTTAACCTTGGAATTGCCAGAAGATAACAGCCAATAATTTACTCTCGCAGAATGAGGTAGCATTTGAGTATCTTCACCAAATCTTGGCAGAACTGTGCAATCATGTTAAGCTCCTTTAACGTGAGCCCCATCCTATGCTCACAAAAGCAGCTCCCTGAGGCCCACATTGGTTAAGAAGAATTCAAGCTTCGAACTTGACCCAGAGCTCAGATCCTCCAACCTCTGGCCTGGACTTTTATCATGATGACTTTTTATTTTGGCTTTTTCCCCCTCTTCCATCTTAAAAATCACAATTCATTTGTAACTGGGCCCTTACTACAAAATCCCATGGCCCTTGTCCACAATGCTATCAGAGGACGGAGATTGGCTCTTATGCAGGTTTGGGGAGCACAGCCCAAGAAGTTCCTGTCCCTTAGTGGATGAATTTGCACTCACATTTTTCTGAGTAAATTGGGGATCTTTATTTAACAGTTGCCCTATGGCTTGCTCAGGAAATAATTTTCATATACATTGTGCAGCCCCGAGTTACCACATGCCCGTGAGTTGCCAAAAGGCCTGCTGCACCCTCATGTTCGTTCTCTCTCAACAGAGAGCTCTACTCTCCCCTAACCCCATTAACACTTCCTCCCTTTTTGATATTCCTCCCGTCTCTGTAACAATTTGTGCTCTGAAAGGTTCCCTTGGTATTCTAGTATTCTTCTGGAGGAAAACTACTCAAAGTATGCCTTTGAACAAGAGAGTGGGTGGCTGGTCATTGCACATAGAAGTCATTAAAAGGAGGAGAAATGCTTTGGGTGAACATTGTGTAATTGAAACCTGTTTGCCCTCCTTCATTGCAGAAAATACTTATTCCTAGCTGGGAAAGAGGTCTCCCGCGTGCTGGGCCGCAGGGAGCGCCCTGGCAGGATGAGAGCCAGGTTTCCTGGTTGCCTTAAGAGTCAGGCCTGTTCATTGGCTCTAGAGTTAATAACCTCTATGCAAATGAACCTTTCCATGCATTTTATACGTCCTTTTAGTACATGATGATTTACTGTCCCAGCCTGCGATATCAAGTTTTACCTAACTTTATTATCTTTCAGAAAAATTTACTTTCTCACTGATGTAAAAACCCTTTGCAGTTCTGGTCACCAAGCTAAATTTTGAAAATTTTATTGTCATCATTATGTAAAAATATGTATGTCTTGAGGAATTCTAGACTATCACCTAAACCTTACATTTTAAACTGCATTTCCGTATTTTTCCTGAAAAACGTTATGTTGTAATACCTCTTTCTCTAGCTCATAGAAGGAAGGGACAGAGCAGCTCATTCATTTGTTTTTCCTGTAAGTGACAATGGCGTCTTCAGATGTTGTTCTTTGAGGGGTGCTTAAGGTGGTACTGGCATCCAACGGTTTCACATTTATTACGAATGAATATGAAGAACATTAACACCTGATGTAGTTCGCTGTCAATGTATTAATTATTTCCCTTTCCAAATTCTACTGAAGTGGAGAGGGGAAATACTGATTGGTTTTTATTAAAATTTCTTGTTCCAACTAGATGCCTTTTTATGCTGGAGTTACTTTCTTTCCCTCTCATACCCCACCCTGATAAACAAATACACAGGAAAGCATATCATTGGCTCTCAGCCTCACTTGAGGTAGAGATGGCCCCCCGGAGATCACAGGTCAGTTTACATGTGTGCTGTCCCAGGTCTTTCTCCTGAAAGGTTAGTGCTCTTGAGTTACTGTTCGATGGAGCCACACCCCTGCGTGATGCACCCAGGGGCTGCGCTGTGCCCACCTCACCTCAGACTGGGAGGAAACTCCAGAGCAGGGGCCCCTTGGCAGCCACCGTGACCGCCCCTTCTCCTCTTCCTCAGTGGGAGATGGCGCAAAGTCCGGAAACTGTGGAGAGTACCAAACTCTTCAAATGCTATGTTTTTTCTTTTCTGTTTTAAAATTTCTTAATTGTATTTTTCCACCACCACAAAGGGCCTTCAGAACGCACACTCCTTTCATTTAAGAGTATTCTGATAGCCCGTCATCCTTTCTTATTCTGTCTACATGTTATGGACGTGTTTCCCCGCGTGTCCTCATTGTTCATGTTGGACAGTGTTCTATCAGCTACTGCAGTCCCCTGCCAAATGTGCCTGTGTACGGACATGTGTGTTTGTGTGTAAATTCTGCACATTATAAAACCTACATCAGCGATAAGAGAGATCCAGCAGGGTCTGGGGTGTGTTCGGCAATGACTCTGAGATACTAAACAGCTCCCTTCTGTGTCCACAGGTTTGGCGTCACCCAGTGCCATAACACCAACAGCATCGCCAATGTGCAGTAAGACGAAGGGCACAACACCCATTTCCAAACCCCTGGAAGGTAAGTCACCAAGGCACCCTATACGCCAGCGGCTGTGCGATCAGAAGAGTCCTCAGTGGTATTCTGACTGATGGTTTCTACTCGCCTAGATATCGAAGCCAGACCAGACATGCAGTTAGAATCGGACCTGAAGTTGGACAGGCTGGAAACCTTCCTAAGAAGGCTGAATAACAAAGGTACATGCCAGCAGCCAGAGGGAAGCTTTGGTTTATATACCCATAGCACACTGCGATTCGGATTTCAGTGAGTAGCCAAGGAAACCTAAAAGAACCTGCTCCTCTCTCAAAATCTCTAACTCCCAATTGCGATGACCTTCTCCTCAGCTAGATTGTCTTCTTTCTATACGACTGTGCTGATTTATGCTGTCAGCAGTATATTCGTTGTTGTCTTTTTGAAAATGAAGTTCCTGGCCAAGTCTGACTGTATCACCGAACTCCAGTCCGTTTGATAATGTGCTGACTTGGGAACCCCTAATAACATTTCGTCTTACATCTAAATCCTTAGGATGTCATCCCAGCAGAATCATGACTTAATTTTGCTTTTAACACTGAAAGCAGATTATTATACTTCCTCAAAATCAACATGATCTTGGGCCTGATGAACTTTAAATTGGATATGTCAGTTTCCAAAATGGCAGCAGCTGACATATATTATAATCACAAATTATTTACAAAAGAATATTCTAGTAAATATACATTGAAATAAGTATTTCAGTACAAAAGTCAATGGAATAGACAAAATAAAGGAATAATATGTAGCAATATTCTTATCTCTTAATTAAAATTCTCTGTACCTGAAACCTGTGAAATACTAAACTTTGGGAAACTCCATCAAATAGGTTGGAAATAATACAAACAACCCATTAAACCAGAAACATATTAAGTATATTAAGATAACTAACTTGGCAAGGTAAGCAATACAAATAATTATACGTTTATTACATGTATATAACAGTGATCTAGCCCAGGGGTCTAATCCAGCTCATCACCTGTTTTTGTAAATAAAGTTTTATTGGAACACAGTCATGCCCACCTGTTAAGGTATTGTCAATAGCCACTTTTGCTCTCCAGCAGCAGGGTTGAGTAGTTGTAACACAGGCCATCTAGAGTCCCGTGCAAAGTCTAAAATGTTTACTAAGAGCCCTTTGCAGAGAAAGACTTTGCTGACCCCTGCCCTCGAATGAGGCTGAGGCTACTTCTGCTTCGAGTAGCACAAGTTGCGTAGTGGACTTGTGTGCAGCAAGGCCTGCCCTGCTCTCTCCTACCACGTCACAGCGCGAACTGTGTTCAACTGGAAGTCGTTTCAGGAGAAGTCAAGGCAGGCCTTCGGAGCATCCACACAACCCTGGACATCCCTGTTATGACACATGAATGTATGTTCAGTTTAGTAACACGAGAGTAGACTGGAGAGTATTGTTACAACGTAACTTAAAATAAGAGAGTCCAGGGTGAACTCCCATCTGTTCTGCTTAGGAGGAAAATAATTTTTGAGATATTGTGAGGTGCAGTTGGAATAATGTTTCTACAAAAATTTATGCTGTTTATTTGCTTGTTTATTAATAGCTGGTGGGATGCAAGAAACCGTACTCACCGTCACCGGCAAATCTGTGAAGGAGGTCATGAAGTTGGATGACGACGAAACCTTTGCCAAATTTTACCGCAGCGTGGACGATACCATGCCGAGGAGTCCTGTGGAGCTGGAAGAAGACTTCGATGTTATTTTCGACCCTTACGTCCCCCAGTAAGTCACTGTGAATCCATCCCTCTGAGGGATGGACCCACTGAGAATGGACTCCCTCATCGGCCTCCACTCGGTATTTCCCCGAGGCTCCTTCTCTCACTGCATTACCGCTGTGATAGAACTTCAACATAGCCAAATTATTACCTTTCCAAGACCCCAGTGGATTCCTGAAACCGTGGAGAGCACCAAACTCTTCAAATACTATGTTTTTTCTTTTCTTTTTTTAATTTCTTAATTGCATTTCTCCATGACCATTTATCCCCCTTACATCCCCCTCCCCACTGCAATCACCACAATGCTGTCCGTGTCCATGAGGCCTGTACTATGTTTTTTCTTGTACTACATACATACCTTTTCACTGAAAGGAAGCACTCTATGGCTTCTCTCTGGCATATCTGAATTGCCAGCAACACTACTCTTGTGCTTCGGGGCCATTATTAAGTCAAGTAAGGGTGACCTGAACACAAGCAGTGCGATACTGGGACTGCCAATCTGATAGCCAAGACAGCTACTAAGTGGCAAATGGGGGAGGAGCATGTACAGGACGGATGAGTCGCAGGACGAAGCAGAATGGCAGCACGTTTCATTCTGCTGTTCAAAGTGACTACGTGCAATTTAAAATTTGTGAATTGTTTATTTCTGAATTTTTGTGCATATCATGGTTGACCACAAGTAACCGAAACCATGGAAAGTGAAGCCGTGGGTAAGGGTGGGCTACTGCATTCTCTGAGCAAGCCACACCGGGCTCTGGGTGGAGAAAACTTGCACGCCCCAGAGCAGGCGTGCATTCAGTCAGGAAGTCGTACACGCACACCCCATCTCACAGGTTTCTCACATCACTCCAATGTTTTCTGCATATTTTTGGACTAACACTATTTAGCAGAGATTTCTATACCTTTTCTCTGACATACCAAATTCTTGACTTTACATACCAAACTCATGACTTTAAAAAGATATTTGGATCACATGGGCTCAAATTAATACAGCTACCTGGAAAATCAGTAAAGCATATTCCCTAACTTACAGTCATTTATAAAATCAGTAGATCTGAGGCTGTTCTCAGTGATGCCCACGGGCCTGGCTTCACACCGGGATGTGACTAAACCAGCTAAGAACAGTGGTCACGGTTCATGGGGCCCTCAACTGCAAGAGCCAGAAAGAAGGCCAGGTCAAGCCAGCATTAGCAGAAGGAAGGTGTGAGGGTGCTTAAGGTTCACTCCCTGAAAAGCGTGGCCGAGAACTCGGGGTCTTGGCGGGCACTCAGGATGTGGTTTCGCGCTTGCCTGTTTTCAGGCTGTGACCGAGTGGTAGGACACCGCCACACCTAGTGCTGGATTTCAGGCTGCTCACTTGCACACTCCAGCACTGGCAGCTTCTCTTCCCAGGAGTTCCAGGCGTGATTTTCTTGGGTCTGAGCCCACCCTAAATCAGCCGTCATTGTGGCCAAGGGGATGAAGGATGGTGACTGGACAGAGCTGGTGTCTGGATCCCCTCCTGAGCCAGGGCGGGAGGCGGGAGACAGAGTGAGGTACTCTTACCAGAAGCAGAGAAAATGCATTGGACTGGCTCAGCCCACAGCTCTGGGCCACATTTATCCGTTTGCTCCAAATTTATCAGAGTGACAGTCTCTTCCTTGAGTCTATACAGTTGTCATAAATTTTTCCTTAGGCTACTCCTCATATATTTTTGTATGTACCAATATGTTCCTTTTTATTCAATTGGGTACCTTAAGAAAATTAACAATTTGCTACTTCCTGTATTTAAATAATATTTTGGGCATTTACATACATGGTTATTTAAAACCATTTCCCAAAAGTCATTGTTTAAGTTGCTCTATATTTAAAAGATGTATGTTCACTTATACACACACGGCAACATTGTGTATAAAGAAGACTTGTACATAGGCCCGTGCAGTTGGAAGTTGGGAGCATCAGCGGAGAGCTGTTGGGAAGTCGCGTGACTGGGTCCACGCACCTCCCCAAGTCTGGCCTTCTGCCCCCGAGAGGTGTGTGAGTGTGTGGCGGTCAGAGCTGGTGTGTGGCGGTCAGAGCTGGTTTTGTGAACCAATTTTATTTCAATCTATTCTTCGAAACAGTGCTTATTTTTCAAAGGGGGGGGGCAATGGATTGCAAGGAGACTCATTATGAAACTTGGTGAGGGAACTGAGAAATTATTGTGTTATTAGAAAGGTTAGTCTAGAAGAATGAGGATGGAATGGAGAATCCCCAGCCGGCTGTAATTCTTGAGGGACTCGCTAGTAACAGAAGAAGTAGACGTGTGTTATTGCAATGGGGAGAATTGGAATGGGCGTGTGGGTATGATGGAGTCAGGGAAGAACTTCCTACCTGGGATTGTCTGGGCTCTTGAATTACGTGACTCTCTCCTGGAATCTCCCTTCTATCCCCAAGATTCTGTGACTTCCTGTCAGGCGAGTGGCGGGAGGGAGGAAGACTTCTAAGATTTACAGTGAAGTCAGGGAACCAAACCGTGGAGCCCATCACTTCAGGTCAGAGACCCTCAGTAAACCAGGAGTGGGCGGTACTCCGGACCGAGGCCACAGCTCCGCTTTGCTCCTCAGGTTGACATCTTCGGTGGCCGAGCACAAGCGCGCCGTCAGGCCCAAGCGCCGGGTTCAGGCTTCCAAAAACCCCCTGAAAATGCTGGCAGCCAGGGATGACCTCCTGCAGGAATACACTGAGCAGAGACTCAATGTTGCCTTCATGGAGTCAAAGCGCATGAAAGTAGAAAAGAGTGAGTATTTGGAACCACGTCCTGCCTCTGTGCTCGGGAACGGGTAATGCGGTGTTTTCATCCTTTTGCCCTTTCTCTGCCTTGCAAAGGCCAGGAGTCGCATTCATCGGACACTCATTAAGTAAAAATGAGCAGGTGTGAATGCACTTGCACACCTGCCGAAAATCTGCCTGGAACGTAAAGGTTTTCACAGAAATTCTTCTAGCCTCCAGCATCGGTTAGTTGGAAAATGCAGATTACCCGGATTTGCTGCATTTTCTTTCAGGAGGCTGGAGGAGAAGGGTGTTTTGGGGCCTTGTCATCCAGCCCATTTTCAGCACCATAATTCTCCACTTAGTCTTATTCGAGAGGAAATCACTTGATCTCTCACATGGAAAATGTCCCAAATCAGTGCTTTGCCTAACTCTGTATTTTTTTTAATGCAAAAACCAGTGCTCTGCAAATTGTTTTTGATGGGACCCTCAGGCTCCTCGAAGTCGGGGCGCAGGTTGGGTGGGGTCAGGGAGTCGGGCAGAGCAGTGAGAGGAGAGCCAGGCTCCCGGCTGCCCGCCTCAGCAGAGGCAGAGCTGCCCTGCTTTTACCCGTGCAGTAGGGTGGAGTGTCATAGTTTTGAAGCAAGTTTCCTTGGTGGACACAATGACATATATAATCATGCTGTTTTGAATGTTCTTCCTATAATTCTTCTTTTCCTGTAACATTCATAACCCTATTTCCTAACACTTTTTCTCAGAAACATATATATTTAGATGGAGTAAGTGAGCTTTTTCAGTGTCACTGGTTTACTAAGTGTATGTCAGAATCACTGTGCCCCATGAATTGTCAAAGTGTGTTATATTTCCTCTGTTAGAACCTAATCCTAGTAAAAGAATTGTTCTGAATTTCTCTCCAGCATATACATGAAAAAAATCAATGAGATGGAGAAATCAAGGTTTATTGGAACAAGTTGTTCATACTTTTCTGTCCTTGCACTCTTGGGGGCGTGGAGAATGCCTCTGTGGCGACTGTACACGCACGTGTGTGGGTGTGTCTTGGGAGCTCTGCATCTGCTTAGAATCCTAAGTTGAGAGCAGAGACTAGAGGACTTCAAGAGATCAGCAACTTGATCGCTTTGCCTCCAGAAAAACATCAGAACTAAACCATCTCTTATAGAATGCCTGCTTTTTTCTACTTGTGATAGAAAATGAAGGATTTTGGTGAAAGACATCCAACAGTCTTCTTTAAGAATGCATTTTCAACATCTCAGCATTGTTAGGAATTGTAACAGCATTAGGTGGAATTGCAACAAAGGAGTCCAGCTCCTTATTTTGTACTAAGGTAGCTGTACCACATTTTCACTCCAGTTTTGGCTCCGCATGGTGAGCTGTGACCTTTGTCAAGAAGCAATCTAAACTTTCAATACCGAGTTGAATTCTTAGTACAGTGGTTAAGCATGGCATTTCATAGTTAAATCAGATTTGAGTATTTGCTCCCCCTTCTCATTAACTTTAAAAGAAAAAAATAGTCTGGCTGGGTGTGTCTCGGTTGGTTGGAGCATTGTCCCATAAACCAAAGGTCACTGGTGCAATTTCTGGTCAGGACACATGCCTAGGTTGTGGGTTCGGTCCCTGGTTGGGGTGCATATGAGAGGCAACTAATCGATGTTTCTCTCTCTCATGGATGTTTCTCTCCCTCTCACTCTCCCTCCCTTTCCCTCTCTCTAAAATCTGAGTATATCTTCAGGTAAGGATAAAAAAACAAATAAATAAAAGAAAAAGACAGTCACTAGTGATTTCTGATGGTAAACATTGTCATTGCGCCCGAACATCTTGCTTCTCCCCACGTTTATGTGTTTCTCTCTTCCATCGCCCCAGTGTCCTCCAACTCCAGCTTCTCAGAAGTCACCCTGGCGGGTCTGGCCAGTAAGGAGAACTTCAGCAACGTCAGCCTGCGAAGTGTCAACCTGACAGAGCAGAACTCGAACAACAGCGCCCTGCCCTACAAGAAGCTGATGCTGATGCAGGTCAAAGGTATTTCAGAGCAGCGGAGAAGAGGGACACGGTGGCCAGGGGTTTCAGTTGGTCAGCCTCAGGGGTCCTGACTGCCCTTAACTGCCTCTCATGGGAGCAAACTCACACCCTCTGAGGATCTGCTGCACACCAGGCGCTGAGCTTCCTCTTCTCTGGTGCTGCACCCACTGAGGCTCAGAAGGGCGAGTGAGGTGCCTGAGGTGAGCAGCTTGAGCAGCACTGCTGATGTGAACTGTGGTCTCGCCCATTCGAGAAGCTCAGCTTCGGTGGCTGCCTCCCCTTGCCCCGTGGCCCCTGACGCACGTTGCCATGCAGCTACCAGACCCCAGAAGTCGTCACAGTTGTGTCCACGCAGCTCCCCTCACAGAGGCCAGGGGGAGACAGGCACACCTGTGGAGGAGGAATCCAGGGGGAGCGAAGCAAGTGAAGCAGAACAGCTTCCACACCATCACCCTTTCTGTCCATAGCAGAGGGACTTAGCTCTGGGCTGTGAGCACAGAGCTGAGAGATTGATCGTCGGGAGAGGAGGATGGAATAGGCTGTCCATCCGTGAGAATTTCCGGTGTGTTTTGGCATAACCACCACCCTCCTCGGGGACAGGCTCAAACAGCCAACCTCTGTTCTTGGTCCTAACCCAGAAACTATGCCACCAGTGGGACTCTCCGTCAGCAGCCATCTAGGAGAAGGTGTTGATTCCCCTCAGGACTCCCTGTGGTTTCAAGTGAAGAATTCTGAGGAAGCTGGCCATAGCCACTAAATGTAGGGCATGGGCTCAGTGGAGAGAAAGCAACTAGGAGATGAGGGAAGGGGGCATGGGTGCCACCTTTCCTGGAGGAGGGAACCGCAGCTGATGCATCTGTGCACTGAAACAGGACGCCAACTGTGGGCCTAACAACATGGCAACATGTGGGAAAGCACTGGTGGGAATGTGATCTGTGATGCTGTCCCTCTGAATCCCCCTCTGCCACCCCCAGTCCTGGGAACTAGTGTTGGTGGGCCAGACCCTTCAGCACTGAAAGGGATACTTGAGTACCTCCTGGTCCTTCCTGTGGCTGGGGGAGTCCTTTCTGGGGAGTCAGTGACCCTTTGCCTTGTGTTCAGGGAGAAGACATGTGCAGACAAGACTGGTTGAGCCCCGGGCCTCATCACTCAACAGTGGGGACTGCTTCCTCCTGCTCTCTCCCCATCACTGCTTCCTGTGGGTAGGAGAGTTTGCAAATGTCATCGAAAAGGCGAAGGTTGGTATCTGAAAAATACAAATAGTCTAACTAAGCATCTCCTTCTAGACTGCAGAATGTTCTACCAGTTGCCAGGTGATTACAAAGCCTCTCAAGTGCCCGATGCCCATCTGAGCAAGAAGGGATAGATATTTCCCTGAATGTCTCTCAAACCAGCTGTCATTAGGGACATAAGTGTGTTGTTTTAGAGGGATTACAACCTATCCCTCCGGGTTTTAAGTCCTTCATCTGTTCTCACGCTTGTTGTAACAAAGGAACTAGCATGTCACTTCAAAGTTACTTATTCCAAGTACCTGTGAAATTCTGCTACAGACTTCAAATGAGGATATCATGGGAGGAAGCCCAGAGAACAGGTAGTTTTTAAAATTCACACGATCTGTTGAACTTGAAGATGGAGAACTAGAGCTCTAAAGAATTGATACCTGGTTGTTTAGTTACGTCTTCCAGCTTTGTTGAGTATACCCAACCACCAGGGTCTCAGGACCCTTGGCCACGGGTCTGCCTTTCACACACACATCATTTCTGGTCTCGGATTTCAGCGTGGGCCCCTCCAACCAGCCTCAGGCTTGTCTGTCTTCCCAGGTGATTGTGTCCCTCTCTCCTTCCAGGCCTCAGAACTTGCAACTTTAATTCAGACAAAGAGGGAACTTGGTTGTAGAGCTACTTATATCCAAACTATTGAAGAAGGAATTAATACGCACACTCATGCAGCCAAAGACTTCTGGAAGCTTCTGGGGGGCCAGACCAGTTACCAATGTAAGAGTTTAATGAATTTCAGAGATTGACGAGACTCAAATATCCTTCCTTCTCCCTTAGTTCATTCTCCTAAAACCAGCCCCATTTCAGCATCTAACGTAAGACGCTCTTATTTTTCACGTCCCAAAGCCGCTGGAGACCCAAAAGAAGATGAACTGTATGAAACAGCCATAATAGAAACAAACTGCACTTACCGTCTGATGGATGACAAGCTTGTTCCCGATGACGACTTCTGGGGGAAGATCCCAAAGTGTTCCCTGCTGCAGTCAAAAGAGGTACAGTGAGGGGCGAGGCGCTCTGCCCGGGGCTGCCCGAGCAGATAGACAGCGAGTGCCCCGCAAATGCTAGTCGGCACCGTCAGAGACTGGGGGCGTCTTCTGAGGGATATTTATCTGTGATCTCAAACCATTCCCGCCGTCCCAAGCGCTAATGCAGAATTTAGAGTATTGTTCGGAGGAGGCTCAATACATCACTGAAGGCTTTTCTGTTTTAGATAAGTGTATGTATTAGCCCTATCTTTTGATTTTTGTATAAATATTTAAATATTCTTCTGTCCTTAAGTTTCAGGAATAATAGATGCATATAGATATATATAATTTATTTTTATATGCCTTTTTCTCTCACACCATTAAATATTTATTAAATACGTCCATTTCTAGTACCATTAAGTATTCTGAGTGTTGAGAAGGAAAGGGAAAGACACAAAATTCCATTGACTGGAAGAGTATTATAAAGAATGTAATCTGAAGCTAGATCGATTGTATAATATGTATGGGTGTTTAAATTTAAAAAGTCACAGAAAAGGGAATAATCAGGAATAATTTTAAAGAGAAAGTGAAAGTGAGCCTACTTTAAAATTAAGAAGAATTTGAATTACTGGCAATGGAGAAATTATTTTAGAAAAAATAGGTAGAACAAACCACAGGCATAGAAATAAGAGCACTGCTCTCATGGATTCACGCAGCAAACAGTAAGCCCTGCCGTAAGTGTAAGTGTGGTAGGACCCATACCCTTGAGGGCCCTGGAGTTGTACAGAGGAGAGATGACGCCCCTGGGTCCTCTGTGCCTAGCGGGGATATAGCAGCCTGTGTATGCTGCGGGAGTGAATGAATGAATGCAGGGGGGAAAGAAGGGAAGGAGAGAAAGGGGAAGGATTCGAGGAGGACATCTTTAACTCTTTGATGAATCAGAACTTTTGAGTGTTTGAGTGTTCAGAGGAGGGATAATTAACTTGGGCATGTAGACAGAATCCTGCCCACGGGGTGGAGGCTGGCTAGACAGTGCCAGCTGGTCCATATTAATTGCTCCATCTGGGTTTGTATCATCCCCCTTTTGACTCACTGTCAGTAGGGACCCTGATTCAACTGCAGCTTGCGCTTGAAGTTTCTAAATTCTTCTGTGCCGTTCTCCCAGGTACTGGTGTTTGATTTCGGCAGTGAAGTTTACGTGTGGCACGGCAAGGAAGTCACACTGGCACAACGGAAAATAGCATTTCAGCTGGCAAAGCACCTGTGGAATGGGACCTTTGACTATGAGAACTGTGACATCAACCCGCTGGATCCTGGAGAATGCAACCCGCTTATTCCCAGGTACTCCTGTGACCTTGGGTGCCTTGCAGAGCAAGGAGGTCCCTCGGGGGTCTCAGTTCTTGCCCCATTGTCTATTGTTTTTTTTCATAGGTTTTTGTTTTCATAAATGAGTGCAATTCAGTACCATGAATATTCACAAAAGAATATTTATTTAGCTCTAACCAAACTAGAAGTACAGAAATATGTATGCTGTCATCTTCTAGGAGATGTTTGTTATATTACATTTCTGGAGTGAACAAATTATTCTTACCTGTGGCATTCCAGGTGCTGTTGTGACAGATGAATAGCAATTGTTTTAAAAAATTGCACGTTGATCTGAAAAATCTTCAGACTCTGGAATTCAGCCATCGATACGGAGGTGCAAAAGCGATGCGTTCCCCTCTAACTTCTCACTTCCCAGCATAGCCCTTGAACCCCAGGGCTTGTCATTTATTTGCCCGTAGGTGATGCTTATGCCTTTTCTTGGCAGGAGAGGGGAAATATGGCATTAAAATAATTATTGTAATTTTAACATTTTCTATGTACTGGATGTTTTTTAAGTAATTTTGGCAAATCATAAGGATATGCACAAACTCTGAGAAATGTGCTCATAAGAAAAATAATTCCTTATGCAAAGAGATTTTTCTTTCTCTTAACACCCAGAGTAAAAGAAGTGTATTTCGATTATGTGTGCCACGTCACGGGTTAGAAGCAGGTGTGCCCCGTACAGCATAGAATACCAGGCGTCACACAGCTGCGTTTCGATGGTTTCCACTGAACTAGGACACACATTTCAACTTTCCTACCTAGTTTCCTGTTTTAAAATCAAATTACTGATTTTATTATTATCAAATAGAAATGATTAAAAGTTTTGTCCATATCGGTGGAAAGCTTTCAAATCCTTTTTAAACAAGTGCACGTTTAACCTAAAACTAGCCCTGTGGTAACTAGCATTTTACAGATGGAAGCTAAGGGTAAAAGGGGTATTTTATTTGCTGTAATACACAAAAAGTATAATTCTGAAGCACAAAGTTCGCATGATGGGCAGTTCCTGTTGAGCAGTGACATAATCACAAATCTAGAAGTAGATGTTTTCATCCAGACCAGATCAGAATCAGCTGAGGAGTTTTAAACAACGCATGTGCCAGGCCTGGCCCCAGAGAACTGTTTTCAATTCACGTGAGGCGGCACTGATGTGCCAGTATGTCTTAAAAGCTCCCCAGAAATTTTGAGGTGCAGCCAATATTAAGCATCCAGAGCTTCTGATGAAACATAGAGGCTGAAACCACAGAGGCGCCATGACTTAGCCCAGCCAGACCGTGCGCACCAGGGTGGGGAGGGCACACCTGCTTCCGCTCCTGTTCCCAGCCTCACACTGCCGTGGTCTCCTCTTGTGTTCATGCAACCTCACGGCTTAAAGATACATTTCTAACACTGAAACCAGGGGCATTGTCTGTAGGCATCTTAGCAAGTCTGCAGAGTTGGATGTATGCAAATGACAGTCACACAGACATTTCTGGTGAAGACCACAGCCCTTTAAGGGAGTCTTGCATCTTCCGTAGTCACCAATACTTGGTTCCTTAAGTCCCCCAGGAGTGTTTGATCTCCTTTGCAGAGACAGGCAGCCTCTGTAGTGTGCATCAGCCATGACGTCAGAGAATGTATTCCAAAACCAAACAGGGGGTGATGAGGCAGGAGTCACAGCAGGGCCCCGTGAGCCCTGCCCGTTGGTCTGAGAGGATGTGTGTGACCCGGTCACGATTCACAACCAACGATTGGTTTGGAACGACGAGACCTACCTGCACCTTTTTCTCAGGGCCAGGCCCTTTTGAGCGTGCATTTTCTCAGCTGGAGGGGCATGCCTCGTTTTATTATGCTTCACAGATACTGAGTTTTTTACACTTGAAGGCAGGACCCTCCACCAGCAAAAGGGAGACTTGCTTCATTGCCATACTCGCTCCGCTGTGGTGGTCTGGAAGCTAACCCGCAATGTCTCCAAGCTGTGCCTGTTCCTCTCTCTAAGTCACCTTTTGTTTCCAGCACAGTTCACATTCTGAGGTCCTGAGGAAGGACCTCCGGGTCAGGCTGTGCCACCTCCTTCCCGTGTCCTTGTGCTCTCCCTGCCTACTGCCGTGTCCAGTGGCCTAGAGATGAACACGCCACACTCACTTCACGATACCTGCAAGTCTGTTCAGTTCAGTAACAGAGGAGACTGGAGAGTTTTGTTCTGACATGACTTCAAATAGCAGAGCTCAGGGTGAACTCCCATCTGTTCAACTGGACAGAAACTTGGAGAGCACAGAGGGGCCTGGAGAAGGCAAGGAAGACATGCACGTGACCCCTCCCTCCCCGCTCCCAGTCTGGTGCACCACCCCAGACTATCCCAAACACCGGATTCTGCCAGAATACAAGCAAAGTCAGCCCTGACATGGTTCGCTCATCAGTTCCATGGACACAAAGCTTTGCAAGGCTTCAGGCTAAAATAAAATGTCACGTATTTGGTAAAATAAGAATAAACCATTCATTCTGTATACTTCTTATGTATTCTGTGTTTTTCCCCCAATGACCGCATGTGTTTGTTTTCAATTTCTTTCCTTTGTTTTATCATGGCTTAATCTTGGTTCTTTTCCTGTCTGCACCCCCGCCCCACCTGCAGAAAAGGACAGGGGCGGCCTGATTGGGCAATATTTGGGAGACTTACAGAACACAATGAGACTATTTTGTTCAAAGAGAAATTTCTCGATTGGACTGAACTGAAGAGACCTACTGAGAAGAATGCCAGTGAACTTGCCCAGCAGAAGGTATGCTGAGTAGCCATCCTCAAACCTCCAAGCTTGGTTTGGGTCCCAACAAAGAGGCCTGAAAGCTGAAAGCCTTCCCAGGGCTTACTAGTAGAACAGCAAACCAGTTTCCCGTTACATTCCTACCCTGAGGGTGGAAGTAGTTCTGTGTGCACCTTTGGGTTTGTGGGCATCCCATTCACTACAGGGGGCAGGGGGTGCGGTATTTGGGCCTTCCCTTAAATGCAGCCTTTCCCAAAGCAGTTCAGCGCTCCAGACAGAGTGTGGGGGCTGCACACTCATACTGTCCCACTAACAGCGAAACAGCATGGAGTGTGAGAAGAAATGTCTGGGCAAGCATGGAACTGAACAGGCGTTTTTCGTTTCCCTGTAGGATGATCCTAGGGCCGAAGTCAAGCCATACGATGTGACCCGGATGGTGCCAGTGCCCCAGACGACAGCTGGCACTGTGCTGGACGGAGTGAACGTGGGCCGTGGCTACGGCCTGGTGGAAGGGCACGACAGGAGGCAGTTTGAGATTGCCAGTGTCTCTGTGGATGTCTGGCATATCCTTGAATTCGACTACAGCAGGCTCCCCAAACAGAGCATCGGGCAGTTCCACGAAGGGGATGCCTATGTGGTCAAGTGGAAGTACATGGTGAGCACCTCAGGTCAGTGACTCGTGTTTTCTTCAAGCCGAGCCAGGCCCTGCCCCAGCCCCAGCCCAGAGACTGCAGCTGCAGGGCTGCCAGAGCCAGAGCCCTGTGCGCCCTCTCTCACCCTGGCCGTGGGGGCGCAGTGGTGCCAGCATACTCCTTCGCCCTGAGAACCACTTAGGAAGCCTGTAGGTGAACCCCTAGCAATGCAGTGCTGCTAACATCTGGGATGCGCCCTTATAGAAATCCAACTCGTGTGTTAAGTTATTTCTGGGACCCTCATTCCCTCCCCTGCCCTATCCCCAGATATTTTCTAGGAGAGTGACAATTTGCCTCCAGATGATACTGCCGTGTGGCTGGATGCTGTTTAAATTAAAGTTGTTAAGTAAAGTATATCTGGATGACTTAGAACTGAAACCAAATGGTGTAGTAGTAACATTATTGCACCAAAAAAGTATTAAAAATGAAAGAAGCTATTCCCTACCAGGCCGAGAACCCAACAGTGCTTTGTAAATCAGGGAGAACAAATACATAGTCAAGCTCCTAGTGGTCCCATCGGAGAAATAGTCTTTCTAGCAAAACACTCATCTGTGTGCGTTGTACACACAGAGGCAGACAACGAGAACAGCGAGTGAACTTTGGAGGAAGAATTCTTTTTCTTTTTCAAAACTAGCTGTTACCCACGTTACGCATAGTGTCTGGCAGATAGCTTATGTCACAGCTCTGTGATTTTGAGAGCCGTCTCCAGAAGAGTCGATGCCCTGCCTCCTTACAGTCCCCTTGCCCTCCAGGTGGTTTGCTGATCAAATACCTGCAGACTTAGAACCATTGGATTTCTTTCCTAATTTATCCAAAACAAATCATTTAATCAACTAGACAGCACTGCTGTGTATTAGAGACTTTTTATAGGAAGCCAGTAAACACTCCAGACCCTGCCTTCAAGAAGCGCGTGGTGTGACAGTGAGGCACAGGCAGAGAGAGGCACCCACGTCGAGCTGAAGGAGGAAGACAGGGTCCCCGAGGTGGCATCTGCCACAGTAGGAAAGCGGGCGGGAGGGCTGTGCAGGGCTGTGCCCGGAACCGGGTGCAGGCCCTGAGGGCCACCCCACCCCCAAGGTCCAGCCTGGGGGCTCTGCCTCAGGCCCTGGCTCTTCCCAGAGAGCGCATGAGCTGTGTCGGTCCTTGTGCTCGTTGTTCAGACAAGGGGCAGGACACCAAGACTAAGGGTGTCCCCTGAAGTCACACAGCCAGGAGAGAGCAGAGCAGGGTGCTGAAACCATTTTCCCTTTGTAAGGAGGCCCCGTCACTTAGAGGGGAGTTCACGGGTCTTGGCACCATGCGGCCTGGGTCTGAGTCTTCTCTCAGGCCCTTCTCATCAGCTCAGGGAGCCGGGTAAAGTTACTTAACCTTTCTGGGCTCTGGTGTCTCCCCTGGAAGATGGAGATTATCACACCCAGTTGCAGAACACTACAGTCTAGTATTACAGTGTATTAGCATGTGCCTCGTGCCTTGCACGTGTTCACATGGCAGGTGCAGGAAACAATGGTGAGTGACGTCCTAGGAGTGACAGCATGGTGACTGCATTTAACTTGAAGATGAGCTAACGTGGACTCACCCAAACAGGAGCAACTGCCATGAGTCACTGCTATAGGTTTAAGCTCCTGGATGTGACGCAGAGTTGGCCGAGACCGGAATAATAATCGGTGCTGCTGATTGGCCATAAAAACAAGAATGGGGAATTTGGTGGAAAGATACTACTGCTAACCTTTGGGGCTGTGAAACAGGGAACTTGAAGGAACAGCCTTAGAAGACATACGTAGTTCTTGTTCTTCAAATGCACAGGGAACCGCGTGCTTTATATATGGAGGCCAAGGGGCTCTGCAGTGTGAAATCGAGTCATTTCCTTACCTTACCTGTCAGTTATAAAAAGGAAGTAACAGCAAATGAATGACATGAAATCTAAATGAATTAGCAGGTAAACCTAAGATTTGAGGTCTTCATAGACGATTTACTTGTGTGCCCCTAAGAAATAATGCTTTGAGCCAGGCAAATACGTTCTGTATTTCTTCCCAGTAGACAATGTGTTCATCTCATAGCCGGATCCAGCAGTATCTGTATCCAGCAGGGCAAAGTTATTAGTTTGAAGAAGTCTAGCTTCGGAGAACTAAGTTAGAGTGAGGAGCATTCAGATCCCAGACCGCCTTTGGGAGCAGAAAGAATAGACCGATGGCATTTGCAGTCACACGTGGTCCTCATACAAACACTGGCCCTTGGTGACTGCTAGTCCAGCCCCTCATCACTCACACCCAACAAGGTCTGCGCCTGCAGACAGGCCTGAACCTGGGGCTCAGGATGTGCTGGGACAGGCTCCACAGAAAGCAGCAGCTGTAGAAGTGGTACTGACATCTTTGTGGTTTACACCAGCCCCCCCCGCCCCAGAGGCACACAGACAGGCTAGCTCCTTGGGGTCCACAAAAGAGAGACTGGAAGCTTTGGTGGGCCAGTGTCCTGCCCTAGTAACCACCTCAGAGGCTGCAGGGCATGGCTTGTGCCCCTAAAGGTCAGGAAGCTAGCTACATGAGGTACCCAATGATGCTGGGTCAGGACACTCTACAGCGTGATAAAGGTCAAGTTCCTTTAATCAGGCAGTCAGTAAATAGGGTTCTGTGTCAGACCACTTGCCCATGAGAAGGACTTCATACTTTGGTTCTCTATTACTCTTGAACACAACTGCTGCTAAAAGTCTCACTTTTGGAAGTATTTTGATAGCATCAACACTTTAAATTAGGCATTTGATCAGACTATAATAATTATACTCCAGAAGTTCTTACTAATAAAAGCTTAATCTTTACTTTGCTAAAATTAAAAATAAATGAGTTAAAAATTAAGCTGTCTGTAGGAGTGCATTTTTGTATGATAATAAGATTGCAAGAGAAAAACAGTGACAAGTTTGTTTAATGAAATATTTTCAGAGAAATACAATTCCATTTTAGACAGGTACACTGGAGTCCACTTCAGAGCATCGGGGTGTAAAGCAGTGGGTCTTCGGCCTGACCGTGTATTCACACAATGTGCTTAAGTGTCAGCAAACCCTAACCCAGGTGCCAACTGCTATGATCCATTTTAAACATAGCTCTTCCCCCAAATCTAGTTAACTTGACTAAATTTCACTCCACTGAAGATTGCTAATCAAAAGCAAACCTTTGTTCCCATCTAAACCAGCGTAAATTTCACTCAAGTGCCTTCCAGATGAATTGTGGGCATTTGCAGTCCGCTCACTGGGGGCTGCTGTCTCTCTGCGCCCGCACGGAAACACCGGGCCTGGCCAGTTCAGGGCGCAGCAGATGGCACTAAAGGCCGTGCTTCCTCAGAGTGCTTTAAGAATTGTAATCATTTTTGAAAACTGTTATAGACTCCTTTGCTAACAGGCCAAAAACAACAACAACAACAAATAAGCAAATAAATATGGCTTCCGACCTCTTAAGAACTCAAATAAGCTTTCCTCTTACATTCAAATCTCAAACAGCTATGATTTGGTACATGGGATGGGAGCTAAGGAAAACTAAAGTAATATGGAACAGAATCCAGTTATTATCATTCATTTTTAAGGCGCATGGTGGGTGTTAGAACCACCTGCCTCCTCCCGTTGTTGACCCCCCACTTACTGTACTGGGTGGGGCCCTGGCCATTGGAGTCCAGAGCCTGGTCTCCTGACCTTACTCCGGCCTCCGCTCGGCCACCTCTGCAGAAAGGCCTTCCTCCCTCAGGCAGTCCCGGGAGCACTCACCCTGGCCCGGCCCGTTTTCCACATCACTGCCCCTGTCTCCAAAGCATCTTACTCATCTGTTTGTTTATTAGAACGAAAGCAGGGAAGTTGCTGTCCCACTCATCCTCGTAGCCCCAGTACCCTAGAGTTTCCTGGCACATAGAAGGTGCCCAATAAATATTTTGAAGACAAATGAACAAGGGGAGTTCGGAGCGATTTTGAGGTCTGAAATACTGTCCAAATCGACCACTTGACCAATTAACTAGCCGCGACTGCTCTTCAGTGAGATCGGCCTTCTGTGGGCTGCTAATCGGTCTTGAATGTCTGCGAGGTGCCAGACAGGGAGAATAACCGGCACTTAATCCTGGCTACAGCCCTGGTGACAGATATTATTTCAACTCCAGATTACTTTATGAAAGTGATACGTCAGCAGTTCATCTCATCCATTTCTGACGGAACTTTGAGGCTTCAAAGAGGGTTTTTTTTTACTAGAATAGTTTTAACAGACTAAAATTTTTCCTTTGTGCTTAAAGCGGGCCCAGCTGTTGTTTTCAGTATCTTTTCTCCACCAGCTAATCGGTGCCAGAGAGCAGTGTAATACGGAAAATGTGTCTGCCTCCTTGGGAGTCCTGGGCCCTGCTCTGGCAGCCACCGCTTTCTCCGTCACACTCGGAGTGTCTGCCACCTTCCCCTAGGATGACAGGTGTCACCCTAGGGTATCCGGAGCGCCCTTCAGATCACTTCTCTCCTGCTTGCAGTTTCAGGATCAGTCAGCTGGAGGAAGGAGGTTTTCCTCTTATCCTGCAGGCGTGATTTACTTTCCCTCCAGTGAGGAATGATTTCTCCCCCGCCCTGTGGTCCCAATGCTGCTTCTTTCCTGTTTGTCCTCAGGGAGGCTGAGGAGAGAGCCGTGAACTTGCTCTTCCTTTGTCGTATCTACCACTCATGTGCCCTGGCTGTTGTGTGTGTTTGCAGTGGGGAGCCGGCAGAAGGGCGAGCACGCCGTGAGGGTGGCCGGCAAAGAGAGGTGCGTGTACTTCTTCTGGCAAGGCCGGCAGTCGACCGTGAGCGAGAAGGGCACGTCAGCTCTGATGACGGTGGAGCTGGACGAAGAAAGGGGTGCCCAGGTACGTCCTGCAGAGTGCTGCACCGGGAAGGAGAGAGGTGTCCTTTCCAGGGGCCCTAGCATGTGGCCTGGTCCCCAAGGGACCCGACTCTGATGAACAGAGACAGCTCACTCAACACACTTTTAGTCCGGGTCCCACTTCTCCGGACTTCAGGCTGCACCTCACTTTGGTCCCCCTCCCCGCCCCTCCACCACTGGGCCAGGCAGACCTACCCATTGTAACAGGATTGTCAAAATGTTGCATCTGCAAATAGCAGTTCCACAACGCAAGGACTGGGAGCCAATGAGTGTTTTTTAGAGGTTTACACTTAACTAGTCATCAAGGAATGTCGAATAAAACAAAGGTGCCCTTTAAACTGGGTGGGGGTTTGTTTCAAGACTGGGTCCCAGGCTGCCCAGAGCTGCCTGGGAGGAGACCCTTACACGCTGCCGATGGAAGTGTAACTTGAAACAGCCATCCTGAAAAACAGTTTTGGCTCAAGATCCCTAAAATGCTCATAAACTTTAATCAGTTATTCCACTTGCACAAATATACCCTAAGGAAATATCAAAGATTAATGTAAAAATGCATATTTCCAACATCTGCATTCCTCAGAGTAGGCCCCCGACTGATTTCTTCAGAACAGGTCAGATCACGTCACCCCCTTGCTGTCACCACACTTGGCGGACAATCTCAGCAGCCTCCCGTGGCCCAGCAGCACCTCAGGAGCGGCCCACACATCTCTCCAGCCTCGCCTGTTCTTGCCCAGGCCCCCGCCCCCGCCGGCTACTCCAGGCTTCTTGCTGCTCCTCAGACACACCTGTTCCGCCCACCTTTGCACTTCCCTGGATCCATGTAACTCTTACCACATATAATTCAGATTTAGGTTCCAAAGTGTTATTTTTTTAAATATTGTTTTTACACAATGAAGCTTACTTTTTAAGAAAGAGTTTATTTATATTTAGAGAGAAGGAGAAGGAGGAAGAAAGAGAGGGAGAGAAGCATCAATGTGTGGTTGGCTCTCACGTGGCCCCCACTGGGGACCATGTGCCCTGACTGGGAACTGAACCTGCGACCCTTTGGTTCACAGCCCATGCTCAATCCACTGAGCTACATGAGCCAGAGCCAGAGTGTTATTTTTTTCATAGCACTTCCCACTATGCAAAACGAAAGCTATGTAGTCGTTTCGTTTACTTATTTATTATCTGTGTTCATCCACACACATGAAAGAGACCACATCTGTCCTGGTCTTCATCATCATAATAGCCCCAGAGCCAGCATAATAATGGGCAGGTACTACTACCCCAAACCAAGATTTTGTCACCTTTTCAGTGTTCAGGTTGTCTGTGCCTCAGCTTCAATCCTTCAGTACCAGCAACCCAGAGCTGCCCCGGGAGTGTTTAGGAAACAGGACACCATGTACAGATATTTTTACTCTCTTGGATGAATAGTTGATGATAGCAGGAAGGGAGAGAACAGAAGAATTTTCCCCGAAAACAGAGTAACACTCGTCATCAGCCTTCCAGGTCTCTAAGGCCCCGTCCTCCTCTGCCGTGAACTGTGTTTACCGGTGGTTGTTAGTCACTGTAGCATTTTCATCTGTTCCTGATGGCAGGTCCTTTCTGTGCCCCTTTCTTTGGGTTTTTTTTTCTGCTCATGTGTGTGTGTGTGTGTGTGTGTGTGTGCACGTGTGCCCTCCAAATCATCTTCAGAGTTCTGAGCCTTAATCTCTCTAGTTGAAGCATTTCATTTTGTTGTCACGCCAACAGATGGAAAATCGCTTTAGGCATATAAAACACTGCCGAAAATGGCACTTAATTATGCAAAATGGGCCTTGAGATTGATAAACTAATTCATGGTGAGAAATGCTTCCTACCCGACTTCCAGCCTCAATAAATAACTTCCTCTTTAAGGGAAAATGTCTTGCCAAAGTGAGAGTGAGGTGACTCACCCCTAACGTCAGTCTTGGTGGGGTAGCTAACACCTGATGGAAGAGCCTGTGTCAGCAGCTTCGAGGGCCGCCTGTGGGTGGGGGCACAGACTCTGCCACTGGGCTCTTGGAAAGGTTACAGAAGAGGCAGTTCCTTCCCCCAGACTCACTGGGCAATTAATCATTCTCCCTGCTCGGAGGTGCACTTTATTAAAAATGTGCTTAAATCAATCAAGTGGTATCTGCACCGTGAAATACCATTTAAATATCAAAATCCACGTTTTAAAAAAATGTTCAACAACAGACTTCAAGTGAAAAAAATCAGGGTAGAAGGCAACACAAAACCACAATCCTATTTTTGTTTGGAAATATATAGATACCTGAAAAATACTTTGAAAGGAAAGCTATATGCTAGAATGTTGAAGCAGATCTCTTTAGATAATGGTACCATCACTGGCTTTGGCTTGTGTTTCTTGACCCATTTTCAGGTTTTCTGTGCAGGGATTAGAGTTCGGGTGCCTGTGGGACACTGGTGCGGGTTGCTTATGTGACTGTGTTTGCCTTGGAAGGTCCAGGTGCTCCAGGGCAAGGAGCCGCCCTGCTTTCTTCAGTGCTTCCAGGGCGGGATGGTGGTGCACTCCGGCCGGCGAGAAGAGGAGGAAGAAAATGCGCAGAGTGAGTCACTTTTACTGGTAGAGTTAGATTTTTGTTCCTCCCCTGGGAGGTATTTTTGTAGGTGTGGGGGTTATTAAGTGTCTCTTCATATGGCTGTGGCTTTACCACTGAAAGCCTTCTAATGTCTAATGTCTGACTCATGCAGCAGCTTTGGGGGATCTCACAATCCGCCCTCCTGTGGGGTGGGCCCGGGGTCCAGCATCGAGTGCTGGAGGCTGGCAGAGTCCTTCACCTTAATGGAATCGTCACAGTAACTCTGTCTCTTTTTAGGAGGGAAAAAAACCCAGTGGATCTTCTATTATTAATTACGAGATTTTTTCTTGGCCAGAACCAAAACAAAAACCGAAGGACCTTCGCTTTAGAGATCTTTAAAATATGCTGTTCTACGACTTACTTAGGCATTGATAAGTTTTGTGAAAATGATTTCTCTGCATCATGAACTGGGCATCCTGCTCCAAACTCTGAAAGGATTTGTGTTTGGGGCATCAGTCAGATGGCTGGCCGCAGGGCCTCAGGTTCCACCTTCCGTTCACGGTCTAGGAATGGTGTTTGCTGCTGACTGCTGAGCAGGGATTGGGCGGGCCTCCCAGTGCAGAACACCTCCTAACCCTGTGCCGCTGGTGCCCCCTGCAGGCGAGTGGAGGCTGTACTGTGTGCGAGGAGAAGTGCCTGTGGAAGGAAATTTGCTGGAGGTGGCCTGCCACTGTAGTAGCTTGAGGTCCAGGACATCCATGGTTGTCCTCAACGTAAATAAAGCCCTCATTTACCTGTGGCACGGATGCAAAGCCCAGGCCCACACGAAGGAGGTTGGAAGGACTGCAGCAAATAAAATCAAAGAACAGTGAGTGTTGCTGGTGTGAGGGCTTCTTCTGGAAGGGCTGCCTGTAGGGGGTGCAGGCTAAGGCCAGAGGGTGCCCAGGGCCCCTAGTGGACGTCCCAGAGTGTGTGCAGTGACCTCACCAAGGCTACTTATTACTGTGGTCAAGGCCTCTGACATTCCACGTAGATCTGACATGTCTCAGCCAAACGCCAGCTTGAGGGCTTCTCCCACCTTGAGGGTTTCCCTGCCTCATAAAAGGCAGAGTGAAGGTTGAGGGAAAGCACCCCAGCAAGTACTTTAATTTCTTCATAGATGTGACTCAGCCATTGAATCACAAGCCTAACATCCTTTGTAACTTAAACAGCAAATCTCAAATATCTTTCTGAAGTTCAGAGTTTTAATTTTGTCAGAACACTGGAATGTTAAAAAGCATTTAGCTAATGAAGATTTTGGTATAATATAAGTCATCTCCCGCCCCTTAGACAAGGACTGTGTTTTCATGTACTCGGAGGCAGCCCCCAACAGTGAGTTATTGGGCCCCTGGGGCGGTTCTCAGACCCCTCACAGCAGGCAAAGGGTTTTGTTCCTACCCGGCCGGTGCTGCCCTCGACCAGGTAGGCAGAGAAAGCATGCGGTGCTGCAGCAGGAAGTGAGGCCCTTGGGGATGGGCTGCACCGGCCAGGCCCCTGCCTGGAGGCCGCAGCCGGGCTCCCTCTTCCCAGCAGCCTGAGCAGTGCCAGCAGCCATAGAAATCCCAGTGTCCCGGTCATCCAGGAGGTGCCCAGCGTTTCCTCCTTAAGAACTGGGAGGGCCTAGGTGACATGTGTATAGTAAAAATGAGGAGTTTCCCAGGGCCACAGTGTACCGCCAAAGCACAGTCTGGTAAAATCCATTCTCTGGGCATCAGGACAGTGCAAAGTGGGCCTGCTTTCCCTGTGACTGCTCGAAACCCTAACGCTCAGAGAGAGAACAGAGAAGGAAAGGAAGGCAAGCGGCCTTTCAACATGTAGACAGCTGTGAAGCCTGATCTTTCATTTCCAACACTGTCCTGAGGGCCAGGGGGTGGGGCGGGATGATGACGTTCTTTGAGGCCTCCAAAGACGTTCATGGCCCATCGGATTTTTTACTTGGACCCTTGAGAAAAAAACAAAACAACAAAGAACTCATTCATTCAACAGAAATTCTCCAGCGCCTACTTGATGCCAAGCACAGATTTAGGGACTAGGGACTTGCCAGTGAGCGAACCAAAGTCTCTGTCTGCACAAAGGTTACGTTCCAGCGGGAGAGGACCAGGAATAGTAAATATGTCCATTATATATAAAAATGCATGTCATGTTCCTTACATATTATAAGTAGTTGTGCGTTGCTCTCTAAGGGCACAGCTAACCTCTTCACCACAGAGCACGTTTTTACTCATGAGCAAGAACTGTTTTAGTGAAAAAGTAGAGGAGAGAGGTTAACTCACCTGTAGGTTTAGCCGTGCCATCAGCACTTATTTGCACAGCCTGACAACAACGACTGGCGTCCATGCAGGTGCCCCCTGGAGGCAGGGCTGCACAGCAGCAGCAAAGTGACCATACATGAATGCGACGAAGGCTCCGAGCCCCTGGGATTCTGGGACGCACTGGGAAGGAGAGACAGGAAAGCCTACGACTGCATGCTCCAAGGTAAGCCCACACTCTGTCGCCGCTGGGCACTCATTGATTCAACACGCATTTATTGAGCATCTACTATGTACAGCACACAATGAATTAAACCTAGGCTAGGTCCTCATGGACCTACAACCCAGTAAGTCTAAAAAAATATGGGTGACTAATTATAACACCAAATAAAAATGTTATGTGTCATGAAAGAGGTAAAGGTAAAGGAGGTTGAAAGTTAAAAAGAAAAAAAAAACATTACTTCCACAAGGAAAAATCACACCCAGCCCCACAGAGACAAGGTGTTTACATGGAGCATTTACATGGAGCTGGAGGTAGGTATGACTTGAGAGAAGGGAGAAAGAAAAGAAGACTCTGGAAAACCAGATAAGCAGCGACACAGTGTGAACCTGTGGAACAAGGCGTTTTCAGTGCGGCCAGCTTCCTGGATGCAGGCAAGGAGTAGAGTTGCACTTAGAGAGTATATCGGTTCGTATTTAAATGCACAACATACTCAATGTACAGAGGTCGACTTCAGTGCAGACTAACATCAGAAGAAAAGCTAACAATTATTAAATAGCTTAGTGTGTGATTCAGACACTAAGCACCTGAAGGACATTAACCCATTTAATTCTTACAATCCAGCTCTGCGACTCCTGAAGCGCAGAGAAGTGAATCAGTCGAGTTTCCCAAGTTGGACAACAATGGGGGACACATAACCCCTCTATTATACAACCTCTCCATTTTTATAATTTTTATACAGTTCTTTCACATAATCAACATTAATGATGGAGACTCTTTAAAAATATGGAGAAGTTAAGAAAAGTCACTTATAACCATGTCTCTCAATGATAACCAGAATTAACATTTCTCTATGTTATATGTACATATATTTTTTAAATAAAATTTGGATAGCATTATATCTATTGTTTTATAACCTGGGTTTTTCTTTAATTTATTACGGACAACTTCTCGGGTTGTCAATATGTAGACTTTAATGGCTGTAGGGCATTCCATGAATAGTCTATAATTTATGACATTTTCTATATAACCTGTCTCTAACATTTGGAGACATGAGGTATTTCCATTTTTTCTATTATATAATGATACAGTTGTGAATAATTTTTAAAATAATGATCTGCATCCATTCCTAGTTAAGGTAAATTCCTAGATATGGAACTGTTGTGTTCAGCTAATAAAAGTCCTACAGTTCATATCCAAATCGCCAAGTGTATCAACAGAATGTTGGCGCAAGGTTCAGCGTCGCCAGCAGAATACAAAGGTGTGCATTTCCCAGCCTGTCACAACGTCCGAACATCGCCTTCTCCACCTTTGCCAGCGCTGCTGGGGGGAAATGCTCTCTAAGGACCATTCTCAATTAATGGCTTAAAATTAGGAGTACCATTAAATGCTTTCGACATGAATTTTTATTTGTATAAAAATTGTATTTTAGATATTTGCATTTCTCCTTCGATGAATGTTTTATTTGTGCCTTTTTATTTTGTGCCATTGCTTATCGAGATATTCATCTTTTCAGTATATTCCTTGATATACTAGAGATATTAGCAAGTTTCCTTATTTCCCATTTTTTCACTTACCTTTTCATTTTCTTTGTTGGTTTGGGTTTTTGTTTGTTTGGGATTTTTTTTTGCAAGGTAATTATTATTTTTATGTTGTCAGTGCCTAAATCTCTTCTCCTTTAATTACTTCTTTTGCAATTTTGATTAAAAAGAACTTCCCTGCCTCCATGCTCAGATATTCGCTACTATTTTTTATACTGGTTCTTTGATTATTTCTCGTTTTGTATGAATTCTCCAATCCCTCTGAAATTCCCTTTGGTGCATATTTTGTTTTTAGCTTTGTTCTCTTTTCTTTCCAAGATCCTGGAAATTTTAACTTCACACCCCGCCTGTTCATCCTCAGCAGTTCCTCTGGGGATTTCTCAGCCACAGAGTTCATGTACCCTGCCCGGGACCCCTCTGTGGTCAATGCCATGCCCTTCCTGCAGGAAGACCTGTACAGCGCACCACAGCCAGGTATGGCCCCCGAGGGCAGAGGTCGTGCTGGGCGGCAAAAGTACACCATCCAAAAAAGCTTTTTATTTCTCTTGTGCATTCACCAGGCAGTTCTTATTTGTCAAGTACACTGGCAGAACATTTTTTAAAATATTATTGCATTTGATCTTCACATCTATCCCAGAAGAAAAGGGGCGTCAACCTCACATCATAAGAAACTGAAGCTCCGTGACTTAAGTCACCCAAGCACATCTGTAGGAATAAGTTGAGCACAGCAGTGTCAGGCCTGGTGTGTCTGTTGCTGCCCCAGGCTTCCCTCAGTCTTCCTTCATTGTGGTCCACTGCTGTCTGCCCTGGTCCCGCCTTCCTATTTTCATTCCAGACGGAAGAAGGGGGTAGGGGGAAGAGCAGTGATGGCCTCGTCGCTCCCTTTCATCAGATAAAGCAAAAGTTTTCCCTGAAGCCCCCAGCAGACTCCTGCCGGCATTCCTTTGGCCAGAGCTCTGTCACATAGCCACTCCAGCTGCAGGGAGCCTGGAACAGCAAGTGGCCAGGGAGTAGGGCATTGGGAGTGTCTACAGAATTAGGCAAAGGACAGTACCTGCCATACCAAGGCTGCACAGCGGAGCCGTGGCCTCACCCAGGTCTTCTAATCCCAAGGTCGGGTCTGTTTCCCCTCCACCACCACCTGGAGACAGAACCTGTGTGCTCTTGTTCTGGTTGGGCCAGTCACAGTCCCTGGAGGCTGGGCTCTGTGTACAGACCCTCCTCACCTCCCTGAACTCAGTCTAAGGTTGGCGACCCCTCTCCCACAACAAGAGCCTGGAGCCACAGCCAGAACCTCACCTGTCACTGGCAGCCTAGGTCACCACCTTAAAAGCGCAGTGGGTACACGGGTCATACTGTGGGGTGTATTAGCAAGTATCTTTAAAGGGAAGCTGCTACCCACCCTCTTCATCCTGTGGCTCAGGATGAGTTACTAACCTCCACTTGGCTTTTCAAGTGTGTGGTTTTTACAGAACGCTGAAATGTATGCTAGGACCCAGGGCAAGCCGAGCTAAAGTGAGAGCCCCTTTACCACGTGGAGTGAGAGTAGGCTGGTGGTTTGATGACGAGAAAAGGTAAGGAGCATGATTTCTAGAGCCCATTCCTCTCTAAAAGAGCCATGGACCTCACAGCACCGGTGAAGCAGTTGTACATGGGCTTGAGTGTCAGGGAGGTGTAGGGCAAGCATGGCGACGCTCCAGTTTTTCATACATTTTAAAGATAATTGCCCCCCCCCCACTCAGCACCTTGAGGACACCTGTGGTTGAGGAAGGGCCATGGGAGAGGGAAGGAAGGAGGCCCACATCATCAGTGCCCCTCTCTCTGTCCTGATTTAATGTTCGAAGGACTCTCCCTTTCCCCCTGACTTTAACTGCCAGCGGGATTGTGCCCCTGACAAAGGCAGCCAGGGGGGAGGACATCTGTTAGATTTGGGGAGACATGACTGGCAGCATCCACGAAGAGGCCTGATTGTCTGGTCTGTCCTTGCCCTCACAGCACTTTTCCTGGTTGACAATCACCATGAGGTGTACCTCTGGCAAGGCTGGTGGCCCATCGAGAACAAGATCACGGGTTCCGCCCGCATTCGCTGGGCCTCCGACCGAAAGAGCGCCATGGAGACCGTGCTCCAGTACTGCCGGGGTGAGGCGTCTGCAGGGCTGGGCTGTCGGGCGGGCCCCAAACCCCCAGCACGGTGATGGCCAGCATCCTTGCAGAAGCTGGTGCCAGCAGCCCTCTGCAGGCCCTCTGCAGGGTCAGAGACTCTGCCCAGGCCTCCCTTCCACGCGTGCCAGCCAGCCTTGGCACAGCCTGGCGGGAGTGACAAAACCAATTTTCTCTTTAACTTTTGAGGCTTATTAATTTTCAGATTAGTGTATTGTCAGCTGCCAACATGAGCGGGATTTCATTTTTTTTCCTATTATGAAGCCATTTAATTTGTTACCCTGGAGGCTGAAGGCTGTCTCTTGAACTGCTGACCCTTGAACAGCAAGGTTTGAGCTGCGTGAGTCCAGTTATACACAGATTTTTTTCAGTAAATAATACAGTCAGCCCTCCATATCCGAGGGTTTCATATCCAGAGATTCAGCCAACTGCGGATCAACAAGTATTTTCAGTCTGCGGGCGGGAGTCTGAGGATGTGGAGGACCAACTGTGTGCGTCGTTCTACACACTCTATATAGGGGTATATAGCGGACTTGAGCGTCCACGGATGTTGGTGTCTGGCAGGGCAGGTGGGGGGGGGGCGGGGTCCTGGAATCAATACCCTGTGGATACCGATGGATGACTAAGTTTTGGGGGGAGTCCAAAGTTTGCACAGATTTTTTACTGCATGGGGTGTTGGTGCCCCTAAAACCCCATGTTGTTGAGGGTTGCCTATATTGTAGAACTCCCTGGACTGGTTAAAACCCTCTGCACTCAGGATTATCTCCCTGGGGGAGGCTGCGTGCACACAGTGTCCGCACACAGCCTCGCGCTGTCGGGCGTGGAGAGCTCCCCACAGACAGGAAAGCCAGTGGCCACCACTCATTACTATTTTTACCATGATACCATTAAGGAAAGATCTGTAGTCAGTTCATGGTTTTTATTGTGCTGTGCACCTAAAATTTATGGGCTTCTGTGTAAACTGAAGATGCCAGTAATTCATTTCTTATCTGAATTTTAAAGGTTTTATTAATAGTTTATGGTCACAAGGTGTACAACGGATTCTGTTCTTGAATATCTCTTTAGTAATAAAATAACTTGTTAAACTTCCCACCAAATGTTCAAGCTACAGTGGCTTATAAAATGCCATGTTAGCTGTTTAGTTCTCTTTGAACTTAACCTGCATCAGGAATATTTCTGCCAAGGAGTGCGGAAGGAAGGACGTGCCCCGCCCCCCGAGAAGCTTCCTCCCGACCAAGGCCTCAGACACATTTTGCAATGTTCTGAAAGGACAGAGTCAGGTGGATCACACGCAGTTTTATGCGAAGTCATATGCATAAAGTGAGCACTGTATAAACATCACCCAGGTGCTGTTATGAACTTTAAGCATGAAGTCTGGAGATCCAAAAAGAGAGGAATAGATTTCGAGGGAAGTCAGAGAAAGACAGGGTCTCTGAGGCTGGGTCTGCAGACACTCACCTTCTGTGTCACCACAGGAAAAAATATCAAGAAGCCGCCACCTAAATCTTACCTGATCCACGCGGGCCTGGAGCCCCTGACGTTCACTAACATGTTTCCCAGCTGGGAGCACAGAGAGGACATTGCTGAGATCACAGAGATGGTGAGCACGCCCCCTTCCTCTGACGGGGGATCCCCGCCTTCTGGACTCTGGGCGGCTTTTCCTGGGGGAATTGCATTTTCAGTGTGAGAACATGTCTTTTCAATTCCGATATGTTATTAACAAGTCTATCTAGAATGAGCATAGGAAGAGGAAAGGTCTAAGGAAGGAGAAATCCATTAAAGTATTTTGGTAATTTTCTACACATAGTACTCAGGTCCAAAAACTGAAAAGCAAAGGTGAATTTCATTACTTTGAAAATATTCATAAATAAAAGCCACTGCCTCCTCACTCTCAAGGCTCACATGAGGCACAGCAGAGCCCTCGTGTTTCAGACATTGGCCTTTGTTAAAGAAGACACAGATAACTCCGTGATGAATTAACCTGTGAGGATAACTCAATGAGCGAATGTTGTAAATCACTCCTGATAAGGCACTGCTCACTAAGTCATTAATATTCTCTTATGAGACCACCTGGTGTTACCACGAGGCATCTATCAGAATTACTGTTGCTAAAAAATATTATGGACTAGAATGTTATCATTTCCAACTGCACAGAAAAGAAGGAAGCTTCCTGCAACTATATAGAATTTCTTAATTTATGGGTTTTTCACGTTGGTAGGAATGGCCGTTCCAGGAGTGTTTTGGTTTGGTAATGGGTCTGTAGGTCTGTTCGTTTTGGTTTTCTCACTGAGGAGGAGAGCTGCTTTTAGTGGAGAGCAGGTAGAGAGGGCATGAGTGCATTTCATAGGAGGTCTGAATAAGTCTAAACAAGAAAAGTTTGCTGCTGTTTAACAATGGAAGGAGGCTGTTTCCTAGTGTGAGCATCACCACCAGCCCTATCCCTCTGTGGCCAGATGGACTTCACAGGCACAGGCAGGGCTCAGGCAGCCTGCTGTCCAACACCATCAGCAAGGGGGCTCTGTTCTCCATAGGGAAATATGTGATCCACGGGACTACAGAGCTCCAGGGAATGGGAGCACTGTTGCTGCGGTCTAAGTTCAAGGCTGTAAATCATGGCCACTCTGGATCCCTGGGGCTGGCGATGGGGCTGTATGCTGTCTTGTGCAGGCCCTCGGGCTTTCGGCCAGTGAACAGTTGGCTTCCCACGTCGACAAGTTGTAATAATAATGAACATTCACTGAGAGCTGACTCTGTGCCAGGCATGGCTCCAAGCACTTTACATTGATTTCTCCATCAATATTCATAACAGTCCATGAAGAATCATTGTATTATTGTCCCCATTTTACAGGCGAAGGAGCTGAGGCGCACAAACAGGAAGCAGCTCGCTCCAGGTCTCAGGCTCAGGCTGCCTCCGAAACCCACGTCTTGACAGCTAGTCTTCCACTGCATAGCGCTGCCCTGTTCACCATTCATTCCCCCACTCGCCCGCTAGGAAGGCAGCCAACCTGGATTCACGTTAACAGAGAATAATTTACCTGAATACATCCAAAAGCACACAGTGATTTTTTAAGAAAATTCTTGATTCAACCCCGGCATATTTCACATGCATTTTCTAATTGTCTTTAAATATTATCAAACGAACATCATTATTTGGATGTTTCTGGTGCTTAGACTTCAAATTTAGTAATCTTATGTCATAATTCCCTCATAGGGTAGTCCCTAAGCTTTCCTTCTGAGGCAGCCCAGGGGCAGGAGTTGCTGAACATTTAGGGATGAGATGGTACCTACAGTCCTGGGGCGAACTGGGGGGCTTTGAGCAATTCCTTTCCACTTTAGATCTCTGCTTCCCCCTGAGGGAGGGTCCCCAGGCTGAGGTGCTGATAGGACAGGGCTATGTATTTGCGGGTACAGGGCAGAATGTGTTCAGGTGTGGGACACTGTTCTTTCTGCCTCCTCCTCTTCTCTAGGACACAGAAGTCTCAAATCAGATCACCCTTGTGGAAGATGTGTTAACCAAGCTCTGTAAAACCATTTACCCACTGGCCGATCTTCTCGCCAGGCCACTGCCCGAGGGAGTTGACCCTCTAAAGCTTGAGATTTATCTCACTGATGAAGACTTCGAGGTAAGTGTTTCTTCAGGCGGTATAGCAATTACACCACACACTGGGCGGTGTGAGAGTCCTCTTACTCAGCCGCTGGGCTTTTCTCCCGATTCTTCCAGTTTGCACTAGACATGACGAGAGAGGAGTACAATGCACTGCCCGCCTGGAAGCAGGTGAACTTGAAGAAAGCGAAGGGTCTGTTCTGAGCGCAGAGATGCTGGCGAAACCTCGGTTGTCACTTTCAATGCCCTTGGACCAGGAAAATGGATATTTTTTGGACTGGTATTTTTAAAAATATTTTTTAATCGGAGTTTTCAAAACCTGAAGTTATTAGCTCTACTGCTTGTCCTGGAGTTGTGTATTTTGTAAATGTTTAAGAGAACTCTGCGGGAACGCGTTCCGCGATGCAGCAGGTGATGTCAATGAAAGTGCGGAGGCGCGCCTCCGCGGCGGTTCCTCGGCGGTTGCCGCTGCACGCCCTCCTGCTCCAGCTAAGCGTTGCCTATTTTTTTTTAAGCAGTTCTCTTTATAAAGTGTTATTTTGATAGTCTGTGGATTCGAAAATATATATATTTATATAAACACCATATAAATCAAATATGTATTTAACAAAGCGATATGTATTCATTCACTTTTAAGATTTTGGGGGGTGTCAAAATGATATTAAAAGGTAGAGGGAGTCGTTTCTACGGAATTAGCTCTGCCACCGTTGCGCGTGTTCACCGCGTTCAGAAGTGTCCTTTCAGCGTGAGGTCTCACTGTTCTGAGTGCTGCTTCCGGTGCTAAAAGGAACAGAACATGTGAACTTCCTGGCATGGAATCTGTGCGGATTCACCTTTCTACCTTAATGTCTCCCCAAAATGTATAGTGCCTTGTTTTTATGTACAGTTTGTATACATAAAAATTTGCCCTGCCTTTTTCGATGAGGGTTTGGAACATTATCCACGATTTTACTCTAAAACAATAGAAATAAAGAAACATCTCAATTTCTAATATCTGTTGTAAACATTAAACATGTCATCTTGTGATCTAGGACTCCAAAATAAAAGCTTCGGAATAAACACAGCAATTGATTCGTTCACATTGAATTCCAAGCATGTTCCTTTCTGAAAAAGAGTTTTTTGCAAATGTTAACCTAGTACCTGTATTTCACCATTAGGTAGTATGTGCTCTTTTCATTTAGTTTAGGGCAAAATTCTATACAAGGTCATAGGACTACATAGACAGATGGTAGTCAACTGATAAAATTCAAAATACTATGTTAAAGAAATATTTTTGTAAATCACCCTGTAACAGAATCTCTTTACCCTAAAACTGTATCTACATCTACAGTCTGACTATGTCGACCTCTCAAAATCAGGGTCTCAGTGCCTTTTAAAATATTGACTATGTAAGGGATTTAGAACACTTAAAGTGAGCCAGAAAGCTCCTCACAGGCTCAGAGGTTGTTCATATCCCAAGTCCATTGTCTGAACAGATTTTACAGGCCTAATGTAAGTTGTTACTGCCCCCCCCCCAACCTTGCTTTAATTTTAACCTATTGAATAATATTTGCCTTAAACATCCTCACATACTTGAGTACCTGCACTCTGGGATTGTAACTCCTTCCTGGTCCCACCACTTTATGACTATATGATATTGGGCAGTCACTGACTTTCCCACCACATTTTCTTTAAAAAATTAAAAAGAGAGTCAATACCAGCTCTCCTGCTGACATCATGGGGTTGATTCTTAGTGAGGATCAGGTGGAAGCTCCTTGAATACAGTCAAGTGGAAGTCCTTCCTAGGTACCTGCTGCTGCCATTTTTTATTGTAGCTGACCTAGGGGAGATGGGAGAGGAGGTTAAGGAATGGAGCCCCACACCTAGAAATTAGAGATTAAACGAAAACAAGTGGGACCTTCCAAAGACACAAATGGAGGAGGGGAAGGAGAGAGAGGAGCTCTGAGTGTGTGCCCCATGGGCCGTAAGCAAGGAGAAGCAGAGAAGGACTCCCAGAGCCAGCAGGGCCACCAGCAGAGTGTCCAAAGGGGAGGCAGGGCTGCCTGGGTCCGTTCAAAGAGGTGACCTGGATCCTTTCCCACATGGAAAGTGACTGGGCTGCTCTAAGAGCCTCCAGTGACGATCCTGCCAGAGATGAGAGATGAGTATCATCAGCGATGTTGAATTTTGTCATAGGAAGTGTGTATAAAGACCCCAATGACCTCTGCACTATCTGCAGTTTCAGGCATCCACCGCGGGTCTTCGAATGCGTTCCCCTTGGATAAGGGGCATTGTTATCTATGACATTTCCTGAAAAGACGAAGTCATTCAGAAAGAAAACAGATCATGGTGCTGGCAATGGAAATGGGAGTGAAGGCTGACTGCAAGTAACAAGAGGGAGCTTTCTAGGGAGATGGGAACTCTTCTAAAAGTAGATTATGGTAGTGTTGCCTGACTCTGTAAAAGTGCTAACATTTGTTGAGCTGTGCACTTACGGAGGCGTATTTTATGGCATGAGTGTTATACCTCAAGAAAGCTGTTTTAGAAAACAGTAACACTGATCTACGTGGAAAATGCCAACATTAGTCTTATGAAGATGTAAATTAGGATTTGAAAATCGTAGATCATACAACTGTTAAAGAAATAATTATCCAAGACACTTGTTAAGGCAGGGAGGCTGGCTTCACTCAGAGCCCCCACTGCAGGTGTGGGTGCCCCTGCAGTGAGGTGTGCTGGAGGGAGAGAGATCGGAACAGACGAGGAAAAGTGGGGAGTTATAGCCAGCAGGCAGGGAGAGGGGTGATCGGTGGGTGGAAAATCAGTCAGAAGAAGCATGCAGACCAAGGTAAAGTGGGACTTCTGCCTGCGGAAGAGCATGGGGCTCAGGCATCACCTGGGCAATGGCGGAGGATGAGGACCAGACAACAAGGGTGATCGGGTGTCAAGGGTGGGGACGTGGGCCTCACACAGTTGACAAGATTCTTGTTAAAAGAGGGCTTTTGGAGAACATGCCCAAGGACAGGGCCAAGTTGGGCTCAGAGGAGTCTCTGTCACCACTTCCCAAATACAAGTACTTCAATAATTCAATTTATGTTTTTCTAGGCTTTTCTTTACATGTATTAATGTGGAGATGTATGCTCATATATTTTTGAAGAGAAAAAAATTGAGTTTGTTCTTTAGTGTCTTAATTTTCCTGTAAACAGTAGGGCTCAGACAGGGGTTCTTGGGTGTCTATCTGTGTGTGTGTGAGGTTCTGAGGCCACAGAGGGTACAGCGTGGAGGCCAAATCACCAACCTCCCCCACCCCAGGGCCTGTCCACATTCCTCATTAAGTGAGCAGCATCACGCCCAGGCCCAGAAACAGGGGGAGGGCTGCGTTTTCACAGGCCTCCTTGATGCCAGACCCAGAGCAAAGGGCCAGAATTCCCAAGGCAGGCCCTGTGCAAAGCCGGGCAGTGAGTGTGCGTCCAGAGCACAGTAACAAGTCAGAGGTCAAGGTGATGGGTCAAATGCAAGTAATGGAAATTTGACTCTATTGGTCTGGCATTTGGCCCAAAGAAAACATCCTACTTTACTTTTAAAAACTAAATGCACAAAGGATGTCAGGGCTGCTTTAGATGACCTACATACAGTGGATGGACTCCACGGCACAGAGTGGAAAGACGGATTTGTGAGGGGAAAACACCAGAGGTTGTGTGCCTCTGATCAGTTCTGCAGATTTGCTGGAGTGTGGAGCTTGTATGGAAACCCCCCACAGGTTTCACCCTTCGCATGCACAGGGCATAGCGTTGATCCTGGAGGGCAAATGAGGAAGAAAGATGAACAGACCAGCACCCCTCATTTCTAATAATGGACTGGCCCTCTGTTGAGCTTTTGTGTCATGCCTCTGGCGAACACCACTGTAGCATCCATCCTGAAATGGTTATAGCAGGGCGTGCTAGCTCCATGAAGTAAACAAATGATGAACGACAACTGAACGAGGAGCTGTAAGCCAATACGGAAAAGTCACGTGGGACAGGGAGAAGAGGCAGGTACCTGGTACTTTCTGATTGCCGGTTTCTAGAAATGAACACAAGCAACTAAACAATGCATTTGGGAAGGGTAAGCCATTGTTAGTCAAAGCAGACACCCTGCCTCCCCTCCTGGCTTCCCTGGTCTCCTCCAGCTCCACCTTCAGGGGCCCCTCCCCCTGCAAACACCAGTGCTTCCTGTGTTAGGAATCAGGAATCACAGAGGGCTCACCTGGAGCATCGTTTGTCAGGGATGGCACTTCAGGTCCTGATGGGGAAGATTTTCTCTGGAGGTTGGCAGGGTCCTTCCACCAACCAGACCTGCCTGCAGCCTGCAGTGGAGGCCACATCACCTGCCCGCATGTGTTTCTGAGGTCGAGCGCCATACACGCAGACCTGTCGTGATGGCAGTGGTCCATAAGCATCTGTGTTTACTGCTCACTCACCCCAGTGTCGATGAGTGTGACAAGGTGTAGGCCTCACCAGAAAATGCACACAAGTCTTGTCCAGGCTCTGCCCCCACAATGAACGAGCATTCCAGGGAGAAGAGAACAAGGGGCATTGTCCAAAAGCCTAAGATGCCCTGGGAGTCTGTTATGGATTGAAATGTGCCCTCTTCACCTCTCAAAGAAATGGATGTGCTAGAGTTCTAACTCTCATTAACACAGTGTGTGACTTTAGTCGGAGGTAATCTACAGGAAATCAAGTCAAGTGAGGCCATTAGGGTGGCTCTCCTCCAATATGACGAGAGTCCCACAAGGACTCTATTTGGATGCCTCATTGAATGAAACCTTCCCATATAATTTGGACACAGAGGTAGGCATTTAGAGAAGGAAGGCAGAATGGGGAGAAGACAGGCAACTACAAAGGGGGGCCCCCCAAATGGAATTTATTTATTTAAAAATGGTGAGTTTATTCTTACACATTTAAACTTCAGTCACCTTCGAAACACTCTCCCTTTGATGCAGTGCACCTATGGAGACATTTTTCCTCCTGCTCAAAACAGCTTTTTGAGCTGTTCAATGTTGATGTCTTTTAAGGCTTCTGCTGTTTTTAGTTCGTTTGTTTCATCTCTTCCACATCAGCAAAACGTTTCTCTTTGGGCACTTTTTTTTCACCTGGAAAACAAAAAAAATCTCTTGGGGCAAGATCAGGTGAATAAGGAGGGTGGGGCACAGAGGCCATTTTTGGTCAAAAACTGCTGAACACTCAGTGCAGTGTGGGCAGGTGCACTTGTAAATCACCCATCATGAAATTGGCAAATGTGTTGTAAGAGTCTTCAAAAAAATTCATTGACACGAATGCAGCCTCCCACAACAACACCAGCTGATATCCTGATACAAGTGGGTTCCTAGAACACCCATCTAGTTGTGGAAGCCTGTACTACAAGGGGCCCACCCTCCAGAAGATCATTTTTGGATTTTTTGGGTCGCCCCATCATATAAGCCAAAGAGAGAGACCTTAGAAGAAACCAACCCTGCCAATACCTTGACTGGACTCCAAATTTCTAGACTCAAAAACTATGAAGCCATACATTTCTGTTGTCTTCAGCCATGCAGTCTGTGGCACTTTGTTACAGCAGATCTAGGAAATGCACAGAGTGCAAAGGAGGGTCTTCTGGTGGGAGGGGGTAGGGAAGGGAGCAATCAAGGCAGCTTCCTGGAGGAAGTGTTATCTGGGTAGGCCTGGACTGTTACAATTTCTCACTGCAGCTAGCATCAGCCCATCAGACAATAGCTCCAAAGGGGAGTATTTAATGAGGGAAGATGGAGAGGGAGGGTGTGCCAGTCTCCCAGCTGTGGGCAGGATTGAGGAATAGCAATTACAGCCTCGAGGCTAAAGTGAAGATGCGATGCGGTTAAAGGAAATTAGAAGTGGACAGGCTGATTGGTCCAGGGTGAAGGATATTTTCAGGTGAGAGGACGAGCTGGCAACCACATCTGGGACTGACTCCTGGCCTTCAGGATACATTAGGCCAATGGGCAGCATCCCATCCTCACCGTGACCCAGTGAGTTTGTTTTCAGGACCCTCTGGTCTCATCTCACTGGCTTACTTTACACTGTGAGATCACACTTCCATCTTGTACCTTTATATTCAAATATTAAAAGTGCTGGTTCTATTCAGTCCCTGTCTAGGCTACCTACCACACAATTTTTTCCCCAAAATCTCCGGCACATAGCAGAGTCTGCCACGGGGAATGCTAGTCTAGGGTTTTCTACCCAGCAGGGCCATTGGTGCAGAAATGTACTGACTACGAGATGGCTCTGCCATGTGCTGGGTGCAGGACAGCCCCCAGATTGGGTCGTCCGCGCTCCATCTGCAAGTGATAATTACTGAGTTCTGGGGACCCATGAACACCCCGCCTGGGTCTCCCTTGGGAGGGACTGAGGAAGGCGGGGGAAGGAACCCCACTCCCAGTCCTGTGCCAGCATTCTCCAAACGATTCCATCATATCCATGAAGCCCTCCCGTGAGGTGCTTGCTGTCCCCATGGTAGAGGTGGTAATCTCCGAGGTCAAGTTTCTGACGCACCTGCCCACCTGTAGCACGTGGCAGAGACTGACTTTGACTTCACCTCTGCTTCCCTTCCACCTGCCACCGCCACGTGGCTGAAAAGAGAGTACTAGTTTTCATGATTTCCGACCCAAAGTTTGGCTCTTTCATTAAGAAGGTCCCCAACTTGCCCACCTGTCCCCCACTCCCCACCGTCATTGGTGTGGAGGCTGAGATCACTGGAGGGGCTGTGCTGTAACAGGGAGGAAGGGAGGGAGGGAGAGAGGGGGGAGGATTGCACAGGGAAAGTGCAGGCTCCGGCCGCTCCAATTCCCAATCCTCTCGAGGAGCAAGTTCCCTAACATCTGTGTCTCGGCCTCGTTCACATCTGTCAAGTGGGGTTGGTACCATCAGCAGCCACCCCGTAGGAGGTGGCATTAAATGGCAGAATGGAAATGAAGCACTGAGCTGCCTCAGAGTAGTTGTTCCATAGCGTAGGAAGGTCAGCCAGACCAGGGCTTGGAAGTAAGGTGGGGACCCACTGACACTGGACAGCAGCAGCCTGGGGCACTCAGGCTTCCTGGGTCTTGGGCTGGGGGCTAGGACTCCACCAGCAGGACCCAGGGGGCAATTGTCTCCAAAGGAACTCAGCAGGTGCATGGCATGCTGCCTCTTTCTCAGGCGGTAACCAACTCTGGCCTTGTGCGTAGGACTCAGTTCTGTCTTAAAGATCCAAAGCCACTGACAGTTCCCACTTCATTGTCAGTGTGGCTCCGGTGTGTGGAAGGTGGGAAATGGGCCAACTGTCCTCGGAGCCATTCAGGCAGGTCCTCCTGTTCCCAATGGGACCCTAGAACCAGAGAGACTGCATGGGGCGTCAGAGACTCGGGCCCCTTCGTCCCGTGGATGGCTCTCTGCTGTTCCCCGTGGCCATCCTTGCTCCTGACTCCGGCTGCAGAGGGTTTTGCCTCACTTTAGTTTACAGCCTCGTGGCCCCAGTCCCCACCTGGGCATCTGTGTGGACAGGGCTCCACGGCCTTTGGCTCCTGCATGAGTTCCCGCTGGACAGCAGGAACAAAGAGCTGAGTCACCTTACTCTCTTTGAGAAAGGACACATAGGCCCAGGGAGGGATTCAGAACTCGTTCCACCATTTGGGAGAACAAGTGGAGGGAGGAGAATATTCAGGTGGAGCCTTCACACTGCCCTTGAGAGCCTGGATGGGAGGAATGGCTGGGTGACCAGGGGCCCACGGAAGGAAGCGCTAGCCATGAAAACACGGCTTCTAGACCAGTTCCCCCCTCCCCCGTCCACCAGCAGTGATAGGGCTGGGGAGAGATGTTTGCTGTTCATGTCCAAATAGTGCTCTGACAGATTCATATTCATTTTCAAAATAATTTTGTCATTATGAAACCTGTCGGCTACATTCCTCAGCTGGAGAAGCCAGGACTCGGAACTTCGACTGGCCGGGTGGGGGGGGCGGGGGGGGGGAGGAAACTAGAGAACAACCTTGGCCTTCAGCCCATGGTCTGCACTGGAGAAGCAGCTGTAGAGCCAGCAGGTGACGCTGTTGCTCCCCAGCTGAAGCCCAGGAGCCCGGCAGGGGCGCCCCTCCCCGCCATTGCCCTAAGTCATGATGTCAAAAGCAAGCGCCAGTTCCTTGGCAGTGAGATGGGCTAGGACCTGCCCCCAAGCCCCGAGCTGCCCCTGAGTGACCCCAGCTCCACTCCTTAAATTATTTTCAACGCAAACAACAGGAATCCAGTGACTCCGGGAGTGCAGTTCCCACCTGCAGCCTCCTTTGCATCTGCCCCTGCTAGGAGCTCAGAGAATATACTCAGAGGCAAATCCACAGAGGCCAGCACCGCAGCCGTACAAGCACTGAGGAATTACACAATTAAATGAAACTGCCCCGAGGTCGGGGCTTCTATAGGAGGGTCCCTGCCCCTGTACACACACTTTTTTTTTTGCCTTCTTTACATGTTTTTCCTCTGGCAGTTCTGCCATCTATGAAATGAAGGTGCTACCTTTCTAAGAATCAATTAGTTCATCTCAAGAAAGCTCTCTGCAGATGAAAAGCACTACATTCTATTTACCAAATATTTAATTAGCCACACTTGGGGATGATTCATACTCATCTATTAAACATGCAGAATAACCAGAGAAAATGACAGGATCAGAAACATAATTTTAAATACAGGTTTTCATAAGTTTTATACCTTTCAGGACTGTAAGAGAGACTTTTTGAGTTAACATCCCAGTTTCTCCCTGTTGCCCAGGGTCCTGAGAAGTCAGCTTCCCTTCTCACTCAGCCCATCGGCAGGGCCACGCTGCCCAAGCACCGTCAGCCCGGCCTAGGCAACCCCTCAGCCGCAGCCCAGCAGTAGCGCTAAGGCAGAGTCACGGGAGGGCCTGGTGTCAGGAGGCCTCACTTACGTGCCCCAAGCTGCTCTCTTTCCTGGCAGGTCATACTATCCCCTCTACCTCAGGCCGTTTCCTCACGTCCTACCTGTCACATGCCTGCCCCCTTTCTGCCCCAGCAGGGACTCCTTGAGGAGAAATTAGGTCACATGCAAGCCATGAGCCCTTTCTCGTGAAAGACACCGAAGCAGCCCGGAGTTGCAGGTGATCCACAGGCATTTCTAGAGGCTTAGAAGCAACATGGCCCAGTTTGCGTTCAGGTCAGGGCCCCAGCAGAGGCCGTGGTGTTCTCCTGGCATACAGCAAAATTATTTTACTTCTTGTTCTGCAAAGAGTTACTAAGCCTCTGCCACTAGCATGAAGCTATGCTAGAGATGCATGTTACAACGGTGCAGACGCCTGCCTCTGACTTTCTCCCTGGGCATGACTTTCAAAAAGTTAAAAAAAAAAACCTCCTATAGCTCTGTGGTGATATATTGGGGGCCTCCAGAAAACAGGCACCAAGAAGGGCAAGACATATACTGGGTTGAAGACAGAGGAGAGAAGGGGCAGGAGGAGGCCAGGAGAGCCTGTAGGTGATGGTGGAAGACTGACCCCTGACACAAAGGAAGGAGGAGGGCGCGGAAGAAAGAGCCTCGGGCTGAGGGGCAGCTCGGGGAAGGTTTTGGCCAATCGGTGGGGAGCCCCAGAGCAAAGGTCGTCCTTTTTAGGACATGGGCAGAAATGTCCAGGCCCCAGGTCCCCGCCTGACTCTGTCATGCAGGTGGCGGTGGATCAGAAATCACTGCACCTAGAAGCCACCAGCTGACCGTTCTCCTCACAGCACAGGCCACAGGCTTAACTCGTTAGGTGGGCGATGACTGAAGCAATGTGATGATAATGTGAGTGCGTAAGTGCACATACACACCAACACTTATATGTTTCTGTATATAGAGAGGGGACAGTGGGGAAAGGAGCACAGGAATCAGATTTCTAAATTACATTCAAATTGGGTCAGGTGCAAATGTTAATAAAAACATTAACATTTGCAGGAACTCTTTTCTACTAGTCAGAAATCATTGTCCTCCTCTACTTGACAGAAGTCATTTGCAATAGCTTTGCTTCTTTCAAGTTCTCATGTAAATTTAGCATCCAGGCCCTGATCAATAGCAAGCCATCAGTCAGACAGACGGCTGTCCCCAGAGAACCCAGCACCACAGGCAGGGGGCGTTGTCCTCACTGGCATTTGTGCCTGGGGTCCAAGTTTCAGACCACTAGTACTCCCTCGGGGAGCTTCCGTCCTAGGGAGACAGAGGTAGAAGTAAATAGGCAGTTTTTAAAATATCGTGTGACGAATGCTACAGCAGGGGTCAGCCCACAAAGTGGGCACTGACCTCAGACTGGGGCGTGTGGTACCAGACCTCCCCAGGAAACGGCCCTCAACCTCAGCCACAAGGATGGTGCAGTTAACCAGGAGGGCACAAGAATGGGACGCAGGAAGCTGAAAAATGGGCTCAAAGGCTTCGAGAACCGCAAACCATTGTAAAGGGTGGAGCGTGGGAGGGGACGGTCCAGGACCGAACAAGCAGGCGAAACACGGACAGTCTTGGGTGCTGTGCTCAGGAATCGAGATTTTTCTCCTGAATGCAGTAAGGAGCTGTTGCTGTGTTTGAAGTGAGAAAATCAGAGGATAAATATTGTCGTTAGTAAAGACCACACCATTCTGGAGAATGGATCGAGGGACCTAGAGCCAGAATCAGGCAGGTGGGTCATGAGTTGCCGTTGTCGAGTCAGGAGGAAGCCATAGTAGCCCAGACTGGTGTGCTGCCTGCAGGGGAACAACGCAGCAGGTCACAGGTCACCCGCCCAAGCTCTAGGACACTTGGTGAGCTGGGTGGGCCTGGCCCTCCACCCACACAGGGGACCCTCTTGGTCATCAGCAGGCATCAAGTTCAGTTGGGTGAAGGATGCCAAGGCTGAGAAAGCGCAGCTAGGAGCTCATCAGCGTCCTGTGAGCTGTGGGAACTCTGCACATCTAAAGCTATAGAACTGGTCTGCAGGTGCCCAGGCTCAGAACAATGTGACTCCTTCATTCATCCAGTAAACACTTGCTGAGCTCCTACTATGTACCAGGCCATGTCTGGACTCCAGGAAAACAGAGATAAACAAGACCGATGTTCTTGGGGAGCCTGTGTGCAGGAGGCAGTGGGGCACGGGGACCAATGCCTGACACACACAAAGGCAGCGAGTTTAATTTCACTGAGTTTCCCGGATCTGTGGTCTGCTGCATGTTCTTAATTCTGGAAGGTTCTCTGCCATTATTACTTCAAACATTTGTTCTGCTCAGTTCTCTCTTCTTCTGGTATTCCAGTCATGTATGTGTTATATCTTTGTAATTCTCACAGTTCTTGAATGGTCTGGGTCTTTTCTTTCTATCTTTCTATCTTTTTTAGGGTGTTATTGTATTCGCACTGGTTTATCTTCAAGCTCATTGATTCTTCCCTCAGCTCTGTTGAGTGAGTCCTCTGACGAACGCATAGCAAGCACTCTTCATTCCTCCCAGTGCTTTTCCTTTCTGAGCCCCTGTCTCCCAGCTTTCCCTCTCTCTGCTGACATGACCCATCTGCTCCTGCATGTTGTCTACTTAGTCCATTAGAGCCCTTCACAGATCAGTCATAATTATTTTAAAGTCCCTGTATGACCATTTGCAACATCTGTGTCATGTCTGAGCCTAATTTTGCTGCTTTGTCTTTTCAGACTGTGTTTTCCTTGGTTTTAGACAGGACTGTGACCTTATTGAAACGTGGACAAGCTGTACTGGATAATAGGAGTGCAAGCAAATTGGTCTCTCCTGTAAAGATTCATGATAATCTGGCTAGGAGCTGGCTCTGCTGAGTGTTTTCTGTGGCCATAGGCACCAGAGACTCTAGCATCCGTGTGTTTGCTCTTTGTCTCCCCTCCTGAGTTGGGGCTTCCCCCAGTCCTCCTCTCCCGACAGTCTGTGTCTTGAAGCTCTTTCAGCTTCAACCTACTATTATGTCATGGCCCCCAGTGATGGAGAGGAAGGGAGAGTGCTACGATCTTCCCATTAAATCTCAGTCCTTTAGTGGGTGTGCCTTGTAAATGCTCCTTCTTTTACACGTCCCTCTAGGTGAGGCAGCAGGGCCAGAGGTGGCTGGGCTGGGAGGGCTGCTCTCCCACCGGTCCGGACAGAGCTCTGACGAAGCCTGTCCCCTGGGGCTGGGCCTTAGTTACGGAGAATGCTCTGCTGTGTTTCACAGAGTCCTTCTTCCTTTACCCCAGCCACAGCCACGATCTTTCTCAGATCCTCACCACAAGAACCTGGTGGAGCTCCTAGAGGGAACGCCCAAAAAAGTGTGGGGTCCCCCTAAGAGTGCAGTCCCCAGGACTTGGTTATCCTCACACTAGTCTACACTCAGCCTCAGCAATTCATTAACATTACCAGTTAGTCAAGTGTTCCTACCAGTTAAGAGGTCCAGCTTCTGCCGCAGGTAATGAGCCCTGGGCTCAGCCTTGGGCTGAGACTTCCGGGATCTGCCTGTCTGTGCAGCTTTCACGGTGACGGTTTGCCCGGCAGCCTCAGTTCCCTAATGTATCCCCCCCAAAATCATTGATTTTCAGTTTGTCTGGGTTTTTCTTGTTGTGGGGACAGAAGTGACAACTTCTAAGCTCTTTTGATGTTGGAGCTGCAATAGGAACTCAGTAAATATCTTACTTTCAGATAAGACTAAGGGCTAGGGAGCTGACAGGGGAGGTGGGGGAGAGCTGCTGCGAGGTCATGAGAAGCCGGTCTGGGGAGCCGGCCTGGGGAAGGACTGGGCAGTGAGGAGCGGCCAGCCTCAGGAATATCTAGCGGAGGGCGTTCTGGCACTGGGATTGGCATGTGTTAAGTTCTTGCTGCTGATAGAGGAGCCCGAATGGCCACAGGGAAAGGGTGTGCGGAGGGAGAAGGTGAGAAGCGGGACTGCCAGGGTGAGGACCCCAGGGCTTTATTCTAACTGCAGAGGGAAGCTATTAAGCAAGAGAGTAATTGGCTACTGTTTACGCTTGCAAGTGATCCCTCTGTCTAGGAAGTCCGTATGTCTGGGCTTGCCCAGGCACACTACTGGTTTGTGCCTTTTGTCTGGCCTAATTATTTACAGTGCCTCCTTTCGCCTTCTTCAGTGTCCTCCTGGTTCAGACAGTAAATCACCAGATGATGTGGACTCCAGCCAGCAGTGTCCATGGTGGTGTGGATGCAATGAACAAATTCACACGAACTACTGAAGTCCTGTGGAGAAAAAGGGACGGCACAGCCACTTTCTGAGAGAGGGAGAGCCTCGACCCTTGCCTGGACAGGCTTTTATTGGCTTTCTAATAGCATGCATCAAAGAAGGTTCTCATTCATTATGCCCAGGTTTGCTTTAGGTGACTACTTTTTACAGATAACAAAGGAAAGGATGTTGCTGATTATTTCTTACAGATTAACAAGGAAAAAATGTTGCAAATACAAGGGAACAATAAGTGTGATTGGTCTGGTTATACTCCATCCTTTGAAGAATTAGCACAGACTCTAGGAAGTTACTTTAAAGATATGCAGTAAACATATTCTGCTTCAATTTAGGGTAAGGGAGTTTTAGCAAGAGCAAGCCTCAAAGCAGCCTAGGCGTAATGCAGGCCTTGTTTCTTACAGGAAGGCTAATCTGTGGGTGTGCCAACTCGCACATACTGCTTTTCCAACAGGGCTGGGCTACACTCACCACTGCCAGGTGGACTGGTTCCCTATAACAAGATCCCCCTGACTCTGGCCACAGTAAGGAGGAGGTGTGGAGATGTTCATCACGGAAGCTGATACATCAGTTGGAATTGGTGAGGTCAGTTGGAATTGAGTGCAATGATGTGGACACGCCATGAGAGGGGCCTAGACAGGACAGATGGTGGCTGAGGAGCTGGAGGAAACCTACGCCCTTGAGATGTGTTTTAGAGGGGGAGACAGTGGGACTGCTACCGCATCTTGTGGGGGCAGGAAAGGACAGGAGCCAGAGACTCAAGAAATCATGAATGACTCTGTCAGCCCCATCATCCAGTGGAAAAATTCCATTTTGTAAACTCTCTGGAATGCGTTGTTTTTCTTCCATTCCCATACCCACCTCCCGCCACGGTCAAGTCTCTTCATCTTTTGCCTGAATTCAAGATCTCCCCTCCATTCCCATCAGTACTGGGACTGGGCACCACTTCCAGTCCTGCCGCCCATGTGGAGTGCAGAGTCCCGAGCTTGGCAACCACTACCTTCAACTCCACCTCTTTCATTTCCCACACGGAACAGCACACTACTCCTTCAACACCATTCCATCCTCTGGGTCACTTGAAGCCTTCTGCCCGGGGTCCCCTCCTGCCTTCCCTCATAACTCAAATTCTCCTCTCTCTTTAGGGAACTTCCGTGGCACGTGCTCAGTGGAACCCTCCATCCAGCTTCATTCCCTGCTCTGCATATCCAACATCCTCACACGTTGCCTCGTTTAAGGCCTTTATATATTCCATCTTATAAAGCCGTCATTTGTGTATTTGACTTTTACCTTTCAACCAGCTTATAAACTTTTGAGGGAAATAGTGATGTTTTCCTGATCTTAAATCTTGCCAAGAGCTTGACACGTCACAAATAGCTCAACACTTTGTGGAGATGAGTATCCAGGGCAGAATGGAAGGCCACTCCTGCTTTGTTGGCTTGACCGTGGCAGGGTTACACCAAGCGTCACTCAAAATCGGGACTGAGATCCATGCTGAGCAGAGCAGCCAGGCCTGGCCCCCGATTTAACCTGGCATTAGGACTGGTGGTGGGAGTGCAGGTACAGGAAACAGACTCTTTCACTGAAGGCTCACCACTTGCTAACTGTGTGCTTTGGGCAACTCATTTAATCTGTCTCTGTCTCAGGTTTCTCATCTGAAAAGCAGAGGCAACAATAAAACCCAACTGGGGACTCTGGGAAGGTCATATGAGATCTCAGCACAAAGTCTTGTACACCAGACGTTCTCCGTGAGTGTGGTCTTTATCAGTTAAGAGCCTGACGCAGCTGGAAGCCACAGGGAAAAATCATGACTGAAGATGCTGATGGACTTTGACCATTTCATTATTTTTAAATTTTTATTAACACTGAACCTGGAGAGGGCAGGGCGGAGCCAGGCGCTGCTGGTCGGAGTGAGAAAGCACATGTCACCTCTGCAGAGCAATTTACCGAGAACCTTCAAAATGCTCACGGTGTTTGACTCAGTAATTCTGCATCTCGGGGATCTCTATTTATGGAAAACCCATAACACAGGAAATCTAAAAATGCAGAAAAAGCTTACTCCAACGATGTTAATCCCAGAATCGTTCACAATAACAGAACGTTGGAATTGAGCAAGTGTTATATAAGGAAATGCTTAAGAGAAGTTTGGCTTGATATCAAACAAAATGTATGGTGTAGTTATGAAAAGCATATTTACTAAGCTGTCTCCATGACTGGAGAAACGTTTGTAATGATAAGTGACAAAGGTAGGCTGCAAACATTTCACATAGATAAACAGCTGTGTAAAAAGGCGTGTGTGCGTGAAGTTTAAATATACTAATGTGTTAATATTGAGTTATCCCCAAGTGAGGAGATAATGGACAGCTTTAATTTTCCTTTTTTGACAGGTTCTAAAATGAGAATATACTACTGTTCTAAAGAGAAAGAAAAATACTATTAAGACCCATTTGAAAATAGTGGGTTGCTGTCCCAGAAAATATCCAATGTCTCACATATGCAACACCCAACCGTGACTTCTGAGATGGGCCGTCTTGAGTCCCTCCGGACCTCAGGGGTCTCACCTGTAAAATGGGGATACTAATCTCCACCTGTCAGAAGTCAGGTGGCCAAATCTGGTGCCGCTGGATAGGTTTTCCAGCCCTGATGCCGTCTGGGCTCTGATGACCGCGCAGGAGTCTCCTCAATGAGGCCCCTTTCTCAGAGTGTGGACGTGCGTGCTCAGAACAGGCTGGCCAGAGAAACAGGAGGGCAGAGGGAGCATGCTTCTCCACCTCACAGCACTGAGCCGGTGACAGCAAAGTACTTTTTCAAGGGCCACAGCTGCTCCGAGCCCAGCCAGGCCTGCCAGAGCCAACAAGCCGGACAGGCTGCAGCCCTGCCAGCCCTCCTTCACCGCGGGGCCATGGTGCTGGCCTTGGGCTTCTGAGGCAGAGGGCGTGTCTCCAGTTCTCCCCTCTAAAATATTTGAGGCACAAAGGGCCCCAGGAGCAGAATTCTGTGTCTTTCCCTCCTCCCTTCTCCCCCACTTGTAGGAATCAGAGGAGCATCTTTTGTACTGAAAACTCAATTTGGGGGCCCAGGAGCTAGAATGGAAATATATTTTCCACTTGGAGCCTGGTGGGATGGACAGGCTGTCGCAGGGCAGACACCCACTTGCAGGCTTCTACCTAGAATGAGCAGAGCAAACACAGGAGTAACTCTCAATCACGTGATCCTGTGTGGGACCAATCTTGAGTAACGTCCTTACCAAGCTGCATGTCAGCTGTGAGGGCCCAGGGGTCCCCCTGCCGCATCAGGTAAATTCAACCAGGTAGGGCAGGCAGGCAGGTGTATGCAGAGTCCCACGGCCAGGACCACACATCCCACCTCTTCTCAGGGGTGTGATGGGAAAATACCCAACCATTTTAAGGGCCAGTTTCCCCATGTACAGAATGAGAACCGTGCCCTGGTCAGTGTGACTCAGTCGGAGCGTCCTCACGGGTTCGATTCCCGGGCTCTCTGTCAGGGCCCATGCCTAGGTTGCAGGCAACCTATTGTTGTTTTCCTCCTCTCTCTCTCCATCCTTTCCCCTCTCTCTAAAATTAATAAATATATCCCTGGGTGAGGATAAAAAAAAACCCTGCTATTTAAAAAAAAAAGAATCACAGGGTCAGGTGAGGACTGAATGAGGTAATCCACAGACTGCGCTTCTTCAGTGTCTGGCAGGTAGCGAGGGCTCAGAACAGCTAGCTCTTTTGTTATGAAGCTCTCCTTTGGGCTCAGCACCCTTGTGGGCAGGGAGGGGGATACAAAAGGTTAAGCCACACAGCCCTCCCTCCAGTGAGGACGATAGGAATACCCCAGGAGACAGTTAAACAGCTAAGCAGGTGGTTAAATGCAAAAGCGACTGGGAGTGCTATTTATAAGAGCAACTTGCTGGAAGCAACCCAAATGCCTGGCCATCCTGCAGTGACTAAGCAAACCTGAAACTTCGTGCCACGACAGCCCACTGCAGAGCCCTTAGAGAGGGCAGGAACGCTGCAGATGCCCATACATGGACATGTGCCTCCGGAATAAGCGATTCCAGAGGGAAATTGGGGGGGGGGGGGGAGCACCCTGTGTGCCGTGGCAGGGCGGGGGGGTGTGTAGGAATGAACTTGGGAATGGCAATAGTTTCACATGCAATGCTAGTCAGTTATTTTTGCCCCAGACCAGCTGCTTAAAAAAGAGAATGGTACAACAAAGAAGTGTTAGAGTCCTGAAAGGGGCTGAGGTGTGGGATGGAGCACTGAGAAAGGCTTTGCAGGAAGGATGGTGGTTTGAGCAGGTGCGGAGGCACCTGTGGATTTGAATAAATGAGCAGAGTTGCCCCAACGGGACAACTTGGGTTCCCCTCCCTCACTGGTCTCTGTCCAAAGAGTGTGAGTTAAGTGCTATTAAGGGCAGGGTGAGCAGGGGGTATGGGGGAGCACTGGGTGGCCCACCCTTCCCCACAGGGGGCCACGGGAGTAGAAGGACAGCTGCTTGTGCTGGAGCACCATGGCTTGTCTGTGCCAGTTACTGGACTCTCCTCCAGGTTCTCACCTGCAGCCAGTCCAGATACCTACCCTGGTGGGGGCTGAGGCCCGAGTGTGGGCCAGGATCTTGACAGGCTCTCTCTTGGCCGGACAGTTTGCATTCATGAAGACACACATGAGTCTGCAAATAGGGTCTCAGAGACACCAAAATGAGATCCTGACAATAGTTGAGGAAATGCCCCTCCATCTTTGCAGACCTGGGAAGGATGCTGACCACACCCACTGCATTCTGCTGCAAACCAGGAATGGAATCCGCAGGGCATTTCTGGGCTCTGGCATTACTTTAATTTATGGGTTAAGTCTTCTGGCTACTGTTTGGGTCTGGCCAGCCCTTAGGGATCAGCTATAGGATCTGACCTCTGTTCCCCTACTGGGAACCAGAGGCATCATGGGAGGACATTGCACTTGACAGATTCGGGTTTGAATCTGACCTCTACCACTTAACTGTGATCTTGAGCCTCCAGCAAGTCATCTATAAAATGGGGGGGGGGGGGTGAAGGCAGACAGTTCAACCTCTCTCCAGGGTTTAAGAATTAGGGATAATGTGTACAAATGTTCACATGGATTAGAGGCTTAGTGAGTGATGAGCATCGGCCCATTCTTCCTACAGAAAATGTGCCCATGACAGAAGAGTTCCCACTTTTGTGAGACAACCATACAACAGAGACACAAACCTGGGGCATGAACATGGCCTTGTCCCCATCCCCTCACTCTCTCCCCTCCACTGCCCAGATATGGGGCTTTCTGGCTCACCCCAGGTCAGAGGCAGTTTGTGCATCAGAGATGGGCTCCCTCTGCCAGCAGGTAAGGGTGGTGCTCAGCACAGGTAAGGGGGACAGTTGCTACTGAAGCCTAGGTAGCTTCTCAATGCCTTCTAGAATTCCTACAAGAGGATATTAGCCACCTAGAGCATAAGGAATATATATCTGGTTTCTGACACAGAGCTCTTAAAACCCTTGGAATATTCTGAGTGATAGTGGTGATAGGAACATCTTCTGCTCTGTCCTTGGTTCATCACACAAAGCACCTACATCTCTTGGCAATTCCTGGGCGATAGGAGCATCTTGTCCTAATGAGGCAACTGTGGATAGGCCCTCGAAAGCTTCAGGTCGCAAGAAACCAAACCTTAATTGGAAGCTTGGAACACGCAGCCCCATCCCCAACCTCTAGAGAGGGGAGAGGAGCTGGAGATTGAGTTAATAATCAATCATATCTACATGGTGAAGCCTCCAGAAGAATCCCAACAGCATGCAGGGGGTTCGGCAAGCGTCTGGGTCAGTGAGCACACTCCATGCTGGGAGGGGGCTAAGTGCACTGGGACCCTTCCTGACCCCGCCCTAGGCATCTCTTCATTTGGATGCTTGTTTGTATCCTTTAGCATAGCCTTAGAGTAAACTGGCAAATGTAAATTAAATGTGTTCTGAGTTCTGCGAGGTCTGCTGGCAAATTATCATGGGAATTTCAATTTGTGGTGGGTTAGTTAGAAATACAGGAAGCCCCAGGCTCATGCCTGGCATTGGAAGTGGGCCCCATCATGTGAGGACGAGCCCGTCCTGCGGGTCTGCCCTGACTGCGGACAGCCAGTATCAGAACTGAATTACACTGTTGACCATTTGGTGTGTCAGGAGGTCAGAGAATTGGTGGTTGGTACAGAAAAATACTTCGCCACCTAAACTTTTCCAGTATCCGGGAGCCCCCGGGATGTGAGGGCACCGTCACAAGCACACGTTTGACTGAATGGCCCAGGTGGGTCCTCTGAGAGCCTCCCTGAAGATGTACATAGGCCTGCATCCCACTTTAGAAGGACCCAGGCCCATCTTTGCCTGGGGGCCAGGGTCACTGGGTACTTCAGGGAGTCCCAACAAGTCAGAATGCTTCTCCACATTGTTTTTCTAAATTTTAATTCCTAATTCACCAATATTGCTGATTCATGAAAAGATCCTAGATCATGTACATGTTACGCTACTATTTCAAGTTTTCAAAGGACAAAATATTGCTTTTAATCTTGTCTTAAACAGGAACACAATCTTTAAACTGGATTTCTAGTTTCTTCTTTTTTTCCTCAAGACATGCCAGCAAGACTCAAGCATCGCTCCCTGCTTGTCGCGCTGGACAGCCACACTGGCATCAGACAGACTGCCACGAAAAGGAAAATATTATGAAAAATAAATATTCACCAAGATCTGCAGCCCAGTACAGCAGCATTGGTCTCCTCTCCGTTCCACCCCCCACCCCACCCCAACCAGGGCATTTCCCTGTGACTGCCCCTCATGTTGTCTCAGATACCACAAACCCGTGTTGTCTAAAAGTATACCTGGTTTCTCTCCAGCCCTGGCTACCAGCCCCGCCCGATCTGTCCTGGGGTTCCAGACCCATGAATGGTGCAACACCCATCCTTGAAGTGATACAAACTGGAAAACAAAGCCATCCTTATCATTGTCTTCATTTTTGCCACCCAAACTAACCCATCAGCAAGTGCCAACCATTTAACTTCCTATATACCTCTAAATCCACCCATTTCTCACCACCTACCATCACTGCCACCACCTAAATCCAGGCTGCCTTTGTCCCTTACCTGCACGGTGGTGGCGGCTGCCCCTTTTGGATCCTGTTCAATTCTCTCCCCATCTAATCCCCACATTGCATCTATAACAATCTTTCCCAAATGCAGGGCTGGCCTTAGCACACCCTGCTTAAAAACCTCTAGTAGCTTCCCGTTGCTCCCAAAACACAAAGCTATTCTCTAACAAGCCTACAAGGCCCCCATTCAAACGCGCCTCATTCTGTGTGCTCTGGCCACACTGGCTTCTTTAATTCTCCCCGTGCCCCGGAAGCCGGCTCAAACAGGCCTTTGTGCCTGCTGTTCCCTCCAACGAAAATGATCAAATGCCGCCACAGCCACCCCTCATCTGGCTAGCCCTGCGTGGCCTTCGGGTCTCTTTTCAAGCATCATTTCACTAAAACCTTCTCTAATTACCCAGCCTAGATGGCTCTTTGTAACAAATTCCCCTCTAACCTATTCCCTCCCTTCCTCAGAACATGCACCTCAGTTTACACTCTGTATTTTTAATGTGGTGGCTTGATAGATTTCTCTGCTCATTATTGAAATCCCAGCCTCTTAACCAGTGCCTGACTAATAGTAGATTCTTAACAAATATTGATTGATTGAATGAATGAACAAATGAGTTAAAATATTGGGGTCTTGATGCATCTTTTGATATTATAAGATTTAGGATATCACAAAATAGGTCAAGACCACAAGTTCTACATATCCACAGAAATAGTGTCTTAACAGAGGAATGGGGTACTGCAAAGCTAGGAATAACAAATAGGAAAGCCCTCACACACATGTGTAATTGGTAATTCGAAGTCAGTCTCCTAGAGGAGAGGTCGTAGACTGAGAGAGCAGTCGGGCCCAAAGGCTTTGAGAATCAGTCCAATTTGGAGCATGAACCTCCAATGCAGAATGGCTCCCACAGTGGCTTGGAAGAGTGGCAGAGGCATTCTTGGTTACCACAGGTTCAGAAAGGGTCCTACTGGTATTCACCTGGAGAGCCAGGAAAACTAAAAGTACTTCATCGTTTGGTCAATCCCATGCAACCAAAATTTTCTTGCTCTAATGCCAGTAGCACCTCTGTTGAGAATATACTGAAGGAACCCTGGCTGGTATAGCTCAGTGGATTGAGTGCCAGCCTGTGAAGCAAAGGGTCGCTGGTTTGATTCCCAGTCAGGGCACAGGCCTGGGTTGCGGGCCAGGTCCCCAGTAGGAGGTGTGTGAGAGGCAACCATACATTGATGTTTCTCTCCCTCTCTTTCTCTCTCCCTTCTCCTCTATCTAAAAATAAAATAAATAAATAAAATCCTAAAAATAAGAAATACTGAAGGAAATTTGGGGTGGAAGGCATAATAAAATATATATTCCCCTAAAGCCCCGCAATTCTAAGGAACTGAGACCTCAATACCATGAAAAGAAGAAAACAGGAAATCACTGTCTAGTCAGATGCAGGGGACGAAGCAGCGGTATCCGTAGCTGCATCATCCAGGGTGTAGCAGTCCTGGTGAGTCCTGGTACCAAAACAAAGTAGGACCCTCATAGACTGGACTGTGGCTGGGACACATGTAGGCACACGTACATACTTACCCACATGCACACACATGGATGGACCCTGGCAAGCAAGAACTCACATGCGGATGGACTGCTAGGACACACAGGTGGAGGCACTGTGGCTGGCAAAGGAGGTGATGTGAATGGGAGTTCCTAGACAAGAGTTCCAGTCCTCACTTTCCCTGCCTTGGCTTCTCTCTGTGGAAATTCGAAGCCTCAGAGCTGGGTCTCAAGGAGCCACCAGCAGGATGGATGCAGATCACCAATTCCAGCTCCCCAGGCTGGGCTCCCCTCTCGCTGGTTCCTAAGGCATGAGGCCCACTCTGAGCAGTGGGAGCACAATCAGTACAGGCTTCACTGCCCTATCTTGTATGGACAGACAGTTTACTGATGCATCAGGATTCTGTGTTATGGGCTGTCTAAGCCGACCATTTTTTCTCTGATGTATGGTGAATTTCAAACCAAAACAGATCCAGTACACTTCTTACATCATCTTTCCAACGTGAGTTAATTATAAATGATATTTTTAGAAAAGCTGACTCTGGCTTTCCCTTACCTGCTTCTTCTCAAGATCACCTGATCATGAATCACTGACCACTGAGAATCTAGATCACTGCTAGAAGTCCCCAACCCATCTGCTCATGACTAATAGAAACTCATAGTGATTCACTGCACTACAGGGCCCCAGGAGACCCAGGATGACCAAGGAGTAAGTGGAAGCTACACTAACCCCCCTCCCAGGACCAATCTAGAAGTACAACTAAATTGTAAAGAAATCACCCTGAATAACCAACTGAACACTAGCTGGAGAGAAGCCTCATAACCATGGACAGACAGAAGAAACCAGTTCACCACAATGTGACTGGTAGGGAGTGCAGAGATCGCAAGAGGGCTGGTTGGGCTCACGTGGGCAGCAGCTAAATTTCCAAATATTTCAGGAGCTGGGTGTTTCCTCCTGAGAAGTGTAGGGTCTAAACCCCAAGCTGGGCTCCTAAGCCTACAGCGTCAGAACTGGGAAAGAAACTCAGACAATATCCAGCTGTGAAAAGCTGGTTTCGGTCTGCCAAGGAGAGATGGCTGGAGACTCAGAGAGACTCTAAAAGAGTCAAAACACAAAATTTCGTATGCATCCACTTACTGTGGGTCCTGGCAGAGGGAGGGCAGAGTGAACCAGAGTTGCATGAGGAGAGTATAGGACTAGCGGCTCTGGGGAGAGAACTGAAGGAACAGCCACCGTGATCCCTGTGCTGAGTCATCCCCCACTCTGTAGAGGCCATCTTTCTCAGGCAGAGCGCATCTCTCCAAGTGGCATCAGCCCAGGAGAAGCAATATCCCCACTCACAGAAATCCCTCTCACCCCACCTTATGGAGATCAAGCTGGGCTGCTAAGTACAGCTTGAGACTGCATCATTGATTAACTTTAACAACTGGGGCAGATTTCTAGGAGATCTGACACTCTAGCTGACCCTTCTCTGGGCCTGGTGCTGGTAAAAGCCAGCCACGGTGTGCAGCCTGTTCTGTCTGCACTTACTCAAGCCCAGCAGAGGGAGCCACAGCTGTGGATTGCTGACAGCTCTAAACAGTTTGCCCAGGGCCAGTCACCAGGAGGATCTGACATAGGCCTACCCCAGAGTAGTTACAGATCTACAGAAATATAGCAACAAACACAAAGAAGCAGCCAAATTGGGAAGACAAAGAAACAGAGCCCATGTGAAGGAACAAAAGAATTCTCCAGAAGAAAAACTACATGAAATGGAGGCAAGCAATTTGTCTGATATAGAGTTCAAAGTAATGACTATAAGACTTATTAACAACATGAAAAAAGACATAAATACCATAAAAAGGACCAGTCATAATTAAAGGATGCAATATCTGAAATATATAATACAGTGGAAAGAATAAACTGTAGGTTAGTTGAAGCAGAGGATCAGATCAGTGATTTAGAAGACAAGGTAGAAAAAAATACCCAAGCAAAGGAGCAAAAAGAAAAAAGATTTTAAAAAACAAGGAGAGCTTATGAAACATTTTGGACAACTTGAAGCATAACAACATTTGCATAATGAGAATACCAGAAAGAGAAGAAAGAGAGCAAGGGATCAAGAACCTATTTGAACAAATGATGACCAAAAACTTCCCTAATCTGGTAAAGGAAAAAAACACACAAGTACAGCAAGCTCAGAGTATCCCAAACAAGTTAGGCCTGAAGAAGCCTACACTGAGATACATCATAATTAAAATGGCAAACCTTAAAGACAAGGAGAGAATGCTAAAAGCTACAAGAGAAAGCCACATGCTTATACACAAGAAAGCACCAATTAGACTGTCATCTGATTTCTCAACAGACACATTTCAGGATAGAAAGGAGTGGCATGAAATATTCAAGGTGATGAAAAGCAAGGATCTACAACCAAGGCTAGTTTACCCAGCAAGGCTACTATTTAAAATCAAAGGAGAAATAAGGCGCTTTCTAGACAAGAAAAAGCTAAAAGTGTTTGTTTACACTGAACTAGTACTGAAGCAAATGTTAAAGGGCTTGCTTTAAGAAGGAGAGAAGGAAAAAGAAGAAGAAAAAGAAGAAGAACAGCAACAACAACTACTACAACAACAGAGAAAAATTGTGTAACAATAACATGGTACTAAATATGTACCTATCAGTAATCACCTAAAATGTAAATAGCTTAAAAGCTCCAACCAAAAGACAAAGGATAGCTGAATGGATAAGAAAACAAGACACATATACTGTATTTTGCCATGTTTAATGTGTTCCTACGTATAATGTACAGGAACATTTTTGGCCCAAACTTTGAGGGAAAAGTTTTTTTGTTTTTATTTATTTATTTATTTATTTATATTTTAAAACAAAACCAATTATTGTAAACCAGGATCTTAAGTTGCATATGGATATTGTTATGGCTTTCTAGAGTTACACTATTAATGCATGAACATAAATAAGAGAATTAAAAACATTTATCTAGATATGGAATTAGTACTTCCCATGTATAATGTGCATTCTTGTTTTTCACTCAAAAATTTGTGTGAAAAAAAGGAAAAGCTCAAATAAACAATCTAACTTTATACTTAAAGGAAGTTGAAAAAGAACAACAAATAAAGCCCAAAGTGAGTAGAAAGAAGGAAATAATAAAAATCAGAGCAAAAATAAATGAATTAGAGTCTAAAAAAATATGATACAAAAGATCAATGAATCCAAGAGCTGGTTCTTCAAAAAAATAAACAAGATTTAAAACTTTTAACCAGATTTATCAAGAAAAAAAGAGAGAGGACCCAAGTAAATAAAATCAGAAATGAAAAAGGAGAAACAACAACTGACACCAAAAAAATACAAAGGATTGTAGGAATATAATGAACAACTATATGGCAACAAACTGGATGATGAAGTTAATAAATTCCTCGAAACTTTCGATCTTCCAAAAATAAATCAGGAAGAATCAGAGAATCTGAATAGACAGATTACACCTAATGAGATTGAAACAGTAATCAAAAAACTTCCAACAAACAAAAGCCCTGGACTGGATGGCTTCACCGATGAATTTTACCAAGCACTCCAAGAAGAACACATACCTCTCCTTCTCAAACTATTTCAAAAAATTCAAGAGGAGGGAAGGATCCAAACTCATTTTATGAGGCCAGCATTGTCCTAATTACAAAACCAGAAAAAGATATTTACAAAGAATGAAAATTGTAGTCAATATCCCAGATGAATATAGACACTAAAATCCTCAACAAAATATTAGCAAACCAAATACAGCAACACATCAGAAAGATCATGCACCGTGATCAAGTGGGATTTATTCTAGGAATGCAAGGTTGGTACAGCATTTGCAAATCAATAAATGTGATTCACCACATAAACAAAATGAAGGATAAAAATCACATGATCATATACTTAATGCAGAAAAAGCATTTGATAAAATTCAGCACCAATTTAGGATAAAAACTCTCAGCAAAGTGGGGATAGAGTGAACATACCTAAACATAAAGACTACATATGACAAACACACTGCCTGCATCATACTCAATGGGCAAAAACTATAAGCATTCCCCTTAACATTGAGAACCAGACAGGTACGTCCACTTTCACCTTTCTTACTCAACACAGTGCTGGAAGTCCCTGCCGCAGGAATCAGACAAGAAAAAGAAATAAAAGGCATCCAAATTGGAAAGGAAGAAGTAAAACTTTTTATTTGCAGATAACATGTTACTGTACCATAGAGAACCCCAAAGAGTACACCAAGAAACTGCTAAAACTAATAAATAAACTCAGCAAAGTAGCACAATACAAAACTAATATTCAAAAATCAGTTGCACTTTTATAGGCCAATAATGAACTACCAGAAAGGGAAATTAAAAGAAAAATCCCATTTATAATTCTTTCACAAAGAATGAAGTACCTAGGAATAAATCTAACCATAGATGTAAAAGACCTGCACTTGGAAAATTATGAGACACTGAAGAAAAAAACTGAATAAGATGCAAACAAATGGAAGCATATACTGTGTTCATGGGTAGGAAGAATTAATATCATTAAAATGTCCATACTACCCAAAACAACCTATAGATTCAATGCAATTCCTATCAAGTTTCCAAATGATAGATTTCACAGAACTAGATGAATCTTTCAAAAATTTATATGGAACCAAAAAAGGCCTCACATAGCAACAATGATCTTGAGAAAGAAGAAAACAATTGAAGGAATCATGCTACCTAATATCAAACTGTACTCTAAGGCCATAGTGATCAAAAAACAACATGGGCCCTGGTTGGTGTAGCTCATTGGATTGAGCGTGGGCCTGTGAACCAAAAGATCACAGTTCAATTTCCAGTCAGGGCACATGCCTGGGTTGCAGGCCAGTTCCCAGCAGGGGACCCACAAGAGGCAACCATACATTGACATTTCTCTCCCTCTCTCCTTCCCTTCCCCTCTGAAAATAAATAAATAAAATCTTAGAAACAAACACAACATGGTACTGGCATAAAAAGACACAAAGATCAATGGAACAGAATAGGGAGCCCAGAAATAAACCCACACCTCTATAGTTAATTAATATTCAACAGAGGAAGCAAGCACATATGATGGACTAAAGATAGTTTAATCAACAAATGTATTGGGAAAACTGGACAGATGCATGCAGAAAAATGAAACTATGCCACATTCTTACCCCATACACAAGAATAAATGCAAAATGGATCAAAGACTCATATGTTAGACCCCAAACCATAAAAATCAGAGAAAACATAGGCAGCAAAATCTTGGACACTGCTCATAGCAATATTTTATGAGGTATATCTCCCTAGGCAAGTGAAACAAAAGAAAAAATAAACAAATGGGACTACCTCAAACTAAAAAGTTTTTGCACAGCAAAAGAAAACATGAACAAAATGAAGAGACAACCCATAGAATGGGAGAACATATTTGCCAGTACATCTGATAAGCAGTTAATATACAAATTTTATAAAGAAGTTATAAAACTCAACATCAAAAAAACCACCTAATTAAAAAATGGGCAAAGGACTTGAATAGGCACTTGTCCAAAGGGAATATACAAATGGCTAATAGACATATAAAAAGATGCCCAATGTCACTGGTCATCAGAGAAATGAAAATTAAAACCACAAGGAGTTATCACCTCACACCTGTCAGAATGGTTATCATCAATAAATCAACAAACAGCAAGTGCTGGTGAGGATGTGGAGAAAGGGGAACCCTTTTGCACTGTTGGTGGGAATGCAGACTGGTACAGCCACTGTGAAAAGCAGTATGGAGATACCTCAAAATATTAAAAATGAATCTGCCTTTCAACGCAGTAATCCCACTGCTAGGAATATATCCAAAGGAATTCAAAACACCAATCTGAAAGAACATATGCCCCTCTATGTTCATTGCAGTGTTATTTATAATTGCCAAGATACGGAAGCAGTCCAAGTGCCCATCAACAGATGAGTGGATAAAACAACTATGGGACATTTACACAATAAAATACTAGTTGGCGTTAAAAAAGAAGTAAGTTTTATCCTTTGTGACAGTGTGGATAGACTTGGATAACATGCTAAGTGAAATAAGCCAGTCCGAGAAAGATAAATACCATATGATTTCACTTACATGTGGAATCTAACGAACAACCTGAACTAACAAGCAAAGAGAGACAGACTTAGAGAGAGAGCAGGATGACAGCTAAGGAGGGTGTAGGTTGAGGGGTGAAGGGATTGAACAAAAAGGAAAAGGGACTCATGGGCACGGACAACAGTGTGGTGATTGCTGGGAGGAGGGGGTGTAAGGGGACTAAATGGTAATGGAAAAAATATACAACAAAAATTGTAAAAAGCAAACCTTATAATATGGTATAATAGAATGTAGTATAATACATCATATACATTCTTACAGTCTTATATAAAAATCCTGCTAACTCAACTGGCTAAAATTCTTCAAAAATCCCATTGCCTCTTTTTCTCTGATAACAAATGTATGTGTATTTATTACAGAATATTCAGAAAAGTACAAAGAAAAAAATTCAAGATCATTCCCTGTCTTACCTTACAGAGATAACCATTGTTAATGTCTTGGTGATTCTTCTCTCACAAGCATGTATAATACACACTTTTTTACATGAAACTGAGATCACGTGGTATGTTTTGCCTTTTAAGTGGTTGCATTCATTGAGCAATGTATCTATCATGTGTTCCACAACAATTTTTATGACTGTATATATACATATTTACATCACATGATTGTCCTAACACTTAATTAACCTCATGCTGGACATCAGTTCTCCACTAACTCTTTTCCTTAAGATAAATTCCTGGGAGTGAAATGGCTGGGTCAAGGATATCGGCTTTGATACCTGTTGCCAATTTGTTTTTCCCAAGTTTCAGAACAGCGTCTACTTTCACAAGCTGTGTGTATGAGTGACCACTTCCCCCGATGCTTGCCATCAGTGATTGGTAGTTTCTTCTTGTCTCTTTAATCGTAAATTCAATAGACCATGTTCATCCTATTAATTAGGATGATTACATAAAATTCATCCTCAAAATTCATCACCATCCTGGACAGCTTACAGATGTACAAAAACGAGCACTTTGGAAATGACCAAGAAATAATGAATTTAAATGAGCAAACAAATAATGAATTTAAATGCAAACTAAATGCTGGAATAGGTTTCACAAACTAAATGATAGAACAACACTACTTTGTTGACATACTATGGATGAAATTTTCAAACATATTCATTGCCTATATATTTAAAATAACCAATTAGCCTATGACAATATCCCCCATCACTTGCCACTCTTACCGTTCAGTTTCTTGAGGCATAGACTCTAGACTCTACAGGGTCATGTTTTAAATATTACTCCAAACTTTATTTTTCCACAGTCTCACCTCTCCTAGTTTTCATCTAGGGTCCCATAGGCTTGCAACTTTGCATGGGTTTCCTGAGATGGGGAAGGACAAGGGGGTACCCACCTAAGAGCTTCCAGGGAGAGCAACGTTGAGATTCTGTCACCCATCAAGGCCAAGGGTTCTTCCAGGCGAGTGCCTGCCCCTGTACCACGGACTCAGGCCCAGCAGACAGCCGCGCTACCTGAACGCAGGAGCATGCCATTGACTCATCTCCCTCTGGGAGGCCGGGCAAGACTGCTGCGTTCTCCTAAGGTGAAGCTGCCTCATTTGAAATTCACCAAAAATCCCCAATGTCTCAAACAGTTCCTTCTGTCTGAAAAGTTATATAAGATTTGTCACATTTGGCTACTCACATTTGGCTAAAGCAAGCTCCAGCTCTGGGATTTAATCATCCTATTGAACAACTAATTTATAAATTGGGCTCATGATCAAAATAGGAATATTAATTGTTTGAAGTTTTCAGCCAGAAAACACACGACAGTCTAGATTTGATGACTCATTCCAGGTAACGGTGACACATAAGTGAGCAATGCCCCTGCTTCCTGACTCCATAAACTGGATGTTGTTTATAATAATGCGGCTAGAGCAGGAGCACTTTGTCATAAGAGCTGCTGTCCCCATGGTAAATCATTGTTCACTGTGTACCTGATAAATTGGCCATCGTTCACAAGCAGGAGAGAAATTGATGGGGCCCGTTTGATCTTCAGGGGAATGAGCAATATGTTATCTTCTTATTGGACTGATGGTTTCCTGCCAGAAGGATTACATTGCCTCCTGTGTACTCAGAATTTTTGCAGTGTCATGAGCCTTAAAGGCTTTAATCCCCCGGACATAGAAATAACCATTCCTAATCTCAGAATTATCTTCAGGGGAGAACCTTGGAAAGAGATTTTCAGATATTAATTTAATCTCTCACTTCCCAAGTGGAAAAACAAAGAGGAAAGAATGAATGGCAATGACTAGCTTTGTTCCCCAGAGCTGGCCTGCTCATGACAGGCGAGCCACAGTGTCCCCTTTCCTTTACACATAGGAAGGCAATGGTTAATTGTGATTTGGTGAATGTGTGCCACTGCGGCTGAGCCTCCCAGCCCCATGGACACATGTCCCCATTGGAAATTTGGCAGCCTCTTCCTAGAGATTAATATCCTTCTCAGTGGAGAATATGGCATTGCTGCAGAGGACAGGGTCAGGCTGTGGACATCACATTATGATGAGGGCTGCCCACTCATGCAAGCTCTGGGTCTACACCTGGGGTGTGAGCACAACTGCCCTGTCCACTGAGCTGCCGGCACCTGGAGGAAGGCTGCCCCGGACCCCAGTTGCTGATTCCATCAATCGACTGCTGAACAAGTGAGCAACGCACTGGTGAAGCACACTGGGCTGGCTGTCTCTGAGCATGGCGCCAGGCCTGGTGTGGGCTGTGTATCTCCCTCACTCACAAGGTCCTGGGCTTTCCTGGGGCCACTGAGACTGTTCCCAGCTTCTAGAGTTTTCCAAGGCTCTGGTGATTTGGCTTCCAGGCCACATGGCAGCCTCCAGTTTCTCTCTCCTGGCTCACCAGAGGAATTCAAATTCAGTTAATCTGCAGGTATTTATTGAGTCTCAATGGCATGGCCAATGCTGTGCTGTTGCAGGAGAGGACATAGAGGGCTTCCCGCTAGAGAACTGCAATTTGTACAGTGTTTCGGCGTTTCCAAGGCTTTTACACAAAATTGTGTCCAGTTGGCAAGACCAGTGATTACAGTGTGAGCCCAGAAGTCCCCAGTGTGAGCCCTTGGTTGCCTCCTCAGTGGCTGCCAGCCACTCTTCTGGAAAGTGGGGACCACACCCGTGCCTGTGCGGTTGGGTCTCCACGGGATCCAACGAGATAATCCATAATAAGTATCCACTTGATGCGGGCTGTTGTCCTCACATCATCCATACTTCGCAGAAAGAAACCCTGGTGGAAGGGTGCAGGGAGCAGATTATAAATAGCATTTACAGTTTTCATCTGCTGTCACACGAATCATCTCAGCTGATTTTTTTCACAACCTTCTTCTTCTCCAGGTGAGGAGACGGAGGTAGGGCAGTGTTTCTCACTGTTTGTCGCTACTGACATTCGGGGCCAGACGATTCTTTTTGGGGCCCTGTCCTGTGCATTGTAGGAGGTTTCGCAGCATCCCTGGGCCTCCACCCAACAGACACCGGTAGCACTGTCCCAGGTGTGACAACCAAATACGTCTCAGGACATTGCCGAATGGCCCACCCCCCAGTGGAGATCCATTGAGGTGGGGTTGTTTGTCAAGGGGCTAACGAGGAGAACAGAGCCAGGACCAGTGCCCAGGAGCCACCCGCATACAAGTGACTCATCCTCCATCCCCACAGCCTCTCTCCAAAAGGATTTACTGGAGTTACAGGGACAAAAAATAGCCACAAGTCCTGCCTGATTCCTAAGTGCCATCGGATTTCAGGAAAGGGGGCATCTGAGATGAGAATCCATTATACAAGGAGATGGGATGTGGCCTGGGTATGACAGGCTGCAGGGAAGACTGGACTGAGGGAAAACTGTGTGAAGTGCGGCTGCTGAGGAGACTAGAGGCAAAGGCCGGGAGGGAGCTGCATGGGGTACCCTGAGGACGGAGGGGTCACAGGAAGCTGGATGGGGCGTGGGTGAGAGGAGGCAGGCTGTAGGGGGTACTGTCAGAGGGGGTTGGACCCAATACCAGAAGAATTCAGGCTCCAAAGGCCAGCCAGGGCTGGACCCCGATGGGTGGTGACTTGAAGTAGTGTGCGGGCAGGCTGGTGTGACGTGAAGAGGGCCTTTCCTGGCTGCCCCCGATAGTTCTGACATCTTATCTGGTATAGCCGGGTCACCAGGGAAAGGCGCTAGGTACCCACTCCTCGCCAACCTTGGTGAGGATTAGGTGGGTGGGGACGGGAGCCTCTGCATGCCCAGCACTGATCTGGGCCAGCCAGCAGCTCCGAGCCTTGCTCTGCTCAGAGTTGTGGCTAACGACTTCCGCTTAAGGCAGGCCAATTACCACAGAAACCATTGTCCTCTTCCTCCAGTCTCCCAAAGACAACAAGCAAAGGGCCCTTTGATTTGGCCCCTTCCCAGTTCTGAGGGGGATGCTGCAGAGGGGTTTGCCCCAACCACCATGTGGGGCGTCAGGATTTCCTGAAATGATAGCCAAAGGCTCGCAGCTGGCACGCCTACTCCCCAGGAAATCCGGCTGGGAGACAGCAACAAAAAAGAAAGGGTAGAAATGCACTGCGTGGGTCATTTGCCTATTTTTATTATTTTAAAATGTATTTTATTTATTATTGATTTTGAGATAAGGTTCCACTTATTTATGCATTCATTGGTTGATTCTTGTATGTGCCCTGAGCAGGGATGGAACTAGCAACCTTCGCGTATCAGGACAATGCACCAACCAACTGAGCCGCCTAGCCAGAGAGGTGTATTTTTATTTTGCATGGCCTGACTCGGTGCTTACATGCCTGTACCCCTGTCTACCTGGGAGACTTTTAACACGGTGTGTATTTAAGAAGGTGTTCTTAACATATCCAGCTTGCAGGTTCTTCTGGTGGGCTGTTAACAGAGGTCAGACAGTGGTAACTGACAGTCTGCATGGACAGTACCAACCAGGTTGTGCAATTTTTGAGAGAAATTGGTGACTAACCCAGTGCCTTTTTAATTTTTCCATATTTCAGCAGACCTCTCTCCCACCTAGAGACAAACCACTCACTGAGTCATTCACAGAGTGGCTCTCACATTTATTCAGAAACATTCGCAGCGGCTGTGCGTCAGCCTCCATGTTCAAGACTGAATCTCAGGGAACCATCTGAGTGAAGAAACCAACAGAAAATCCACCCGAAAGGATAAAGCTCACAGGAGCAGGTAAAAATCTGTCCCGTGCGTTGCACAGGGCTAGATGGCTCCTCCTTGCCAAGAACGCATCCACTGTGTGCTCCTGCCCCCTTTGTCAAATATGAACTGACTATAGAGACTTGGGTTTATTTCTGGGCTCTCTCCTCTGTTCCATTTATCTATGTGTCTGTTCTTATGCCTGTGCCAGACTGTTTTGAAATAAGCCAGCCAGTGAAAGACAAATACCGTATGATGTCACCTATAAGAGGAATCTAATGAACAAAATAAACTAATGACAAAATAGAACCCCAGGCATGGAAACAGAGAACAGACTGACAGTGACCAGAGGGGAGAGGGGAGGGAGATAATGGTGGAAAGGAAGGAACTAGACAAAGAATGAGTATGAACGCCCCACAGACATGGACAACAGTGTGGGAATTGACTGTGGGAGCTGGCGGGGGAGGTAGGCTGGGAGGAGGAGGGCAAAGGGGGAAAATTGGGACAACTGTAAAAGAATAACAGTGAAAATGATTAAATTTTTAAAAATGCACTTAAACTGTGTACACAAAACACACAGACCATCAAAATGCTGGTAGTTCAACTTAGGAAAGCAGGTGTTGTCACGTTCAGTATGACCAGCTGGACAAAGGCTGTCTTTCTCTACCATTACCAGTTATTTTAGAGTGTTCAGGAAAATGCCTATTACCTCGCTGAGTTTACTTCACCAGCCCAGAGGCCTGCACTGAGAGCGCGTGGCTGCTGCTACCGCCACCACCAGCAGAGGGAGCCTCCGGCTCATCCGGAGACGGGCCTGCCACAGAGAAGAAAGGCCTGTTTGTGCCCAGAGTGCACTAGAGGATGGAGTTGATCAGAAAACTATTTGGCTCAGTCCCCACTCGCTGAACTGACGGAGCCTTATGTCCGCGATGAAGTCACACACAATGGAGAGTGCCTGGCAATTAACAGAGGTTACAAACCCAGAGGAAGGAAGCTGCTGGCCGGGAGGGGGCCACGGGGACAAGGAAGCCGGCTTTTCTGCGGGGCCAGCACCCATCCCAGAGGGTGCTGGGGCCTGCGGAGTTGGTTTTGGCCTTGAAGGCCCCGCCTGGGTCCTTTCTTTGTATTGCGTTGCCCACTGGGAATCCTGAGGCTGAAACTGTGTGTTGAGAAAAGGAGAGCGAAGCCCCCAGGATGGTCTCTGGGTGGGCTGGCAGTCCAATCCTGACTTCACCAGCTAATTGACAGCCCTCTGCAGACGTCAGGAGTCCGAGCTCTTTGGCACACAGAAGGGGACCATGAGTCTTCCAAAGGCTGCAGCTCCGTGAGACGTGACAGCTGAAGAAAATTAAATGTGACTGCAACACGGTGCCTGCATTATCCAGCCCGGCAGGCAGCCTGCAGCTTACTGCCCGTGGGTCTAGAGAGGGTGTCCCGAGGGACAGCAAGACAAGAAAATGCTGAGATAGAAGCCCATTCAGGAGAGCCCACCGGCTTATAAAACAATAAAACAACCTCTTAGCACTTCGACTCAACCCACAGGAGGTAGCCATACAGGCCGATTGGACCCTCCGCCCCTCAGGTGGCCACCCTCAGCTGATTGGAGCCCTGCTAAGAGGGGTCCTGGCTTCTTCTGGAGAAACTAGGAATTCAGACAAGGGTTTTTGCTCCTTCCTCCCTGCAGAGGCTGAGTCTGCACGCTGCTTCGTGGGTATGGGGAGCGTGGGCAGAGCCCTGACGGCTTGTGCCAATTACAGACCACACAGGAAAGCACCTCACCACCCACCCCTTCCCTGGTTCCTCCCCAAGCCCAGCCCACTGGCCAGGCCCCAAGGATCAGAGGCCCTGGCTGTGCACACTCACTCGGAGCTCAGGCCCGCCCTGGTGCCACCACAGAGCGACCCACTGCTGTGCCCAGCCTTCCCCCACTCCTTCCGGTGGCGCTGCAGTCAGTGCAGGCCGGCCCTTTTTGAGGAAGTGATATTATGTAGATAATAATCATTTATTCACCAGTCATAAAAATGATCCGTGGCCCATGAGGAATCGGAGCTGGGCTGAGGCGCAGCAGGCGGCAGGCCTAATCAGAAATTCAATATTCTCTGCCTTCCTTTCTATTAAGGATCAGAGCGCCCAGGGAGCAGCCCCGCAGGCCTTCCCCGCAGCCGCTGGGCCCTGCCACTCCCGCAGTGTGTGTGTGTGTGTGGGGGGGGGGGGGGGTTGCTGTTTGTTCCCTTGGCTTCGGGGTGATGTCTGGGCAGCAGACAGCCCTCCACCGTCCTGGGCGCCCCCTCCTCGTCTCCAGCCCCTGTGGAGATGGGTCCCAGCCCTGCAGGGGGGAGCACAATCCCCAGCAGCAGCCAGGTGGGGCTGCCTCCGTCTCATTTCCAAGCCTGCCTGGCTGCTGCTTTCCCTCCTGCCTCTCCACCTCTTTATAAATCATCCGGGCTTTTCAAATAAATCCAGGCTGTCTTTCAGGGTGCTCATAAGCAAATGGAAGTCAGATCCAAGGGAAGGAGTAGCAGCTATCCTTGCATCATTTTCTCATTTTCTTTTTTAAAAAAGACCACTTTACCATTTGCTCCCTGGGCTGCCCAGGGCTCACTTGTACAGGAGGTGGAATACAGGCAGCAGCCTCCTCTTTCTCCAGCTTTTCTTCCTCTTTGTCCTCACCCCAGGGGCTCTTGTCCTCAAGGAAACCAGCCTTTAAACTGAGTGCACCCTTCCTGGGGGAATTTGCACCTGGCAGGATAGGAGACCCCCCAGATCCCACAAATGGAAGACCGTCGGAATGGAGGACAGGGAAGAGCTGTTTCCCTGGCCCCTCCGTCCCAGCATTTGGAACACCCTGGGGGCCTCTGTCGTGGGCCCATCGCAGTAAGCAAGCACTACCTTCCTCCTTCCAACCTTTCCCTCAGCCTCTCCCGCTGGTGGTGGGGACTCTGCTTCCCGGCTTCCCTCCCTCATTTGAGGGCTCACCTTGAAGCCAGAAACTGGGGATCCTTTGCATTCGCCTCAGTCCGGGTCTCCAGAGAGCCGGCTTCCCTCTCGTGTGTGAGCACCCAAATGCCGAGACCAGATCACGATTTAAAAAGGCCCCAAGCGTTGCAAGAGCACACCCTCCCTCCCCTCTACCAGGCCACATCCCAGGCACCCCGCACAGCCCCAGACCTCAGAGGGATGTGTGCATGGCGTTTGGGGCAGTCCCACTCAGCAGAGGTACTTCCTACAAACAGAAGCCTCTGATCTCCTGGCTGAGGCAGGGGTCCACCCAGAGAGAGGTGGGGTGTCAGGACAGGGGCGGCCGGGGTACAGGAAGAAAAAATGTGTGCCAGATATGTGCAACTTGCCATGAGTTCAGAACATTGGCAGCTCATTGGAAAACGCCGTGCTATTTACCACTCTAGCCCCTTGACCATGGACATGTATGTGCCTGGTGGTGGTCTTGGTAAGGAAATTTCCTCCTGAGAGCATAAGCGGCAGATGTTGAGTGGGCAGCAGGAACTACAACTGACTGGGTCCCGGAGCCCAGCCCTGGACCAGGATGTCTCAGGTAAGTGCCCCCACGCTCACAGCGGCCCATGAACTGGGGGTGCCACAGCTAGTTAGCAGAGGTGGAAATGCACTGGTCCGGGCAGGGATTTGCCTTCCATCTCCTGTAGCTTCGTTTCCTTTTATAGTCTGGCTACTAGCAGACTCCTGTGGGTGAGCTCTGTGTGGCTCTCTGAAGAGGGGACAAGAGAGACACTATGCCAGTCCTAAAAGAGCGTAAGAAGTTTGCCTGCAGCTTTGAGGCCTCCTCGGACGCCCTGCTCTCAGCGCATGTGCCCACCGACTCTCCTTCCTCTTCCTGGTGGGGCCTAGTGGGAGGGGGGACTTAGCTGTCCTGGGGCCCCATAGCGCCCCTCCTGAGAGAGTGGGCATTCGCCCTCTGCAATCTAGGATCCTCACATGTTTTTCATCAGTCCAGGGAGCAGTGAAAAGTGCCACTGTTATTTAGAGTCTGGCTTTCCAGAGGCTAGAGGAAAGGGCACAGTGTCGGGCAGGAACCTGGAGCTTCAGCAAACCTATGAGGAACAATAAAGAAACGGGTCACTCGAACTGTATTTTCCTTTCTCTCCAAGCTCCTCAGTTCACGACAGGAAGCAGATGGAGAAGGAATCTGCTGCTACCCAGAGTGGCCTCTTTGCCCACACATGGTGCTCCTGTTTCCTTAAAAGTTAGAAAGGAAGAGTAAAAAAAAAAAGTGCAAAAACGAGTGCTTTGGGTCAGGAAATCCCAACTCCTGGAACCAATGGGTTAACGGGGGCCCGCTGATCAATTCCAGCTGTTTCAGTGTGTGCTCCCTGGTGCGAACTCCACGCTCCAGCTGGAGGCTGTGCCGTTGGGGTCAGAGTGGGCAAAACAGTATCTCCTGCTGTTCAGTTTTCGTTCCTGCTTCCCAGGGCACCTATGCTGAAATGTCAACTCCTACCTCAGCTTGGACAGGCTAGTGGCGAGAAACCAGGAGACGATGTTGCGTGAAGAACGTGGGGCAGAAGCAGGGCAGACGATGGAGAGCAGTATTCAGCTGGGCTGGGACTGCCTGCCCCAGGCCTGCACTGAGTGATCCCAGCTGTGTGGCTTCTGGCAGGCTCCTGCCACCCGCCCACTCTGGGGGATGGACTGCCCCCCCTCAACCCCTGTCCTTTATGGGGTCATCCGGGAAACAGGCAGAGAACAGGTGGGCCACAGCCAGATGCAGACTGCGCACCACGAAGGCCCGGCCAAATCCAGAGAGCCTGTGCAGCTTCTCAAAACTAGGCAGCATCAGTGCATTTGGAAGAAGGCAACTGAGAAAACAAACATCGAGCCAGAAAAGGAGAAACCGTAAGTATTAGAAAGTGCTGAGAAACGCTAGGCTTTAGGAGAAGCTCATGCCATTAACTTCTGATTCTCCTAGGCTGGAACCAGCACTAAGAGTGTTAAAATACTTTTAGGAAGGAGTACATGAGAATTTTAATCCAACACAAACTTTGAAGCACTCTTTCCGGACCTGTTCCCTCTTAGATTAAGAAGCTGAAATGGTTGCTCTTGAAGGCACCTTTTAGGTCACTTGAAGACTCTCCAGATTTGGCTATGACCCTGCTGACTGATGAGCAGCTGGCCACCGAGAAGTACTAACGTGCTATAACTGCCCTTGGCTGGGCCTAGGCTCACCGGTGTCCCCAGAAGTGAAGGAGGTGGACACCAATGAATAAACCACTGTGAACACTAGCTGTAGTGTTAGTTCACACAAATGCGTGTTTAGAACCCATGGAATTTTGTTGGAACAATCTCTAAGCAATACGTTGCAAATCATCACTCAGCAAGGCACTTAATGTCCATCCTTCACCTGTAAAGATTTTTAAGCAATGCCCTGCAAATAATCCCTAACACAAATCCTCACAAACCTGAATCACAGGGCTCTCCGTAGGTCACCCAGAAGCCATAGTACATCCTGAAGTCGAAGGGTTTCCACCCGGATGCACAGGCCCGGGCACCAGCTGTGCAATACCAAGTGGTAGATCTTCTCCTTAGAATCAGGAATGTGACTGCATCTTTCTGTTTATATTTTAAGACCATTTATGTGTATATTTTCATGTAAAAGGCATCTCATATGTGTTAGTTCTTAGGTTCTCAGATCTGGAAAGAACTAGAATACATTTAATCAGAAGATAATTTATTCCATCCAGCTGTATTTTATATGTATTATGAGTCCCCTTAAATGATTTCTAGATGAAGGTGGGTACACATAAATAAAAAAGAGTAAATGATTCAGCCCATAGTTATTACGCACTTTCAGAGTACAGAAGACTGGCCTTATGAGGTTGGGGATTTAAGGTAGGGGCGGTAAAGGTGGGCAGGGCGCACTCTCCTAGGGAGGAGATATGATGCAGACCCCAAACAACACAAGAGCCCTTGGGAAAAATAAACCCTGGGGAGCAGCAAACACGAGGAAAGCAGGGCTCCACCAGAGTGCTGAGGCGGTCAAGGTGATGTCAGAGACATGGAAATGAGGTGCAGAAGGGACCATTTGAAGATCTGTCGGTCTAAGAGGCCGGGCCAATGCCGAAAACCCCTCATGGACCCCCAGCTCCTCCTGCTTCAGCACAAGAAAGCAGCTCAGTGGAAGTTGCTTCCTCTGTCACCTGCAGCATCTGCCAAGTCCCGCTGAGGGCCACGGGGCTGAGCTAACAAAGACACACGGGAGACAGAGATTCTGAAGAGACAGACAGTTTTTGCACCACAGGGGGTCACACAGGGCCCCGTGTACAGAGGCTTTTGAGGCGACAATTGTCCTCTATCTTCACGTCGTGAAGGCTTTTCATCCCTTCCACACGGCCCAGCGATCCCAGAGGGCTGGTGGCAGGAAGTCTGTGTCCGGCCCTGCCAGTGTCAGGCCGGCATTGGGGTCCGAGTCCCAAGGGGCAGCCAGGAGTCCTCAGAGGTCGCTCATAAAGGGGATGGAACCAGGGCCCGGGACGCACGGACAGTTAGCTGGAGAAGCAAGCTAAAGACAGCTTCCGCCCTGATTGAGTCAAGGTTACCCCTGTTTTTAAGAAGCTCCCCACCTAGCACGAGCCCCTGCTCAGGAATGAAGGACACTTACTGGAACAGAACCCTCACCGTGACCACTTCAGATAGCCCAGCTGTGGACCTGCAGTTGGAAGCTGCCTCAAAGTACTTGGTCTTCAAAGCTTAAGGTGGTGGTTTTTGGTTATAAAGACCAATATTAAGACATTTAAAACAGTCTTTTAGTGATTTTTCTTCTTTGTAATTAGAGGTCGGGAGAATTTCATTCCCATTGTGATGTAGCCATCCTTTCATGCCATCAGCAAGGTTTCCCTGTGACTCTTGCCAGCGCACACCCAGTCTGGTTTGGTCGTTTTGCTGACTGCCCAGGGATGGCCTCTGGCTCCCGCAGGGCGTCCCTCCGGGGCCCTTGCGCACCCAGGCCCCCAGGAAAGGCAGGGCTCTGGAAGGGCAGCTTCTGGCTACGCCTGTCACACTTCTCACATTAAGCAGTCCTCAGCAAGGGGACTTTCCCAGAAGTTCCAAGCCTTACAAGAGGTTTTATTTTGTTTTTTTTAACAATTACTGGGGAAAAGAGAAATCAATCAACCTGAGTGAAAGCAGAAGTTTCTACTCCCAGACACACTCGAATCAAACAGTGAAATGTCCTCACTGTCTCCCAGGCACGGCGTGCCCAGCACCAGGGCTGTTACGGGGCCAGAGCGGGTATAATTGGCCTGGTGGACTTTTTCTTGATCTCTGAGCAATTTTCCAATGTCTGTTCCTCATTGCATAAACTTGCTCATGAATTAAGCTTTCACAATTAAATTACATAGATCCCAAAGGGCGACTTTCAAATTACCTGGTCAGAGCATTATACCACTACTGGTTTTCCACAAGGCACCCTGAAGCTGCCCGGGCCGACCCCATGTTAGGGGTGTAGCTCAGGCCCGTAAACACTGGGGTACACTTGGGGTCCTTGAGCTGGCAACTCAAGTCCCCTGACTGCTGATAATGAGCATCGCTGATAGTCCAGGGGTAACATGGGAAGGGAACTCATTAAACATTCTCCAAGGTTTTGTCAATGATCTATTATTGCAAAATTTCATGATGTGCGTGTTCCCTAATTTTTCAGCAATGAATTTATCTTCCAAGTCATACTTAAAAAATCATTTCTTGTGAGAGTACTCATCGATACAAAACCAGTTCTACAAAATACATAATATGCCCTTGGGGAGACCCTAAAAGATTAGCTATGTGCTGATGGTATTTGGGTACTAAACAGGTTGGAGTTGGGGTCTGGAGGTGAGTTTGGGAAGTATGTGACCAGATGGGGCAAGAGGGCTGCCCCAGGTGAGGGAGGCAACTTCCTCTACTCCCAGGCCTGGGATGGGCCCAGAGCCCGGGAGGAAGCCAGCCCTCAGGTCAGGTTGGGGGCATGAAAAACAGGTGGACGGTTGCCTCAGATGGCCCACTGGGCTTCTGAGGGGGGTTGCTCCTACCAGCAGCCCACCTGGGTGCATGCCCCAAACCTGCCCTCCAGAAAGAGGAAGGGACACAGAGAGAAGGGCTCCTTCCAAAACACATCTGCCCTTATGGTGACAGGGGCCACTGGGTCTGGACTCTGACAATCCCTGAGCCATGCAGCGCTCCTGGTCACAGCGTGTGTGGCAAAATGGAGCACACTGAGATCCAAGCCTCCATATTTACACCTGTGGCAACTTCACATTTGAACAGCGTGGTTCCCAGGCCATGTTTCCCCCACGGTGATAGAAAGGAACACAGAGACGGAAGCTGCCAGGGCCGGTGACAGGGAAAGCTAAGGGTACCATGGGGGGTCCACAAAGCCCTCCGAGCTTCAAAATGAACCAGTGGGTGAGATGACACTTCGAAATGGGAGCAAACCTTCTAAGTTAAAAATGAATGCTAGATTCACTGAGAGCTGAACTCAAAAGCTTAAGACTGGGTTGTTTAAGTTTTTATCTATACTCAGTCAAATACCACTGGGTCAGGAGAGGCCCTGTGGCTCAGCCCTGCCCACTGGAAGCTGGAGAGGCAGCAGGAGCACCCCCAGGGCAGACCCTGATGGCCAGTTTTAGAGGCCTGATTGGGACAGCCATTCTCAGAGCCCTCACGCAAACAAGCCCCCACTGAACTCAGATCGGGCTCCTCCGAAGGCATTCAGCTGCAGCCCAGCACCAACTGGAAGCAGAGAGTGCGCCAAGGTCAGGGCCCCTGGGAGGAGGAGCACCACGGAGTGCTGGCCACGTGTGGTAACTGGCACCCGTCGCTGTCCTGTCCCTGGCCCTCACACTGGTTAGCAGGACATGAGTAATTTACTCATTAGACCACCTCAGAAGCAGGTGGGGTGAAGAAAGCAGCAGGCAGAAACAAATAAAAGTCTCCATTTCACTCCGAGAAGGCAGCACTTAGGTGAACTAAGGGGTTTTTAAAGCTTCTTTGAAATGAAACCAAAAGGACCGAACTGCAGCTTTTTTTTGGCAAAGGGAAGGCCTGTGGCTGCCTGGTGCTCCCACCCCTACAATTAGGGCAGAGGCCACGTTGCTTCCTGAAACAAGATGTACAGTTCAGCCCTTAGCTCCGGCAGGACACATCTGCTGCCGTGGCAGTGGTGTGGTGGGAGGGACAGGGCAGCCCCCCAAGGGGCGGAGGGACGGTGTGCACAGAGGCCAGGGCCTCAGGCGCTGACTCTGCTTTAACCCTAGGTAACCTGCACGGCTTTGCTTCCAGCAGCCTAGTGACCTGGAAACATGGTGCCGCCTTCCAGAAGACGGGCAAGACCTTACCCTCAAGGGTGAGCTCTCTGGCTCAGTCCGAGGGACCGTGGGGTCCGCTCACCAGAGGTTCTGAGCAGCAGTCTGGGATCATTTTTTCCCTCGTATCTAATGTGGAGTAAAAATATGTGTTTTCCCATGCATAGCCCATCTTTCCTAGCTTCCTTCATCACCTCTATGGTTGTTTCAGAGGCTGGTGTGCCAAACGCTGCCCCTGGCCAGTGCTGGCTGTTGCCACGCCCACTCACTAGCGCCAGCCCCTGCCTGCACCTTTAATGATGTCAGGAGGCTCCAAAATGCTGGCCTGCTCTCCTCCTGAAGTTTGGTTTTAAGTGCTTTCTCAGAAATGTGAGTTGACTTACCCTACCTGGCACGTCATTTGGAAAATGCTTGACATTTCTATAGCAGGGCACTTGCTCACTTAGGAAAAAATGATGAAGAAAAAATAAGGGCTGGGCTTCAGTGCCAATTCTTATACGCCCCCGACCTTCCCACCAGCAGGAGCAGCGCAGGGCTCCTCATCCCTCTTCAACTTGTCTTTACGGCCTCAGCTCTCATCTGTCACGTTTCGACGCTGGGAAGCTCAGCTCTGACTAGCAGCTGGGTGTGACAGCTCCAGTTTCTATCCCCAAAGGAACGTGGTCCTGGTGTCTTCAACTGGCACATGTCACTTTCCTTTCTTTATAATAACTAAACCACAGAATATTACTCAACTTTTTTTTATTGTGTAACTCAAGGCTACTATAACTGTGTGCAATAAAATCCATTCGGTTCGGGTATTTAAAGGAAGAGCTTCAACAGGTCCAAAGTTCCTGGCAGCTGTACAACAGAGAAAGGGAGTTTCTGGGAGCAGAGAAGAGAAGCATTTGGGACGCTGTCCTGCATGCACACCTGCCCCCCTGCCCCCCTGTGGAATCCACGTGGGCCCTGACCTGAAAGTCTTCACTTAATCATGGTCTGTAAACCGTTCCTTGGGAGATGAGGATAAACAGGACTTCAGAAGGACTGTAGAGCAGATAAACCTGGAAGCAGTCACAGAGCTATCAGAATAACGTAAAGGGAGCACGCAGCACAAGGGATGCTGCTCCCGCAAGGGCTCGCGGGCCTCCCCCTCCTGCAGACGTGCAGCCTCCCATGGAAAGAGTTCAGAGAAATGCCTGAAACTAGAAAACCCACTTTTTCCGAGTTGCTTCTCATAGCCTGTCACTGGATGTGCACCTCACCACATGCCCCTCAGCTCCCTGCTACCCACCTGCCGTTCTGAGACTGCTGCCTCTGCCCTTTCTACCTGTGACCTCCACGAGGGTCACAGCAGAGTCCACTAGATTGTCTCCCCTTCCCCAGCAAGGGGAGCCCTCCAAGCCTCAACAGAAAGCTGAGACGTGCATGCAGGAGTCTGGTCACTCTTGAGCAGTTGTTCTCTCTCAAACTAACTCTCTCTGTCTCTCTATCTCTCCCACCACCCCCTACAATATTGTCAATTTGTCATCCCTCAGAGTCCAGCTTGGGTTTTCTAGAATTAAAGTGCTGATAGATGATTTGTATACCGCAAGGATTAACCTTCAATGTTTCATTTGCATTTAAACTAGATTACAGAGTCCCCTCAAATGAAAAACCCTCAAATGCAGTTAAAAACCCAGAGCACTGTGGGTGAGTGTCAAAGAATTGTTGCTGTATATTGCATCTGCCACCCACTCTCTGGCACTAATTTCTTATATTCATTCCATATACAGAAATTTCAGAACTCCAAAAGCCTCTCCCCACTATAGCTTCAGGCTCGGGTTCAAGGCCCAGTATCTCATTTTCTAAAGCAGAATCAGGTCCATCTGGGTGTTCCTTCAGGAGCAGCTCTTTATGCCTGGTTCCTTTCCTCCTGAAGACCTGTGAACGAGAGAAAGAATACCATGGCCCCTACACATCCAACAAACAATGGTGATATTAGGAAAGGAAAACTCCATTGAATGCCCTCCATTCAAGAGGGGAGAAGAGAGGAAGCCTCATCAGCAATTGACCCATAGCAGTTTGGAATTCTGGCCAGGCACAGGTTTCCGTCTCCAGTCCCTGAGTAGGCTCTTAGTCAGAAGCTGTTGAGGAAAATAGTCTTAAAATGTTCTAAAGCCCTACTGTCTATGAAAGCGTATAAGACACGCCTTGAATATTCTTAGAAGCCCCACTAAGTATATCCTTATTCTTTCTTGGGTCTTATGAGAAGTCTTACAGATGCAAACTTTGGATTGTCACCCTGAGGCCATGCTGTACAAAGTTCCCTGATTTCGATCTTTGTCCTGAAGCCATTTCTCACCATGAGATACTTTGCTGAGAGACAATGAAGAGACAATGAAGTTCACTATCATACACAGAAAGTCCTGGACCCTTTATACTTTCTCTGAGCTCTGCTCTGCACCTTAACAGTCCTTTCCTTGGTCCATCTCTCTTTTGTCTCTGTTTATCACAGGCAGTCGGAAGAAGCCAGTGGTACCTTCTATCTCCTGCCCAGCGTCTCCTCAGCCAGACCCAGGAGCTCACTGGGTACTCTTTCTGTTTCCCATGTTACCACAGGTGATAATGCTCCCAAGCATTCCATCCAGACATTGGTAACAATTTTCTCACTGTCCTCTGACCTCTCGTTAGCAGTCTCTTTGAGATCCTCCCGGCTTTTCCTCCATGCCTTGTTCCAGAGCCAAGGCCATGTATTGGGTTTTTGTTACTGCAGCAACCCACTTTCAGGTAGTAACTATTGTTCTGATTTTCTATTATAGCGTAAAAGATTACCCTAAAATCAGTGGTTTAAAATAACAATCATTTTATTGTTTTTCACAATTTTGTGGATATGAAACTCACATAGAGACTACACTGGGTCAGTTTGTGGTACTCAGCTAGTCGGGGGGCTGGTCTGTGGGGCCCAGATGGCTCTGTCCACTTAGCCGGTCCTTTGGAAAGTGGGGCTAACCAGAGTCCCTACAGATGGCCTCTCTAGCACGGCAGCTGGGGGATCAGGCGTATTGCACTGCAGTCAAGGCTTCCAGGGAGAATATTCCTAGAGACTTTTCTTAACACTTGGGTTAGAAAATAGCACATCATTGCATCTATTGTCTAGTGAATAAAGTTGTCTACTGAAGAGAAGAGGGTACAGCCCCCAGTTCTCAGTGAGAGAATTATCAAGGAATTCATGGCCATTATTGGTCTTTCATACTCCTTCTTCATTTCTGCTTTCTTTCTTCTGTCTGGAGTGACATGTGAAGGCTGGAGTAGCAGCAGCCATCTTGGACAATGAGGAGTTGTTGGGAATAAAAGGCATGCCCTGCAGATCAGCAAGCTAGAAGAAATCTGGATCCCTGACACCATGGACAACCACCAAAGCCCTGATCTGTCTACCTCTGAATTTTTAGAATGTCAGAGAAAATAATTATCCTTAAGTCATTGTTAGTTGGGGCTTTTCTGTCACTTGTAGCCAAACACCTAACAATAGTTTGGAGTACAGTGTACCCTTTGGTAGCTCAGAGTTACAGATTGAGGAGACTCTTCTGTGCCCCATAACCAGAGTTTCCTGGAGCACCACGTATGGGATTTGTAGAAGCTCCCCTATAATACCTTACATTGTAAGAGTCCTGGACTCACACTCTGATCTCATCACTTCTTTCAAGCCAAATGTTCGGTCAGACTGAAGTCCAGCACAGTGTGGCCCGGACCTACCTCTCCAGCCTGACTTGCCCGCAGTCCTCCGCACCCGACCCTGCGGGGAGCCCGAGGTCCCACTGCCCTGTGCTGTGCTGCCTGTGGATGTTTATGTCTGTGGCCCTCCCCCATGTTTTTAGGAGAGAGCTCAAATCTTCTTTCACCAAAGAATCTCTAGAATCACAAACAAAAGGGTTTCTCCTTCTCCTGGACTTTTACAGGAATCATGGTTCAAACCTCTCACTTGACATCACATTCCACTGTCAACAGAAGGTTTTGTTTTTTTTATTTCCCCCACGGCACATACCTCAGCTCTCCAGCTAGATTCTGAGTCACCAAAGGGCAGGGGCCTGTGTCACTCTTCTCTGGGTCTCCAGTGGCTGGCTCGTCATGGCCAGCTCTGCTCCCAGGAGACCACACACCCGGAACAAGCTGTGTCATCTGCCAGCAAAAATGCGGAGAGGAGGAAGAACGTGCCGTTCACAAAGACATCCCTTCTGGCACACCTGCCGGGCACACATGGCCACCATTTCTGTCTCCCTCCCTCACTAGTCAGTCACTCAGTGATGCGAGTCCACCTCAGAAATCTCACCGTTCTGCTGTAAACCCAGAGGACGGGGGCCCAGGCTGCCTGCTGAGCTGACCGCAGCCTCTGGGCAACCTCAGCTGCTGCTTGACGCACGGACTGCCGTTGAGGCAGAGTCCTGTCTGCTCGAATTTCGTTCCACATCAGCACTGTGCCCAGCAATCAGGAACAACAATCAGACAGGACATGAGCATAGAAATGAGAATGTCTCAGCTTTGCCTGCAGTTGCTTGAGAGAAAACCAAGGTGTCCCCCACCCAGTGTCCTGCTAGATCCCACCTGCCACCCCCTCACCCCAACAGTCCAGCCTGAAGAGAACCAGGACGTACTCTGCGGGGACATCAGACAGCCTGTAGATGGGGAAGGCAGCTGAAAATGGCACAGATTCTGACTGCAACCTTTGGCCAATCTCAGCACTACTTTTCATGAGACCGGAAAGCCTGACAATGAGTAGAACTGACACCTGGGGAGATTATATTTAATGAGTTGTTTGGCAAGGACTATTTCTGAAATTAATTATCAATCACTTCTAATTATTTTTAAATGGCATTTATTAATCCCACAAGGCTTGGGGAAATGTATGTGCTGCTTTCAGGACCCACGAGGAGAGCCGTCCAGAGACCTGGCCGAGGCCGGGCCTGCAGCTCCTGACCTGGGGTGAGGCCTGGGTCCGGGGGGTGGAACCAGTGCCCAGTTGTCTTCCAAGAGCAGTAAGCAGGAGCCAGGAGAGGAAAATCCCGGCCTAAGCCAATTCTTACCCAGCACAGAAGGCCCAACCTCAGCCCCAAGCCTCATTAATAATTCAGCCCCATTTAATCCAGTACACTTAAAAACCTAGCACACCCAACTCGTGCCTCACTGTGGCAGAGGTGTGTGCCTAGCGTGCCCATCTGCACCACCAACAGGAGAAGCTCAGGAAGGAAGGGCAGTGCTCGGTTGTGGGCTCGACCCCCTGCCTTGGCTCACTCGACCAGAGCCCAGGAGCAGAGCTCTGGCTGAAGCTCCTGCCTTCCGGGGACCCTGTCTGGCCCACAAACAGCCGGACTGCACACACGGGAATCTGGTCAAACCTGGGAGTCACAGGAGCCCAAGTCAGCACCTCCCCCTGTACTTACCTGAATGGTCCAGGGGAGGAACCATGGTGAGGCTCACCCACCAGCATCTGCCATCCTGGCTGAAGCATGGGTTGCTCTCTCTACCCAAGATGCTCTTAATAAGACGTGCCACATGCCACACACCCACACCAAGGCATTTTCCGATGGGCCAGAGGCAGCTTCCCTCTCGTATGTGCCAAGAGCAGAAGTGGTGGCTTCTTTCTAGTGTTTGTGGCACCCAGCACAGAGCCCATGTGGGGCAGATGTTTCACAAATGTTGATCTAATGATGACAACTGTTCCCAGACCTGCATCCATGAGTCTTAGCATCAACCACCATGGTGTTGGGAGCCCAGCAACCCCCACACTCTGGGACAGTCATCTGTGAGAAGACGGAAGGCTGTACTCACGCAGGCGTCCATTCTTGCTCCCCTCCCACCAGCTGCTCTGTGGGCTCCAGTATGCTGGGGCAGGCTCTGCTTCCATTCCTTAAAGCTGGCTCACAGGGGCAGAGCGACAGTGGCCAGGATCTGAAGGCTTTGTTCCAGACCAGCCACTTTGGAAAATAATTTTCTTTTGAAACACGGCGAATGAAACTTAATGGAGAAGTTTGCAGAATCTCATTAGTCAAAACAGTTCTGAAATTCTTTCTTTCCTGGAAGTTGCATCAGCATTTCAGCAAACATTCAGCCACAGAGCCTCAGAAGGGATGAGCCTCACGGGTAATGCTCAGAAGACAGACGACAAGGCATCACGTAGCCTCGTACTTGAACAAGCGTCAAAATGAGCAGGATGCTGCTGTTTGTGGGGCCTTGGCAGAGACAGGATTTATGAGTCCCTGGTGACCTAGGCTGGTGCAGAGTTGGGCCTCCTTATCCTTACAGAAAGTGAGGCCATCAGGCCTGACCTCTTTCGGGCTGACCTGGAATGTCTACTGAAAGAAGGCTCAGTGCAAGGGAAACATTGACTTTGAAAGGGGGCTTCCTCCCAGAGCGAGGCAGGGCAGGGTTAGGACATCTGCCTAGGCCTAGAGAGGTCCTCTGCCTGGTGCTAGAGACTGAAGGAGACAAGTCACAGTGTGATAATAGGTCAGGGAATGTGCACAGCCTCCCTGGTCTGGGCCAGCAGAGGCCTGAGAAGGCCGCCCCTGACTCAGATCACCCCGGTGCAGGCAATCCGTGGGAGGTGTCCGCCCCAGACCTGCCCCTGCAACACATGACAATCTGACTCACACAACAACTCAGCTGGCCCTGAAATGGACTGGAATGGATCCAAGCAAGATTCTCTGGAATCTTAGCCCTTCTAGAGCCCATGGGAGCCCCTGAACTCCTGTGTTCTAGGGACACGTATTCCTGGAGTTTGTCTGGTCTATAACCTTACGGTCTTTCCCATATTACAGGGTTGGCAACCTCTTAAATCAGGGTCTCAGGGCCGATGCACTGCTTCTTGTGTTGATTTTTTTAATGTAAAATATTAATTAAAGAATTTTCCTTTAACTGAGTATAATCTAATCACCCTGCAATGATTTACACTTAAAAGATGAGGCACCACCAAAGAAGGACTCGATATTGGCACCGAGCACCACATTTGCCTGGGGTCCTGCTCTGCTGCTCCTGCCTGTCCCCATGCCCCAAACAGTCCTGTCATTGCTGGGGCACCAGTTTCCCGAGTGTGGAAAACGAGCGTCAGGCCAGCGCGTCTCCCCTCCAGGCCCACATCCAATGGCATTCTGACACATGGCACTGGCTTCATTGCCTCCCGCTGGTTGTCATGCCAATGGCTCCATCATCTCCCAGGAACCTCTGGTGAACCCTGGGGTTCAATGTGGCAGTTTGTCATCTCTAAAGGGAGGTTCTGGCAGAAATGACAGCGAGACACTAGATGGGTATCCTGGAAGGATGGCATCTCGTTGGGAGTTATTTCTTTTAAACCATCTGCTGGGAGTTGAGCACAGACTGAGCGGCTTCCCAAATCAGCACCTGCAGAGTTAAATCTTCGGCGACACATGCAAGATAAATACCAAAGGGTGGACCCAGAGAACCACAAATTGGGGAGTTTGGGTTTAGCATCAACTCCAGGCACCCATTTCTAGGGAGCAATCTGGCCATTTGGCACAGAGATTCGAGCCTGGGGCCTAACAACACTCAACACCTACAACTCAGTGTGCTCTGAAATGGGGCATCGCGTGTGGGAGGGAGGGGCCCCTTGCAGCCCCGAGCCTTCTTCCATTTCCCTGCAAATGATCTGCGCGGCTCTTGTTATCACTGATTCTAGCTCCACACTCACGTTTTATGTCTCGGAGATGGTGTTTATTGATACTAAACAATGCTCAGCTGCTATGCAGAACATCTGTGCCGCAGCTGCCACGGCCCCGACGGAGATTTTTGTAATAGTTGTGGATGATTTGTTAGCACGGCACGTACAGCACTGAGAGGGCCACATTCCGAGAGTTAAGGGCATTAGGGATAACTGGAAATTTGGGAGTTTTTAAGGTTCTTGTTAGGTGTGGTTCTGGGAGGTTGCTTGTTTCTGAAGTGTAAGTATCAATTGGAAACATGTTTATAGACATCAGCAAGAAGTTTGCATGGATACACCCTCCCAGTGCCCCGACAAAATAGTCTAAGAATTACATTGGAAAAGTGTCCAAGGCCACAGAGCAAGGTGCTGGAATGTTCTAGAACCAAGCCTGCTGGTAACAACTAATTGCCAACAGTTAAGCCTGTACTAGGCACAAAAGCAGGCCTTTCATGCTAGAGAATTTTTTGTTTAATTTTGCTTACTGATTTCAGAGAGAGCGGAACAAAAAACACCCATTTTTTGTTCCACTTATTTATGCATTCATTGACTGATTCCTTTATGTGCCCTGACCAGGGATTAAACCCGCGACTTTGGCACATGGGGACAATGGGACAATGCTCTAACCAAGTGAGCCACATGGTCAGGGTTATGCCAAAGGAGTTTTTAAAAACTACTCAGAGAGAAGGAATGCTGGGAGAAGAGGCTCTTATCCACTATCCTTCATTAGCATGTGAGCACATCACAGTATTGTTATGCTAAAAGCCCTAAGAGGTTTAGATAAGGAATAAATAAATACCTTCAATGTGTGTGGTGCCCTTGGCTTTGGATCTCTTTCCCCGTTACATTTTCTTGGGCCCACACACACTCAGCATTCTTTTCTTCTGAAAAGCCACTTATTTTCTGAAACGTGGGTAGTGCCTTGTCCAGAACACTGGGCTACCAAATTCTAGTGCTCCAGCCCTTCCAGGTCATGCGTTCACACCGCATTGTATCTGTGTTGTATGCCTACTGTGCGCAGCAAGCACTGCTCTAGAAACACGGTGGAAAACACATCAGAGGGGCCACTGGCCTCAGAAAGCAACACCACAAACGTACATAGATAAGCAAAAAGCAGAGGAAACACCAAATGCAGACAGCAAAGAGGGCTATGCAAGACAAAGTAGATGTTGTGTGGACAGTGATGAATGGGGTGGGGCTGCTTTAGAGTAGAAGGTCCAGGGAAGCTGGCTAACATTGGAACTGAGGTCTGAATTGCAAGAAGAATCCAGCACAGGCAGATGAGGAAGTCAGTATGTTCTAAGCAGTCCTAAAAGGCAGAACACTGGGCAAAGTTTGGCTCCTCTGTGGATCTGGAAAGCAGAGTGGCTGGGGTGGGCGTGGGGGGTGGTGATGAGTTAGGCAAAGTAGGCAGAGCCTTGCAGAGTAGGGCATACTGCTCCAAGTGCAAGGGAACCCATTGCACTGGGGTGGCCTGCGGGGGCACCGCCTGGCTTCCCTTCAGGAGAGAACCTGCTGAGAGGAGAGCAATCAGCTGACTGACTGCTTCTAGCTGCAATGCCACCCAGATCCACCCAGCATGGGACCTGAGGCCACACCCCTGCCCCAGGACCGACCAGGACAGGGGTAGGTAGAACTCCCCCATGGGCCAGCACAGGCTATCTAAAGCTGCACTTGCTAGCCCCCGCTCCAGTTTCCTGGCCTGAAGCTTCTCCCTGACCCTTCCTGCTCCTTCACCCCTTTATTCTGCACGGTATCTCCTCATGAGCCTTCGAACTCCATCTTGCCTTTGCTCCGCAGAGAGCCTGGCCTGGTGGAGCAGGTATCTGAGGGGAAGAACAGAGCTGTGGGTGGAGGACGGGGATGGAGCAGGAAGCCAGTCAGGAGGAGGTTCAAGTTATTCTGGCCCCAGGGGAAATGCTGCCTTTCCCATGAAACAGTCTTGGATGCTGCAGTTGAGATTCACAGCTTCGGCCATTCAGTGGGTGCATGGCACAGGCAGGGCATGGTGTTAAGCCCTGGACAGTCATACCCTGTCTTCACAACAATTCCACTCAGGAAATGAGGAGACGGATTCAGACAGGCTCCTGGTGCAGTGTTGCTGGGATGTGGCGGGCAGGAAACCTGTCCCACACTAGGCATTTGTCTTCCTGGTTATTCCATAGATACCTGGGACTCCTACTCCAAATTCTCCCACCAGAAATTTCTGAACCATCTCCGAAATCTCCAGGACCAACCCTCAGGTTTTGTACAAGCAGTACAAGCACTTCCAGAACGTGTGTGCTCCTGTCTGAATGCTGGTAAGCACCCCCTTTTCAGTGACAGGCCTGGCATCCCTCCCCCAGGCCATGCTGAGTTGCGTGCCGGTCACCTGGGGACCAGGTGAGCACCTGTTGCAGGCAGCACACAGGAGCTGGAGGAAGAAGCAAGTCCTGGCCATTAAGAGCTGAAATGGCAAAGACTTGAAGCCCATCCCCTCCAACCTGGGGAGGAAAGAGACCTTCCTCTTCCTTGCCCTGCTTCCCAGGCATGGGGCAGCCAGGGCCTCCTTCTGCAAAAATAACTTTTTCTTCTCTTTTAGGGGACTTGCAGCACCCACTCGGAGTACCCAGCGGAGGCCTACTGGCCCTCGAAGCCACAGGGAAGCTCATGGGCAGAAGCTGGAGTGCCATGCTCCCAGGAAGAAAGCTGGCTTGTTCTGGGAACACAAAGGACAGCTGCTGGGCAGGGATGGGCTGCGCATGCTAATGGCCTGGGTGCTGAGAGGACATGGGCTCTGCCCTGTGGAAGGCAGGGGAAGGCAGCTCGGGGCTCCCATCCTGGGCCAGCCCTGGCTGGGACCTAGGCAAATGGCTGCTGTGCATCCCCCTCATCCAGGGAAGGACCCAGCACTGATTGCCCACACCCCAAGTGGGCCCAGCCCTCCCCCAGGCCACCCTGAATCGCCTGTGCCCATCACCTGAGGACCCAGGCAAGCATCTGTTGCAGGCAGCACAGCATCTAAACATCCGTGCAAACTTAGACCAACAGGTCCTGCTGAAATGTGCTAACCATCTGCTTTTCCTTAGCTGTTTTTGAGCAAATTATGTTTATTACGTTAATTTATTTTACTGTCAACAGCATGGAATGACACAGTTGCTGCTAAACAACATCATTATGTAATCTCAGTCTGGCATATTACCAGAAGGCTTTTTTTTAATGTAAATGGAACAGGAATAAGTACAATGCTGAGTCCAGGATAGCAGGATGGTCAGGCCCGAGGTTCAGGCCTGCCTATGCCACCACTCACCTGTTCGGGGCCCAACTTCTCTAGGAGAGACAGTGCCGTCTGGGTGAGCCTCAGCCAGGACTGGGCATCTGATTTTTTTCTCTCAAAACTTCTTCCCTCAGCAAATCCTCCCATTTTCCAGGGGGTCAAGCCAGAGGACCCAGGCAGAGTCCTGAGCAGAGATAGGATATGCCACTCTAGAGCCCTCGTGATGCATCTGGGACTACCACCCTAACACCCAACAGGCAGGCAGCGGTTGGAATGTGGAGTAATTAAGTTTGTGACTGCCTGCCCCTCAAAACCAGTAAACTCCATTCTCCCAGAGAAGAGTGCTGCGTGGGAGAAAGAGAGGGTGAGAAGCCGCCTCTCAGAACCTACCAAATCAGTCGGTACATCGTGGAGTGGACTGCTCATTTGGAAGTGAAGAACCACAGAGAAGCACCATGCTGACTCAAATAGTTCCTCAGTTAGGTAATGAGCGACAGAAGGTACATGCAGTTTCCTGGGAGGAAAACAGAGCCTCAGACAGACCAGAGCCACCCCCCACACAGAGGCACAGGGTTTCTTTCATTCAGCTCCCAGGCCCTGGTGAAGTTCAGTCTGCGCACACACCAATCCAGGCCTGCCTGTGCAGCAGGAGCCAGACTTCCCTGCGTGATGGAGGGGAGCTTTGCCCGCTGACCCCTCAGAAGCTGAACAAATCCCCAGGCGGGATTTTTACAGCACCAACAGCCCACCTCATCAAGAGATTTGGTAGCCAGGTGGCTTCTGGGTGTCTCTGCAAATATTTGGTTTCCAAGAACGGGTCACATTGCACAGTTTAATATTGGGAGACTGAAAGGGCTGCAGCAATCAGCCTTTGTCCCCCTCCTGTCCTGTAGCCGCCAGTAGGCAGCCCATAAAAACGCAGGACTCATGTTCACACAGATGGCTGTTGGTTTTATGGGCTGGGGGAAAGGAGGGAGAGAAGATGGTCATGGCCAGGCTGCCAGAGAGCCTTGATTAAATGGGTCTCAGCTGCCAGGGACACCTGAGGCCTGGGGCCTATCGGGGACTTGATGTTCTTTGAGTGCTCCCTGCCCACCCCTGAAATGGACACAGGACTGTCCTACCCTGCCTCCCAGAGCCACCACCTAACCACCTCCTCCTCTCAGCATGGGGGCGGGGGGTGGGGCCCCTGCCCTTGCAGTATGGCCTCTGTAGGGCTGGCTCTCTCCCTCCTGAACCTCAGGTGGGCCCCCTGTGTCTGTGTCTATGCCCTCTCTGGGGGCCCAGTTACCCTGGAGAAAAGGCAATAAACTGGTTCACCCTTTAAAAGGTGCCTAAATTCTCTCTCTTAAAGGTCATTTCCCATTTAATTAGACCTTAGCTTTAAATCAAAGAAATTGGTATGTTGTGGAATACAGGAAAGGAGAGCCTCTAGTCCGCTGTGCTTTCAGCTCATTCAGGGACAAGAAGAAAGGAAGGAGGGACCACTTCCACCCTCGGTGGTCCCTCCTCTGAAGCCTTGATTTAATTCTGAACACCCTGGCTCTTAAAGGCAGTCTCCATGGGACCACAGGGACTGCTCACACTCCTGGAAAAGGGAGATAAAGAAATGCTTGGAAAGGTATTCTGGCCACGAGGTGGCGCTATTGCCAAGGGTGGTCGGTGGCCCGAAGAACGCGGGTGGAGAGTGAGAAGCAACCACACTGGGGAAGGAGACAGGGTAACTAGAGTCCTGTCTTTGTGGGTGCTCCCAGTCAGGAGTTCCTAACTCAGCGGGGACCGGAGGGCGGAGCTTAAAGAACAAATTGCAAATTCTTCCACATCCTTCTCCATCTCTGTTATAAAGCCTTGAGATTCTCTTAATGGCTGGGGGTGGGTAGAGAAGAGACATACATTGTGGTCCTTTGGATGTGTGTGTAGGGGATGCTGGAGAAGACACTGATCTGTGCAGGTTTAAGCAGAGTGGTCTTAGTAGGTTGTTGGGCAGTAAGGGCCCTGTTTCCGGGAGGCTGTGAACCGAACTCCGCAGGCGGCCTGGGCCTCGCAGAGTCCGGGCTGGCTTCTCAGCCTCTCCGCGGCTGCCCTGGAGGCTCTTCGCTCACGCCTCAGGGCTCCCTCCTTAGCTCCGGGGAAAGCAAAAGCATCTCTGCATGCAGAGCTTTCTTCACATAAAGTGATTACCACGTGTCGGAAATAAACTGCTGCTTTCTGTGTGTAATCACAGAACACTTCGGAGAACCGTGACTTTGGATCAAAAAGGGAAACTATTTCAAAACAAAACGCTGCAAGCTGTCTGTCTCTGGGCGGGGGTTGGGGAGGGTGGAGCGAGGGACCTAAAAAACAAACACAGAAAGTCCGTCGGTATCTCCTCAGCACTGCAGCTGACTTCCTGTGTAAACGAAAACCATGTGATATTCCATAAATGTTTCCAGCTCTGAAAGACAGGAAATGAAAACCATCACGGAAAAGGAAAGCTGCAGAATAAAAATTCCCAGTGCAGATAGCATTACAGCGACAGTGCCCTGGGACGAAGGCTGGGCCGCCTGCACAGACCCGCAGGTCATTAGGGGGACTGCTAACGCGGGCGAGGCGCCCCGCACGCTCGGAGCAGCTTCTGGGGGAGAAAATAGGGCGGCGGCGGTCACACCCACGGCGCTGGCGGGACCACTCCGCTTTCAATTAGGGACGGAGCTGAGAAAGTAGTCTTTTCTTCCCGCACGCCTCCCGAGGTCAGGTTACGACCTCTCCACTGTGTTCAATCGCGGTGGCATCCATATGCATGAGAGCTAATTAACTCTGAAAGGCCCGGCTGGCTGGGTCCACCCCGCCGCGCAGGGGTGGATGGGGAGTGGGCGCCCAGCTTGGCAGCCGGTCTCTGCAGCTGCTCCGTCGGCCGCCGGAGCGCGCACACGTGCGCAGGGAGCGCGGCGTCTCAGCGGCGGGACCTGCGGGGCGAGGGGAATTAGCCGCGTCATTTCTGGCCAGCCTAGCAACACGTGTGTGCTGATCCTGATGGCTCCTGCCTGGCCGCAGCGTCCCAGGGCCGCGTGCAGGAAAGGGACGTGCATTCTAAAGGAGACTTAAGGTTTGGGGTTGAACTTGTTCTGGCTTCAGGGAAGATGAAACCAGGATCAGGGACCCAGTGCAGGCTGCCCCTGGGAGCTGGGTAAGTCAGCCCACCTCTCTGGGCTCTCTGCAATGGCCTGCTGGACATGAGGTTGTTGGAGTGGAGAAAAAAAGGTCGTGTCCCGTGTCCTTTCCACTTACAAATAAGTCTGAGGAGGTCTAGCCAACCTCCATAGTTTTCCTGGCTGAGTACTTTTAGGTTTCCCAGTTCACGACAAGCCAGGAGGTGCCTAGTTTCCATGAGATGGTGATCGGTGGGGTTAACATTTTCTACTTCTTCCTGTAGATTCCTTTTAGATTTTAGAAATTAACTTGAATGAGCTTCAGCGAATTAGAGGAAATTTATTGCTTGTGGACCCACAGCCTGGGATGCAGCCGTTCTAAAGGACATTCCTTTTGCCTTCACTCAACTTTTCTTTCTTCTGCTGGTTTCCTTTTGTTAGCCGACTGGCTTCCTGCAGCCCGTTCCTCAGTCTACCTGGCGAGCTACACGGTACCGCCCACCCTTCATCAGTTGACTGCTGCTCTGCGTAACTGAGGGCCTCTGGGCAGCTCCCTGCAAACTGCCCAATTTTCAGGGAAGACATATGGGATTGGCCCAGCTAGGATCACGTGCCTAGTCTTGATCCAATCCACTGTGAGGGGAGCCAGTCACATGATACAGACGTGGCTGCCACAGGGCCTGCCTTGTGGGTGGGGTACTTAAGGGGCGAACAGGCCCGAGATGCCAAAGGTTTCCTGCTGTACTGAGTCAGAGCTGATTTCAGTGGGTACGAGGTAGCTTTCTCGAACAGGGCTCTCTGGGCTCGTGACTCAGAGCTGGCTTCCCCTTATGGTAAAGAGGAAGGGCGGAACTCCCTCTATGGAGCTTGGAGGCACTCAGAAGAGCAGACCTGACTTTCCTCAGCTCCAGCTGGGAGTCGGGAGTGAAGCCATAGGCCTTGCAGTGAGCAGAGTGGAGGAGAAGCTGACTCTTCCTTGGAGAGACTTCTGTGGCCTGGGGCTGAAGAAGGAGGGTGACTGCTGGGGTGGGGCATCAGCTGCGCCCCTTCTGTCCTGCATTAGAGCAGAGGTCCGAGTCAAGAAGAGAGGAAGACCAAGTATGAGATGGATTGACTCCGTAAAAAAGCCATAGCATGAGTCTGCAGGACAGGGCACTGTGGACATCATCATTCAGAGGGTCGCTGGGAGTTGGAGCCCACTCAGCAGGGCAGGTAATACACAGCAAGTCAAGCCCAATGCCTCGTGTTCGGAGGGAACCAGAGCTACCTGCAGATGAGACTACCTAATCAGACCTCGTGAGGGCGGATCAAGTAGGGAAGTGAAACATTCAGAGCTCTTAGTCATCACAAATAAAATATTTTTGGCTGGTTCCACAGAAAATGGATTTATTAAGTGTGTTAGTCAGGGTGGGCTAACCCTCTATCAACCCCATATCAACCCCCAAAGTGACTTAAACAATAAGAGGCTTATTTCCCATTCACGGCACAGTCCAGTTGGCTACTCAAGGACCCACCCTCCTTGCTGCTAGTGCCTCCACCTTCCTCTAGGGTTCTTGTCTTCCACTGGATCCTGCTGAGAGACGAAACAGCGCCAGAGGATTTAGGGGAGATGATCTACAATCTATCACCATTGGACAGAACCCAGCTGGGTGATCAAACCCAGCTGAAAGGGGAGCTGGGACAGGCAATCCCGCTCTGTGTGCCTGAGGACTGAGAGAACACGGGTCCAGTGAGCATCTAGCCATTCTCTCAGGTGGTTACATGGAGTTAGAGTACTAAGTCACAGGCAGGTGGGAGGGAGAGTTGAGGTGACCTTCGAGGATCACTCCCTGAAATCAGCCACAGACTCCATGTGTAGGACCTGGCAGTCCTGCTACGCAGAAGCACTGAAGGCCAGAAACCTGCTTGACTGCATGTGCCACCTCTGCTAAAATGAATGCAACTTCAGTCCCAGGGCTTGGCTTGGCTTCGTCTGGGCAGCAGCCGCCACCACTGAAGGCTGATGTCTCTGCCGTCACCCAAAACACTCCAGAAAGTTCGGAGGCAGCAAGCAGGCTTTCCTCCCTTTTCCGCTCCCCCTGTCTCCACCCCACTTTCACTTCAATTTACACTTCCACATTCCTGTCTTGAATGGGAGTCTTTAAAGGGTCAAGAATTCATCCTTCCTGCAAGGGAGGCTGGGAGCTTGAGTTTTGATTTTGTTCTGGGAAAGCAGGATCCACGCCGTGCATTTGTCCTGCAGTGAGGAGATAGACAGTCCTGAGACCAAGTTCCACCACTGGGGTGAGAAGGGATGGAGACCTTTAGCAGTTGCAGTTCTGGCTATGTCTGGATAAAGTGGTGTCAAGGAGAAACTATAAATTGTTTTCAAGCAGTTCTAAAAGAAAAAAACAAAAAGGTCAATCAGCAGAAATCTTGGTCCCGGGAGTTAGGATGGTTATTCAAGGCGATCTGTCTAGTTTCTACGCAGGAATCCCCCTCTTCCTGCCCTCTGATCAGTCAGCACCACTGAAATATTCAGTCACGGGTGACTCAGTGCTGCCTTGTAAGGCAGTATTTGGGTCTCTTTTTGTTCTTAGAATGTTCTTTTCAGTGAAGCAGAAATCTGACTTTTTTTAGAACTGCCACCACTGACTCCAGTGCTGCCCTGGAAAGCCACATGAACAAGTTTGTCCTTCGATAGGTGACAGTTTTTCTGTTCTACCACCCAGTCCTTGTTCTACTCTTCTCAGGGCTGAACAGCCTTACTTCTTTCCCCTGTCCTCACTCAGTGATCTGCTTAAGAGAGAGACCTGTGATAGAAGGTCAGAATAACGACTTCCCACTGGCCCACTTCTTAGGTGGTTAGATGCTGTTAGAATACTGAGTCCCAGGCAGTGGGAGTGAGAGTTGAGGTGACCTTCCAGGACCACTCCCTAAACCCAGCCACAGACTCCATGAGTAGGCCGTGGTGGTCTCTCCATACAGGAGCACTGAAGGCCAGAAACCTGCTTGACCACAGGTGCCATGCTGTGAATTTCACTAGTCCTCAGAACTGTCTCACAGAGATGCATGACCACTCCAACTTGTCCTCCGGGACATTGGTGGGCTGAGAATCCAGACTGTAGAAGAAATCCCCCCAAACTAGGGTTCAGATCAAGATTTGAAACCACTGTCCCAAGTTCTAGACACCGCTTCCATTGGGTCCCAACCTCCCTAGATCTGTCCCAGGGCCCCCATCTATGTGCTGGGCCCTGAGCCTGTGCGTGTTCCCAAGTCCCAGGAGACCTGGCCTAGAGGCACTCAGGGCCTCCGCTGTGGGGACGGTCACATCAGCACCTTTGAACAGTTGGCGGGGACAATAAAGAGAGCTGCTCTGGGGACATAGGACTAAGTCCTTCAGGAAAAGCCACTACAACATTACCTCGAATGTGTACAGTGACTTATAAAATAAAAAAGACCATTTCACTCTGAATTTTTTCTTTTAGGAAAAAGAAAATATATTTATGTTATCTTTCGGAAGCCACCAGCTGTCATCTCCACTGCACTTGCCCTGACAGGTCCCCACGAGGGAGGAAGAGCCCATCTACTGGAGGAATCATCGGCCGTTGTGCGGAGCTGCTCTGGAAAAGACTGCAGTGATAGGCAGTGTCTCGGCCAAGGTCGAATGTGGGAATTTCACAGACACCTCAACCGGCCAGCCCGTGCACTCAGGTTATGCTTCATTTCAAAAGTCCTAGATCTTTGCTGTGCTATCTTTACCCATTCTTTTTATTGTTACAAAGAAAAATAGGTGTGTGTTGTCAAATACCTGAAAAGTACATGCGAATGTAAAGAAAAAATGAAAATGGCCACTGCTGATGATTTAGTGCCTATTGTCTGGGTTGTTACACATTTATTTGTGGATAATAACATTAACTTTGTATAGACAGTGTGCAGACATTCTGCTCATATAGTACTGTATTCGTGAGCATTTTGCTGTTCAGCTTTGTTGAGAAGATGGTTTTAGGGCTGAATCACATCCCTTCTTTCACGCGCTGTCCTCAGTCCGAAATTCTCATGTGTGCCAGGCACTATTGTAGGCTTTGGGAGTCCAAAAGTAAATAAGAAAGGCAGTATCTGGCTCCCTGGGGCTCCTCACCTGGTGGAAGGGGCAGAAGTAGGAATCGGCCATTAACAAAAGTGGTGAGTGTGATGGAAGGGGACAGGCCATCACGCTGTCAGCAGGGCAGGGGTGGGGTGGCTTCCCCAAGGAAGTCCTGCTCCAGCAGAGCCCCACCGGCTGTGCGCTGCAGGAAGTGGTCAGACTCTGGGGGCTGGAGGTGGGAGGAATGAGGAACGGGACTTGGCTGTTAACTGCTTGTGAGGGAGGAACGAAGGATGTCTTCAAGGTTTCTTGCTTGAGCAGCCAGGCAGGTAGCCCCGTGACCAACCTGCTGGTCTAGAAATTACACTGTTTCCATGTTTTCTTTCTTTCACTAGTAATAATGCTCAATGAACATGCTTACACATAAGTCTGTGACCCCCTCTCTCTGTGTGTCCTCAGGATAGAGGGGTTCCTGAGTGGTATAGGATGGCAGTGTTTCAGAGTTTGATAAGGGTCTTGTCAAATCACCTTCCCACCCAGGGCCACGAGAGGACTCATTCTGCCGCTCCCTGCAGTTATGGAATGACTGTGATAGTGGAATGTGTGTTAGTTCTCCCGAGTGGCCATCACTGTTTGAAGAACATCACATATTTTCACCTATTAGATTCTCACGACCACCACTCTAAAGTAGGTGCTATTGTCCTCACATCACGGAGGAGCTGGAGGGGACCCAGAAGTGACCACTTGCCTGCTGACACCTCACTTAGAGCTGACGCTTAACCCAGCCAGTCTGACTCTGCGGAGCCTTCTTTTCAACACACAAGGTAGTCTTTTGTTTAATGTGGCCAATTTCATATTTTTACAAGTTTCTATTTCCTTGAACACTACTAGTAAATTGGAATATTTTAATGTTTTTCCTTTTCTATCATGTTTTTGGACATGCATGTTTGCATGTATGTGGTGAAGTATGTGGAGTGCTTAGTATGGTGTGTCATATGGGTTGTGTGTTTAGGTTCTGTGTGTGCCGATGGTGGTACATGAGCATGCATGTGTGGAGTAGTGTGGGTGTTTGGGCCTACGTGCATTGTCCGTTTACACCCACAAGGTCATAGAGGTCTGGAGTCATGTAGGTCAGTGGAAACTTGGGCAAGTTATGTTTCTGAGGGGATATCAGGACGTCCCTTTCCTCTTTGGAAGAGTCAGGGGCCTCTGAGATGGCCCAGAACACTGCTCACAGCGATGCTTGCTACAGTCTGGGTGGCGTTTGGCCATGGGCCTGTGCTCCACAGTTGCATCTCTAAGAATCTGTGTGGGCCACAGCTGGTGTCTGCCTGACTGTGAGGTTTCCTGTTGCACAATGAGACTTGAAGAACAGCCCAAGACCCGGCCTGAGGGACGCCGAGCTCTGCCCAGCACTCTCTGTGTGGTCAGGAAGGAAGGATGTGCTTGCTGGCAGGTAAGGGACCCACAGGAAGTCCCTCACCGAGGGACAGGAGGCTTTGTTCCACTTCTCTCACCCTTTCTCAGCTCCACTGAGCTGCTTCCCCTGTGGGCCTTGCAGGGGCCCCTCGTCTTCCTGCACCGTCCTTCCTCTTTCCACAGCTACATTTTGGGGAGCACTTACAGTAAGGGGCTTCCTACATATTGAAGACTCTGCATCCTGCTGGAACACAAGCAGACACAGTGGGGGATGGAAACAGTATTGATAGGTGGAGCACGCAGACCCACGGCACACTAGGGGACCGTGTGAGACAGCACAGCGTGCTGGACTGCCCCTTCTAAGCAGTGGCCTTCAGGTAGCATCCTGGCTGGACCCAGGGGGGCCCTAGTACCTGGTGGGCACTGTCCTGCCTGAGCTGGAAGTAGGGGGTGAAGGGAAGCCCCAGCCTGAGCAGAAAGTACAGTTGTAAATGGAGTGAATCTTTTTACTTTACCAGAACCAGATGTATAAAAGTACCAGGAAAAGAAAGGAAGCCAAAGGTTAAAAAAACAGACTACTGCCATCAGGAACAATGAAGTTTTATGGCCATGCTTGTCAATGGCGTGGTTTACGAGTGAAAACTCAGTGCCAGACTCACTGTGCAGGACGGGGCACAGCCGAGGCGCCGCCTGCCTGGGGTGAGAGCCGAAGAGAGGCCGGCGTCCCGTGCATGAGCCTCAGCGTGGAAGCTTACCTGTGCCTGAATTCTCCAACATCAATCCTGTCACCTCGATGACTAAAGTCCTGGCATTGTCTGTAGTGATCAGATAGTGACTTCAACATTGCATTCCTCAGCAGCCACATCTGCTGGGTGACAGTCCTATGAATACCAGATGGAACCGTGCTGAGAAATGGGTTCACAAGTATGAGTGTGTACACAATTCAGACACAATCAGAACATCACCTGCTCCCCTGCTCAAAACCCTTGAGCACTTCCCACCTTTCTCCTTCCATCCATCCCCTCCCTCCCTCCCTCCCTCCCTTCCTCCCAGTGAAGTAGGAGGCCCCCCAGGCCCTGCCTTGGTAGGGCCCCACCAGCCCTCTGGCTGACTGCCCCACCCCATCCTGACCATCCTGCACTTCTCCACCAGGCAGGCCCACCCCCACCGGAGGCCTTTACTCCTGCCCGGACACTCTGTAGGGATCCATGCCTCCCCTAGCCCAGGTGGGGAGCACAGTCCATGCTTCTGAAGAAGGTGGCTTCTCTACCAAAGGAATTCAGAAGCCGTCAGGTGCGGGGGGGGGGGGGGGGGGNAGTGGGGGGGGGGGGGGGGGGGGGGGGGGGGGGACAGGGATGGGAGGAGCTCTTGGCAGCACGGGATGAGGATTGAGGCATTAGCGGCTTAAAATGGAGAGAATGTGTCGACCTGGGGATGGCACTCATGACTGGGGGTCCATCCCTAACAAAGGCAGCCAGAGCCCATCAGTCCTCCTCATGCCAAGGAGGGCTCCTGAACACAGGGCGCGATGATGCACTTCAGTACGTGGGTGAAGGTGCTGGATTCACCCTTGCGAACTGTTGCACGAGAGACCGGAAGGCTCAGGATGTAGAGCAAATAGCTGTGAGAGTGGGTTATGCAGAGCAAGAGGAAGGGGCACTTCTGGCAGTACAGGCACTAAAATCCAAAGACCCTAGAATATTCTTGCTTATAGAGTCCCTTCACGTCTTCAGATCCTGAGGACAGGGCTTTTAGCAAGACCTACCCAGGCCTGGGAGCTGCAAGGGAGCTTCCTGACTCATTTAGGAAACAGGACACATCCGACCTGAGCCCTCTAAGTTACCGGTGGCTTTTCCACAGTGGTGTGTGTGATGCTGTGTACGCACCCTTGCATGATTTCAGTGAAAGCAAAGGGAAGCTCATGGTGCCCTGGCTGATGGAACCAAAATGTTATCACAGCATACAATAATGCTAGGCGGTGGGGAGTGCTGAGATAAACATAGCGTGATCGGAGTGCAGACTCACCCACTTAGAGAGACGGAGAATGCGGAGACTGATGGGCGAGCTGCCCAGAGAGAGGCAGTACCCATGGCTTTGCCCACCCCTCATAGTCTGGGCTCCTTATATCTTACAGAATTAGCTGTGGACCAGCTTTTGTTTTGGAGCCAGGCAGGACATTATGCATCTGATTCTTGCAACATGTGTTTTCCTTCTTGCCCACCTTGCCCCTCACCCCCTTGGATGCCCAGCCCAGCTGACATGGGTGAACGTCTCTGGTCACAGGCCTGACCAGGACCTGTGAGCATTAGCTTCCAGTCACTGTTGTCCCTCTTCAGGTGAGTGAGGGGCATGATTCATACCTACTGCTGCAGGGCACAGCAGGGCCCGTAGGGGCCCTGAGTCAGCAGCACAGGCCTGAGGTACGGGCTGGAGGGAGGCACAGTGGCCACGGCAGGCACCACCCCCTTCCTTGGTCCCAGCTGGCTGTGTGCTGCAGGCAGCAGGCAGCCAGTGAGCATCTCTCTGAGCTCACACATCCAGAACCTCCCCTACACTTCCCTCTTCCGCCAGCCCAAACTGCCGAGGCAAACGCAAGGCCCCATCCACAACCTGAGCTGGGCTGGAGGTGAGTGCTGTTAACTTAATGTATCGCTGGAGATGGAAGCCGAATGTGCTGACTGTGTTCATTCTAATAACTCGGAGGGAAAAATCCATATTGCAAATTACCTTACTTACTTTGGCTTTACATGAACTATTTATTCCATGGGAACCGCAGCGTGTTCATCATTTTCATTCTCCTCGAGGCAGCACGAAATGGCACACGGATGATTTAAGGAATTTCTCCTCCTACCTGTAAAAGGAGGGCTAGTAGAGAGCGTGTAGACACTGACATCTGTAAAAATAATTGATTCAGGTGTGGCTTTGGTCCTTATGTCTGAATAGTCTCCACATTTGGTCACAGTACATGGTGACCCCCCTCCCTGAGACAGAGGAGAAGACAGCCATCCGTGACCTACTCTCCACGGGGTCTCTTATCATCCCGAGGACGTTCAGGCCTTTGCCGGGAGCTGGGGCGCTGAAGAAGTGAGAACAGAAGGGGTCACTGCCCACAAGGACCAGTGTCAGTAATGCAAGAGGGTGTAAACTGAGTGTCTTAGACATTCAGGTGGCAGGGTGGTTGCCTGTCTGTTAGAAATAAAGGGAGAGGAGACGCCCACCCTGCCACCCTCCTCTGTGCCTGCACAGCACCCATCCTGGGCTTCCCCAGCATCGAATGAGGCACATCGCATCCTGTGTTGAAGTTTACGTTCAAAACCCGGGGGGATTTAACAACCAGCTGGGGGTCAGACCCAAAGCCACATCCTCGGCCCTCAGATCTGCCCCTGGTCCACTGCACTCGGGGTGAGGGGGTAGGGAGGAGATTATTTTAAGATGAAGATATCACATAAAGGAAGGAGGGAGACAAGAGGGCCAGTGGTAACCGAGGACACTGAGGCCGCTGTGGGGGGCCTTCCTAAGGACAAGAGACCCCGGCCCCATAAAAAGGCCGGCTCCCAAGGTGGTCGCACATGGACCTCCAGCGAGCACTGGTGACTCTACTGCTCCACCCTTCAGAAGGGGGCAGGGCTGACAAGCAGGAGGAGTCACTTGGCCCCGGGGGTTTGGAGGAAGGTTCCAGGAAAGTCAGGAGTCCCTAAAATATAGTTTTCTGGACCTAGGGGTATTCCGGCATGTTCACCAGAGGCCAGGATGGGAGAGCCCTTGTTTAAAATTCATAATTCACAACCATGTCATATCCATCATATATTAAAAAGAGGATTTTCTTTAGAGCCTAAACATTAAGAGGTCTTCATGGAAATTTCAACTGAGCCTGAAAACAGTATTTTTCTGAGGGTTATAGACTTTTATTAATACTGAGACAACTATTTCCAATCCCTGGCATTTTGACCCATTTCACTGAACAGCGAGGAAAAACCATATTGCCTGTGCTTTTGATAGTGTTGTTATGTCAGGTGGCAGCGATTTCAACTTAAATGATTTAAATGATTCTCTCTTTCTTGAATGGGGAAAGAAAATTAGTAGGGCAACTTGCAACCTGGTTTTCCCAGACAGACGTTTCAGCTCGCCTGTCTCGAGGACAAAGTCTGGGCCGGCGCAGAGAGACTGTCCTGCAGCACGTCCCAAAGGCTCCAGCCACTGAGCTGGGAGGCAAGAGGAGGAAGACACAGCTTTCCCTGGGGCAGAGCCACCAGCCAGGGCTTCATGAGAGCCTGTGGAGGACTGTGGCATAGAGAGGTGCTAAGCCTCCCAGAAGGGGGCCGAGCACAGGGGGCTCACATAATGGAACGTCACATTTAGCAAGACAGTAAAAACGGTCTCAAGAGGAGATTCCATTTGAAGTGTTCATAACAGTGTTATTCATAAGAGCCCCCCAAACAAGCCAAATGTCCAACGACTGCTGATAGACAAAACTGGCCTGTCCAAATGGTGAACTACACTCAGCGATAGATAGGACTAAAGTTCTGACGTGTGTTACAGTGTAGATGCATCTGGAAACATCATGCTAAGTGTGAGAAGCCAGACACACAAACCACATATTATGTGATGCATTTCTATGAAATGTCTAGAATGGGCAAATCTTCAGCGACAGAAGGTAGGTCGGCCGTTGCCTGGCGCTAGGGGAGATGGTTGTCGAACTCCAAGAATACACTGAAGGCCATTGTATTATACACTTTAGTCGTGTGGATTGTGTGGCATGTAATTTCTATCTCAGTAAAGCTTTTTTTTTTTAAGGAGGTGAAGTTCAAGGTGGGCCCTGGAGGTTAGATTGCAGACCCCCAGAGGACTGACAGGCTCCTTCCATGGGAAACGTCTTCAGGGCTGAGGTGAGAAGTGGTGGGGTTAGAGCTGCAGCGTCCTTCCTCCGGGGGGGACACGCTCAGAGATGCGGTGACTGCCATCAGGCTTGGGCATCACAAAGAGTTTCCTCCAGCTCTGCTGAGGTGTAACTGACAGCAAAATCGCAGTATATTTAAAGTGTACTAACATTATGGTCCTTGTGATCTTATAGACCTTTGTATTTTGAAAGTGTGCCTTCTTTCAGGTCCTTGAGTGACATCCATCATATTTAGCTTTATTTTTTTTGTGAGAACTCTTGAGTTCTGCTTTCTTAGCAAATTTCAACGATACAGTACCTTGTTATCAACTAGGGTCGCCATGCTGTGATTAGACCCTCAGACCTCATTCATCTTATAACTGAAACTGCACAACCTCCGCCACCCCCCCAACACCTGCTCTCCCACCCCCGCTGGTCTGAGCTGCTGATGACCGCCATTCTACTGTCTGTTTGCAACTTCTTAAGTTATATGATTCCACTTCTTAATTCATGCTGTACACCTGAAACTTATATAATATTTTCTGTCAACTGTAATTAAAAATTGTTTTATTACAAAAAATAAAGTAATTACTGATAAGCATACACTTGCTATTGCTATTTTGTTCACTGGTTTGGGGCTGTTTTGTGACTTCCTTGTTTCTTTCTTCCTTTCTTCTCTCTTCCTGTGTGATTTGATGATTTTCTCTGGTGGTATGCTTTGACTCCTTGCTCTTTATTTTTTGTTGATCTACTATAGATTTTTTCTTTGTAGTTACCATGAAGTGTACATAAAACATCATATATTTATAGCATCTATTTTAAGCTAATAACAAGTCAACTTCAAATACATAAAAAACTCTGCGTTTTTACACTCCCCCTTCATTATGTTTTTGACGTCCCAATGTACGTACTTTATATCGTATACTCATTAACAGTTTGTTGTAGTTATGTTTAATTATTTTGTCTTTTGACCTTTATACTAGTTAAAGGTGATACACCCACCACAATGACAATATTATTATATTCTGAATTTAGCTATCTGTTTTATACTTTCATATATTATATGTTGCTAATTAGTATCCCTTGGTTTCTTGTTGAAGAGCTCCCTTTCACATTTCTTGTAAGGCTGGTCTAGTGGTCATAAATTCCTGCAGCTTTTGTTTGTCTTGCAAACTCATCTGCCCAGTTCTGAAGGACAGTTTTGCTGGGTAAAGTATTCTTGGTTGGCAGGTTTTTATTCTTTCAACACTTTAAATATATCATTCCACTCCCTTTTGGCCTGCAAGTTATCTGCGAAAAAAATCCACTGATACTCTACCAGGGTGGCAGGGTTGGGGGCAGGGCGTCATTCTGTCTTATGTAATAAGTTGCTTTCCTCTTGGTGTTTTGAAGATTCTTTCTTTGTTTTTAACTTTTGACAGTTTAATTGTAATGTGTCTCAGTGTGCGTCTGTTTGCATTCCTTTTATTTGAAACCCTCTGATCTGGATGTCTGTTTCTCTCCCCAGATTAGGAAACTTTCCCCCATTATTTTTTTGAATAAGCTCCCCTCCCTGTCCTTCTCCTTTTAGAACTTCTAGAATGTGTATCTTGGTCTGTTTCATGATGTCCCATAAGTCCCTTAAGATATCTTTACTCTCATTCATTTTTTTTTTGTTCCTCTAATTGTGCAAATTTCACTGCCTTGTCTTTGAGTTCACTGATCTTTTCTTCTACTTGATCTAGTTGAACCCCTCTGTTGAATTTTCAGTTCAGTTATTAAATTATTAAACTGTATAATTTTTAGGTAATTTTTAGTATTTCTATTATTTGTTAAAATTCTCACTTTGCCTGCACATGGCTCTCCTGACCTCTGTTAGCATCTTTATAACTCTAATTTTTTTTTAATATTTGATTGGTTAAATCACTTACCTCTCTGATGGAGGTGCCAGCACCACCCTCTCTAAACACAGGTCAAAGCAAGGTATTCTCTGCCTGGTCGCTATTGCTGTACAAATCCCTGCAGTCTTCAAGACCTTCTTAGCATTTGGAGGCAGGGAACCCCCTTCTTTTTAATGCATGCCAGGCATTTTCATGCCATATGCTGTTTTTAGGCTAATCCTACAGTCTAGAGTGTCTTCTTCTCTGGTTAAAAAAATCAAATCCAAGACCTAAATGAAGTTGAACCTCCGTGAAGGTGTCCCCAGTTCTTCTGGTTGGGCTTGATCATACTTTTCTCTTTGATTCCACAGCATTTATCTGGTGCCACCATTGTAGACTTGATTTCATTTGCTTTTTGCACTTGTTTATATTTCTTTGACTGTAATATATGCTTTTTATGGCAGAAGTCATTTCTTTACATTCTCTGGATATTGATTGAGTGCTACTTTGCACAAGTCACAGAACTTGATATGATGAAAGATACATATTTAATAACATATAGACTTTTTCTTTAAAAAGTTTGAAGTGCAATTTTCAACATTTGCTAAAAAGAGATCTAATCTCTTAAATAGAACAAGAGTTCTTACAAATCTGTAAGAAAAGAGCAAACATCACTATAGGAAACAAAAATATTTTCAGATGCTGCTGGTGGGACTATTCTTGTTACCACTTTTCTTGAGGGCAGTTTGACAACATTTATTAAAAATTTGTGTAGCCCCGGAGAGGGGACTCAGTGGCTGGAGAGTCGTCCCATGCACGAAAGGTCGCGGGTCCAATTCCTGGTCGGGGCACGTGCCTGGGCTGCAGGTTGCAGGTTTGATTCCCAGCTGGGATGCATACGGGAAGCAACCGATTGATGTTTCTCTCTCACATCACTGTTTCTCTCTCTCCCCTGCCTTCCTCTCTCTCTAAAATCAATAAGCATGTCCTCGGGTGAGTGTTCAAAGTCACGATAAAAATCTGTGTAAGCTTTGGCGCGGTGATTCCACATGAAGGACGTGTGCCGAGGAAGCCATCAGGACATGAGAGACCAGGAAACGCCCGTGCACTCACCGTCGTTGCGTGGAAGGCAGGGTGATTTGTGATACTGAAAATGGAAATAACACCTCTATAGAATACAGCATTTTGAAAAATAAGATCATGTTTTCAAAAGTATGTAGTGGCACAGAAGAATATCTAGGATAAAATATCAAAAACAAAAAAATAGACATAAAACCCACTTTGATAACAAAATGTATTACTAAGAAATCATATTTAAGATTATTTTATTTTATTCCTTAAAATGTTCAGTAATGATTACATATTTATTTTAAAATAAGAAAAAAAATGGAAGAAATACAGGACAAATGATGCCCCCTTTTTATTACAAAATCTTTTGTTACAAAATCATAAGCATATAATTCCATAACATAACAAATATCACACTCAAGCACCCCATATGACATTTTAGGTGAAATAGTCAAATTAAAACTACAAATTACGACACCCATATTATCATTCTACCAACCACACTCAAGCAGGCCTTACTCCGGCCGGACCCTGTACATTACGTCTAGATGGACAGCTGAGGCAAGTGCAGAAAGGGCCCGGGATGAGGACTCAGCCGGTACACTCCAGCATGTCCCAGCGAAGCCACAATGGCCAATGGTCACTGGTTACTCAGGGCCTTGATATAATGGTCATTAAGTATGTTTAATATCACCACACAAATAACTATGATCAAAGGCAGAAAATAAGTTTCTTAAAGCCCGGACGTACAGTTTTAAAATATGACATCCAATAGAAAGAATCACTCAAAAACTGTTAAGAAAGTAAACGAAATACACCATCATACTCTGTAGACAGAGAATCACTGAGCTTAAGAACTGGAAAGAGCCTTTAAGATCAGCCATATTACAAGAGGGAGAAAATGCAGTTCAGAAGTACTCACCCTTCACCTGAAAGCCAGGAGATAGGGGGGTGCTATGGGTTGAAGCCATAACCCCCAGTTCCACAGAACTTGACCTTATTTGGAAATAGGGTCATTATAGGTACAACGGGTTAAGTGAAGATGACCGACCCCCCCCCCCATAGGGTGGGCCCTAACCCAGCATGTCTGGTGTCCTGCTTAGAGAGGAAATTGGACACAGGCATACACACAAGGAGAATAGCATAGAACATGAAGGCAGAGGTTGGAGTGATGCTTTTACAAGCCAAGGATTACAGCCAAAGATTGAACAAAGATTACCAGCAAACCACCAAGAGTCAGGGGAGAGGCCTGACACAGACTTTCCCTCACGGCCCTCAGAAGGAACCAACCTGCCAACACCTTGATCTCAGACTTCTAGTGTCCAGAGCAGTGAGACAGCACATTTCTGTTGTTTAAGCTGCTCGGTTTGTGGTGCTTCGTTTGGCAGCCCTGGCAAACGACTTCAGCAGAGTTGGAGCTCAGATGTGCTGATGCCCGGCCCAGGGCTGAGGCCTCTGAACACAGTGCACGTGTCTCGTACAAGTTTCCCAACTCAGTGAACTCTGGGGCCCTCTCTGAAAGGGCGTTTTCATAATCTTCATGCTCAGAACAGGACTGACTTTGAATTCCAAGCCAAGCTAAAATCGGAACTTGAACAGGAATTAAAGGGTCTGGAGGAGCTGACACCTCCAGGCTACATACATGGGTGAAAGTGAGCCAGAAGACCCCTCCCCTGCATGTGAGGCCTGGCAGGATGGCAGAGCGCAGGCTACAAGATGCAGACTTTAATTCATGTTGTCCTTAATTGTATGGTTTTCTGATTAAGACTAAACAGCAGGTTTGTGGCCAGCACCTTTAACCCAGGCATTTGGCTGCTCTGCTTGCATTCCTCCTCCAGGCCCAGATGTCTGAGGTTGGAACGCTGAGTTCAGGACTTTTAATTCAATCCAGACTATGTATGAAGTCCTCTTACCATTTGGTCAAAGACAGGAGCTATCAGGGATTGCATCTGGCTTGACAGAGCTCACCTTGTGCATGTGAAACTGGACCTGCTGGCGCAAGGAGGGGCAGCAACAATGCACCGGGTGCAGGAGCGCACCCCGGAACAGACACAGGAAGTCCAGCAGTGTGACAGGTCCTCGGCATCAACAGAATTCCACGGCCTCCTGCCCCCGTCAGCCTCACAACGCTGTGTTCCCTGCTCAGCGCCACCTGGAACTCATAAGCAACTGGAGGACCAGAAGGTCATTGGAATGTGAACTCTAGGATGAAACAAAAAAAAAACGAGGCAGAAGACAAGCTCTTAGGACTTGTTTCTGTAACTTGAAGTTAGGGAGGCAGATGAGGAATCAGTGAGGACCTGGAGCTGTGCGGTGTTCAGTTCCTGCGCTGACCCTGGTTAGCACTGACCCTGGCTAGCCCTTTCCCCTCCTGAACGGGACCTGGAGCTGCTGGTTCGGCCCTCAGTCCCGACCTGAATCACCTGGAGAACCAGCCTGCCAGCCTGGCCAGGCTCAGAACAATCGTGTTATGACTCACAGAACATTTGAAAATGGAAGTTTTTCTACAAAGCAACTTTAAGCACAAACAACAGCCTCTTCTAGTTACCACTACCTCAAGCTATATGAAGCAAAAACAAACCCCAGCAGATTATAAAGTCCATGATACATTTTGTACATAGTTTGTGGTTTCATAGTTACTTTAATCTTTTCCCCCTAAACTCCTCCAAAGATTTGAACACCAGCGAGCCAACACGCAGTTGCACTTCTGAGCAACAAAGTTGTAAAACTAGACGCTGGAACATGTCCACGACAGTTTTGTAACATCTCCAAGAGCAAAGGGTGACACGAGCTATTGAGAAAGATCCAAGGAACCATTACTGCATTTTTGTCAAAGAGCTGCTTATTAAAGTCTTGTTTTTTATTGTTGTTCAACTAGAGTTCTCCCAGTTTTCCCCCATTTTCTCTACAGGCCTTGCCCACCCTGCCCCCCACCCTGCCCCCCACCCTGCCCTGGGGCTCCCGCAGTCAGCCCCCGCCCTGTTATCCTTAAGGGTCATGGGTCCTTTATACACGTTCCTAAACTAGACCCTTCCCTCCTTTCCCCCATTATCCCTCCCCTTCACCTCTGGTCACTGTCAGTTTGTTCCTTATTTCCATGTCTCTGATTCTGTTTTACTACTTTATTTGTTTTGTTGATTAGGTACCATTTATAGGTGAGACCACATGGTATTTGTCTTTCGACTCCTGGCTTATTTCACTTAGCATAATGTTCTCCAGGTCCATCCATGCTGTCACAAAAGGTAGGAGGTCCTTCCTTTTTTCTGCTGCATAGTATTCCATTATATACATACCATCAGAGAGATGCAAATTAAAACCACAATGAGATACCACTTCACACTGAACAGAATGGCCATCATAAACAAAGCAATGAACAAGTGCTGGCAAGGATGTGGAAAAAAGAGAACCCTGTTGCACCGCTAGTGGGAATGCAGACTTGTGCGGCCATTGTGGAAAACAGTATGGAATTTCCTAAACAAATTCAAGATAGAACTACCTTTCAATCCAGTGATCCCACTGCTGGGATTATACCCCAAGAATCATAAAACATCAATTCAAAAGAACCTGTGCACCCCAATGTTCATAGCAGCATTATTTCTAAGAGCCAAGAACTGAAAAGAACCTAAGTGTTCACCAGTAAGTGCTTTAATAAAGTCTTAACACCGCAAATCAGGCAGCTGAAAGTTGCATTTTCCATCTTATTTCCTTACCCCAGGTCTACACAATCAAGTCCAGTGGTCCTGGAGGCTGCCCTATGTCAACCCAGTGTCCCCCCCTAAGCTTAGCATGCAGACTGCCTTGTCACAGCTGGGGCAGAACACAGCTGCGATGGTGGAGACAGGTGAGGGTCCTACAGCACCCTGCAGAGGCGGGACTTCAGGCCACCAGCATCCTCAGCTGCATCCAGCTGGGGTGCTGCGTATCCAGTGTGTGTGGCAAACCCAGCATGATGGGACATGGCCCTGTGTTCCACCCTCAAAATCCTGATTTCAGACAAATATTTGTGCCTTTTTGTGTTTCATCTTTATTGTATTTTTCCCCATCACTGTTTAGTCCCCTTATCCTCTCCTTCCCCAGCAATCACCACACTGTTGTCCACGTCCATGAGTCCCTTTTCCTTTTTGTTCAGTCTCTCCACCCCCTGACCTCCCCTAGCTGTCATCCTGCTCTCTATGAGTCTGTGTCCATTCTCCTTATTAGTTCAGTTTGTTCATTAGATTCCACATTTGAGTGAAATCCTAAGGTATTTGCCTTTCTCTGACTGGCTAATTTCACCTAGCATAATGTGCTCCAGGTCCACCCCTACTGTCACAAAGGGTAAAACTTTCTTCTCTTTTAACAACTGAGTGGTATTCCACTGTGTAAGTGTCCCACAGTTGTTTATCCACTCCTCTACTGATGGGCACCTGGGCTGCTTCCATGTCTTATCAATTGTAAATAATGCTACGATGATCGCAGGGATGCTTATGTCCTTTCAAATTAGTGTTTCAGGTTCCTTCATATATTCCCAGAAGTGGGATCACTGGGTCAAAAGGCAGGTCTATTTTTTTAATTTTTTGGTGGATGTCCATGCTGCTTTCCACAGTGGCTGCACCAGTCTGCATTCCCACCAACAGTGCACAAGGGTTCCCTTTTCTCCACATTCTCACCAGTACCTGTTGTTTGTTGAGTTACTGATGACAGCCATTCTGAGGGGTGTGAGGTGATATCTAATTATGGTTTTAATTTGCATTTCTCTGATGATAGTGATGTTGCACATCTTTTCATAGGTTTATTGGCCATCTGTATGTCCTCTTTGGAGAAGTGTCTATTCAGGTCCTTTGCCCGTTTTTTAAATTGAGTTGTCTGGTTTTTTTTGGTGTTGAGTTTTGTGAGTGCTTTATTAATTTTGGGTATTAACCCCTTATCAGATGTATTGGCAAATATGTTCTCCCATTCTGTGGGTTGTCTGTTTATTTTGTTGATGATCTTCTTTGCTGTACAAAAACTTTTTAGTTTAATGTAGCCCCATTTACTTTTTTGTTGTTGTTGTTCATTTCCCTTGCCTAGAAAGATATATCTGATAGGAGAATATTGCTACAAGCCATGTCTGAGATTCTGCTGCCTATGTTTTCTTTTCTGATTTTTATGGTTTCAGGTATAACATATAAGTCTTTGATCTGTTTTTGAATTTATTCTTGTGTGTAGTGTAAGAACATGGTCTAGTTTGATGTTTCTGCATGTATCTGTCCAATTTTCCCAACATGATTTGTTAAATAAACTCTCTTTATCCCATTGTGTGTGCTTGCTTCCTCTGTTGAATATTAATTGACTATAAAGGTGTGGGTTTATTTCTGGGCTCTCAATTCTGTTCCACTGATCTGTGGGTCTGTTTTTATGCCAGTACCATGCTTTTTTGATCACTATGGCTTTAGAGTGTAGTTTTATGTTAGGTAGCATGATTCCTCCAACTTGATTTTTCTTTCTCAGGGTCACTGTTGTTATGTGGAGTCTTTTGTGGTTCCATATAAATTTTTGAAGTGTTTGTTCTAGTTCTGGGAAACACATCACTGGAATCTTGTTAGGAGTTGTGTTGAATCTATAGATTGCTTTGGGTGGTATAGTATTTTAATGCTGTGAATTTTTCCTACCCATGAACATGATATGTGCTTCCACTTATTTGTATCTTCTTCAATTTCTTTTTTCAGTGTCTTATAGATTTCCAAGTACAGGTCTTTTACATCCTGGATTAGGTTTATTCCTAAGTATCTTATTCTTTTTGAAGCAATTGTGAATGAGATTGTTTTCTTAATTTTCCTTTTTGTTAGTTCATTATTTGCATATAAAAATGCACATGATTTCTGAATATTAATTTTGTATCCTGTTACTTTGCTGAATTAATTTATGAGTTCTAGTGACTTCTTGGAGGCATCCAAATTGGCAAGGAGGAAGTAAAACTGTCATTGTTTGCAGATGACGTGATACTGCACAGAGAACCCCGGAGAACTGTGTCTTCAGGCCTGGCCTTGTCCTCTCTCCTTTCTGAGTAAGGGAGTGAAGCTCCGAGCCAGGGGCCAGGACAGCCTAGCAAAAGAATCTGTTGGAGAAGGAAAAATTGAGTTAATCTAATTACTCAGCATCACAATCTAATCTAAGAGTGTTAACATTTCAATAGATGTGAAAACTGCTAGGCAGCCTGGTTAGTTTGTGCCCAGCACAGAGAGATGGCCTGGCCTTGGGGGTGAGACAGCCTGGGGTTGAGTCCTGGCTACTCAGGGTTGGCTGTCCTCCTCCTCCCAAGAGGCAGTGAGGGGCCCTGCGAGGCCGCCTTTAGGATGTGGGGGTGGTCCCTGCAAAGGGATGTGGAACTATCCTTTTTATTTCCCTATTTCCCGCCCTGAGAGAACCAGGTTTAGGCTTTCCTGTCCATTTGGGCAAAAACACTGAATCCCTTCCCTGAAGGGACCCCAGTGAAGCAGCCCCGGTTCCATTGCCCCTGACCTGAGCCTAGCCTGCCCGGACATGGACGTTGGCAAAGCGACCCCACTCACCCCAGGGAGGCCTCGGTGGCAGAGAGTAAGTAACCCTGTCAGACCTGAAGCACCTCTGAGAGGTGGGAGGGACGGAGGGGCGAGTCCACCGCAGGGTGTGCAGGGGGCAGAGCTGCAACTCCCAACTCAGCCAGTGGAGAAACATGGGCAGAGGAACATCTGGCCCCAAGAACCACGGACCGTTGTAGGGGGCAGGCATAACTCCCCAAACCACCCTCTCCTACCGGACCAGGTCCAAATCTTCCCCCCTGGGGTCAAGGAGCTGCTTCAGAAGGGGTCCCAGGTTAAAATGCTCATTTGGGAGGGTGCAGGTGTGATGTCATGAGACTCATGAGGACCTTCGAATGGATGTGTTCACCAGCACAGAGTGGCCCCTGGGCCAGGACACGTCTTTGTCTGCTCAGGGGACACCTCCATACAGGTTTGGTCTGAACAGCAGGGTGCAGGGCCAGCCCCCAAAGCCTGGCATCTCTGGTCAGGAGCAGACCCTCAAGGGACAGCAGCTCCTGTCCCCCAGGCCAACCCTGTGTCCAAGGCAGAGAAATGAGCACGACGGGCTGCTGGTTTTGATTCTGTGGAGGGTGAGTCGGGTTCTCAAGGACAGCCCACCAGCATGACCATGCCAGCCTCAGCTGTCCTCTGGGTGCCAAGTATCCTGTGGCCTGGAAATCACGAGACCAGGCCCTAATCATGGACAAGCCTGACGGCCAGCAGGCACCATACCGAATGGTCGTGGGCTCTGGAGACTTGCCAACACTCCCCTCTCCCAGCATAACTTGTCCACCTGGAGCACAGTCCTTTAGGTGACGTCCAAGGACACTGAGGTCAGGGAGGCTGCCTCGTGGTCCTGGCGATTAGAGGGGCTCCGTCAGCTCTGAGCCCTTTGCTGCATCCGCATGGAAATGATGGGAACTGAGGGGGATTCCACATGGGGTGTGAAGAGGAAGAGCCACTGGGACAGTAGGGCAGCAGTGCCAGAGGCAGGGAAAGGGGCTTCCAGAGAGGAGGGGGGTTGAACGCTGCAAGGAGGTTCAGCATGATGGAGATGATGGTGACTCCACCAAACTGCAGGACCAGGGGCTCCTGGTGACCTGAGGACTAGGCCACACTGCAGTGATCCAGGGGGGAAGGGAGAGGCCAGGGCAACTAGAGAAAGAGCGTCCCAGCATCAGGTGTAGAGAGAGACCTGCCACCTGCAAGTAACCCTGAGTCCTGGCGAGAAACAGCTCCCTTCCACATCCTCTCCCATCCCACCTGGTGCATCCAAAAGAGCCTCTGAGGCCCCAGCAGCCCCTCCAGGCTCATCTTCCTGCTGAGGAGCAGTGGGCAGGCCCCAGGCTTAGAGGCTTCCAAAGGCCACATCTGAATTTTGATGACATTGTCTTGTTTACATTGCATTTTTACAGTTACCTTCTATGTCTGACAAATGATGCTATTTTTCCTATTTAGTGGAGTAGTAAGCAATTTCCTTATAAACTAATATGTAAAACTGTGAGTCCCTTTAAAAAAGAAAGTTTGAGCAAATAGCAGGCTACAGGTGGTATGTGGCTATGGCAAAGATGACGACAGTGCATTGCAGAGGTGGCACAAGCGAGGATCCATGAGGGATGAGGGCGGCAGAGGCTGGTGGGGAGGGTCCTGGGCCCAGTCCTGAAGGGCTGACCAGTGCCTTCCCGAGACTGGCCAGGGCAGAGCCTGTTTCTCAGGCCCCACAGGTTGTTGTGACAACACAACAGGAGCGTGGCCTTTGCAAGAGTGCAGGTGGATCCACCAGCCTGTTTCAGCTCCTCAATCCACGTCATTTAAAATCTGAATGCTTACCAGTTACTGCGGCGTGGGGTCCTGCCTTTGATAACGATATTGCCCATAGAAAGTGAAGTAACGCAAACATCAACACTGAGGCCATTTGTCTGGTCCCCTGATGCCAGAGGCACCTGTGGGGAGGGCATCAGCCTGTGGCCTCTTCCTGCTGCCGCAAGTTCTCTCTCAAGACTCAAGCAGGAACAAGAGAAATGCAGATACTTGCTGTTATGCCACATCTATAAGCATGACCGACCTGGAAAGGGAGGGACATTACCCTTCGGTCGTAGCAGACGCACCCGCAGGGGTGCCACACAGACACGAAGGCAAGGGGGAGAGGTCGGTGTGCTTTTTTCCTTCCTGGCCCCATGGAGAACAGAAAGCTCACCTGTGGGGAATGGAAACTGTTGTGTGCTGTTAGCAAGCCCGCTGTGTTCAAATTAAGGATGAAAATCTAATGCTTATGGGTCGGGTATTGAGAAAGTTATGATGGTCTGAGGACAAGGTCTGCCATTCATTCGTTCCCTCATTTCCCCCAGGAGAATCCTTGCGCCCTCCATGGACTCCCAGTGCCTCCGCAGAGAGGAAACCGAGATAGAACGACAGGTGGCCTGTGGGATTTGCTGCTGATTAAACTGCTTAGGAGGCAGAAATGAGCTTACAATGTGACTAAACTCAGGCTCGAGTTTAATGGAATCCACATTATGTCCGTTTTTTCTTCCTTTCTTATTAGCCTTCTCCCTCTGATGTCTGCTTTTTCTCCTTTCTCCTACCTTTTAGCTTCAACTTGAGGGCACTCTCTCTGAGCACTGTTGGGAAAATGAATACAGGACAAACACAGGGCTGTTCTGAGGCATTCCCCAACTCTGGTCCCATGGAGTCCTGCAGGGGCCTGGTCCCACTCACCCTGCGGGGCGAAGCTCCAGGAGGCCAGGCCAGGCCTGCACCCAGCCTGCCTGTGTCCAGACATCACTGAACAGTTTGTGTGTGTGCAGTTTATTGTGTGTTGATTATAGAACTGTATTTTAATAAGCATGTGTAAAAGGGAGGGAGAAAAAAGGGAGGAGGAGAGGGAGTAAAGAAGGAGGAGGAAGGAGAGAGAGGGGGAAGGAGAGAGAGGGGGAAGGAGAGAGAGGGGGAAGGAGAGAGAGAGGGAAGGAGAGAGAGGGGAAGGAGAGAGAGGGGGAAGGAGAGAGGGGGAAGGAGAGAGAGGGGAAGGAGAGAGAGGGGGAAGGAGAGAGGGGGAAGGAGAGAGAGGGGAAGGAGAGAGAGGGGGAAGGAGAGAGAGGGGAAGGAGAGAGAGGGGGAAGGAGAGAGAGGGGGAAGGAGAGAGAGGGGGAAGGAGAGAGAGGGAAAGGAGAGAGAGGAGGAAGTCCCTGCTCCCTTTGGTTGGCTGAGCCGACTCCAGGGCTGCACTCCAACTGCCAACCCCTCCTCCCTCCCTGATCTCAATCGGACTTGACCTGATGATACTCATTCGATGGACATTAGGCCTGCACTTTAGAGTTCAACTGGATTTCATTCCAGATCATTCATTCACTTATTTATGGGAAAATTTCTCTCTCTCTCACTCCCTCTATCCCTCTGCCCTTCCCCATCTTCCTCCCCCTTTCTCTCTGTCTCCTCCCCACCCCAGCCTCACCCCTCACACAGAGAGCCCCCAATAAATCTAAAGTCACACTCCCACTTTGCGTGAACACAGGGTCCAGCTCCAGCTCTGTCCTTCAGTGCTCACTGGCGCTGGAAGGAAAGTGGCCAGTACAATTTTCAGAATTTCCAGACTTTCCGGGAATTCAGGGTCTGTAAATGCAGACGAAGAACCAGCAATATAATGTGGACAATTACAGAAAGACCTGTCTTCTCTCCCAGTTACTGAGCTCTCCAGAGCCGGGTGCTGCGGTGCCTACAGTGTGCCCCAGGCCTCCATCTCTTCATCACAGGCGAGTGCCCTTGTTTTACAAATGAGGCAGGAGAACCTGGAAGGGGCTGGCGATTTCACTAGGGTCACATGGCCAGTGGGGGTGCAGCAAGGTGGAGGCACCCTCATGGTAACCCACAGGAAGGTTTTGCCTAGAGAAAAGGAGAGTAGCTGGAGGTGGCTTCCCGATGCTCTTACACAGACAGTGGGGATAAGGTTCCTTCAAGCTAAATCTCCTTAAAAGAGACAGATCTGGGTGGGCACTTGGGGAATGACCAAAGTCACTGTGGCAACACGCTGCTCCACCCTAGAACCCGTGTTAGGGAGCTTCATATTCTCTCTAGAGAGGTAGATGCTCAGAGGAGCTGGTTGCCTGCCAAGCCCTGGACAAGATGTCCTGTCAGAATCTTCCGGCATTCTGGTCCCATCCAAAGTCTAAGTGAGCCAGGGAAGTGGCTCGGGAAGAGTCAGCTTCTTGTTGCATTGGTGGGGGGCCGCACAGGGAGAGAAAGCAGAGCCCCTGGCTACTCCTGGGGGGAGGGCATGCAGCTGTGCAGAGGGCACTATGGGGTTATGGGCATGTCCCACTGTGTGGTCACTGGGAAAACAGCATAAATACATGCTTCTCAGGGTGAAGAATACAGTCAGGCCCAGCTAAACTCTATCACTAACCAGGCATGTGACCCTGGGCAAGTGAATTCACCTTGTTTTCCTCTTCTGGAAGATGGGAGAACAATCCTACCTTCCTTTCAGGTTTGCTATGTAAACATGGAAACAGATAATGGCCATGCAGCCACTAGCACAGTGCCTGCTCCCAGCCAGTGCAGGGCGGGCAGCCGCAGCCTTTGAGGAAGATTATCATATCGTATGCCCTGCTTAATGGATTAGGAAATCTCTTCTTTTATCTTCTCCCCGACATCAGTAAATGTACCCATTTTACAGATGGAAAAATAGGTTAAATCATTTGCCTTAGACCTAATTTCAAGACCAGGGTTCATCTCTGCACATCACCACTCTTTTTCCCTTTGTTTCTGCTAAATCCAACCACCACCTTAAGCCCCCTTCCCTTGCAGGCCTTCAGCGGCTCCCTTCTCTCTCAAGACCTGTAGTGAGACTTTCTGCGTTGCCCCAGCTCAGGGCCTTTCGTCTTTGCTCCCGTCCCAGGTCTCATTAACTCAACTAAAATGCATTCTGCTGTCCTGAGATGTGTGTTGCTGTGGCTGGTGACTGTTTATGGAAAGATACATGTAGAGTAAAAATAGTCCTGGAAGTGTCTTGAAGGCTTACAGCAGAGCAGGAGACCAGCTTCCGTCATTAGAGTTGGTTTTGCAGGGAAGATCATGGCGAGTGCTGCTTCCCCCATCAACACTGCACTGGCATCAAAATCGAGGAAGTGGACCTTCCGATGATGAAGTTCACAGAGAAGGGGGAGGGGCAGCTTAGTGTCTGCCAGCGGGAGTGAAGGACAGGAGGAAGTTCAGCTTGCTTCAGTTACAAATCAGGATCCAACACTCCCAATTAGAAATGAATGTCAAATGCACTCACCATTCCGGCAGGCCCTTAGCTGGCCTCCTGCAGAGGAAGAACAGTGGTTAGCAGAGCTTCCGAGCCATCAATGACCTTGACCTTCTTCCTGCCTGCCCCATGCCATCTTAACTCTGCTCTGCCTGCACCTTCAAGGCCTGACTCTGGTCAGAGGTGGCTGAATTAAATCATGCTAAACAAGAGCTTTGCTGCTGTCTTAGGATTTCTAGGGTGACCTAATTCCCTCTCTCCGTTTTTCACAACTTTTCTTTTTACATTTTCCCCCTCTTGTTTATAAGAGCAAGTTGCTGGACTGAGATCAAGCAGTTCATGGTGCCAAGAAATCAGAGAGGCTGCAGAGACTCCAAGCGCAATGCAGAAAGGCTTCCTGGCGCCAGCACCACCCTGCTGAGGTCAGCCCAAGGTGGCCCCTGCATGCGCCCTGGCCCAGCCTGTGCCCCAGGCCCAGCAGGGCTCATGGCTCAGGGTGCATTGCAACTGCTGCCCGGGGAGCCCATCAGCAGCCTGACCTTGGCTCTAGTGGGGACCCACTTTTATCTCAGGTGAGGAGGGCTGGGGTGCCGGTGACTCTCCTGGTACTCTACAGAATCAAGAGAATGTGTCCACGGGCGAAGCACTGGCCAGAAGAACACTTCCTGCCTGTTCTCCACTCCTTCGGGCACTTTCCCCTTTTGTGCTGTTTCCTACACGGCCCTACCCGGGAAGGGCGGGAGGCCCTGCCTGTTCTCATTCTCCAGAGGCCTGACTAGAGACTGGGAATCCTTCATTTGCCCCTGGAATGAGTGAGCTGGACACTTACAGCCTCGTGTCTGTCCTCACCACTGAGCCTCCAGGATCCCTGTGAGCCCCATGGGGCCGATGACAAGCCTGACCCTGGACAGGGAGGAGGATGGTGTCAATCCTTGAGGGGGCGCTATGAGCCCAAGATCAGTGAGCTGATAAGTGGTACAGCCCAGCAGAAACAGATTTTTCTGACTCTCGGCCTAAAATTAAGTTACAAGTAAATAAAAACATGTAAACTGTATTTGTTCTTCTGGCCATATCTCCGGTGACGGGACTATTTGAAAGAACCCTGTGGTGAGCTCTCTGTGACCCTGTTTAACCTGTCTGACAGAGCTGGGTTTTCCTCTGTGCCTTCCTTAAAGAGTCCTCCCGCCGTCTCTGCCACGGGGGTCTAGCTCCTCCTGACCAACTGCCTAGGCAATTCTAGGAGTTTCATCCATCAACACATACATCATTCTCACCATCGCCATCATCACCCACCCCATTTGACCAATGGGGGCAAACGGGCACAGAACCTTAACTGACCTGCCCGAGCAAGCCCTGCCAGAGAGGGGTGGGAGTGCTGGGTTCCAAATCCGGGAACTCAGGTTTTAGTCCCACTGCTCTCCCTTCGCCTTTTCCTGAGGCAGCCCTCACTTCTGTCCGCGTTGCAGGGGGTGAGGAGGGTACGGAATCGAACGTGCAGAGAGAAACACTGAGTGAGTGATGGCTAGCCTCTATCACCCCATGAAGAGAGGTCACTGGGGTGGGAGCCTAAAATTCCCAGACTGTTTTCCAAGAAGCCTCATCTACGTATTTAGAATGATGCCACAGAGGCAAAAATATTCAACAGTAAATCCCCTCGATCTGCCGCTTCAGTTTTAAGGAGCACACAGATCAGACTCGGTCGGTGTGTTTGGGGGGCGGGGCGCCAAGGCGGTGCTCCTAACAAGCGCCCAGGTGATGCGCAAGCGTCTAGTCTGAGAGCAGCACTGGGAGTAGCTGAGCACAGACCACAGGTTTCCAGACTAGATTCCTGGGGTTTCCTGAAGACACCGCAGGAGCCTGCCTGGGGCAGGAGGGAGGGGTTTGGAGCAAGATTTCCCTTGAAAAAAGGGGGTTTTCATGCTTTGTAAAAAACGCTTGGAAACCACAGGTCTAAATATAAGATCCCATGCATTTGGTGATACTTGCTAGAATGTGTGGCAAGAAATGCTTGTCCCAAAGATCATTTTTTAAATCTACTCTGCTGACTCAAGGGAATCGGCAGCCATATTTGGACAGCTGGCCTCACAGTGACCTCCTGCTACCTCATGGGAAATGTTGAAGAAACTCTACTTGGAAAAAATTGTATTTACATAGTCTTTGTGGTCTCTCTCTTTCTCTCTCATAGATGCAAACAAGAAAGAAGAACACTTGCTTCTGGAATTCACCAGCACGAGCTGTTTACATCTCTTTGAGGCCAGAAATTGTATTTTATTTTTTCCTTTGGTTAAGTTTCCTCTGGGAGAGCGAGGGAAGGAAGGCTTCTAACATGCAATTAGCAGAAATTGTTACCATCTCTGAAAAATCAGTCTGTCTCAAATGCTCTCTACCACCTCCAGTTGTGTTCTACAAGGAAAAAGTTTAGATCAAATGACCTGGGAATGTGCTGGGCCAAACAAATCTCTCTGCTCCAGAATCTTTTAGAGTCATTTATAAGCTAACAGGGTAATAATGTACTAGAAGGCAATAAGAGTCTGCAGCACTGCCCAAATGTCCTTGATCACGGAGCCCATTTTTCTAGAACAACTCAAGGAACACCAGAATTCCATGGAACCTAATTGCTGGGACCAGCAGATCGAGCCCCAGCTCAAGAGCACCCAGTGAAACACCCAAAGCTGAGAGAACATCTTCCCTGGGGTCTGGCTCTCAAAGTAATCAGACACCCCAGCCTTGCAGGAAGTTCCTGCTGGGACACTGGGCAGCCCTGGGCGTGTGGTGGAGGCCAAGGCTAAGTGCTACTCCTGTGAGACTGGGCTGGGTTTCCTTTCCCTTGGATTCCCTGTGTGGCCCATGGACAGCCATCTAGAAATGTGGGTCCAGCTGGGTGTGGAGGATAGTAGAAAGATGGTATGACAGCAGCAAGGGGGAGGTGCCCAAGCTGGAGAGTGTCCAGAGTGCCCAGGGGACCAGGGAGAGTGGGAAAGAGACCCATGGTGTATAGGAATTGGGATCCTGGGGAAAGCAAGGGAACAAAGGGGGTTCTGGGAAGGCCCGTGGTGCAGGGGGTTGGGGAGTCAGAATGGGACTCTGAGTCCACTCGGGCTGAGGGCGGGCAGGGCCTTGCTTCTATGGAGTCCCCTCCAGCTTCTCAGTGTAGCTGTGTGATTCTAAGGAATCTCGGGGTCTGGCACTGAAACCTCCAGCACAGCATGTCCCCAAGCATTATTAGGATGGGACATTCAAGACGAGCAAGGGGACCTTGGTGCTACAGAGAAAATATTTTTGTTTTAATCGTTATGTTTTTGTTTCAACACTTATTTGAAAAGACAAGTGAACCAGAACCCCACACTTATGCCTTCCCAGGTGTTCTTGCCTCCGTGGAGGCTGAAGTAAGTGGCCCGGGGCTGTGGCCTGTCCTCAGCTCCTGAATTTTACACAGATGGGAGCAGAAATGACAAAACCGTGAGCAGGCTAATGATGACTGCAATCATAGACACCCAGGGAAACTCAGAACTTTCTCTAGGAAAGACTGTCTCTGACTCTGCGTCGGGGAGCTGGCCCTGCGCCAGATGGTATGGGGTCATGGGCTCAGCACCCACTTGGGCCCCCTGGCCCCCTCCAGCCAGCAGCAGCCAGACACACAGCTGGTTTTCCAAGCAACAGCCACATACCCATGAGCCCTGCATGCAGACTTTGCTCTGCGTCTCTGGAACCAGCTTCCGAGTCAAGAATGGCTCTGTCCTGATTGTCCCCAAAGTGACAGATTCTGAGGACATGGAAGAAAGCATGGTGGTGCAGAGAAAATGCCAGAATGTGGGCAATTTCCTGCCTGCCCAGCTGCCTTACGATCTAGCTTCTGTTCCTTTAGATTCAAAACTTGGATTTAATTCACCGGACGAGATTATCCTAAATCATCCGGCACCCAAGCACACCTGGCGAAGCCACATTTAACACACAGGAGAGCTCCTTGGGTAACACAGAGCAGGTCTCTGTTTGGTCCCTTAATGCTGTGACAGGACTCTTCATATGCAAATGGCCAGGCTTAAATAATGTAAAACTTTCTATTTTCTGACTCTGGCTCCAACTTGGTTTAGGCAAGAGGGCTCTGTCCATTTGTCACTGCCAGGAATAATAGTCACAGGGATTTAGTGTCATCATGTGTCAGCACTATTCTAAGACACTGACACATTAATGCATTTAACCCTGCGAGCCAGGATGTCTGTTATTCCCATCTCACCGACGAGGAGAGTAAGGTACCTGGAGGCTGAGTAACACCCAAGGTAAGGGGTGTTGTGGAGCAAGTTGTGAAGCTGGGCTTTCAAACCCTGAGCCACCCAGGCAGCCCCAGGGAAAAGGTTTAGGACCCATATCCTGTCTGGTCATGTGTTTAACAACACAAAACAAAAAGCAAACACCAGACCCGTGGATTTTCACCGCCAATACTTTTCAACATGGTTTTAGGTGACGAAAATATTTCCTCTTAACATGGGAATCTAAATAAAAATCTAGAGAAATCTCCGGGTGACTGGCTTCTAGAAATGAGACTGCCTGCCCGAGGAAACACCCCCAGGAACATATAACCATGACGCCAAGCTGCCCAGTGGGAGAGGGTCCTGAGAAGGGAAGGGCAGATGGGGAGTTGAGCAACCCTTCTCCAGCCTTTGTCCTGAGGTTTGAGGCCACAGAGGGGAGGTGCAGCCCTTCCATGGGAGCGTCCAGGGACTGGGGGAGGCAAATGCTGTGCAGCCACTCACTGGCACTGGGCCACCCCGAGCACTGGTGCCTGGGTGGCAGCATGGCCCGTCTGCTTAGGTCTGTGAGCAGCCGCAGGCCACCCCGGCCCAAGCAGGCAGCACTGGGTCATGGCCACCACTGTTGCTCAAGACCCAGACAAAGCCCCATAAGAAGGTAGCGTGGGCCAGGGGCTGCTTCCTCAGGCTACAGGAGCTGGAAAAGGCCCAGCAGACCAGCACATGCGGCCTTGAACAAGAGACTTCCAGGGGTGTCCAGCCTGTGGCCTGTGGGCTGCATGCAGATCAGGATGGCCATGAATGAAGTCCAACACAAAATTGTAAATTTACTTAAAATATTATCAGATTTTTTTGTGATCCTGTGTCTCAATGTATTAAATCTGTGGGCCGAGACAACTCTTCTTCCAGTGTGGCCCACAAACGTCAAAAGATTGGACTCACCTGTCAGACCTGGGAGGGTAGAGTGGGCCTCCTCTCTTCTGCCCTCTGGGCTCAGGCCGGCCTCTTCCGGCCACGCCCACTCCTCTGGGAGGGCTTCTCTAAATATAGTCCCTAGTGTGGATGAGCCCAGCATTTTGTCTCTGGCCGGAGCCTCACTGCTAAACTTGAGCCATGTACATACAACGGCCCACCTGACACCCTCACTTGGACATTTAATGGGCATCTCCAACTTCACTTCAATCACCCCTGTACCTGCCAGGCTCCCTACCTCTTAGCAACACCATCCACCGAGGTGCCCAGCCCAACAACCTTCACATTATCCCTGATTTCTTTTTTTCACACCTCACATCAAGGTTGTCTACTCAAAACATGCTGGTGTCCAGCCAGAGACCCTGGCCTCCTGCCTGCATTGCTGCTGTGGCCCCCGCCTTGTTTCNATCCTGTGTCTCAATGTGTTAAATCTGTGGGCCGAGACAACTCTTCTTCCAGTGTGGCCCACAGACGTCAAAAGATTGGACTCACCTGTCAGACCTGGGAGGGTAGAGTGGGCCTCGTCTCTTCTGCCCTCCGGGCTCAGGCCGGCCTCTTCCGGCCACGCCCACTCCTCTGGGAGGGCTTCTCTAAATATAGTCCCTAGTGTGGATGAGCCCAGCATTTTGTCTCTGGCCAGAGCCTCACTGCTAAACTTGAGCCATGTACATACAACTGCCCACCTGACACCCTCACTTGGACATTTAATGGGCATCTCCAACTTCACTTCAATCACCCCTGTACCTGCCAGGCTCCCTACCTCTTAGCAACACCATCCACCGAGGTGCCCAGCCCAACAACCTTCACATTATCCCTGATTTCTTTTTTTCACACCTCACATCAAGGTTGTCTACTCAAAACATGCTGGTGTCCAGCCAGAGACCCTGGCCTCCTGCCTGCATTGCTGCTGTGGCCCCCGCCTTGTTTCCTGCTCTGCAGGGAGCCCCTGAGGCCACACGGGGGCCCTCACCACGTGAGTCCTGTTGCCCATGGCCCTCCTCTGTGGAGAGCAGCAGGCCGTGACCTGGCCCTGCCCTTCCAGCCTCAAGTCCTCAGGCCCCCTCACTCCCTCCAGCCACTCCTGCCCCCAGTTGGTCCTGAGGCCTGGCTCTGCCCTCAGGGGCCCCGCCCTTCATGGGGAAAGCACTTCACGAACAGCCCGCTGACTGAGCAGCTTGCTTCCTCACCTCCATCTTCACGGTCTGCCTGCCCCCTCTCAGCAAGGCCTCCTGGGGCCACTCTATCTGTAGTGACTGCCCCCACCACCCCCATGCCTCTTCTCCCCGATTTCCTGATTTCTTTTCTCCAAAACGGTTTCCCTTTCTCCTATACCACACGGTGTCCGTATTTCTGCTCATTGTCTGCATCCTTTATGGTCTGGGTGGCAGGATGAGGCATTTTGGTCACTGCTGTATTGAACACGAAACCACCACCTAGTCGGTGCCTGGAAACCCTGCCTGTCCCTCGTGGCATCCTGAAGAAAAGCGCTCTTCCCAGGGACGATTATCATTCAGATTTACGGTTCTCAAACTGAAGACCTTCAGACACCTGACTGCCAGCATCGCTCGTGTCCCCAGGTAGCTCGCAGCTACACTTGCCCACAGCTTTCCATATCTCAGTGGCAAAGGGCAGGCAGAGGGTGATCCACTGGGGGACTCTGAGCTGGGACATGGGGACGTCCGTCTCTGCTCAGTAGGGCCTTAGGGAAGTGGACAACCAGGAACCACCCCAAGAAGCTGTCAGGTAGTGTGTCAGGCACAGGCAGGTAGGTGACGGGCTGGACACTAAGCTCAGGTGGGCAGGTGAGAAACACCTTGCCTCACAGAGCCCAGGGCGGGTGAACATTCTGGTGTCGTGTGTGTCTCCCCACCAGACTGTGAGCTCCTGGACCACAGCACCCAGCATGTCCTCTCTGCCCAGTGCCCAGCTAAGACCTGGTGCCCAGCAGCCATTCTCACAGGCAGACATGCTTTGGGGCTGAGCATCCACCAAATGGCCACTAGGGACATTTTTTTGTTTAAACATTTCTGACAAGCTAAGCCTCTGTGGGGTGTGTGAGCAGAGGTTGTGCCCCACCCACCCCCACCACCAAATTTTGATTTGTGGGTGGTTTCTTGAAATCCACCAGTCCCCTTTGAGAGAAGGCAGCTGCGCCTGAAACAGGAATGTGTCACAGGGGCCTCCCTTCTCCACCCACCCTGGGTCACCCACAGGACACACCCTGGACACCAGAGAAACAGTGGAGCCAGCTGTCCCAAAAGAGAGGCTTAAAAGGCTGCAAGCGATTCATAAAGAGAGGGGACTTGGGAACTGAGACAAAGCAGCTTCGTCTCATGCCAGCCCTCCTGCTCATTTAAGGGAAGGCGATGAAAATGACCAGGCCAGCCAGGCGGCCCGGCTCTCACCCCCAACAGGACCCTGGTGGCACTGCTCTCCCTCCTCTGGAAGCGGCTTCCCCCTCTCAGCTCACTCACAGCTCGCCCTCATTTCGGTGATTCACAGCTTTGAAGGATAGGAATCCAGTTCTGAGACGTGAAGCCTGGGACACGTTTCCACCAGGGTGCTTGACACCTTTGCAGGGGACAAAGACTGTGACCTCACGGTGCTGTGTAAACCGGGACAGCCCCCTTCCCCAGCCCCTCCTGGCTTTTCAGCCTTTCCCCCTCATGTTCCCCAGGCTTCTTTTTCCAAAGGGAGCCCAACAGGCCAAGAAAGCGGTCCCCAGCTTGGAATCCCACAGACCCCCACGGTGGTGATGAACGGCTGTTTTGTGTGACAGCTACTTAGCCTGTGGATCGCTGGAAAACTCGGCCGCACCATGAGGAGGGAAGTTGGAAAGAATGTTGGTCTTCACTGGGATTTAATATGACAGGTTTCTGGCTCTGAACTTGGAGATTAACTCCTCGTTCTTAAGGGGGAAAAAACCCCTTTAGCTCTCTGAAATAGCAGTTCAGTGGGGAAAATGTGTAGCTTTGAAAGTATTGCAGGCAGTTCGATTTGCGTGTTTTCTGTGTCTGATGATATGTTTGCGGCACGTCCTCTGTGCCAGGGACACATACAGTCAATTGCCAGCTCCAAGCATGTAATCTCTCAACCATCAGCCCGCCACATCTGTGGGCCAGTTGCTGCACGGCTGGGTTCTTAACGTGGCTTCTAATTTTACTCTTTGCATTTGACATGAAAAGTTCCGATGAGTGTATGTAATTTATACTTTCTGGCTTCAGAGAATCCTGAAAGAGAAACCTATGCTTTTATCACCCACATCTCTGATGTAGACGGTTTTATTTTCAAATCCCTTTACCTCCCCCATTCCCCTACACGAATGCATTATAAAACAGGCCAGTGGGGCGTTACCCGCCTTTCCCAAACATGCACCGAATGTTCGCCCGGGTTTGGGTGAAGAGCCCCCCTCCACACTGTGTCCCTGGGGTGCGTCAGATGGGCGCATTGTTCGAGGTTAGACTCATCTTGTGGGTCCCCATTCATTCATCTACAAAAACAAATTGAAAATTGGCATAAGGGAGACAACCCTTGAGTCATCTTGAAAGAATTCAGCTTTAAAACTTGCTTTTACTCTCACGCCTGTTTTTACTGAAATGAGCTGGATTTAGTAATGGTTTGTCCCTGCCAACCTAGTTCACTTTTCCCATTCCCCCCTTCTCGGGCCTGCCCTGCATCTCCAGTGTGGGAAGTGGCTGCGTTTGGTTACATGCAGTTTGGGGTTGACTTTTTATTCAGAGGCTTGCTTCCATGAACATATGTGAGGGTATTTTTTCAGAAACAAACTGCACCAAGCTAACCAGAAATGTTCAATAACATGTGCATCTGAGAAACCATCGCTCTCGCAGTTACTCACTACGGCTGCGTTTATCATTAACCAAGTCCTGGGAAACTTCAAAAGGATGCCCCTTCTAAGCACTTGCCCCAGTCTGGGGTCATTTAGGTTGAAAGCTTGATGAAACATTTAAGGTAAAGCCCAGAAGGAACTTGGCTGGTGTGGCTATGAACTCCTGCTAGATGCTCTGAGGACGCTCTGCAGACACTGCCCCTTTCTGCGGAGCGCACTGCATGTGGCCTTGGCCAGGGGATGGGACCGTGATGCTCACAGTGGATGGCCGGAGTTAAGCAAACTCCTTTGATTGTTGCTCCTGTGTTGGTCTTGATTCCGTCAAGTTCACACAAGTTCAGAAGCAGGACCTCAGCACAACATTTTGTGAGAAGAGCTGCATCTCAAATGCATGCCATTGTGTCGAATGCAAGAGTCTGATGAACTTGACCCGAGTGACGTTCAGGCCCCTCTGTTCCTCAGTAGATATGTGTGAACAGTTTCGTCTGGAGGCTTTCTAGGTCACAGGACAGAGTGGGGAAGTGGAACCAAGCACAACTTCCTCCGCACTTACAGTCCAGCCGGAAGACAATGGTGATGTGACTATGGCAGGGAAGTTTTTCTGCCAGAGCAGAAGACAAGTCTCTAGACTCTTCTGGCAGTCTGGGGATTTTCTACTTTTCTAGAGTTCTTGGGAACATTTGCCTATCAAACATATTTTAAAAGCTAGGGGCCCGTGGAGGAATGGTCACTCCTGCAGAGGGTTGGAGGGTGACGGGGAGGCATCTAGGCAGAACCCAGGCTGAGGGTCTCATTCCAGGGGGCGCTCCGAGGCTTTCGGTGACCTGGTGCATGAGAGGGGCCACCACCGCCAACTTCCAGTGTGAAACCCTCTGAAGAAGACAGAGGCAGTGACATGGGAGAGGACAAAGGGATTCGGAGAGAAGATGAGGAAATCGGGAAGAAGAGTATGGGGGTGGGGGAGGAGGGAAATGGATGGCCTGGAAGGAGCTGGGGCCCTGGGATGGAATGCTCCAGGTTCAGCGCCTGCCCCCCTCACTCAACGGGGCAGAGCCTTGCTTCTCCTCGCTGAGTTTCAAGGTGACTTTGGTTATTTCCATCTTTCCCCTCCTCAGCTCTTCCCTTTGTCCCTGCCTCGTAACGCGGCAGGTTTCTGCANAAGAGTATGGGGGTGGGGGAGGAGGGAAATGGATGGCCTGGAAGGAGCTGGGGCCCTGGGATGGAATGCTCCAGGTTCAGCACCTGCCCCCCTCACTCAACGGGGCAGAGCCTTGCTTCTCCTCGCTGAGTTTCAAGGTGACTTTGGTTATTTCCATCTTTCCCCTCCTCAGCTCTTCCCTTTGTCCCTGCCTCGTAACGCGGCAGGTTTCTGCAGGAAGTCCCTGGGTCCAAAGCAGTATAACTAATGCAGGGGTTGCTACTGTAAATCAAAACTAAGTTTAGACAGTAACAAACAGCAAGCATTTATTTGAGCAAAAGGACCTGCAGCCTACGCGGTGAACATTCAGGTGGAGACTTACACTATTTCACTGAGGCAAAGGGGAGGCCGTGTTTACAGCTGACGTTCCTGCCCAGGTTCTCAGGTAGTTCTGCTTCAGGAAGAAGAGGCATCCAAACCGTGTGGTTCTGACTGGACAGAGCCGGTCTCAGCCCTTCGGCAGGAAGAGGAAACCAGGGCTTCCTGCAGTGGCGGCCTCGGGGGTGCATAGACAAGGGGGTGTGGCGTGGGAAGAGATTTCAGTCAGAGGTTCTTCCTGGTGTGCAGAGCCCATCAGGAGCTCTTGTCAGGAAAGGACCACCAGCCTCTTATTATTTGTAAAATCTGGGCCCTCAGTTGACCATGGGGATTCCATCTCAGCAGATAAAGACCTTCTCAGGATTCATAGCAAATGAATCTTGCTTCTGGGGTTCACGTTAGGGTGCACGTTTCATTGGAGTGCAAACAAAATACCTCTCGGAGCTGGTGTAAAACTAGGCGGCAGGTCAGTTCTCCGGTGCCCCATCTGCTGAAATGTGTGTGGCTGCATCCTTGGAACATTCGCATTCTTAGTTGAGCACATATTCGTGCCGCTGCGGGCAGGCTCTGGCATCTCCTCGGGCACCCTAGTCCCCTGGGAGGGGAGCAGCGGAGCTGGACTGAGGATGCTCCCCGAGCGGCCTGGGCTCTCACTGCTCCGCAGAATCGATTGCCCTTGAGATTACAGCAGAGAACTTGCAGGAATGTTTGCAAACCACCTCCCATCCCCTGCCCAGCAAAGTGCAAGTCTGAGATATTGTGATTTACAAGATATTTGGTTTTTTATCCACAGTTCCAGACTAATAACACCCCAAACCCTTGGAATTTCCTAAGCACTGAGAATGGGGGGAAAGGGTCTCTTGTTAATGATGTGACTTCTGGAAAGCACCTAAGGGGGTGGGGGGTGCACCTGTTGTCAATGTAGCCAGCCTCGGTGATTAGAAGGTTGGGACTTCCAGCCCTACTGCCCGAACTCTGGGGAGGGGAGAGGGGGTGGAGTTGGAAACACCTCCAATAGCCAGTGACTCAGACAATCAGGACCCTGTGATGAAACCTTCATGAAACCAGGAGGAGGCTCACTGGCCTTTTCTGAGGGAGAGCTCCCATGCTGGGAGGCCGGGACATGTCCCTAGGCCACCTTGCCAGCACTCAAACTCCTCCAGGACAGAAGCCCCTTCTCTCTGGACCTGGCTCTATGTGTATCTTCATCTAGCTGTTAATCCATATTCCTTAATATCCTTTGTAATAAGTCTGTCATCTAGTAAGTAATGTGTTTCTCTGAGTTCTGTGAGCCATTCTAGCAATTTAGTCGAACCCAAGGAGGAGGTTGGGGGAACCTCTGATTTATAGCTACTTAGTCAGAGGCACAGATGACAACCTGGGCTTGCCATTGGCACTCTGAGTCAGAGAGGGGGCCTTGGAACCTCCCATCTGTAGCTGGTGGGTCAGACACACAGGTGAGAGTCTGGGCAGGCACCTGGCTTCTGAAGTGCCTGTGGTGGGGGTGGGACGAGTAGGGCAGGGGGCAGTCTTAAGGACTGAGCCCTTTACCTGTGGGATCTGGTGCTGTCTCCATGTAGATGGTGTCAGAATTAACCTGAATTGTGGGACAGCCAGCTGAGAATTTTTTGTTGGGGGGCTCTCTCAGGTGGGAATTGGGTCTGGAAAGCTCTACTCAAAGCCCCTAAGTGGAGTCCTTCTGCAATGCAGGCTGGGACAGAGGCGAAGGCCACCCTAACGCAGCCTGTCTGCGATGCTGGGTTACCTCGGTTCCATCGCAGTGGTTGAAAGGGTGCGGTGGGGGCCTCAGGAAGAGAGAAGAGGGACAGAGCGCTCTCCCACGTGCTCAGATCCTTCAGACCCAGGACCGCCTCCACAAGCCCTGCCTGCCCAGGGACCGAGACTGGAGAGTGTGCGGTGTCAGGCCAGCGCTGCTCTCCCCCGGGACACTTGGTGTCACAGGCAGGTGTGCGCCACGAGGGCAGACACTGCAGAGTAACGACTGGTTTCTAATAGGAGGGGAAGGAAGCGGCCATCCCTTAGGAGCAAGAGTGACCTTATGCCTGGTGGTGATGGCCACTCTGGACACTGCCCACGCGAGCGAGTCCCTCCGTGTTTATGAAAAGCACTCAAACACCAGTACCAAATGGCTAAACAAACCCAGATTGTTGTTGGGGATTTTGACGGGGAAAGGATTAACTCACTTCCAAGAGCCTTGGCTTCCTCCCAACACTATTTACTTAGCTGAGAACTGCCTTTCAACACCAGCCTGGTGAGAAAGACCAGGAGGCCTGCGCCTGGGGGAGGTGTGATTGGAGGAGAGGGGACGAAGAGGGCACATTACAAAGACATTGGCACCCGCTCTGCTGGCTTGCTTTCTCGTCAGGCCCCAGGCCTCTAACTGGGACGCGGAGACAGAAGACAGAGACACTGGAAGGCCTTACTTTTGTGCTAAAGAAAGAACCGCACAGTTGGGCTTATCAGCAACTCAAGTCTCCATTGAGCGGTAGTAGCTTTCACCTGCTTACTTTTGCCAGCTAGTTAATACTGATTATTATGATTTAAATATTTTTCCTCTAGTAGCATCCACAGTGGTTTCAGTGCAAATGTGTTGAGACGTTCCAATCCAGACCCCTGAGTCTTTGCTTAAGGCGCTTCTTTTCACACAGAACTGGATGGTTTAACTGCAAATGTTTGATGACCTGCATGTTCTGGCTGGTTGTGCTTAAGGAGTGTGTGCTCTGTGAGCCTAAGCCAAGGAGAGGGTGTCATGGGACCAGCTTAGGGACCGTGGGTCAGTAACCCTGGCCTACGTTGCCTGCCCACAGAGAGCATCGCTGATGCGTTCCAGGGAGCAGGCACAGCACCGTCATGCATTCTGTTCAGTTCATTCCTTCAGCAAACTGTTAGGTGTCGGAGTTCGTAGCAAGCGTGCACACTCAGATTTTAAGATGAGATGGTAAAATGTAAAGTTCTGACTTTCAGAAAAGCTATAGGAGCCACCATAAAAAGCTAAAAAGCTGAGAATTATTCAAAGTTGAGACTAGTGTGCATCGAGTACTCACCGTGCCCGGAATGGAGTTAAGAGCTGGAAACCCCTAGTTTAACCATCGCAGCAGCATTGTTAACCCTCACGGGATGAGGTGGAGAAAACCAACACCTCCAGGGGCGGCCACGGCTTCTCCGCCCACCCACCCGACACCCTTCTGGTGATGCAGCATTACCCCATCCTACGGCGGAGGGAAGGGGCGCGTAGGAAGGGCCTCACTCCCGGTTGGCGCTTAGAGTGCGTGGGGGAGCCAGGATCCAAACCGAGATCTGTCTGGCTCCTGCGCCATTCATCCCGCCCAGAACCGGGGCACCGGGGCCCAGAGGCACCGGGGCCCAGAACACGAGCAGACGGCCTCTACCTAGAGAGACTGGGGAAGGCCTCAGAGAGAGGAAGACCTTTAAATGGCAAAATGAGCTGCGACTTCCTATCTCTGGACTCCTTTCCCTTTGTGGTCCATGCAGACCTGGGGAGCTTGCCCTCAGAGCCTGGGGGCCAGGGAGAAGGGGCCCTCTGCTTCCCACCGGTGCCAGAGCACATGCCAACAGGCTGGACTTGCATATCGAGGGATGTTGCTAGACAGATGAAGGATCATACCGGTTTCTTAAAACCATCCCTTCAGCTCAGAAAGAAAAGAAGGCAAGGCCATGAAACCTTGGGGAGACCTAATTGGGGAGGTGGAGATGGATATTCCTAGCTGCTAAAAATGCATCAATGGGCACAGGTGAATTCAGTGACTTTCAAAATGGTCAACAAATGGAGCAGAAGAAGAGGGTGTCTTTGCAGCTTTGACAAATGACCCTGGAGGGATGTGGAGTGGCCCATAATACATTCCACACACCTCACTCAGGTTCTTGCCACAGAGCTGCCATCGTCCTGGTTGCTAACAGCTTGGGTTTGGGTGTGAGCTGTGCCAGATGCTTTTAATGAGTTCTTGACTAGGTTTTCCAGGCTTTGGCCATGGAGGAACACAGGTAACTGGCTTCCCAGACTCTTCAGCAGAAAATGGCATTTTCCGCTCAGAAGCTCTGAGCCACTGAGAGAAACTAGGATGCCCAGTGGACCACACAGGGGCTGCCGAAAGCCCCTTCTAGCAAAGACAATGTGGGCGGCTCCCGTGTTACACAAGAACCACCCAGCGTGGTGAGCAGGGGTGCAGACTCTGGCGGGGGGTGGCGGGGATGGGTATGCAGAACAGCCCAGAGAAGGAGGCACTGGTGGTCACTGTCCTGGGTTTTGGCTGAGTGTCAGGTGTCAACCAAAACTAAAAAAAAATTTTAAAAAAATCAAGCAAAAGCCACCAGCACACAGAGCCACTCAACATGACTCACCTTTAGCATGCAACAAAGAAAACTCTGGAGCTTGTCTTTTGGGGCCCATTTAAATACTCCAGCAGTAGTTATCTGTGATACCAATAAAACATCTGGCCTGATGTTCACTATTGTGAGGCCCCAAGGAAGAGAGAAAGTCCATGTTGGAAAAGCATTTAAGATCGGTGCTTATAATTTCATAAGGCAGGCCCCCTTTGAAGGGTCTTCTTTGCTAACATTTCCGAAGTGACCTGGTGGCGGGTGTATTTCTACCAGCCTTCACCTTCAGTAGTATTGCTGGTACCATTTCTATCTGAAATGTCTGTTATAATTGTGTAATTACACACCTCATTTATCCAATTGTTAAGCCAGGAGACTGATTAAATATTAACAACTGCTTGTTTCTCCTGGTGTCATCAGTCGGAACACAAGCCTGTAATCTCAAGTAACACATGACAGTGATTATCCTCCACATGCACACTGAGCTGAAAACCCTGAACAGTCGATCCAGATACGGTTGCCAGGTAGAAAAACGCATTGCTTTTAAATCCTGTTTTATCTTCACAGTCTCCAGCACAGAACACTTTAGCTCCGCTTGGGGGTTTAAGCCTGTGCTGGCCCAAGCTGGGAGATGGCTGCCGGAGGGAGGCGGCCAGGCTCAAACAGCCTGATTCCCACACATTCAGGTATCCAGCCCTTTCCTGTCACAAATCTGACTGGGCTCCGGAAGTTGTAATGGAATTTTTACCCATAGCACCAAGACGGAGAATCCCTCAATTTAGAAAACACTGCCAGGTGCTGCAGAGGGAGCCGTGGCCACGCCCTGTGGGCCACAGAGCAGAGGGAGGTCGTCCCAGGCCCAGAGACTCTGGCTTGGCCCCAGGGCCCTGCCTGTACCAGCTCCTCAGGGTCCTTCCATGCTGGCTCCTTTCAAATTGGCCTTCTCCCACCAGTTGTCCAGTGCTTTCCAGAGGGGACCCTGAGCTGTGCCCAGTGGTGCCTGAGGGGGACAGGTTTGGAGCTGAATGGAACTGACTTGACAAGAGCTCAGGTCTTGGGTGGGCCTGTCTCTCCAGGCGGCAGGAGGCCTGAACTGCCTCTCTGTGTGGAGATGCTGCCACCTGGGAACACAGAATCAGCAAGACCAAGCCCTTCCTGTGGGCCCAGGGCAGCCCTACCAGCACTCGGGAGGCCTTCCCTGATTGGCTGTCCTGGGTCCCCCAACACGCCCTCCTGGTTGGTGGCTACTGGCTGAGTTCCTCCTGGCCCAGGCTATCAGCTGGTTCTGTAGTCTCTGTTCAGACACAGGAGCACCTGGAGGCCGCACTACAGGGCTGGGTCTCCCTGGAGCACCCCTACACCACAGCTCAGACCGTTCGGGGTGGGGGTGGTGAATGACCCGTCCAGCCCCCCAGTGGCTGGGGCAGGCTGTCTCCACTCAGCACAGGGGGCCTGCAGTGGCCCCTGTGCCTCTGGGGTGGTGCTGGCACGAATTTGGAGGGCCACCTTGAGAAGGACCGGACATCGCCATGACATCCTCCTGTAAACACGGAGGGTGCGCTGCTGTGCCCGGCTCAGCTGATAATGAGACAGCATTAATGAGAAAGAATTAGGCAGCTATTGCTCAAACCACATTTTAAAAACACCACTCTTTGCTGAACTTTGGAGAAATGTCTACAAGGATTTGGGCTCATCTGGATTTATTAATACATGGCCATATACTGGTGTGAGGAGCAGCAGGAAAGAGAAGGTGCAGGTGATGGGGAGTGGATACCACCACACCTGGGTGCAGGGTGGGGCCTGGAGGCCAGGCAGCTGGCAACTGGTGACAATGGCCTTCCCCCCCTCCTCTCATCTCTGAAGCTGTAACCCTCCAGCCCAGGGGTTTTATAAACTAGGGGTGGTTACAGAGGGTGGCCTTTATATTGCATGTCAAAGACTTCCTATTTTAGCTCAGGGAGGAAAATGAAAAAACAATCTCCTTTGTAAAAATCAAACAAACTAAAAACAAAACAAACAAAAGAAAAACACAACACATTCTGGGCAGCCAATTCAGGGTTTGCATTTATTGCTGGGCAAGGCAGAGGGTCCAGACCCTCCAGAGTGAACGGCCCGGCAGCGGTCCTGGGAAGAGGACACACTTTTCTCTGACCACTCATTTGCTGGATCTTCATTATCCTGGAGATTCCCGTCGTCGTCGTCGTGTTCATTTGTTTATTTAATACCAAGTCAAGGAACAAGTCAGATGGAGCAAAATGACACAACTTTCCACTCTCTTGAGGAGAGCAGCCGCACATTAAAACTGTGTCTATAAAATGCCCGAGGGGAACCACTGCAACTCGCTTTAAAAATCAAGGGACTTGATCCCTGGCCCCTGCTCACTAATTTCTTATGCAACAGCTGATCTACAGATTTGCTCCTGCATTTGGTTGGCCCAAAGGCAAATCTGGTTGGTTGGGGGCCTTTCTGCCCTCCTGACGTTTCATACAGAGATTCTGTGTTCTGGGCCACAGCTGCTCAGCTCTCCGCTCCTCTGAGACCAACCAAGTACTGAGTACCTAGTACCGAGTACCGAGCATCAAGTACTGAGTACTGGGCTCCTGGGCTCCTGAGCTGGGCTGCTCAATGCTGCTGCGCACTGCAGCCACGGCCTTTGTGGGTTTATAATTTTGCTTCCCTGTTTCGCCCTGTTCCTAGGGAATATGTTTTCACAGCTGGCAGTAGGCATGCAGCACCCAGAGGCCCTGAGCCCCCAAGACCTGCCAAGCCTGCATAAGTCAGGCCTGAAAAATGGGGCTCATCTCAGGGCTGCTGTGGGGAGAATGGGAGAGTTTAATTGGTTCCGACTTCAGGATTCAGATCCTAGTTTCCCCTGGAGGTGTGCATTGCAGGCAACAATATTACCAAAGCCAGTTCTTCGTCAACAGGCTGCAATTAATCAAGATCCATGATCATTTGTAATGGGAAAACGTAAGCGAGCATTCGAACATTTAATTACAATATTTTGTAATTGTTAAATCATCAGTGACATTACAAAATGCTCTTAGTGACCAGATACACCATGTATTTCTGTGTGGGAAGGCAGAAACACTCAGCAAGAATGATGTAATTGTAGGCACCTTTTCCCCTCCTTAATCTTCTGCAAAAGGAACCAATTCAAATAAATAATTTAACTTGATTGTTTTTAATTACATTGTAAACACATGCAAAGAAAATCTAGTATAAAGGTAAACACAAGTCACTTGGTAATAAAAACGCAGGCTCCAATTCTTCTTGGATGACAGATGAAATGAGTTTAATATATTCTTGCTCTGTGGAAAACACGGAACATTGAAAACTGCAAACAACTGAATTCAATTAGCAGGCTTGGTTCAAAATGGCTTGGTGAACTGGAGGGCAAGGGCTTCCTATCAGCCACCCACTGTAGGACCAGGTAAGCATCCGAGTTCACGGCCGATAGGAATTGGTGGAGAAGCCATTTACAACCGGTGCCTGTGTTTTTCCATCCAGCCATGTCTGGCGAGCAGATCCACAGAGCCAGCTGCTAATGTTTTCAATCCCTCACCTTACATAAGCCCTTAATTCATCAGAAAGATATAAAAGTGGAGAAAATACATTCAGTGTTGAAAGATGGACTACTAACTGCACTGCTTTCACATGCAGGTGAGTCCCAACAGTGAAGTTCAATCCCAAATTTCCCTGCACTAATCAATCACAGTCGGCAATCGTCTGGGGGCCTGTGCCACCACCGCACAAGAGGCCGTCCAGCCAGAGCCCGTCCTGGGCTCACTTTTTGAGCTGCTGACGTTTTCTACTTAAGAGGAGAGAACACCCATTTATTTCAGAGAAGAATGGGCCTTTGCCTTGGTGTTCAAGACATGTTATTTTCAGTTGCTTAGCAAGGCCATTACTTTTACATCCGAAACACATAAATAGCTTGGTTCACACATTTAATTGCTTTGACTGGTCTGGAGCGGGAACCCTGTGGGTCACCTGTGCTGCACATAGGGCCTGTCTTTGTTTAACTAGCTGGCTACCCAGGTCCCTGGAAGAGGCAGCTCAAGGCCCCGGAGACTGAGGGGTGCACAACTTTCTTAGGAAACCAGAGACATCAGTGGGGCTCCCTGCCCTCCAGAGCAGCCAATCCCAACACACACATTCAGTGGACTCCCATCTGGCCTGCGTTTCACTTAGGAGAACTGAACGACCGGTGCTCCAGGGCAAGCTGGGGGAGAGGACACAGTTTCAGCAGTGGGGCCTTGCCAGATGGGAGGGATGGCTCTGCAGCACCCACCTGTGGGTGCGAGCTCCCCACTTTCGTCCTGGGATTGTGCAGGTTGAATGGATTCCTTTATAAATTTCGTTCTGCACCCTGCCCTCCCATAATTACAAGTACTGTAAACCCAGCTCCTGCATCTGTGAGTGAGACTGCGGTGACATCACTGTACTCTGTAAGCATCCCTCCACAGCACGAAGTTCTCAAAGCCCGGGGACCGGGGCTGCGAGGGCTGGGGTNGAGGGATGGCTCTGCAGCACCCACCTGTGGGTGCGAGCTCCCCACTTTCGTCCGGGGATTGCGCAGGTTGAATGGATTCCTTTATAAATTTCGTTCTGCACCCTGCCCTCCCATAATTACAAGTACTGTAAACCCAGCTCCTGCATCTGTGAGTGAGACTGCGGTGACATCACTGTACTCTGTAAGCATCCCTCCACAGCACGAAGTTCTCAAAGCCCGGGGACCGGGGCTGCGAGGGCTGGGGTCAGTTTGACAACTTCCAGTTTTGCCTTCCTCCTAGAGGACAGAACTCAACCCCTCAGAGAATGGTCTCCACGCTGCACTTATTTGTGTGGTGCACAACAAGACCAGAAACAGAACCCGGCTTCCGCAGCGTGGGGCACAGTTCCTGTTTGGCATCTCAGGGCGATCAGGCAGCACATCAGGGTGTGTGGTTGGGGGAGGTGGGGAGGGTGGAATGAGAGCATGCCTGGAGGGAAAAGAGACACCTCTAGTGGTGACAGCCTGGGAAGGAGCTCCAGGTGTGGACAGCTCACGCAGGTGGGGAAGGGCAGGCACAAGGGCAGGCGCACAGGCTGCGGAGGGGGCGTTCTGCACGGCCTCCCATGGAGCTGGACTCATGCTTGGGCTGAATGAGGATAAACAAGGAATAAAAGATCACTGTGAAAAATTGACGGCTACTTCTCAGTCTGGAGCCGAATAAAAAACTGTCATTGTTTGAGGAGGTGGGCTTAGACTTGAGCGGTTCAAGCGGAAGAGCAGCTGAGGCCTCCGAGGGAATGGCTCCATCCTCAGGACCAAGAGAGGGTAGTTGAGGGAACCACCATGCAGACGGAGAGGTGGTGAGCAAGCGGAGCTGAGTGGGGTGGGGTGGGCAGCCACTGTTACAGGAGAGCAGGCAGGAGCGGCTGGGCTGGGCTGGGCTGGGCTGGGCGTGGGGGAGAAGGCCTGTCCTAAGGTGGGACCGCAGGGCAGACATAAGTTATTTCAGCCACGTCCCCTGGACAGTGCATGTAAACCCACAGTTACACAGCAAATGGGGGTGGGGCCCATGGAGTTTGAGGGGGGGATTTTTGGCATGCTTCAGATTCAAGACTTTTCAGTGGTTGTTAATCCTTTCAGAGTCCAATTTTAATGGTCTTGTAGAAGAATTGTCCATTTAAGATGTTTTCTCAAGAAAAATATTGTGATGACTTAAAAGCCTGCTATGTTGGCACCGATGTCAGGCGGCACTTAGTAGGAAATCAGCAGGTCCTATCTAAGGACTGGATGCAGCTGACTGCAGTGCTGCCTAGTGTGAAAGGTTTAATTCAAACTTCACGGCGTGGCAGGGCCGGCTGCCTTTACCCAAGGCCAAGGGAGCCTGTGCAGATGACGGCTTGGAGCCGCAATGCAGAGAAAGAGAGCAGTCAGCCTGCTTTCCTGCAACAAGGCCAAAGGCTCGGCCTTCAGGAGGAGGGCTAGTTCTTTCTGTTGCCTCTCTCCACTCTGCCACCAGCTGGAATTCAGTGGTTTCTTCCCTAAGTTAAAAGATTTAATGCTGGAGTATACCAAAGGTCTTCCTGAACCTACCTGAATTTACTTGTTACCAAGGAGGTAACAAGTAAATTTGCTATTTCTATATGAATTGCTGGTGAGAATCCTGTAGCCCAAGACACTCTGGTCCCAGAAGAGGGCCTCAGCCCAAAATTTGGGTCTCAACAGCATGGTTTTCTCCCAATGATCTCAGTCCTTTAGCAAATTGTCCAGTTTTGGTGCCCAGAGCTTTCCGTCTAGGGCTGGTGAACAAGAAGGCCAGTCGGTGCCCATTACCGCCAGGGGTTTGGGGATGTGCAGGCTTCCCAGTTGCCTTGGCCTGAACTCCCCAGTGAGTCCCACAGGACTCAGAAAGGTATGAGTCCCTTGTGAAACTGGCATGAGCTTGCCCTCTTCAAAACCAAAGCCTCCCAGCATTTTAACAATTATTGTTGTAATGCTTATCTTCCATATGAGATGATACACATGTTGGAAGTGGTATTTCAGTGCACTTATGAAAATCAAAGCAGAATAAAAACATTCAGTGGTTGGCTAATATGGGCCAGTTCCCTTCTCTGCTGGTACCTTTTGTTATCAATGACAGGGCCAAATGCTGCTCTCCATCCATGTGCATGTGGAGACGCACCCCAGCAGCCCATCGGACTGACAGTCAGGAGGTCGTCCCCAGCACTGGGCTGGGGACCCTGCAGTGGGCGGGCTGGGTGTGTGGCTCTCCACGGAGTGCGAGCACTCAGGAGCGGTGTGTTGGTTTGGGAATCTCCTTGGAGGACCCCTGAATAGTTCCATAAACACTTCTTTTTGGCAACTTGGGACAGACTTAAGCTGCTATAAAAAGGGAACCCGAGCTATTTTTTTCCAAGCCAACACACTAAAATTGAGAAAGAGGGACCTCTGAGGAATCCACATAGGAGAATGTGAATTAACTAGGTGTTACCTTTGAGGGGTTTAGGCCAAGTGACAGCTCAGTAAAAGGCAGACTTTCCTTCTCCCAGTGGCCTGGGAGTCTGTTATGGAAGGAGCAGTTGGCATTTGTTTGCATCAATGGGAGACTTGGTCTAATTGTAGAATCAGTCCCCGCAGAGGTGATGGGAGGGCAAAGATCACTCTGAAGTCCAAGAGGTCTTTCTTTGACCATGTCCTTCATTGTGACCCAGTTACGCTGCAGGCCTGGCAAACAGAGAATTCAATAGGAAAGGGAGGCTTCGAGGAGAAGAAGAGGTCATACCCACCCACTCAGAAAACTGGCCAGACCGGGCTCTCAGCCAGGAGAAGAGACGGGGAGTGGGAGGAGGTTAGAGGAAGACTGTTGGTGTCAGTGGGGCCAGAAGTTGCATCTCCTTCAGGGGCCACCATTTCTGCCACATCGTTTTATGTGAATTAGGATGAGAAATGAGAGACGAGTCAAATCCAACCCAAATTCAAAGAGAGAACTCTAGTCAAGTGAAACTTTGAAAAGGGGTTTTAAAACCCAGTGGCTTCCTGGAGTGAGCCCTCACCTGGGCACAATGTCTCTTGGTTCCAAAGTAATGGCTTTGCCATTTTCTAGAAGGCACTCAAAAGCCACAAAGGGTCAGGCCATTACCGGACAGGTACTAAAAGGCCTGCCCTCAGGCCAAAGGGCTGCTGAAATTCCCACCATTAATCCTCCCTTTGGCTTTAGGCCATCCTTCAAAAGGCCTATAAAATGCAAATATATGTGGAGCAGGGGTGAGAGTCCCCATCAAGCCCAGGACAGCAGGGACCTGAGGGGCTGAAAGCCCAGGAAAGACCCGCTGAGCTAGAGAAGTGTCAGAAAGTCCAAGGTCTGTAGCAATACTTTTCAGACTGTGTTTGCTCATTTAGTGAGTCAAGAAGCCAATTTAGTGTGGGGTAGCCAGGATTAAAACAAAGGAATTAAAACAGAACCTATCGTAAGGCATGTGAATTATTATTTATTATGTACACAGTATTATTCTTTGTATGAACTCAGACTTCCATCCTGATGGCAGGTCTGTCTGTTACGTGCACGTGTGTCTGTGTTGAAAAGATGCCTCTCTCACCATGGTCATTGCCTGTGTGGGTCTGTTAGGCAGCAGGGGCTCAGCCGAGGAAGTGGGTGGCTGCCAAAGCTGAGGGGGTATGACCAATTCTGCCTTCTTCACAGTGCTGCCGAGGCCTTTCTGAACAATGACAGCACAGCTGCAGCTTCATCCAGGAAAGCCATTTTTTTTCAATTGAAAAAAAATGCAGCAAAACATTCCAACAGTGAAAAGGTGTCATTCCTTCCCATCTTCCAGTCCCCCTTTCCCGAAGCAACCTTCCAGAAATTGTCCGTGAATACACAAGCATACCTCTGTCCCTCTCGCCCACCCTTTCTTCCTCCTTTCTAAAAAGCAGTTGAGAGCACACTATACATTAGTCTGCACCTTGCTTTCTTCACACAATACAATCTCAGCACATCAAGTGCTACTTCAAGCTTTTACATGCAACATGGTATTCCAGTGCATGGTGTACTGTAATTTTTAAAACCGTTCTGAGGGACATTTAAGTTCACCTGATCTTTTGCTTCTGTAAAGAAGGCTGCAGCGAACATCCTCACACGTTGGTCTGTGCACAGGTGCAGTCCTATCTACAAACACATTCCTGGAAGTGGTGTTCCTGGGTCAAAATGCCTGTGCATTTTAGGTTTGTTTTTTCCACTGAGGTTTTACCAAAATATTAATGGCATTTCGCTGCCTGAACACCAGTACAGGACCCTTCCTTGAGGAGGGCAGGACTGAACTAGGATGGCATCAGTCCTGTCGGCTAAGAGGCCATGTTTAGAGGACGTGCAGTAGAGCAATGACTCAGAGGGATGATGCAACCCCTGGAGCAAGAGCAGCACAACTCGGTGGACAACTCGGCGGACATGCTTATCTGAAGGGTAACATCACCCTCTCAGAGCATCACAGTAGAGCAACATAATCAACATGTGCTTATCACAGTGGCACAAAACGATGTGTTAATCCAAGGCTGATGCGACACTGCATCGTACAAGAGTATGAAAGCAAAGGCCTTAGAACCCGGGCTGAGACAGGCTGAGAGCAGCTGTGAGGAGCCGAGATGGCCGAGAGACGCTCTGCTGCTCCCGTCCACCCTGCTCTAGGTGACCGTGAACCTGGCGGAGACTCTGCCTTGCAAGACGCTGACCGGCTGCCTCCAGGTCCCAGACCTGATCTGGACTCTTACTCCCCAATTTTCTTGTGTGATATTATTGCAGACTTTTTCTGAGTGATTATTATTGTTACTGGGTTATTATAGGTTTGAACTGAACCTGCATTAATAGAAGCTGAGTGAACAGCAGTCACCTGTGATGATTCAGTCATTCCCTGGGGCTGGTGTTGCCTGTAGGGTAGGTGGCCCAATACACTGTAGCTCTGGTCCCTGACAAAGGTTGGAGGCTCCCTTGTAGATAAGAAAGACTTGTATACTTGTAAGTTAGAGTATCGCTCTGACACCCTGCTCTAACAGAGCCCATCGGGCCTGCTAGCGCCAGAAGCTCCTCATGCCCCCCCCCCCGCCATGGCACTCTGGCTCTTCTGCTTCCTCACCCCACCCGGTACCTCAAGAAAGAGGAAATACTACAGAAAAGACTTTGTCTTCTTATCTATTTTAACATTCCTCAGGTCTAAACATGGTCAGAAAGACTTGTTTCAATGAATGACCTGTGTACAACTTAACTGTGCTTTAGTTTGGATTAAACTAGGAAAAGGCCATTTTTAGTGTCCTGAGAACACACTCTTAAATATTACTTCCAGATCCAGCCAGAGCTTTGGGATGGTTATGCAGCTCATATGTTTGAGCAACCTGGATCCCTTCCATGGCCAAGTTTTTGTAGTAAGATCTGCATCACAACTCAGGCAGTAATCAGGTCAAGTTCAAAGCTCTGTTTCTACAAACGCCTATAGAACTGGTGGTCGTCTCCTTACAACTCCTGCGTGGGGATCATACTCACATTTAATGTCAGGAGGTAAAATCTTTTTTTTTAATAGTGCTGTTTGGTTTATCAAAAATAATCTATGACAATGCTAATTGTTTGCGATTTTGTTTTTGAAACACACGGGAAAGGGCAATGTTGCCCCCGTCACGGGTGCATTCTTTACTTTTCCACTAACCGTGAGCTGGGGGCGACTCTGAAGACAAGAGCAAATTTCATTAAACAAGCAAATCCACCAACACATTTAGCGTCACATCAAAATCAGAACGAGCAACCTTACCTTCTCTTTCAGCTGTCACATTTGGTTTCCTTCAAGAGATAACGATTTTTTCCTAGGGTGAGGCAACACATTGAAACATTTTCACACTTCAGACGATGGAAAATGTGATGTACTGCTAAGCTAATGTCTGCATACTAAACACAAACTTAAAATGTGCTTGTAAAACTGTGCTTATGGTTAGTTTTTGTATGGGGATAAACCATGACTGTGACCAAGTATGATAAACACTAAATATTTTGCCTCCAAAAGGAACATTCCTGAAGAGGTGGGTACCGTTAGAATAGATACTGGATAGCACCACAGGCCTAGATAAGCTGCCCAGTGTCAGGGAAGTCGGTTACACAGTTGAAGCAGAGAGTCTGTTCTGCTAAACCCTCTGTACCAGGGCACTTTTTATCAGACTCAGTGAAGAGGGGAGACCATAAAATATGTGCCTAACAAAACATGTCAGCAGTCTGAATGGAGCAAACGAATCCAGATCTGAGAATTCTAATAAATAAACGAAGCCGAGCATTTATGGCCAACGATCGTGTCCCCGGGGCCACAGAACGCTGGAGCCGTGCAGCTGGGGGGCGGGCGCGTGGAGCCGGGGGAGGCACTGGACGGCGCCCAGGCTTTATTATTTATGGCGTGCTGACGGAGAGACAACTTTCCATACGAGGAACAGCTTAACAGAGGAACAGCCGAGCTGCACCAGGACGAGCGCCAGGGAAAGAGCGAGAAACAAAAGGGGACATGAATAAAAATGACAGCTAATAAAACAATACAAATCTAAAATGCTGTAACTTTCAGAAATAATTTAGGGCCAAAGGAAAAGAAAAAAGAAATCTCATTTTGCTGGCCTTGCAACAATTTTCCAAGAAGCACAAGACATTAAGCAAAATGCATGTGCAGAATTGAGGACCTATTTGTCTCTGTGCCTTTCTCGCTGTTCGGTTGTTCCTAAAGCTGGATTTATTCATAAAAAGGGAAGTGGCAATTTCATTTGTATTTACCTAATGTATCCATTTTTTCAAGGAATATCTATCAAGCACTATTCCTCTGGGGTGATGTGTTCAGCAAAGACACAGTCCCTGTCCTCAAGAGACTTATGACCTACTGTGGGCAGCAGGAAAGACCATAGTCAAGTTCAAGACCCTGGCATAGATACTGAGATGAGCTAGGCTAGGGCCACTGAACCGCATGGAGGAGCCGCCTCAGGGAGGAACTCCAGGCCCAAATGGATATAAATCAGTGAACTCTGCCTTCTATATTGATTGGACACTTACCAAACCGCCACACAATCCAAATCTGTTTAAGAGTTAAAATACATTTTTTATACAAAGATGAACTATCTGTGGTGCTAGTAGTTTCATCCTTACCTTCTGGACTCGAGGCTCACCGCTTGCAGTGTTAAGTGATTTTTCTATGGTGTAACAGACCTCTTTGTTCAAGTCTGACCGAACGTGCAGTAAGTATTAGTCACTAGTTACTATGTGGCCCACCTGTGGCGGTCACTTCGTTTGCATTGAATCATGCTTCACAACCATGCCTGGAGGTGGGGTCATCACACGCAAGTTACAGACCAGGGACTGGAGCCAGAGGAAGGTGACTCTCTCCAGGGCTCGTGGAGTAGGTGTCCTAGCTTCCACGCCTCGCTGCCCTTGGGCCCAGCAGGCAGGTTAGGACTGCGCCAACAACACGTCTGCACCCAAGGCAGGCATATCCATGAAGACCCACTGGCTTCACTGTTCCCAAAAGTTACTTTAGCTGAATCACTCCCTCTTTTCTTCTTGCCTCCCACCACTCTCACTGAGATAGTGCTGCTATACTAATAAGGGCAGAAATCCCTTATCTTACTTAGTAACACAGGGAAGTGTTTCTAGAAGCTGAGAGCGGTAACAAACGTTTTAGAGGATGGCAGGGGTGGCGCAGGGTGGGGGGCACGCTCCCCCCTCCCCCACAGATTGATGCTCCAATGAGCACGGGATCCAGCCGCAGCGCTTACCCGTGAGCCAGTCACGTCTCCTGACTTCTGTTCTCTGCAGCATTCCTAGCTCTCCACTTCTTTGCAAAGATGGTCTACACCCTCGTGGCCTTGCCCGTGCTATAAGAACAGGTGGTGAGACACTGGCTAAGTGGGGGGGTCTCTGTGATTTTGTGGACTTCAGATTTTCCTCTTGTCCTATACCTTCACCTCCGCACACCCCCCAGACCCACTCTTCTGCCGTTAGCCAACTGCTATTTCAGAAATACTGCTTAGTATCTGAGGACTGAGCAGTTGAATGATTTTATAGTTTCAATTCAAACAGTATTCTAGGTAGAGCCCAGTTTTTAGTGTTTTTGAGACCAATCTTCCCCAAACAAACTAGGTAATGCACTGAATGGTAAAACTGTTTCACGAATAACCCAGTTTTAAAAAGATCAAAGAGTGAAAGTCTAATATCTCTCGGAACTTGGGTAGCATGTAATCAGTTGATAAATTTTTCAGATGTTTCCATTCCTACCCTCTTATTTTCAAATCTGTAATATTTGCAAAAAGCCAAGGACTAAATTTTCCCTTTTTGCTGCATTTGAGACAAAGCACGTTTATGAGCATTTGCTTGTAAAATTAGATATTAAAAATATGACTTAAGACCCATTAGCTTATCAATTAGGATGCAGTTCTTCCTGTTTCAGTATCTTCCTTTAGAACAGAAAAATGTTATGCTGATGACCTGGCCGTGCTTCAGGCAAGCGGGCTGGCCATGAGCAACATGCTTTCATCTACAGGCTGAGCCTTCAGTGGGATGAGTGTTCAAGTTCCATTTCAAGAAAATATTTCTGCGGCCAGGATGGCCAGGAACTTCAAACGGCAACTTTTCTGATTTGAGGTAATTTCCCAGGAATTTAAGAGACAATCAGTTACTCTTGACTTCTAAGGAGAACCTGGGCTTAAACAGCACAATTGTGTCTAAAATTGATCATTTAGCAACAACCCACTGAAGTTACTTGGGAGCAGCTGAGACACCTAGACACCTGGACTGAACTATTTAGTTCACTTCCCAGGCTGTAAATTTTCTGGCCTGAAAATGACTTTTTAACAAAAAAGTGAAATTTTTTATTAGCTGAAGTACTAAAAAATTTTTGATTACTTTGATATGAAACTCTACAGTTGTGAAACTTACATCTAATCTTCAAGGCAACGTGCATTTAAGAAAAGAGAATTTTAGACCCTGGCCTGGTTATAACGTTGTCCACGATATGCCAAGGTTATGGGTTCGATCCCCAGTCAGGGCACATATAAGACTCAAACAATGAATGCATGTAGAACAACAAATTGATGTTTCTCTTGCTCTAAAAATCAATAAATATTTTATAAAAACATTAAAAGATAAAATTTAAAAAACTGAGTCCTGAAAATACAGATTTTAAATTATTTTAGAGAACCTTATTAAACACACTGCTCTACAGGATACTCAATTAAACAAGAGAATTTAAAAATAATAATACGGTTGAGACAAATAATTTTGTTGCCCAGAAATTTTCAATTTTGTGGACCTACTTAGACAGAAACTTTTTTTAAATTTTATTTATTTATTTATTTACCTTTAGAAGGGAAGGGGAGAGGGAGAGAAACATCAATGTACGGTTGCCTTTTGTGCGTCCCCTGATGGGAGTTGGCCTGCAGGGAACCAGCTTTCAACCCAGGCATGTGCCCTGACTGGGAATCGAATCACGATCCTCTGGTTCGCAGGCCTCTGCTCAATCCACTGAGCTACACCAGCCAGGGCTTAGACAGAAACTTTTTGAACAAAAGGACACACGCACATTCAAGCACATGTTTTTACTGGAAACTGTATCTGCAGAACAGCCTAAAATCCTTTACATTTCAATCTCTAAATTCTGATCTCTTCATTTATTCTCAAAAAAAAAAAAATCTAAGACATGAACAGTTAGTATATAGAATTTTAAAATAAAACTGCATACACTTAGAAAAATATGCATCATCAAGGGCATATGGTTCATATGAAAATAAAATTATGTACAAAAATCACTTCTGTTTATTATTGCAGATCCCCGCTTGTTTGATTTTATCATTGAGGGCCACCACACAGCCAGAAGTTGGAGGGAAGGGTGGTGCAAAACTCTCTACCCTCCTGTGGGCCCAGCATTTCACTTCCCGGTCTCCCTGGGAAGCTGGATGGCCCCCTGGTGAGAGAACGCCTTCAGAATCCTCCAGAGCCTGGGAGCGTCCTCACAGTTGTGCCCTTGTTGCCAGTGCAGGAGGAGCTCTTCTTTATTCCCAAGTGTCCGTGCACAGAGGACGCAGTGAAAGCCCGACTGCAGCTGGAGGGGTGCTGAGTGTGGGCTGGGACACGCAGGGCCCTGGGGGGCTTCTCCTAGCTCGCTGGGTCCAGGCTGGGCTCCTTCATCTTCTGTGAGTGTTCCCATGTCATTCTGACGATGAAGGCAGAGTTGCCTTTTCAACTTAGGAAACGCATGTACTTCCTTGTCGGAGGGACAGGGCTTCTTGGGCAGTTTCCTTCTCTCGGGATGCGGCTTCCAGGAAGGAGCAGCGTGCTGAGCCGGTGCTTGTGGAGCTGCTTGGCTCCCGGGGTAGAGCTCCTCCTGCAGCCTGCCCTGAATTTCCTCTCCGTGGACAGAAAGTAGATGAAACTTGATTTCAGCGAAAGACTGGGCAGTGATCTGGCAGCGGCCGCACTTAATCTGCAATTTGACTTCGTCTGCCTGGTTTAGGAGGAGGTCTTCTTCTGGGCTGGTCTTGTTGTCCCTGAAAAGGGGGAAAATATTCAATATAAAATTGCACGGAAAAAACAGCATTGAAACTTTTTTCTTTTTTGAGCCCTGGACCATCAAAGGCCTAAAACACAAGAAGTGTGCTGACAAGAAGCACAAAGCTGATGAGTAGATGGAGGGAGCCCAGGAAGGCCTTCAGCAGGGGCCACAGGACCCTGACTGTCACTTTTGTGTGGGGCCACACACTTCTCAAGCTAACAGGGGCCTCAGGCATCGCTCCCAGGGGAGCCTACTAAGTCTTTGATGACCGCAGGGACAGGCAGCACCGGTGAGAGTCAGGCGGCACCCAGGGAGGCGCTCCAGGAACACACTGGGTTTGGCTGACAGTACCTGTCTCACACCACCCACTGTTGCCATCACTAGCCTTGAGCACCAAATACCGTTGGGACATTTTACCTGAATATCAAAATGGAGTACAGTAAAACAATGGCAGAGTCCAGAAAATCTAGTGTGGGAAGTGGTCCATCCCCACGGTGCTCAGGAGGACTCAGTTCAGTGAGACTCTTCGGTGGACTTGTTGCTGAAGGAGAGCCCTGCCCGCCAGGCTTACGGATGGCTTAGCTCGTTTGTTTACAAGGCCAGCGAGCAGGACCTGCAATGCGGAATCCCACGGTAAAAACCTAATGTGGCCCAAAGGGGACAACAGGGCTAATGCAGAGGGTTTGAGGTCAGGACACCGCAGGGCCTGTCGTACCATGCTGCCAACGTGGATTATGTGGTGTTCTGGGGCAAAGGACCCTGTTTAGATACAAATTCTGTGAATACTGTTTTGGGGAAACTATTTGTAAAGAGCACCAGAACTACATACAATATTTAATATTTCACATGTCAGATGCAAAAATGGTATGTCGCCTGATGGTCCCCAGCATATATCAGGTAGACATTTGTGGTCTGGCTTCCAGGGGTTGGTGTCATTGTAAGTCATGACTGATCAGCAACCAATGAGAAATGAGATTATTCTTCACAGAACTAGAGGAAAGAGGTAGTTTTTCATAAAATCTTAGTCTGAGAGATGTTTTACAAAATTATCTTTCTGACTACGAAATCTTAGCCTGTCGCCCCAATCCACACAGGCTGTCTCGCCACGCGTCCACTCCTCGGCACTCACCTCTGCACAGTCACCTCTCTGTCTCTGCTCTTTGGCGCATCCCCTGGCAGCAGTTCGCCAGGGGAGGATTCGGTGCTGATGACAACCCTGTGCACTTCTTTCAGATGGCCAAAATAGACTCTGATGTGACCGAACACTTTTGCACAAAATTCACAGCACACGAGTTTCCTCGGGCGGTTCTCACTGTGGTGAAGTTTCACGTGTGAGCTCAGGCTGCCGGAACGGACATATGTCTTGCGGCAGATCCGACAGCTGTACGGCCGTCGGTTCGTGTGTATGTTCATGTGGTCTTGAAGGTGCTGCTTGAACTGGAAGTGGTGGTTACAGACAGGACATCTGTGCCAAGGCTTCTTCATGCCAGAGAATCCATTTCTGAATGCAGAGCTGGGCTTAGGGGAAGAAGAGCTGTTGTCTTGCTTGCAGCCGAGATATTTAGGAGTGAGAGAATCACTTAACAAAATGTCCTGTCCTGGGCCGCTGGGCCTTTGGGACTGTGGCACAGTGGCAGGAGAAGCCAGTGGAGTCACAGCAGGCGTGACGATGATGGGTTTGGGCATAATGATACGATATTTTTTCAGAGCCCCAGGTTTTTGGTCTCTGGATTGTTGGGGATCATTTTTTATTCTTTTACATCTCCTCCTCTCCTCCTGAAATGACAAGATCTCTTCTGGTACCTTCGGTTTTCTTCCTTTCCTCTTTGCTGCCCCGCCACTCAGTTTTGGTTTGTGGCTGAGATCCAGTTTGGTGGCTGAACAAAAGGCACTTTCAGAGGGACTCTGCTTCAACACCTGTGGACCAGGCACCTTCATGGCCATTCTGGCGGTTGCATTGAAGCCTTCTGTGATGGTGGATGTCTTATCACAGTCTACCCTGAGCCCAGGTAAAGAAAGGTCTACAGTGTTAACAGCTGACTCATTTTTATAAGCCTCTGTCATCTTCATTCTAGAGTAGGGTAAGATTGGCAGTTTACCTTTGGGGACCGAGGGCACCAGCTGAAGCGCACTGCCCAAAATGGCTGGCGATAACTTGATTGTGCCTTGTGCAAGATCAACTGGTTCTTTATGTTTTGCACTGGCAACAACAGAAGGTTTACTGGATGTTTCTTTGCTTGCAAAGTTTTCTTTCCCTGAAATCTTCAAGAGGCCCCGCTTGGCAGAGGGCTGCTCTGGCGTGGATAATGCTGGGATGTCAGGTCGGTCCAGCTGTCCATGGTCACTGGTCAGTGCAACCACGTCAACGCAGGCTGGGGCTGGGCTCAGCGACGGTAGTGGCTCGGGTGGGCTGGGACGGGGCAGGGGTTTGGAATGGTCAGGGAGGGAAGGGGATGTTTGGGTTCGGACAGGAGGTTTGCTACAGCCGCTCTCAGAGGAGCTCTGGATGGCGTTCTTGGTTGATCCTTTGTTATTTCTTGGGGGTTGGTATCGAGGAATTGGCAGTTTAAAGTTTTGGGGCAGGGACAGTCTGCGTTTCTGGACTGGCTGAGCTGAGGCAACGTGAGGCAACGCCACAAGAGAAAAAGTCCCCTCTGGGCCAGTGACCTGCATCAGCGCATAGTTCTGGGCGGGCACCCCCAGCTGTGCAGAGCTGATGGGAGGGCCCGAAGTCACCTGATCGGAGAACGATGGCGAGTGGTCCAACGGCACTCTGGACGTTAGGACTTTGGGAACAATTTTCGGTGCAATGGTCCTAAACTGACTCTTATTCTGCAAACCTTTGCCACTCTGTGTTGTTCCAGAAGGCATGACCGATTCACCTGCAATGATATTACAATGTAAAAAGTCACCTTGATATAATTGTGCTGTTGTCGAGAGGAGACATTAAGCATCTCATCATTTACTCTGCCTAGAAGGCATTCCTAGACCCATCCCTACTTTCCTGGGCAAGCTCCTGTGTTCTCCAGCATCCAGTGTGAAGGTCGACGCCTGCCTACCTTTCCCAAGGATCAACTGTCACCCTCCTCTAGAGTCCCACAGTTCTTATATAAATAACGTTTGCCACTTCTCATAATAATTTATCTGCTTTTGTGTCTCTACTACTAAACAGAGCTTCTTGAGACCCGGGACTCTGTCCCGCTCAGCTTCACTCCTCTAAGTCCATCCCCTCTACTACCCGAACTCCCACGCGTCTTTACAGGCTGTGCCCCCTGACCCCTGTCCTGCCCTCCTGAGCTGGCCATCCCTCTGGTCTGGTCTACTATGTATTTAACTTACTTTATATACATGTCTTGTTGTTCCTATAAAGCTTAAGCTTTGTGAGAGTGAAGCTGAAATTTAATTCATCTTGATATTTCCCCCTGTATCATCAGTCTGAAACAAATGTTTCTTGTATCACACTCATTTTTCACTGACTTTCGGGACACACCATTTGACCCCTTGGCAGTGCGACTGGTTTTACATAGTGGATGAATTCCAGGCTGAATGCTAGCTTTGTTGCTGTTCCCCCATGTGACTTGTGAATTTCTTCTCACACCTTTCAAACTGTTTGTGTGTGCTTTTGCAATTAAATCACCAGTATTAAAAAAGCTGATTTGACACCTTAAAAAATGTTGAAGAAAAACAAAAAGATAGAAAGTGATAGGTAAAGACACAGAGACAACAAAAAAGACACACAAGCGCACACAAACGCACCTTCTGGGGCACTTAGGGGCAGTACAACTAACGGACAGCACTTCGTCCTGCCCTGGTTTAGAGCCACCGAAGACCAGTCACCACTACTCTAGGGAAACAGCTGAGAAAACGCGTCACTGAGCGGCTTCTAGGGATGGAACCGTCTGTCTCACCCCTGAGGCCTCAGGGTTGTGAGGCCGGGCTGCAGAAACCCTCCCATCCCCTATGTGGCTCGTTTTAGGCCAACTTTGCCCTAACTCCCAGGGGCTGGGTCCGACTCTAGGGCGTGGCTACGACGGGCCCACAGTCCCTTTTCTAAATCTTAGGGGCACACAATATCTGGGAATTTCTGCTTACTAATTTTTAAAAAGTTGTAAGATGCACACACTAAATGATACATGACGCCCAAGAGGGTCTGCAGAGCACCCCAAATTAAGCCTGTTACCACCTCTGTAGCAAAATATATAAATGCATGAGCATTCACACAAGTGGGACAAATGAAGATTTCTAAACAGTTTTAGTTCAGGTTTTGCCTCTGGATGAGTTTTGGTACTAACTTTAGATAACGTTTTTTGTTTTCAGAGCTTTTTGGATTTTCGAGTTATGAACGGAGGTGTGAAGAATTACATGTTTAGGGTTACCATGGATACAAAGATGAACATACAGTTTCTACCCTTGGTAGCTGGAATCTAGTGAGACAATTAAAACATTTTTTGAAAAATCAACCTTGATTTTAATGCCTTCAGCTACTGAACTGACAATTTTAGCACAAAGTTGCTTTTTTTTCCAGTGAAAATGACACTCCCCACATGAACAAACCACAGAGTAATAGAAATAAGAAATGTATACTGATCAACTTATTTTATAAAGTAATCACCGTCTGGGGAAGAAAGAGAATGTTAAAAGCACACTTCCCATGGGGACTTGCATTAAAACAAGAAGAAAAACCACCAGTGAGGTCTGAGTTACAAGGGTAACTCAGTAGCCTTTCTAGCTTTGCTGCCACGAAGTTCATGGGTAAACTGATTAGTCAATCAGCTGGCGATAGTCATCTAAGTGGATGTGTGACATTTGCTTCTTTTTCCCATGTAAGTTATTTATTTTTTAGTGTTATTTTCAGAGCCTTGAAAGTTAAATAAATGTCTTTCACTTCAAACCCCATCTCATCTTTTTTGGAAGAAGTACTAAAGTTGTAAATAAGTATGTTAAATTGGGATTGTGAGGTTTTGCAAAAAGATTAAAATTACTGATAGTTTTGGTTACTTAGAGACAAGGCTAGTTAAAAAATTACATTAACAACAATAGTAAGTCTTTGCATCTACACAACAGGTCAGGGTGAGGATGGAAAGAAGAGAAAGTACTGGGTCATTTACATCTAGTTCATACTCTTAACTGATTGAGCACAAAATATTTACAGCCAAGAAGAGTTAGAAGGCTACTTTGTCCTTAGTCATAAATCTTGAAATAACATGTGACGATAATACATCAAAGCGTAAGCCACATCACCTCACCTGAGTGCCCCTAACCGTTCAGTGGGGTTCTTCATCTCAGAGCCAAAGCCAAAGTCCCTGCAAAGGCCAACAAGGCCCCCTGCCATGAGGCTCTTGGGGACCTCCCTAATTATTCCCTCTTCTCCAGCCACGGTGACTTCTTTGCTGTTCCCTCACTGTGCCACACGCTCATTTTCTGTCTCCGCACCTGCTGTCTCGGGGAGGTCTTCTCTGACTACCTTATTTGAAGCTTACCTGTGTTCTGAACTCCCTACCCCTCCATTTCAGTTTCCTGGCGCACTGGCTCCACCCTAGGGCTGCATGATGGGCTCTGCGCCCCCGTCCCGCCCTGCCAGTGCATTCCTCAAGGGCAGGGGGCTGGCTCATGTCTTCAGGGCCAAGAACAGTGTTGGGCACGTGGTAGGAATGTAATAACTCTTTGTTGAATCCGTAAGTGGTAATAAAATGACTAATGGCTGAAATAAAGGTTTTATAGACTGAACGTAAAACATCTTCTAAAAAATAAAAATTACTTAAAAGCAAACATTAACATTTCCAAATGTTGAAAACTAAAAAAAAGAAATGAGGCTGTATCTCTGGGATGTTGTTGTTGTTGTTTGTTGTTTTAACGAAATTACACTTACTGCCAGAATAAGAAAATGGGTTAGTACCATGATAAAAACCTTTAAAATCAAGAAGTGGGTGAGGCCAACCGACTAACCACGAGGAAATGAGAGAGAATAGTAAATTATGCTGTTGGGATACAAACTAAAATAGTCAAAGAAGTAAGCAAGCTCTGAAGAAAAAACTGCATTTTAAAAACTGACACACATAAAGGGAAATGGGGGGATGAGAGTGTAGAAAGCAGAATCAACTAGACATGGAAAAACTGAACCTCAGAGGCAGCAGATAGTCATGTCAACACGGAGAGGAGCAGAAATAACAAAGAACAGGAGATGCAGCTGAAGCAACAACCAGTGGTCAAGGTCAACTTAAAGTCTCTGAAGACTTAAGCTGGGCAGGGCCTTCCTTCTTTTTATGACCAAGTGTAAGAAAGCAAGTGACCTCTTGACAGGTAAGGCTTCCAGAAATGAGCCATTCCAAAGCAGGTGAGCTAATTATGATGTTTTCAAAGTTAATATGCTTTCATTGCTCTTCCAAAGTTTCCACATTATAATGAATAAAAATCACACAGGAAGAGTAATGATATTCAAAGGAAAAGGAGGCAGTTGTGGTCAGGTCCGGGAGCAAAGGAGACCTTCCAGGATGATTAGCGGTCCCAGCAAGGGAGAGTACTGATCGGTGAGCCGCATGGGCAACTTGAAAGGACGGAGTCCTAGGTGACAGATATGGAGCCTAACAGTTAGTTCCCCTCAAGTTCCCTGCAATTTAGAGAGGTGGACACAAGGGTAGACAAGTTTGTCAGTCAGCTCCGGGATCAATTTTTTTTTCGGGATCAATTATCATAAGCCAACCACAAGAAATCTGTGGGGTTAATAGATAAGGGTTTACTGGGTAAATTTAACTTATGCAGGTTTACCTGGATCTGTCAGAAGTACATGCAGGGTGAGGGTCTTCATGAAGGTGTGTTGAGTCTCATTTCCCGGAATCAACAAGGAATAAGTGATAGGAAGTGAAACTGATGCATTAGAAGAAACACAAGATAGGAGGAAGAGGGCAAAGCCACAAAAACAGGAGAAAAACAAAACTGAACTGCAGGAATTAGTACACATCTAGCCACAGGGTAGTAACAGAATCATCATCCAACCACACAATGTAATACTACGCAGCAGTAAAAAAAGTAAATGAGTTAGGCTGATACGAAATATTCTCCAAGATGTGCCATTTATAGTATGCTGTCACTTGGATTTTAAAAAGACTGTGAGGTACACACACACCAAAATATATTCCTGTGTATGCATAGGATATGAAAAGAAACAAAAGAATCTAGTATTCTAGGTGGCCTTTGGGGTGGGGACCCTGGGAGAACTAAGAGGTCAGGATGAGACAGGTACTTATTTTGCACTGAATACTTTCTGTGCCTGGCATACAGGAGGTGCTTATAACTATTTGTTGAATTAATGAAAAAAGAATGAAAGTTCCCCTATCTGAATCTATTTTTAGAAAGCGCATCTTTCAGGACTGAAATTTTCGGCTGGTGAGCCGCAAACATCTGTAAAACACGCAGTGCCTGCCTGCTTGGTCAGGGGCACTGACCTCTCTTCCCTGAGATGGCCAAACAAAAAAATGACAGCAGCCAACTCATCAGCGGCCATCTGGTGTGAACAGGTCATAATTATGCCGAATTATTTTTGTTAGATTGGCAAAAAATATATTTTTTGGTGTGCCACAGAATTTTAGCAATTAGTTTATGTGTGCCATGAGATGAAAAAGGTTGAGAACTGTTTTGGGATATTCCTGACGGGTAAGCATGTGGGTAGGAACGACTATGTGTAGATTACACACAGACAGTGTCTCATGTTTTTTAGTTTCCTGGCCTACTCAGTCAAATGAATTGCTAGTGATAAGGGCACTGATCTAATGATCTGATGGGCAGCGCAAAGCCACCCCCAAAAGTCAGGACCAAGGAGTGTCAGAGCTCATTACCTCCCAGGACAACTGGAGTCCGGAAAAGTGTTGCCCCAGACTACAGTCTCTTTTTTTTCTTTTTAAAATAGCATGAATAGGAGTTCTTAGAGAAGTTGAAAGTGCCAATTCAGTTTTTAAAACTCTAAAACAGTATGATTGTATGATTATAGGAAGTTTTTTGTCGTAGCTACAAGAGTGGTTTACTCCACCACACACTTACAAGGTCTTTCACAGATGGTGACCAAAAAACTCTCACCTGTCACCTACTAAATTACAGATGTCGCAGACCTATGCACTAAATAATGAGAGGCAGAAGTTTCCACTGACATTCACGATCCCTGGAGATTCTGCAAATTACCCACAACACCGTTTAAGAGATGCACAGGACACTCAGGCCGTAAACATGGACTTTTATGAACTGAAAACATAAAAGGCTCACTCAGTAAAATTAATTTTGCAAAATTATACAATGTGAATACTTAACACCAGGATTTTAAATGTGGGCTGTATTTAATATGTGACACATACGAAAAATAACTATTTTGAAAAGTGACATTTACAGAAACTGATGTAACTGTGGATTAAAGGGCAACGAATAGAGAGTCCTTACTATGATCTAGAACCTGTGCGAAGTCTTTCAGTTGAACCCTCACCTAAACCCTGCACATAAATATTATTGTTCCCCTTTTATAGATTAAGAAAAACAAGTCTTGCGGAAGTTGAATAGCGTGCCAAAGTCCACACAACTCTGGTTTGTTCCTTTCCAACATGAAGCAATGATCTTCCTCTCCTTCGCTCTCCTCAAAAGGAGGAACATTATATACAAGTTGCCCTAATTCACTCTAAAATATAACATTATCTCTGAATGTTTAGGAAGAAAAAGAAATTTTGAAATAAAAATGGCTTGTCTGATCTCCTAACTTCAATTACCTTCAAATGATTCTTTCCAAAAGCCTACTTATTAGAAAGAACTCATGGAAAATTAGTAATCATTTGAAGGTAAAAGCAGATTTTTAAATTTATTTTTCAAGTACAGTTTTCTGTCTTTCACTCCCAACCCAGCCCACCCCCACCCCGTCCTCCCCACCACCCTCCCCTATCCACCCCCCTTAGTTGTTGTCCATGTGTGCTTTATACTAGTTCCTGTAAATCCTTCCCCTTTTCCCCTGAAATTCCCTCCCCCCTCCCCTCTGGTCACTGTCTGCCTGCTCTCTATTTCAGTGTCTTTGGGTATATTTTGCTTGCTTGTTTGTTTTGTTGTTTAGGTTCCTGTTAAAGGTGAGATCATATGGTATTTGTCGCTTAACACCTGGCTTAAAAGCAGATTTTTAAAACTGAACTTGCCACTTACTCTCCATAGGATTCTGACAAATCCAGTAAGGTTGCCAGGTACTTGTTTGGAAAAGGTGCACTGTGTGTCTTCCTCCTTTTCTTCCATTCCCTCCAAAGAATCTGGTCTGATGGGGTTTGCTGCGTGTCCGAGGCAGCGGGGGGAAGGGCGAGGGCTCAACGGCACTAAGTGCCCACACCTGCGCCAGCTTGACCATCTGCTTCCCGACACATCTGGCCCAGATAATGTTGCAGAGCGGTTCGTGGGGCAGGCAGCAGCTGCGACGGCTCACTGCCTGGTTTCCACAGGCAAGACCAAAGCCTCCTTTGTTCCTACTGAACAAAGTTGTTCCTGCTTGTGCCTCTGTTGGTGTGGGCACAACTCCACGATCCCGTGCACCGGGGCCACGGGCCCACGCTCCACATGGAGTAGGAGCAGGGACGGAAAGAGCGGCGTGTCCCTGCTCTTGAAACGGGCTCCAGGGATCCAGGAGCATAAACAAAAGTGCTGCCAAGTTTTAGCCACGTCAGAGCCAAAACTGTTAGGTGTTGTTTAAGTTTTAACTTTATTAAACTAAAAAGCCCTATTTTCAACTTTATTTGTTGGCGTCCCTTTCCCCCCCTTCCACTTGGCTTTCAAATAATAAATTCCAGTTGGGGTTCAAACTGTTTCCCAAGATGGTCTTTGGTTAAAACAAATATGGTAAAACCCCAGAGACATATGAGATAAAAGAATTGCCTCATAACACAGGGGAGCTCAACTTAATTTTGTTGAAAACCCTATAAACACATTTAGCTCTTGCCTTCCCTCTCCCCAGGGCACTGCCGGGGCTCTGTGGCAACACAGTCAACACGAGGTGACGGAGCGCTGACTGGGGAGCGTGCGCCGTTAAACGTGCTGGCAGAGGCACGTTTTGTTTCTTTTGTTTCCAGGGACATGGATTGCTGAATGTCATTTCTACCCCATGTATCTGCAGCACTAAGACCTCCTAGAGACGTTAAGTTCAGGGCCCACACTTCAGGAAATCTGACACCTACAAAAGAAACAAGCACATTCCCAAGTAGGTATCTTGATTCCCCAGCCCAGATTTCTCCATTCTCCTTCGCACATGCCTAGCTCTTCTGACCTATGCTCTTACCTGACTCCCTCTCCTTTGCCTCTGGAACAAGACTGGTGATATCCAGACACTTATTCAGCACAGGCCTTTGAGAACTGCCTTGCCAAACACTGAATCCATAGCCAGGCTTAGCAAGAAAAAGAGTGCTTTTTCTGAGCATTAGAACTTCTTTGTTTCCTAGTACTTATCAAAACTGATTAATCTGAAACATTATTCTAATGATAAGGCATATTTTATATCAGGTCCAGTGCATACTTTACAGGCATTGTCATTTCATCCCACAATAGCCTGAATCGGGAATTACTGTTATATGTACATTTTCTAAGGATTTCAAAGCTGGCAAGTAACAGGCTGGACCTCAAGCCTTAGCCCACTTTGGACTCTAAGGGCTCTTTCCACCTGGACATGCAGACTGTAAGCTATTCTGCATGGTTGTGGCCACTACCATCATCTCTGGTGGAAAGATCATGGGTTTGGGGTTCAGACAGAGGTGCTTTCAACTCCTGGTTCTGTCCTGTGGCTCGTGAAAGACACTCCCTGAGCCTTACTGTTCTCAGTTATGAAGTGCGCATACTAGTAGTTTCTGGCTACAAAGGTCTATCGAGTTACATGAAGTCCCGTGAAGAGCAGTGCCTACCACACGTTAGATGCTCAGCAGACACCAGTTTTCCACTTCCTCTTGCCAAAACGTATGAGGTTCCTGACATTTATTTTTAATGGGACCCCCCCCCAATATTGAATGCTAATCCTATGGAAATAGTACTGAGTCCTTAAGCTGGTGTTTCTTTTTTTGAGAGAGAAGCCGAAGAGGGAAGAAATGGCCGTTACTCGTCAATAACGTTCCCAGTGAATCTGTAAAGCATGTTCTCTTTCCTGCCTATCTTGCTGCCCACTGTGGGGGCTCAACCTTCCCGACACCTGATCCATCCTATCAGGCTCCCTTATTCTCTGCCCCTAGTTTTGACACCCCAGTTGGCAAAGCGATAATCAGATGGACGATGGTAGTGAACAGGAATTAACATACGTGCATTTTAAGGACTGTTTTATGGGGAAAATCCTCCCTGCTTTTGTTTATATTGAATATTGATGTTGCTCTCAAACCTGCTGGGAAGAAAGCCTTCCGGGCAGACTGTTCGTGGGGTGGGGACAGACCCAGGGCCCAAGCAGCCCTGTGAGGGACAGGGTGTAGGGCGGGCCTGGGGACAACTCTCAGGATGTCTGTGAGAGCAGTGCCCCGCGGTTTCTCAGTGCGGCAGAGATATGCGGGCTCTCACTGGGGGTGGTGGCAGGGGATTCCGGATTCTGAAAGTGCGTACTAGCAGATCTCAGCGTCTTGCTGAGGGAATCATCAAGACATTGTTTAAGGTAACTGATTAATTGTATATTAAATGTCTCAAATGAAAACATTCAAAAAGTTTAACATTTACAATCATTTTAATAATCCTCGATTTCAGTGAATTTCACCTTCATTTTAATTAATCCCCTTTTTATCAGTCCTCATTTCTGGGAAGAACTGCTTTGATTTCAGGTGTCTCTGATGAAAAACAGTTGAAAAGTAGATGAGATATTTTTATTATTAATATATTTAGAAAGATAAAGTTGTTTAGTTTTTTGGCCAAAAACACTGTTACATGGACACGATTTTATTCATTATTACAAAATAGTCATTTTTGCATCTTTACTCAAATCTATGAATGACCGAGTAGCATAACCCCAGCCTACAATTATTTTTTTATTACTATAATTGTTAATATTCAGTTGAGCCATACAGTTGAGGTTTAGAAGGCTTTGATAACTGAACTTCATTAAGGTAAAAAACAGTAAATCACTTCATTTCACGTTCTAGCATCCATAACAGATACTTGTACACACTTTTTCCAGATTCTGATGTTTGCTGAGTCAGCTGTTTCTTAACAAGACTGGTAAGCATCAAAAAATCTCCTACAAATGAGCTTTAGTAAGCTGCACGAATGTCTCATAACAAGAAATCTTCCATCAACAAATGAAAAATGGGCCTCCTTGCCCTGGCTGGTATGGCTCAGTGGATTGAGTGGTGGCCTGTGAACCTAAGGGTCACTGGATCGATTCCCAGTCAGGGCACAGGCCTGGCTGGGGTTGTAGGCCAGGTCCCCAGTTGGGGGCGTGTGAGAGGCAACCACACATTGATGTTTCTCTCCCTCTCTTTCTCCCTCACTTTCTCTGAAACTAAATAAATAAAATCATAAAATAAAAGAAAGTTGGAAAAAAAGAAGTGTCTCTTTAAAATAAAATAAAAACGGACGCCCTTTTTTTGAAATCTTACAACCATTTGAATATCAGTTGGAAGAGTTAAGTATCTGGGATGACTAACAAGATGACACCTGGTGAAGAAAACCTTTTCCTTGGGATAAAGGGAGGGTCGGGTTTCCCCATCAATCCTGATGTGCAGTCACGTGGGCTAACTCAACTAGGATACATGCTGCAGGTCGAAGGCTCTTGTCTTTGGTTAAAATACCATGATTATGAATTAAAGTGGTAAAAGAACACAATGTTTCAACAGCAGGATAGGTGAAAGCAAGGGATGGAATCAAAAAGATGCTCTTATTTTTACACTATAATTTCAAAAATGGATTTAGTTTATATGCAAAGTTGGCATTTTTAAGGATGGTGCAAACTGCACTTTAAAATCTGAAGTACTTGTCCCCCCTTTTATAATATAGTTTTACAGATGTTTTATCTTCAGTTCTGATTTATCTTCAGCTCACAGTGATTTATAACTTTTTTTTTTCACTGTAGGTTTTTCTATGCTTCAACTTTAATGCCAAATAGTTCATGATTTATAAGTACCAATCACAGGACCATGTATATTCCTTTATGGTCATAAGTATTCCCTAAAACTCCTACTTTGTAAGTATTTTTGACTGTTACTTATTTCTTTAATCAAGGCATACTTTACCTTAACATAAAGAGACCACCCACAATACTGAGACTTTGAAGAAAGTAAAAAAAAAAAAGCGAGAGCAGCCCCAGGCACTGGCTGGTGCCGACACACCTGGATTTGCAGTAGTTACCTGCCAGGAGCCGTGTAGACTGGCTGTACGTGAGCAAACAGCAGAGCAGACTCCAAGGTATAGCTAATGCGGTCAGATGCTGACATGCGCTACTACAAAGATCAAGGTCATCAGAGTTTAAAAGCTGTGGACGGCTTAGGAATCCTTTTCTTCTGAATTCTGCCCAGCTTCTTTCCCAGTATCTTTATTGTTTATTGGATGACATCTACAGAACCTGGTTGAAGGAAGTGTTTACTCTCAGTTACAAGTTAGGAATTTGTAGGAGTTCACTATCTTCTCTGAGGTGGAGGGATTATACAATTCACCTGTGTTCTCTTTCCTTTGAGGTTCTTCACGTTAGGATGTGTGTGTACGTAGGCAGGTACTCCTGGTTATGGGGTAGGCTTCATAGCTGACCACCCACAAACACTCCCAGCCAGCATACCGTGGGTTCACCCCGCTGTGTCTTCCTGCAGTACCCACCCACACTGGCTCCCCCTTGTTCTCCACTGCTGGCTACCCAGTGGGGGAGAAATCCAACCACTGTGAACACTGGACAGGAGTGCAAATTTAAGGTTTCCAGTCTCCAGAGGTGCAAATTTAAGCTTTCCAGTCTCCAGCGGCAGGCCCATTTCATCATCTGTTTCCTATCGCTGCAGACTCCCTTCAGTTCTCCCAGGGGCCAGCCCAGGTCTCTCCTCTTGCTTTTCCGAGGCACACTTCCTCCTCCACCTTGCCCCCGTAGTCCTCTTCTCTCTTGCCAATGATTTTGGGCATTAACACCTTGCAATAGACTGAATGTCTGTGTTCCCCTCAAATTCACATGTTGAATCCTAACCACCCAGTGTAGTGCTATCAGGAGACGGAGCCTTTGGAAGGTCATGAGAATAGAGCCCTCACGAATGGGACGAGTGCCCTCATAAAAGGGACCCCAGTGAGCTTGCCCTCTTCCTGCCATGCGAGGACACAAGGCAAAGATGGCAGTCTGCAACCCAGAAGAGGGCTCTCACCAGAACCCAACCATGCTGCCACCGCGCTCTTGGGGTTGAAGCCTCCAGGGCCGTGAGAAGTAAATTTCTGTTGTTTGTAAACCAGCCAGTCTCTGGTGCTTTGGTATAGCAGCCTGAGGGGTCTGAGACCTCATGAAGAAAAAAGAGGTCATCCAGTAGGAATTCATGCACCATCCCTTCTTTCTACTTCTAAATTCTCTTCTTCGATTACACAACGCAAATTAACTCACCCTTTCTAGGGTGCAGGGAAAGAGGGGAGAAGCACACTCTTAAATATACAACTTGTCCACCTCAGGTCCTGAAACATTAAAATGTGGAAAAAATGTTCATCTTAGAATAAGAAAATGGAGCATTTCCAACCCTGTTCTGCGCCCCGTGCTTCCCTCCAGGCCCCCCGTGCTGCCTCGGGGACCCCACTTCAGCGGAGAGCCCCGCCCCATTAGGGGGCCCTCCCTGACCATCCTGTCCCAAGGCAGTGGCTCTGCCCAGCGGTCACTTGTTTACTTTCTCCGCTTTGGCCTTCACAGCACTTCCCTTTGTAATGAGATTATTCACCTGCCTTCCTCCCACTAGAACCTTAGCTCCAAGAAAGCAGGGGCTTGTTTGTTCTCCACCAGGACCTCTGTCCCTAGATCAGTACCTGCCACCTACAGTCACACAAGACGTTAGTTACTAAATGAGTGAACTATTAACCTTCAACAGTGCTGTCTTGCTTTTTCCTTTGCTGTTGTTGAATGCACACCCACACAAATAAAAAACAAAACCACCGGCAAAATCCTTGGACTCCCTTTCCTCTTCAAGCTACTCCCCTATCCCTTCTTTTCAAGAGCAAAGTTACTTACTGTAGGTGGTGTATATGTTCCCTGTCTCTAGGCACCGACTTCTGTCCTTTCCTAATCCCCTTAAGCCCTTGAATTCTGGTATGAAGTATTAAAATGTCCTTCTGTCAGAAGTCAGATTGGATGCTTAATTTATTATCTCACTTAATCCTCCAGCAGCTCTTGATATTAATATCTTCAGTCCACAGATGCAGAAACTAAAAAGTTTCTTGCAAGGGTACAGAGCTGGTAAGTGACAGCTGGATTTGAATCCAGGTGGATTTCAACACACTGACCTTTCTAAAGTGTTCTGCAATTTATCTGTTTATGCTAGTCTCTTCCAACGGCTGGTATGTGCCACATAACCCATCTCCAGGTTGACAATAAAATAGAGATCGTACTGGCTAACCTTTTCCAATCACTGTATCACTGTTAGGAGGGAGAGTGCGCTGGTTTTTCTAACAGGGATGTACAGCACCGTTGCCAGAGAGGTAGGTAATGACATTTCCAGAGTGATTCCCCTCCCAGTGCCCAAGGTGTTACACTGGGCTTCTTACGTGTGCGCCTTCTTTTACAGAGCTCCTGATGAACAAATCAGACTTACACCAAAGTGGCTTTTTCAAAGCAACAATTAACAATAAATTTAATAATACTTCTAAGTACTGACAGTTTTTATGAGAAAAATGAAAAAAATCATTACTAAGTCTTTTATAATTTTAGAAATAACATAAATTTCCTAGATATTTTCTAAACCCATACTACCTGCCTTTAAAACTGAGGTCCCTGAAGAACATTGGGCCTGAATGAAAAGGTCTAAAAATGCAGAAAGAAATTCTAAATTCCTCATGTGCCTGTTCAGTAAACTTGATAAAGCACCAGGGCTGTGGCCTGTGGTTTGGATCTGGGGAATTTTCCATTTTTAGAAGACAACTTGCTCTACCCCTGAGAGAGCGGAGGTGGCCTTGGTTCTTCCACCTACTACGGATGAGCCTGAGCAGCACGATACCCGTTCGGGCCTTAGTTTCTCCCTCTACCAGGGAGGGTTACACGGGATTGTCGTTTCCCAAAGGGTGGTTCGCAAACCCTGTGGAGGGTCCCAGCGAGTCCTTCTCACACCAACACTAAGACGTCCCTTCCTTTCCCACTACGTTGGCCTTGGCAGTGTCATACTGACCAGCAAAGGGGAGAACCGGGTGACACTGTTGCGGCGCCTCAGCATGGACTGAAGCAGAGACAGCAAGCTGTCCAGCAGTCACATTCTCCCCCACACCCGCTCTCGGTGGAACAACAGAGAGGCGGTACAACATTTTACAAACCCTGATCCTGAGGTGCCTTCTTAAAGCTCTGAGCGCTGAAACAGAGGCTTCACAGGTGGATTTTACCAAACATTCAAAGAACTAACACCTATCCTCCTGAAGCTATTCCCAAACATTTAAGAGGAGGGAAGCTTTCCAAGTTCATTTGAGGGGGCCAGCATTATCCTAATTCTAAAACCAGATAAACAAACTGCAAAGAAAGAAAATTTTAAGCAAATATCCCTCATGAATGTAGAAGCTAAAGTCCTCAACAAAATATTAGCAAACCAAATATGGCATAACATTAGAAAGATCATACACCGCGATCAAGTGGGATTTAGTCCAGGGATGCAAGGTTGGTACAATATCTGCAGATCAATAAACGTGATATATCACATAAACAAAAGGAAGGATAAAAACTACACGATGAGATCAATAATGTTGAAAAAGGACTTGATAAAATTTACCACCAATTTACAATAAAAACTCTTAGCAAAGTGGGAAGAGAGGGAACATACCTGAATGGAATCAAGGTCATATATGACAAACCATAGCCTACACCATACTCAATGCAAAGTTACTAGAAGCATTTCCCTTAAGATTGGGAACAAAACAGAGATGTTTGCTTTCACCACTCTTATTCAACATAGTACTGGAAGTTCTAGCCACAGTATCAGGCAAGAAAAAATAAAAAGTATCCAATTGGAAAGGAAGAAGTAAAACTGTCATTATTTGCAGATGACATGATACTGTATATAGAGAACCCTAAAGATTCCACCAAAAAAGTACCAAAGCTAATCAATGAATTCAGTAAAGTAGCAGGATACAAAATAAATATCTAGAAATCAGTTGCATTTTTATATAATGAACAACCAGAAAGAGAAAATAAAAAAACAATCCCATCTATAATTCCATAAAAAAATAAAATACCTAGGAATAAATTTAACTAAAGATGTAAAAGACCGGTACTTAGAAAATTATAGACACTGAAGAAAGAAATTGAAGAAGATGCAAATAAGTGGAAGCACATACCATGTTCATGGATAGGAAGAATTAACATCATTAAAATGTCCATACTACTGACAGCAATCTCTAGAGTCAATGCAATTCCTATCAAGATACCAATGGAATATTTCATAGAACTAGAACAAATATTCCAAAAATTTATATAGAACCATAAAAGAACCTGAATGGTCACAGAGTCTTAAAAAGAAGAATAAAGTTGGAGGAATTGCACTAGCTGATCCCAAACTATACTCTAAAGCCATAGTAATCAAAAGAGCATGGTACAGGCATAAAAGCAGACATATAGATCAATGGAACAGAATAGAGCACCCAGAAATAAATCCATGCCTTTATAGTAAAATAATATTTGACAAAGTAGGCAAAAACACACAATGGGGTAAAGACACTCTATTCAATAAATGGTGTTGGGGAAAATGGACAGATATATGCAAAAAATAAAACTAGACCACCTTCATACCCCATACAGAAGAATAAACTCAAAATGGATTAAAGACTTTAAAATTTTAAACTTAAAATCATAAACACCCTAGAAGAAAATATAGGCAGTAAAATTTCAGACATTTTTCATAGCAATATTCTTTCTGAGACATCACATCAAGCAAGAGAAATAAAAGAAAAACTAAACAAACTGGTCTACATCAAACAAAAAAAATTTTACACTGCAAAGGAAACCATCGACAAAATGAAAAGACAACCCACTGAATGGGAGAACACATCTGCCAGTGATACATCTGATAAGGGGCTAACATCCATAACTTATAAAGAACTTATAAAACAACACCAACCCCCCAAATAATCCAAGTAAAAATGGGAAAAGAACCTGAATAGACTCTTTTCCAAAGAGGACCTAGAGATGGCCAAAAACCATATGAAAAGATGCTCGATGTCACTAATCATCAGAGAAATGCAAATTATTAACACAATGAGATACCACCTGTCAGAATGGCTATCATCGATAAATCAACAAACAACAAATGCTGGTGAGGATGTTGAGAATGGGGAACCCTCGTTCACTGTTGGTGGGAATGTAGATTGGTGCAGCTACTGTGGAAAGCAGTATGGAGCTACCTCCAAAAATTAAAAATGGAACTGCCGTTATGACCTACTGATCACACTTCTGGGAATTTATCTGAAGAAACCTGAAGCACTAATTTGAAAGAACATATGCACCCCATCTGTACTGCAGTATTATTTGCAATAGACAAGATTTGGAAGCAGCCCAAATATCCATCAGGAGAGTGGATAAAAAGCTTGAGTACATTTACACAATAGAATACTATACAGCTGTAAAAAAGAAGGAAACCCTACCCTTGTAACAGCATGGCTGGAAATGGAGAGCATGATGCTAAGGGAAGTAAGCCAGTCAGAGAAAGACAAGTACGTAAGATCTCACTCATATGTGGAACTGAATGAAGAAAATGAACCAAGAAACAAAACAGAGACAGTCTCATAGAGAGCAGGCTGGCGGCTGTGGGGGTGGCGGTTGTGGGACAGGTCATGGGGGGCGGATGACATAGCACAACATAGTGAATGCAGGACTAGATATAAGACATCAACCATTTTCAAGGAAACCAGACTTCAAAGATATTTGCAAAAAAGCAAAAATCAATGTTAGTCCTCTCATTAACCTTTTGTTTTGGAAAACAGCCATTTACATAAAATGTTATTTGTGTTAAGCTACAGTAAGCTTAACATAAATTTATTATCTTAAATGAACTCATAACTACCTGCTTTCCAGTTCATGGTCCCAAACACGGTAAATACCAATAGACACAACTGACACAAACAGTTGTTCCTTCAGGTCCTCAATAATTTTTGAGTGTAAAGGGGTCCAAAACAAACAATTTTTTTCAGATCTTTTGAAGTAGATGAAATCAAATATCCCAAGTTTTTTGAGATTCTATGATTTTTTTGCTGTGTGTGTGAATGAAATAGAAAATAAAATCTAGAAATGTATTGTTTTGGGCGAGTTTTTGTTTCTCTCACATTTTTTTCAAACTACAATATGGCAGATCCACACAACAGAGTTTTGAAAATAAAGTTAATGTATCCTAGTAAAAATGCCAGTTATAATGAAAATATCACCAGTGAGACAAGTGAGAATACAGATTTTATAATTAAATGCTTGAAAAAATCTTATAAATATGTAATGCTTCAGATATTTTACTTAGTTTGAACTTCTATTCATGAAATATGTTGTAAATTATATTTAAACCAAGGACATTTGTATTTCCCCCTCAATTTTAAGAAATATTATCACAAGTTTCTCCTGGTAGTATGCACTGAGGTTTGTCCAGAAAAAAGTCCAGCCATTGTTAACATAATGAGAACAGTTTGCGCGACATCAGTGTAACCTTGCAGCCAAGGAGAGTGGGCTGGAATGTGCATTCGTGAACAATGACGACTTCACTGTACTAGTCAGTGGGTGTGGCAGATGACATTGAGTGAGCATGTGTACTGTGTGGCCATTGCATTCAAAATGACTGAGTGAGAAGAGCAATGAGTCTGCATCACATTTTGTGTTAAGCTTGGACGTTCCTCCAAGGAAACTATTCAGACGATTCAGAAGGACACAGCTATGGACAGCTGGTGACTGGCAGCTTCATCATGACAATGTGCCGCTAATGCATCACGTCTCATACAGAGTTTTTTGGTGAAACATCAAATCACCCAGGTGACTCAGCCCCCTTACAGCCCAGATTTGGCACCCTGCAACGTCTGGCTTTTCCCAGAACTAAAATCACCTTAGAAAAGGACGAAATTTCAGACAGTTTATGAGATTCAGGAAAATACATGGGGCAGTTGATGGCAACAGGCAGAACTGTGTGAGGTCCCAAGGTGCCTACTTTGAAGGGGGCTGAGGAGTCATTGGCCTGTGTACAATGTTTCTTGTATCTTGTATCTTCTTCAATAAGTGTCTCTATTCTTCATAGTACAAAGCTGGATACCTTCTAAACACACTCTGTATAGTAAAATTGTTTTTCTTTTTTTGATATTGTTTTTTAGATAACTATTATTAACATGCATTCAAAATCATTTAAAATTATTTTATCAAAACCAAATAATCATTAGTTGCTGTTGCTAGTGTAAGTTAAATGTCAGAATTTCTGTAAATGTTTTAGGATTTTGGTGCCAATTAATTTAAAGACAAGAATACGCTTACCCCATCAAAGGCATCACTAGGTTTATTAATTTCTCTTCCTAGGAGTATTAGACTTTTACAAACATAAATGCCTAATCGATATTTTTGGCTAGCATAACATTCTAAATATCACTGTCAAACTTCTTTGCTTTTATTCCTGCTCAACTCATCACACCAGCCATCTGCCTAAATAAAGATGTAAGCATCTGCTATATGGCAACTGTCTCAGGGGCAGATGTTTCCATCCTGTGCTCATGTCACTGGGGCTGGATACATTATTTGAACAGATGTACACAATTGGAAAGTGTTGTGTCCCACAGTGAAATGTCTCCAACTGCTTTCTATCAACGTACATAACAGCTATTTGCACCTGCATTTATGTTAATGATATAAAGGCAGCAGGGGTCTGACAAAGTGAGATGTGAAGCTATGAAATATGTTTACATGGTTAATTGGAGTTTCTGAGAGACTCTGTTGCCAAACGGCCACAGTGACATTGACACATGCCCAAGCTGATCACCTGACTAGGAGCTTGCTTTTTAAGCAGTGGAAATGTGGCTATTCTCAGGACAAAAACACTCATAACCTGAATTTACTAGTAAGACTATTCCAACCTCTAGTATTTTATCTCAGAATAGGAAAATAACTTCCAGTATAAGGTCTTTTAGGCCACCCAGGTCATTTTCATTTTGCGAGGAAATGTCTATGGGTACGTGCGTGTTTTCCATTTGTACTTCTGTCAACAGCATAACATGCTAATAACCCATTGTGGTATTTTGCAGAGGTTATTGCATTGGAAAGTTCCAATTTCCAACATTAAGGAGTTAACCAAAACCAGCTTGAAAAATGTCAATTTGTACTTGGTCTGCAACATAAAATGGCACCAAAAATCCAAGAACGGCATTTACACCACTAGTTAAGATCAAAACGTTTCCATATGAATGTCACATATTTGGAAACATAATATTTTGGTAATACATGGGGAATGTTTCCCCCTCAGTAATGAGGTCACAAAGCCACGTTAACCACTAAATGCAAAACATCAAATTACAGTGGTTCTCCTTGCTACTGTGCACTAAATGTGAGGGCTGAAGAGCCAGAGTTTGCAGTAAGAGTTGTCTCTGTAGCTTTACTGAGCAAAGAACTTGTGGTTGCTTTCAAATAACATATTTATTACTTTATTAACTTGACATAGATAAAAATCAACTTTGCATGTAGTTATTCTGAGTTAAATGGCTTGGTTGGGGCATCATCCTGTAACCAAAAGGTGAAGGGTTTGATGCCTGGTCAGGGCACACACCCCAGTTGTGGGTTGATCCCTGGTCCTGGCATGTTCAATCCCTGTCTGGGCACGTATGGGAAGCAATCAAGCACTATTTCTCTCTCACCCTGATGTTTCTCTCTCCTTTCCTCTCTTGCGGAAAGGAATGAAAAATCATGTCCTCAGGTGAGGATTAAAAAATGTTACCCAAACTAACTTTTAGGCCCCAAATTATTCTGCAATTTATTCTGCTCGTCAACAGAGTTTCCAAGGTGCATTTATACACAGGTGATCCTCATTATTCATTCACAGATTATGTGTTTGCAAATTCACCTGCTTGCCTAAATTTATTTACAATCCCCAAATCCACACTGGTGGCATTTTTGTGGTTGGCTGTGGACATGTACAAGCAAAAAGTTTGAGTCACCTGATGTGTGTGGTCTTGGCAGGGTCGACGGGGCTCTGCCTTGTTGCAGCTCTCGTAAACAAGTGTCCTTTGTGGTACATTTAGTGCCACCTTTTTCATATGTTACCTTTCTGTGACTTCACTGTTTAAAATAGCCCTCAAGAATGATGTGCCACGCTGTCCAGTGTTCCTGAGGGTAAGAAGACTAAGTAATATGCTGTATGAAGAAAATACATGCTGGATAAGCTTTGTTCAGTCATGAGTTAAATGCTGTGTCTGTGATTTCAATGTAAAGGAATGAGCTATATAAATTACATGGGGTGTCTTTAAACTGAAACACACATAAAACTAGTTCTGTATTGATCGCTGATGAAAATGTGTTGTGAGCAGAGGCTCAGAGGTACCTAAGTCTTAGGAGCAACGGTTCAAAATTCGCCACTTCAGTGTTTCCGGTAACTGCTGCAAATGAGGAGAGTTGACTGTGTCTTACTTATCTCATTTGCCTGCTTCAGGGTGAGAATTATTATCCCCATTGGAAAGGAGAAGGGACTGAGGCTTTACTGATTTAACCAAGATCACCAAGCCTCAAAAAAGGGGAGAAGAATGACCAGAGCTCAACTGTCCAGCTCTCACTGTTTTTGCCCCAGAGTGAGAGGCGGGGATGAGAAGGGGCAGCAGGAGAAGAAAAAACAGGAAAGGAGCTTAAGACAGAGCTTTAATATCATGCTCGAAAAAGTGAGCTGTATAGTTAGATAACATGATACTGAGCCATGTTTAGGTTAAAACCTCATAAAATGTAAACTCTGCTTAGAGAGGCCGCCCACTTTTATTAACTGGGACTGAGCTATAAGAGAATAGAACGTAGTTGGTTTTCTTCTTCTCCCTTTGTTCTTCGCTCCTTGCCTCTCCAAAGACAATAAATGTTTCTTAAATAAACACACAGACCTGAGGACTCCAGGTTGGTGTTTCATTAAAAAAATAAAGACTAAAATATTTTCACATCATTTAAGTAATATGATTTAAAAATGTTTGAGAGTTTAAAGCATTTCCATCAAAATTTAATATGTATTTGATAACCCACTACTTGCCAGGGTGATTTAAGGCCTGCCAAAGACAGAAAATTGGTCAAGAAGTTTATAAAGAACCCAAATGATACTAAGAGTCATAAGTAAGGTTGCCCTGGCTGGGTGTGTGGGTTGGAGCATCGTCCTACGAAACAAAAGGTTGTGGGTTCCATCCCTGGTCGGGGCATGTACAAGAGGCAACCGACTGATGGCTCTCTGTCCCCCCAGCCCCACCCTTTCATCTCTCTCTAAAATCAATAAAAATCCTTGAGTGAGGGTTAAAAAATTAAAGAAATAATAAAATAAGGTCATTTTATCTAAAGTTAAAAAGAAATCAATTAACTAGCTACTCCAAATGTTCCTTACTTGAGTTCCACATGCTACCTTCAGTAATACCAAAATGCTTATGTATGTAAGATATATATTTTCATGTCTATAAGACACAGGAATATATTTTTAGGCTCTGCCATACTTATTTTAAAAGCATGTTATTGAATCAGAAAATCAGGGTTTTTTTAAACCAATCCAAATCTGAACTCACAGGACGGACAGTCCCGGCCCTGGCTCCACAGCTCGACAATGGGCAGGCTCTGAGAGTCAGCAGGGGAGGACGGTGGGTAAGTGCTCAGCTGACTGCACTGGTTCCACAGTGCGGGGGGCATTAGGAACACTGCGTCTTGCCTCAAGGCATCGGCTATCTTCTGACCCCCATCTCTTGTTACTCTCATTGAATAAAAATTGTGCTCACAATTTGTAAACTACGTTTAAACAACACACGTTATGCCAGAGCTGAGAAACGTCAGAAGGCCTGTAAGAGACCTTTCTACCTGCTGCAGACTCGCCCAGGAAATGGCAAAACCGAATGGTAAAGCCGGCGCACGACTAGGAGTTGGAGTGACTCCAGTAAAACGGAGCCCCTCTGGACGAACAGGAGGACTCTGTCCTGACCAGCGAACCGCGGGACCTGTTTTGACCACTGTGTGGGGACTAAAATTCATCCTGCTTCCTCCGAGGCGCGAACTTCAACCTCTAACTGCCATAGTCACAGTGAACTTCTCTCTGGCATATAAAAACCATAAATTGTTTCTGTCAGAGAAGCATTTGGCCAAGTTGCTCACTTGTCTGTTTCCTTATCTATCAAATAAATAAATTCATTTGCATTTTCAATCACTGTGGTGGTTTTGTCTTTTCCTTCAACAAATTTAAAGTGGAAGTGTCAACAACAGTAGTGGGCCTTATCACGTTGTTTCACACCCACTTCCCCTCGAAAATAGGGTTTAGCACTTGTTCAATTTGCTATTTTCGACACAAAATACTCACCCTTATATTTCTATTGGCTTCTCATTTGAAAATGAGAAATTATGGGAAAACCATCAATCTTGTCCCCAAATCCTGAATGCTCGAGAGGATAGACAAGTGTAACAAAGTAAGTCTAACGGGTCTGAAGGGTCTACACAGAACACCTCCCCACAAGTACGGACAGCAATGGTGCCAAACTACAATGGAAAGCTTTTAACACAGTGCGAATTACCGTTCGAGGGAAACTATAATGTTAACCGTCCTCATTCAAAATTAAAAAAAAACATTTAAATAAAGGGCACTAGAATTTCTAATTAGTTTCCCCTAGTTCTTTCCTAGCTTCAAAGGCATGAGCCTTGACTCCTAAATTCCACTTGCTTGAACTCTACACATGTGTTACTGCCCTGAGCAAATGTCATCTCCTCTCCGTTGTTTCCTGACCGGCCTCACAATTCTGGCTTCATCAGTCCTCCCTTCACCCAGGTTCCCAAAGTTTGTCACACTCACTTCTCATACAGCATTTGCCAGGCTTTGTTCCAGTTCATCGCACACGTGCCTGCTGTCCTAAGAGAATTCAGTTCTGCAGAAGCGCGGGCTCTGCCTGACGTGTCTCTGGCTCCCTCGGAGCACCTCACACAGCTCCTGGGAAGGACTGCCTTGGTGATCGCTGAATCTGCTTCCACAGTATGGTACTTTATTAGGAGGCAGTATGTGATGCACTAGATTTTCTTAAGCCTCGCACTTCTGCTGCTGATGTCCTACCTGAATTCTGTACATCGAGGTGTATGATACGTGTGCATGTCTACAAGTCTGAAATTCAAAAGTACCAAAATTTATAGATAGCCATCTAATTAAGAAATGGCATGCTCCCAGCAAACTTCTCAGGTTGCATAAATGATTGTATTTCATGACAAATATACACAAAATCATAATTTAAACATCTGGTATTTTTCTTCGTTAAAAATATTAATAGAATCCAGGCCACAGAGAAAGCATCTGACAGGCAAATGAGTAAATTAATGAATAATTGGGTAATTCTGAGGCTTCACATGTACCACACTGTTTTTCCTTACTGATATAATTTATCATGATATAAATTCTAATTTCTGCCTTATTTGGTTTAAACTAGTTTTAAATATTCACATGTGTTTGAATATTGAATATGTTTGACCAGAGAAGAAAAAGGGAAATGATGTAAAAGTAGGTTATCAGTGTTCCGTATAAATTTACAGTGTGATACCAGAGACAAACAGCGAGTTTAGATTTTGATTGATCCAGGTTCAAACCTTAGCTGACTCACGTAACAGCTGGCGATCTTGGTCAAAGTACCTGAACCTTCAAAACACAGATTATACCCACCATACCGTTAAGATTAAATGAAACAAAGAACGTAAAGTTGTAGGTAGAATGACTATAACACTGAAGGCACCTGACTGATTCAGCTCTTTTAGCTGTTATACCCCTCTCTCTCTCTGTCAAATTCTGGAGTCGGGGTTTCAGTGGCCTTTGTCTCAGAAGTGAGCGATGGAGAACTCACTAGAGCTAATAAAATCCTAGCTAGGCTTGAAGGTGTCTTATATTTTTGCCAAGTCAATGGAGGTAACTAAGCACATGCAACAGCTCAGAAAGGAAGGCACAAAAACTAAACAAAATCAACCCTGATGAGAAGCAAAGTAGGCAGGAGATGTGAGTGGTGACATGTTTTTTGTTTTTTCTTCCCTGTATTAGTCAGAATCCAAGTAGCTCATTGTTTAGTCACTCACACAGATTCACAACATTTCAGAGCTTAAAAAAATGTCTAGTATTATTGGCTTTACTAATAGGGAAGCTGAGGCTTAGGGGCAAAATAACGTGTCTGAGTTTCCATAGCCAGCTGGAGGCCGATCTGGGACAGCAGCCCAGCTCTCCTGACACTGGTCCCAATACTCTTTCTTCTAAGCACTCACACCTCTCCTCACTTGCTCAGATGAGGAAGGTGAGATCAGCTAGGAATCAAACGTCCACACCCAGCACTGCAGAAGATACATGCATATACCAGAAAGTATTAACGGGAAATCCACATTTTTAAATTTCTAGATAGGGTTTACTGTACTCCTTCTCATTCCCATCTCCTTTCTTGCCCTAGTGTTTGAGGCTGGATCTTGTATGAATCTCAAAAACTCTTATGCCCCCTTTGGCCAAATGTCAGGATAAGAACCAAGCTGCGGGTCTGCTCTGTGTTTACTTCCCACGGTCTCCTTGGGTCATGCATGGCCTTCTAAGACCAGTAGGCATTCCAAGTGGGAGACAGCCATGTCCAGCTCATTACATTAGCCTCCACACAAGGAGCCAGCCCAGGTATTAGCCACAACCACTAAGAACAATAGTCACCATCATCTTGTAAGTGCCTACTATGCAATTAGCAATACGCTGCGTGATTCACATATACTTACCCCTTTAATCCCCATATAACCTGTGGAGTAGGACTTCTTATCTTCGCTTCATAGATTTATAGATGAGAAAGCTTAGGTCAAGTGATATACCTAAGGTTATGCAGTTCAGTGGTAGAACCGGGTTTCAAACCCAGACACCACATTCTGAATAGTTATGACGTTACCCTTTTTCCTTCCTAGGGCAATCAAAGAGTGTTATCGCCAGGTAAGGGCTCTTTATCATAAGTTCACCCCATTCTCTAAAAGTTACACATTCTATTAAGGATGCCAAATTGTCACCAACAAAGACAATCATGTAGGGGCAAGGGAAAGACCTGAATTCCTCCTAAAAGTCAGAGTTCTCCCTTTATTGTGGTAAAAGTTTATTATTCTTTATTTAGAAAGGACTGTATCTCCACCTTCTGCTTTTCTGAAAGGTTCGGGAGCGCCTGTAAAATCATGATTTTCTTTTTAAAAATCATATGGAGGGGAAATAGCTTTTCCTTATGTTTCTTTTCAAATGAGTTTGGGAAGAAACAGGTCAAAGAAATGTGTAAGCCAATCCCCTCTCATGCCCTCTCTCCCTCCCCGTGGGCGCTGCGTGTATGTGCACGCATGCATAAGTGTGGATTATGTGGATGTGTATGTTCTCTCACTGAAATACACGTTGTTCTGCAACACTCTGTGATTTCATTTGCCACCTGCTACACCAGCTCATGGGCTGAGCCCTGGGAGCTCTGTGTGCAATGAGACGGTGCTGCTCTCACAGAGCTCTCAGCAAAGGAGACATGCCCTTAAATCCAGGGGCCCATACCAACTCAAGGAATTTTCCAGAGGAAATAAACTTTCATGTACATGAAAATTTTTTCTTGGTTCCAGGAAATAAGTCCCCTGTGGTTAGAGGACAGTGGCATTAAATGTATCAGCTTATATACACTTAAATAACATGCACCACTTATAACACACACATTACCATTTTCCTCATCATGGCTTACCTTACCTTGATCTTTTGGTGGTACTGATAAAGAATTCTGCATTGTGATATGTTTGACTCAAGCAGTAACTTCCCTAAAAATAATCAAGCACAAATAATAATTAGAAAATAATTGAGATGCCAAGTTAATACATATGGAAATATAAAGTATAAGCTTTTAAAAAAGTCTTTCTACTTATAATTATGTGAGTAATAAGGAATGGACCCAGGGGTGTCCAACCTGTGGCCTGTGGGCTGCATGTAGCCCAGGATGGCTATGAAAGGGGCCCAACACAAAATTGTAAATTTACTTAAAACCTGTTTTTTTCTCATCAGGTTTCATCAGTGTTTGTGTATTTAATGTGTAGCCAAAGACAACTCTTCTTCCAGTGAGTGTGGCCCAGAGATGCCAAAGGCTGGACACCCCTGGCACGAAACTATTAAGAAACTGATGTTTTTATTTCACTCTCATTTGCATACAGGCAGGTTTTTTTTTTAATGTACTGGCATGGGCCGGGGGAGGGAGTGCCAACGGAGAGGACTGTATCTGCATCTCTGGCCTCATGGGGACAGGGACGTGCGAAAGGAGGTGGGGTTAAGGTTTCCCTGAAAATGCCCTGCCTGAACACTGTTTCATATTGTCTGTTTAAGAAGAAATAACTACAGTGTTTAACGATACAGGTCAAAGTGGCATAATTGCAATATAATCATTTGATAAAATATAATTCAGTCATTAAAATGTGATTATGAAGCTTATGTAGTAACATGAAAATGTTGATGATATAATGCCCTGGATGAACATAGTAAATGGCGTACACACTAGGGTTACACCTATATAAAAAAACAAAGGCAGAGAAACACTCCCAACAGGAAATATGTTAATATGTATATTGGCATTGTGTTTAGTGATGAAAATACAGATGTTTCCCCCTCCATTTTAGCTATTTCCCAAATTGCCTATAATACCATTACATATTAATAAATTGTTTGAATATAAAAACAAGACAAAATAGTTGAAAAAATATAGGCAAATATTTTTATGAGCCTTCATAGAAGTGTTTCTTCTAAGCATGACACGAAAGACAGAAGCTATTAAGGCAGAAACTGATGAATTTGTCTACTTAAAATTTTAAATGTTTGTTCAATAGGAGATTAGACAAAATTAAAAGGTCTGACTTCTACTTCCAGCCAAGGCTGAGTAAGAGAGACCATATTTTCCCAACTTCCTGAAACAACCAGGACATACACAAAAGACACGAGACAATATTTAAACACTGGGCATCAGGTCACAAAAGCTGGTCTTTAAGACACAGGCGACAAATGAGATGAACCAACTACGACTGTGCTGCAGGAAGGGAAACACTAACGGGGACTCCCATAGGAAGGCAAAGAGGACAGGCGGGGGGTGGGGGGGTGGGGGGGCAGGGGGAGAAAGGGAGAGGGAGGTTGAGAGAGTGTTACCTAAATGTAACACCTACGACTATAAAATTTATATAAGGAAACTTTATGGCCTTACATCAGGCAAAAATATCTTGGGACATCTAGAGCACAATCCATAAAATAACTAATAATTTGGACTCTGAAATTAAAAACTTCCATTCTTCAAAAGACACTGTTAAGAAAATAAAAAGACAAGCCACAGAGTGGGAGGAAATAATTGCACACAATAAATATAATAAATAAATGATACCCAGATTACTCTTAAAACACAGTAAGAAAACAAATAAATGCAATTTTAAAAATGGGCAAAAAATCTGAAGAGAACTTCATCAAAAAAGATATGGCTTGCAAATAATGACATCAAGAGATGCTTAACATCACTAGTTATTAAAGAAATGTAAATTAAAGCCACGAAGAGATATTGCTGTATACCTATCAGTATGGCTTACATGGAATAAAAAAAGACAATACCAAGTGTAGACAGGGCTGTGGAGGTGGTGGGAGTCTACTGCGTGCTGGCGGCAATGCAAAATGACACAATTTGAGAAATAATTTGGTGTTCTCTTCAAAAGTTGAGATACACCTACAATGCAATCCAGTCAATTCCTTCCTACTGATCCAAAAGAGAAGAATATATCTACTGGATCAGAAAGAAACAAAAATAAAAAGACTGCAAATAATGGATGCTATCACTCATAGCAAGATTTAATGCAATATGCTTTATAAGTCATACATATAATTGTTTTTAATTTTAGTTAATATGTCATATTTAAACAGAGTTAATTAAAAAACGAGAGTTGGGTGGTTTCTGGAGAAGTGAGAGCCTGATGGAGGTGGCCATGGAAGTCTTCCAATCACCCCTGTTTGAGGACACCTAATGCAGACATTGCTTTGTCTTGGTTATGCTGTCTAGCCAGGGTTCCTACAATTGAATTTAGATCTTACAGAACGCTGGAAATCATTCACTCCATGATCAATAAGCTTGTTAACATTAACTCGTGGTGTGAGTACATGTGTAAATGCCTGCGCTTGTGTGTGTAAGTGGGCACTGTGCACAGGGCTGCAGTATGGACATTAATCTAGGTTGTTATTTCCAGGGAGTGATTTCCTAGAGCATTCCGAAGGGGACTGCAAAAGCCTGAAATTTATTTATTAAAAAATTGTGTCTTTATTCTCACACATTTAAACTTCAGTCACCTTCAAAGTACTCTCCATTTGATACAATACCCCTATCAAGACATTTTTTTCCACTGCTCAAAACAGTTTTTGAACTTGTGAATTTTGATGCCTTTTAGTGCTTCTGCTGTTTTTTGTTTCACCTCTTCCACATCTACAAAATGTTTCCCATTGAGGACTTTTTTCATCTGGGGAAAGAAAAAGAAAAGTCACTCAGGGCGAGAATGGGTGAATAGGGAGGGTGGGACATGGGGGTCATGCTGTTTTTGGTCAAAATCTGCTTAACACAGCGTGGTGTGTACGGGTAAGCTTGTAAATCACCCATCACGAAATAGGCAGATGTGTTGAAAGAGACTTCAAAAAATTCACTGAAGCTGAATGCAGCCTCTCACATGCCATCTGGTACACTGAGAGGTGTTCCCCAAACACTCACCTAACTAGTGGGGGAAGCCTGTACTACAAGGGGATGGGGTCCCCCTTCATTCATGTCATACATCACCTGACTGACACAATGTCATTTAAAAAATGTTATAATCTAATATATTTGCTCAGGAGAACTTGAAATATAAAAATGAAGTCTTTGGGTGTGTTACCATGGTAATTTATAACAGGTTATTCTTTACATACCAGTACTGAGACAATGCTACTAACCTACCACTGACCGGGAAGCTGCTCTTCCCACAGGCCTTCCTCTAGTTCTGATTCTACTGCGAGCTTGGGGCTCTTGAAACATTGCATGGCGGTTGTCCCACAGGTTTTACGTTTTAGGCCGGTACCAGAGTTGGCGAATCCACAGATGACATCTTCACCTGCACTGTATTCTACACCATACCCCTTCTGCACTGACTGCCTACCATGTGCTGGACTATAAGGTAATTCATATGCACCCCTTATCATCACATGAAAATTAGCATTATGATCTTTCAAATCAAGAAACTGAGGCTCAAAGAAATTAAGTAATTCGCTCAAGTCACTGAGAATGAGCTAGAATTAATTCCCCAGGTGTGTCTGACCCCTAAATTCACATATGTCACGCTCTCCTGTGTGCAGATTGCCCCCACGTCCCATCCTTCCTCCCTTTTTCTCCCTCACGTGCACAGGAACACATATAAGTGTGGACCAAATCAATGAAAATACAGGTGGGATGCTTTTGTATCGGATATTAGAATTAAAGAAAAATCAGTGACACAAAGAATGGAAGCAAAGTAATGGGGAGAAGTGATTTAGAGAAGTTAAGAAAGGAATGAACTTGATTCAAATAAAAGAATTTAAGGGGAAATGATGGTCACCTTCAAATATTTGAAGAGAAGTTACTTGGAAGAAGGATTAGAGGAATCCTATGTCACTCCAGTGGGCAATTAAAATCCTGAGACCCGTGAGGGAGACAGGTTACAAGAAGGCAAATTTCAACCAGATACAAGGAAGAACTTGTGAAACTGATTTCACACTATACTATATGCAATATTGATCTCTGTCACTAAAAAAATTGAAGGAGAAGTTGACAAAAACTTTTATTTTTCAGGCTTAAGAAAACAGCAAAGGAACCCCAGATATTAAAGAACTGAAAAAGCCCCCTTCTTTTTTTGTATTAAGGAAATGAAAATGGTCACAGCACAGAAAAGAAAAAAAGGAACTGCGTGAGTGAACATATAATGGTTAAGTATTCAATGCTGCTCTTGTCCTTTTATATATTTAGGTATTATTTTAAAACTTTAAATGCATTTGAGGATGAATTTTCCTAGCTTGTTTTAAGTAATTTCATATGCTCATTATATTTCACTATTTTTTTCACTTTTCAAATCAACTATATTGAGATGTAGTTTTCATACAACAGATACATAAAAGTCTATACCTGTGTAGTTATCACATTCTTTTTTCTATATTTTATGATATTTTGACACACCAGGGGCCTGGCTGGCTGGAAAGAGTGCCCCTTCCAGGGCTAATTAATCCTACAGAGAGCAAACAACTGACTCCTCTTTCAGATGCAGGCCATCAAAATCCAAGTCTAGTTCCCAACCATCTCCTTTAACTCTCACACAACAGGACAATACCTTCCCGGCTCCGATCATTACCCCAGGGCCAGGTCCTGGGCTAGGACCATGCCGTACCTGAGGACACTGAAATCATTCAAACTGGCCAATCTTGAACTGTCTTGCTCTACCTAGCTCTTCCCAGGGAAACCACAATAAACCCTCCAGGCCAAGCTGTCCCAAGACTAACCCAGGAACTGTCCCATCTGAATTTATGCACCCCCCCCCCAGGAACTGTAAATTATATATTCTTTCAAAGGCAGCTGTTTCTCTGTCTATAACCTTGCCATAACTGAGTAACACAACTCTGGAAATAGTTCAAAGAAAATATAGAACAATAACATCACCTCAGAAAGTTCCCTCATTCCCTCAAAGTGTTGCCTTGTCCTCTTTTACAGTCAATCGTCACCCCTCACCTGGCCCCAGGCAATCGGTGATGCTTTCCATCCTGATAAATTAGTTTTGCCTGTTCTAGAATACAGGATCATTTCGTGTCAAACTGTCTGTGTTCTTTATCGTGTGTATCAGTAGACCATTCTTTTCTATTGTTGAACAACACTGATACAGAGAGAGAAGATCGAGAAGGAGTAGGGTGGGGCTTTAGGAGTAAATTGCTCAAGGCAATAGTAAACGATCTAGGATGAGACTGACTGAGAAGCTGAATGCCTCCAGAACGCATGGAATTATGGGCCAGAAGATTTAAAACCAAAGGCAGAGAGAGACTCACTCTCTTTCTCTCCCTTGAGGATGCCTGGATGGGTCATGCTAGAGCCGCCTGCGCTTTCCAAAGGATGGTATTTTAAATGGGAGAAGGAAGTCTGGGTGCAGCCTAGGACTGGGCTGGCCTGGCAGAGGGTGGCGGGGTTCATTTCCTTTGGATGTTCTGGAGGGGATGAGCTCTGAGGCAGAGCCTGCCATTCTTCCAAAATCATGTAGCTTTTGTATATCATGTTGTTTTAGTTTATAAACTAACCTTACTGAAATAAGATAATTAAAAACAGGGGGAACTCAAGAGTTAAAGATTATAGCCTTAGTTGATAGGCCTGGGTGACTATGCTTGTGGAAAGCTGTTATTCCAAAGTTGTGTAGCCTTTGAATAAAGACTCCTCTCCTTTGCATCAAACCTCTGCTCCCGGAGTTTCGCCCTAAAGGGTGGCAGACACAGCAGGACCTCGCCTGCTGTTCATTAACAGTATTCCATCCTATGACTGAAATGCAGCTGTTTAGTCACTCACCTATTTATGGGCATTTAAGTTATTGCTCGATTTTGGCTATTATGAATAAAATTGCTGTAAATATTTATGTCCAAGTCTTTGGGTAGAAAAAAGTCATACCTCTTTGGTAAAAACCGAGGAGTGGAACCGCTGGGTGGTATATTGACTCTATAAGCAATTGCCTGTTTCCAAAACGGCCAAACAGTTATTTCATTGATTTAAAAAAAACTACTTCTTTAAGCAATGTGAAAATTTATGTGTCTCAATATCTTTACATAAATTAGAGGACTCAAATAACTTAAGCTCAGTTTTCTTAAAATAATGAAAGCTTACAGGACATAAGTCTAAGAGTAGTTTCCATCAATTACTCAATTGTAATAAAGTTTTACTCTTATCTTAATCTGTCCTATTTAAGAAAGAAATAATAAATTCTCAAATTGGTACCAATGGATTAGAAAATCTGAAAGATAATCTACAGAATAAATTTTGATCCATTTAAAAAATTCTAACTGCTTACATTAATATTTGCATTAATACAATGTATTAATATTTGACAATCTTCTTCCTTCCCTAAATGGTTGTATACTGCTAATGAATTGAATATAAAAGTATCTCTTTAAATTATAGGACTTCTGAATGTTAGCCAATGACAGTACATGCTTTGCAGATTCATCTGGGGGCCTAGTTTGTTTAAGACTCTCCCAGGCAATCTTTTTCTAGTGTACAGTTGCGGTAGCTTCAGAAGTAGTCCTATTTCCCCTAATTTTTCAGACTTACTGTTAAGGTGGTATGACCAGATGCTACTTATTGTTCCCCAAACCCAAACCCCTAAAAGACAAGACTGACACTTAATTTTCAGAGTCACAGTCCAGTGCAATTTCAAGTATGCGATGAGTTTAAAAGTAGTGGAAGCACCAGTGAACTGAGTGTGGAGATGTAGCTTTTTAATGGAAACTTCGTACTGTGTGACCTTGGCCAAGTCAATTCATCTTTTTTCTGTCTCAGATTCTGGTCAAGATGGTAGAGTAGGTAAATGTGGTACTTGCATCCTTCCACGACTGAGCTACACAAAAACCATCAGTGAGATCCTCCTGACGTCTAGCTGAACAGAAGTCCTACACCTAAGGAGAGTGGCCGGAGGGACTAGTCCCACACCAATGTGTGCTGGTTAAACACAGGGAAGGTATCTCAGCTTCGGAGGGTATCTCAGCTCCATCACCTCACATAGTTACTTTCTGTGTGTGTGTGTGTGTGTGTAGAGAATACTTTATTAGCAGCTGTCAAGAACACAACACAGTCTTACTGACTATAGTCACCATTCTGCACTTTATACCCTCTGAGCTTGTTCATCTTACTTTCCTCTGAGACAAGCACTTCTAATTCTTAGAGGTGATTCTGCTGGTATTTATATCTCCCTATCTGTTGATAAAATGCTTATAATCTTATTTCTTGCTTGTTCAGTTTTAGGCAGTATCTAATCATTCCCACTGTGAAGGATGAAGATATATCTCTATTTCTCTCTCTGTCAACAAAATTTTGCTTAATAATTTCTCTGCGTATAAAATTCCAGGTTGAGAGGTTCCAGCCAAGATAGAGGCATAGGTAGAAATGCTCTGCCTCCTTGTACAACTAAAAGAAGGCTAGCAACCAATTTAAAAACAATATAACCAGAACTGCCAGAATAGCAATCTGTATGGAACTCTGACAAACAAAGAGTTAGAGAAACATTCATCTAGACCAGTAGGAGGGGCGGAGATGGGGAGGCCAGATGGGCAGAGAGGACTTGTGGCAAGACAGAGGACCACATGGGCGAGGAGGCGCTGGCTCACCAGCAAACTAAAGACTCAAAACCTCTAGCTGTAAATACTGTAGGGGTTGCAAAGATGTAAGAAACTCCCAGTGTCACGAGAGAGTTCCTTGGAAAGTGGGGCTAGAGTGAATTCAGTGAGTGGCATTGTTCCCTCTCTGACCCCTCCCCACAGACAGTGTGACAATACAGCAAAGAGGGTTGCCCCGCCCTGGTGAACACCTAAGGCTCTGCCTCTTACAACTTAGCTGGTACACAGAGACAAAGAAATATGACCCAAATGAAAGATCAAAGCTCCAGAAAAAGAGCTAAAGGACAAGGCGATAGATAACCTATCAGTTGTAGAGTTCAAAACACTGGTAATCAGGATGCTCACAGAACTGATTGAGCTTGGTCACAAAATGAAGGAAGTAATAAAAGCTACCCAAAGTGAAATAAAGCAAAATATACAGGGAACCAAGAGTCATGGGAAGGAAACTGGGGCTCAAATTAGCAATTTGGAACAGAAGGAAGAAATAACATCCAACTGGAATAGAATGAAGAAACAAGAATTCAAAAAAATGAGGAGTGGCTTTGGAACCTCCAGGATAACTTTAAACATTCCAACTTTAAACACTTAGGGGCTGAATCATAGGGGTACCAGGTGAAGAAGAGGAAGAGCAAGAAATTGAAAACTTATTGGAACAAATAATGAAGAAAAACTCCCTAATCTGGTGAAAGAAATAGACTTTCAGGAAGTCCAGGAACCTCGGAGTCCCAAATAAATTGGATCCAAGGAGTAACACAGCAAGGCACATCATAATTAATATACTCAAGATTAAAGATAGTAAGAGAATCTTAAAAGCAGCAACAGGGAAGGAGAGAGTTACCTACAAAGGAGTTCTCTAAGACTGTCAGCTGACTTCTCAGGAAAAACCTTACAGGCAAGAAGGGGCTGGGAAGAAGTACTCCAAATCATGAAAGGCAAGGACCTACATCCAAGATTGCTCTACCCAGCAGGGCTTTCCTTTAGAATGGAAGGGCAGATAAAGTGATTCCCAGATAAGGTCAAGTTAAGGGAGTTCATCATCACCAAGACCTTATTATATGAAATGTTAAAGGGACTTATCTAAGAAACAGAAGATCAAAAACTATGAACAAAAAATGACAACAAATTCATAACTATCAACAACTAAACATAAAAAAAAACCTAAGAAAGCAACTAGGACAGGAACAGAACCACAGAAATGGAGATCACATGGAGGGTTATCAATGGGGAAGGGGAGGAAGAAGAATAGGAAAAAAGGTATAAGGAATAAGCATATAAAAGGCATGGGTAAGTTAAGAGTAGTATAGGAGATAGAGAAGCCAGAGAATTTATATTTATAACCCATGGGCATGAACTAAGGGGGGCTGGGAAATGCTGGACGGTCAGGCGGGGGCTACAGGGTGGAGGGGGCAAAAAGGGGAGAAAAAATTGGGACAACTGTAATAGCATAATCAATAAAATATACTTAAAAATAGAATAAAAAAATAAAATTAAATTCCAGGTTGATATTGAGTCATGTTCCACTTTCTTCTGGTTTCCAAAGTTGGTGTGAAGAAATCTAAAGCTACTTATGATCCTTTGTAATCTGTTTTTATGTTTTTCTCTATGGAAACAAGGTTTGGAAAATTCACAATGAAGTGTTCCAGCTTATTTTCATTCATTTCCTAAGTGGACCTCATCAATCTGGAAACTCTTGTATTTTAGAAACTGGGATATTTTCTCTACTTATTTTTCTGAGATTTCCTAATTTACTTTACTCTGCTCTTTCCCCCTGAACTCTTATTATTTAGGTGTTTACCTTCACTGGACAGTTACATATATTTTCCTTTTTAATCTTTTATCTTTTATTTTTGCTCTTTCTGAAAAAAAAAATTCCTCAACTTTCCCTTCCAGTGTTTTAATTGAGTTCAGTTGTCATCTTTACCCACTAGTTCATGAATGATCTTTTTAATGTAAATCTAATTGTGTTTTGTCTATGCTTCAAGTCCTCTGGTGGCTCCCTGTTGTCCACAAGATAAAGCCCAACCTCGCGTGACACACGAGGCCCTTCACACACTGTCCTTCACACATCATCACCACTAGACAGGTCAGCTCTCATACGCCTCCACAATTATTCATGCAGTGGCCTCTCTTCCCTATACAACTGCTACTCAACTTTGCAGAGTCTACCTACCTGGACAGTTTGAAAAATTCCTTTTGTTGTGTCCATGATCTCCTCCCAATACTCTTTGACTGACTCTGTCTTAGTATGTAGTAGCATGTTTAAATTGTCTACTTTTCCCTTAAATTTGTAAGTTTCCTGATGCCAGGGACAATCCCATATTTATCTTACTCAGAAGTGACTTTGTATATAATGAGATTTAATAAATATTTACCAAATTAATAAGTGTGAATAATCCTGTCAAAACAAGAATACTAGAAATTATTTACCAATACTTGCACAGTTCCATCTAGTGCTTCTCATGCCATTTAAATATTTATTTTCTAGAAGTTTCTAAAATTCTGAATCATTTTTTAATGAACAGTAAGTCTGAAATGTGAAGCAATGCCTTATTAATTATGCCATTGCTCTACTGTTCCATAACTTAAAGTGACAGAACACTGCAAATTTTTTCAGCAATGGCCCTGGCTGGTGTAGCTCAGTGGATTGAGTGCGGGACTGCGAACCACATGATTCCCAGTCAGGGCACATGCCTGGGTTGCGGGCCAGTTCCCAGCTGGGGACTCACGAGAGGCAACCATACATTGATGTTTCTCTCCTTCTCTCTTTTCCTTCCCCTTTATAGATAAATAAATAAAATCTTAAAAAAAATTTCAGCAATGAATTTCCTTTGATCTCTACTGATTGCCTGATTGTATTTTTCAAGGGACTGAGTCACTTCGAAAATGATTTTAAAATTCTCTTGTGTAAATGTAAAACATTTCCTAGTTTCTTCCATATCTCTAGTCAGGCCTGGGGTTTTTCAAAAACAACAGTGCTTTAGGTGTCACTGCCCACAGGTAGCAAGTCCCAGGAAACAGCGATTTCCAACGTTATCTATCAACCCAATTTGTGGACAATGCTGCTGTTCCACTAAAAGGTCCCTGTGAGTTTTAGTTAAGTCAAGAAAGACCCAAGGTTTAGGCGAGTTTTAACACACAAGTACCCTTCCACTTCTTATTTATTCGAATGCAGAATATACAAGTGTAAGACAAACATTTGGTTCTTTCTACACTAAACAAAGCATCCTTGGGATTTCCTGCCTGGCTTCTCCGTGCATAAGAGTGAAGAGGTCGATCAGGCCATGAGGTTACCATCATGATGAAGACGAAAGCATTTCAAAAAAGAATTGAACCACTGGTAACAGAAGACACTGGGGAGGAAAGTAAACACCACAAAATAAAGGGGCTGTCATTTACATGTCCATGACATAAATACAGATTGTGAATCTTCATTATTTCTTTCCCTTCATTCTGGCTGCCAGTGTTTCAATCAGTTTGAATTTGATTCATTACTGCTAACGTATCTACACTCTGTCACAAAACCATCTTTGAACTAAGCAGGTTAACAGAAAATTGATGTAACATCATTTTGGATTCCTGACATTCCTTTCATCTCTTTTTCTTTTCTTTTTTTTTTCAGTAGTTGACTAAATGTTATTAAGGAACATTTGGTTTTCCAACATAATAATAATTAACATTTGTTGACCATTAATTTGTCACAAGGCTCTACATTTTTAAAACTCATTTCATCCTAACAGAACTCTAAGATTAGCACTGTTATTCTGTTTTATAAAAAATTTCCTTTCCCCCTTTTAAAAAATCTTTAGAAATCTAGTTTTAGAGAGGGAAAGGGAGGGAGAAACATCAGTGTGTGTTTGCCTTTTGTGTGCCCCATACTGGGGACCTGGCCTGCAACCCAGGCATGTGCTGTGAATCCAACTGGTGACCCTTTGGTTTGCATCCCAGCACTCGATCCACTGAGTCACATCAGCCAGGGCTCATTTCATCTCTTAAAGCGTACCTGCAGCAAAGCACCAAAGAATTTTGGTTTCATCACCAGAGACCAACCAGTGGACTTTCAACAAACTCCACTTTCTGCTTCCATTGTAACCTCCTCACAACATGGCCACTACGGCCCACTTTACTCTCAGCTCTGCTTCCATCTCTAGCTTCTTCCTTTTTTACTAAGGTTTCTGCACTAAATTAAAATCCCATCAATTAGCTTTACAATGACTGTTCAATTAAAAAAAACACTGCTCTATTTCCTGCTAACTTCATCCATGCTTTATATTTTTCATGTTCTTGCGGGTATATGAACTGCCCCTTAATGAATGATTGTGGTCATTTTTCTTCCTTTTTTAAAGTAATTCAAAACTTCAGCTTTTCCCTGGAGCACTCTAATCACAGATTTACCTTTTCAGCATTACCTACATTAAAAAAAAATTCCATGTCCCCAATGGCATTTATCTAACACTTAGGTTACCATAAAATGATTCTCTCCAACATGGAGAAAGCTAAATAAAAATGTACATGCCTCCGTCGTATTCTATAACACCAATTCCCCTCCTTGAAGGCAACAACTCTTAGTGCCTTTGTGTGGGTGTACTTCCAGAAACAGTCATCTGTGTGTTTACCAACTAACATTGTTAATAGAAGAAGAATGATTTGCATGACATCAATGTAAGCTGGCAGCCAAGAAGAGTGGACTAGAATGCACATGTGTGAACACTGATGACTTCACTGTACTAGTTAATGGGGGCAGTAGATGCCCTTGAATGAGCATGTGTACTGTGTGGTTGTCGCATTTAAAATGACTGAGCAGAGCAATGACTCTGCATCAAATTTTGCACTAAGGTTGAACATTCCTTACACTATTCCATACACTATTTGGAGGATTCAGAAGGCTATAGCTACTGGTTGGGCAGCTTCATCATGAAAACATGCCTGCTCATGCATCAAGTCTCACGTAGAGTTTATTGGCAAAACATCAACTCACTCAGGTAACTCAGCCCCCCTACAACCCATACTCAATGGCCTGCGACTTCTGGCTTTTCCCCAAATTAAAATCACCTTTGAAAGGGGAGTGATTTCAGACCATCAGTGAGATCCAGGAAAATACAACACAGCAGCTGATGGAATTGGGAGAACTGTGTGAGGTCCCAAGGTGCCTACTTTGAAGGAGACTGAGGAGTCATGGTCCTAAGTGCAATGTTTCTTGTATCCTGTATCTTCTTCAATAAACGTCTCTATTTTTCATATCACATGGCTGATACCTTCTGGACCTTCTGGAACTCTTAAATGCTCTACCCCTCTTTCTCCTCTCTCCAAATCACATTAGATTACATTAGATTACATTAGATCTTTCTCCTCTCTCCTAATACATTAGATCTTTCTAATACATTAGATCTTTCTCCTCTCTCCTAATCAGATTTCTCCTCTCTCCTAATCAGATTAGATTACATATGCTACCATTTTTCACTAATATATTTTAGGAGCTCTCCATATCAGCACTTATAGATCCTCTTAATGCTTTTTAGAGACTGTAGAGTATTTCATTGCATGGAACCACAATTTTTTTTTATTTAACTCTTGTTCAAGTACAGTTTTCTTTCTTGTATTCCCATCCCTGCCCCATCCCAGTGCTCCCCACCTCCCTCCCATCTCTGCCCCCCACCTTAGTTATTGTCCATGTGTCCTTTATACTTGTTCATCTGAGTCCTTCCCCTTTTCCCCTGTGATTCTCTCCCCTCTACCCTCTGGACTCTGTCAGCATGTTCTGTATTTCAGTGTCTTTGGAACCACAATTTATTAATCACTCACCTGCTAACTGGCAATGACACTGTTCTCAGTTTTTTGCGCTTACAAAGCTGCACTGTGCATTCTTATGCATGCATCTCTCCTGACAAGTATAAGGTTTATCTGGGCTGATGTAAAATTTTTATAGATACTGCCAAATTTTGATGCAATGAAGTACTAATTTATTCACCAAAGTATGAGAGTGCCTCAAAACCACTATCTGCAAAAAGTACCACAGGAATTTTTCAATCAACTGTTGAAAAACTTCACAAATTCCAGCATGCCTGGATATTTTTCTCAACTTCAGTTGAGTGTGCAAACACTGCTCTTCGTTGAAACATAGAAACCCTGACAATAAAATAAACAGCAAGTGTCAGTCTCAAGGATCGGAAGGGTGATTGTTTATGGAAAGTCCCTGACAGACTAGGAAAGGGAAAACAGTTAGTGCGAAATAGCGTGGCTGCCCAGTGTCCCCAGAGGAAGTGGGCACCGGTGTCACAGAGCTGGGCTGGGTAGTTCGTGTCAGCACGTTCTGGCGATGACAATGGAAAGACAAAGTGATTTCCTAATTGAAAAAGATGTCCAGATTTTGAAAAAGAGGAGGAAAAAACTCTGCATATTTTAAAAACCAGGCTTATAAAAATGTTTTATCTTGAAGAAATTATAGAACGTACAGTATAACTTAATAGATAATCTTAGGGTGGTGCCCCCTTGGCTAAAAAGAAAGCATCCTGACTGAGGGGCTACCAGCTGAAGATCAGGTGAACCCAATTAACTCATTTTTACGTGTTCGGATCAGTGGTTTATTTTAAATGTACACCACTCCATAAGTCCTTTAGGGTACCACATGGAAAAACCATAAACAAGCTATGAAGGTCATGACATTAATTTTCTTGTCATTCTCATGCTTTAAATAGGCATCAAAAAACTAAAAAAATCTTGTCCTCTGGGAAGGAAGGCAAATCTGAAACCAATTATTGTAATACTATTAAATTAAACACAGTGACCCTAGCTAAATTTATTTTGGTACCTTTTGTTAATGAATAAACCTTCCCAAAGAAGATTACAGCATCCTCTCACAGAGCAAAATGACTCACTAGAGCGGTGGTCCCCAATCTTTTGGCACCAGGGACTGGATTTGTGGAAGACCATTTTTTTTCCTGGACCGGGGTGGGGGACGGTTTCAGGATAGCTGGAGCATATCACAGTCGACAAACTCACCCCTGCTGTGCGCCCCAGTTCCTACTGGGCAGGGCTGGGGATCCTGGCACTAGAGGATTAGCGGAAGAGGGTAACCACGCAAAAACCTGAATTTCACGTGCCTAAAGCTTAACCAAAAAGCTTAATAAGCATCCATGGAATCTCTGTTCAGGGAGTGCTGCACCTGCTAGAAAGCCTGTAAATACCTGACGAGACTACTCCACCAGGAGTCCTATCTGTTTTCACTTGTTTTTTGTTGTCTAGTATTTCTTCTATTTTGTCAGCTAAGGACTAGCTCTTAACAATTGCCACTTATTTAAACCTAAAAGAGCCCTGGGTAGTGTAGCTCAGTGGATCGAGCGTGGGCCTGCTAACCACACGATCAAAGTTCGATTCCCAGTCAGGGCACATGCCTGAGTTGCAAGCCAGTTCCCAGCAGGGGACTCATGAGAGGCAATCATACACTGATATTTGTCTCCTTCTCTCTTTCCCTTCCCCTCTAAAGATAAATAAATTTAAAAAATCTTTTTTTAAAAAACCTAAAAGAAAACAAAGGGGTGGAAAATATCTCAATAGGTTCTTTAGGTTTCCAAGACTCAAATTGCTTTAGGTGTTTGGAAGATAAGATGGTCAACAGCAAAAGCACAGGAAACAAAAGTAAAGACAGACAAATTGTACTACATTAAAAAACAACTTCTGTGCATCAAAGGAAATAATCAAGTGAAAAGGCAACCTATGGTATGGTAGGACACATCTGCAAACTGCATTTCTGATAAGGCAGTAATGTCCAGAATATATACAGAACTCCTACAATTCAACAACGAAAAGAACAACAGTCTGACTAAAAATGGAAGGACTTCAATAGACAACTCTCCAAAGATGATAAAGAAATGGTCCACACATATATAAAAAGACTCTCAATATCCCTTACCATTAGGGAAATGCAAACGGAAATCATGGTAAGATATTACCTTATATTCATTAGGATGGTTGCTACGAAAAAAAAAGAATAAAAATGTGTGGGTGAGTATGTGAAAAAATTGGAACCTTTATGCACTGTTGGTGGAAATGAAAAATGGTGCTCCTATATGGGGGTTTCTCCAAAAATTAAAAATAGAATTATCATATGATCCAGTCATTCTATCTGGGGATACATAAAAAAGTAAAAGCAAAATTTCAAAGAGATATATGCACAGCCATGTTCATAGTAGAATTATTTACAATAGCCAAGAAGCAACCAAGAATCTGTCAACAGATGAGTGGGTAAACAAAGGTACTGGCCATACATTGTGGAATACTGTTCAGCCTTGAGAGGACAGGAGAGTCTGACACACGCTACAACACAGATGAACCCTGAAGACATTACACTGAGTAAAATAATCCAGTCACAAAGAAACAAGTACTCTGTGGCTGTACTTACATGCTGTATCTAGAACAGTCAAATTCAGAGACACAGAAAGTAGAACTGGGGTTGCCAGGGGCTGCGAGGAGGAGAAATGGAATTGGTTGTTGAATGTGTAAAGTTTCAGTTTTATAAGATGAAAAAGTCCTAGAGGTGGGTTGTACAACAATGTGAATATACTTAACACCACTCAACTTAAAAATAGGGTAATACATTTTGTTGTGTGTGTTTTTTTACCACAATTAAAAAAAAGTAAATGTGACTGTACTAGTGCTAAAAAACACAGGTCTTATAAATGACTAATTTTGGGTAAAAATGGCAATGAATCAGGAGGTTTTACGAGGACAGATCTTTAATCTTTATTGGAAGCACACTGTACTTTCGCCGGGCATATATGTGTTCAACTGAGAAAAAAAATAAAATTAAAGAATACTTACAAAATATACATTTATAGTAGACAAACATCTATGTTAAAAGAAATATCGCATTAAGGTACTATATAGGTTTTACTAGTTTTACTAGGTGATAGAGTATTTTCTTATCTAGCATTACACACTTAACTTCTGTGTATATTTTTGAGGAACATAATTTATACAAAAGTAAATATTGACTATAAACAGGAAATCTCAGCCTAGGGCTCCTCAGGACACAGGCTATCAACACAGCTACTTTCTATTTCCCCCAAACACGAATGCCCCACGTTCTCTGGTGAGCATATCAGAGAGGCAGGGAGTTTCTTTGTTCGCACTACTTCAATCTTAGCAGCTGACAAAAGACCAGTGTCACGGGGAAAGTACTTCACTACATAACATCTTGGCTCCCCTCAGCGCACTGCCACTCCAGCCACTGCCACCCTTCCTCCCCGGGCTCAGAGTTGAGGGAATAAAATTAATTTAAGTGGTTCCAGATTAAAACAATTGCAGGCACGCCAGAGACTGGCTGCAGACCCTTCAATTAGCTTTGAGATTAAAGGAGCAAGGGCAGGTATTCTCGGGCTTCCCAAGAGTGGGCTCTGTGTTTACAATGCCGACAGTGAGACGAGCAGGCAGGCATCAGAGGCTGGGAGGCAGAGCTCGGGGGCATGCAGGGCCTTGTGGGGCTTCTCTTGGGAACTTTCAGTGATACTGTAAGTATCGAAGATGCTGCAGATTGTACACCTACAGATTATATTCTCTAACAGTCACACAGCATGACATTCAAAACGGAAATACAATTATTGAGAAATCTTTTCTCATTTTGGTATACAATCTTTAAGACTCTACAAAATAAATTGGTCGCTGCTATAAATTCATTAAGCATTCAGTTTCCCAATAAACAACTGAGAAGACTATTAATTCAGTCTAACTAAATAAAGTCATATAAAATAAAAGGACAATGTTAAAGAATAAGAATTTGCTAAGGGGAACTGCTTTTGGAAAGAGGAAAATCAGTAGGCACATTTACAAGGGAAATTAACTTTCCACTGTATCCTCTTTTGTAAACCTTTTGAGTATCCTACCTCCTGGGTGAATGACCCAAATCGACATTATCAGAGATATGGACGAGGACACTGAAGCAGCTCTAGAGACACAGAGGTTCTCAGTCAAGGCTGGAGGGAAAGATGTCCAGGAAAGAACCTTCAGTGAAGCAAACTGTGGAACAGAGGCTGTACTCTGCCCCGCCTGTCTCTAAGTCAAGGGTGAGTGCCTGTGGCACTTGGGCTGGTGGAAGTTCCCCTCCATTTCCGTATATGGTGTGCATGTATGTATATGTGAGCGTGTACATACAGCTGACTCTTGAACAACATAGGTTTGAACTGTGTGGGTCCATTAATATGCAGATGTTTTTCAATAAATATATTGGAAAAATTTTGGAGATTTCCTTACTGCCATGAAGCAATTGTATTGATTACATGAGGCTACCTAAAGCCATCGTATTACTGGGGTTTTTTTATTACTAATGCATGAAGTGTTATATCTGTAAATAAATATGAATTTTTCATGTTATCCTTTGGTTTTTATTGTGTTAGTACTATGTATAACATCTACAGTGTTTTACATCATGTAGCCAATATTAACGTAAGTACTGGCAGATGGTTCACCCTGTAAATAGATGATAACAACTTACAGTACTGACACAGTACAGTACTGTACATGCATTTTTCTTCCTTAGGGTTTCTTAATGAAATTTCCTTTCCTCTAACTTTATTATAAGAATACAGTATATAATACCTATAACACAGACAGTTAATTGGTTGCCTATATTATCAATAAGGCTTTAACCTACAGTAAGCTATTGTAGTGAAGTTTTGAAAGAGCCAAAACTTGTGTGCAGATTTTTGACTGTGCAGGGGTGTCAGTGCCCCTAACCCCCACATTGTTCAAGGGTCAACTGTACATACAGATCTATTTTTATGTTAAAAAAATAAGTAACTGTTCTAAAAGAAACAGAAAAATACCCTAATTAGAATCTACATTAAAAATATTTTTGTTCAAGAAGGACAAACAGATATTTTGATTTTCAAGTAGTAAGTGAATGAACTAAATGGTAGTCTTTTTCACTTTTTGTATTTTCCTCATTCCAAATTCATGGCGACCATTCATTCGTCTCAATAAATAATTTTCTGTCAAAATCAAATGCACACAGTTCACCAGTTAACCATTTTTATCTGTCAATAAAAAGCAATTAAATACATTGTGTCTACCTCAAGAAGATAGACATTAGATGTAATTTCTTAAAATTCTTGTTTTGCCCTGGCTGGTGTGGCTCAGTGGACTGAGCACCAGCCCATGAACCAAAGGGTCATGAGTTTGGTTCCTGGTCAGGGCACATACCTGGGTTGCAGGGCAGGTCCCTGGCAGGGGCATGGGGGGTGTGCCATAGGCAACCAGTGTATCTATCTCTCATACATCAATGTTTCTCTTTCTCCCTCCCTTCCTGTCTCTCTAAAAAATAAATAAATCTTTCAAAAATTCTTGTTTCAATACCTTTGTTAAATTCAAAATAATTTCAGCTTAGTAACAGACCTTTAGCTAAGGATGGATTTTCAAAATCAGCACAAAATGAAAATATTTTTTCCTAAAGAAACAATGTTGTGTAACTTCCCCCAACTAGGTTAGTTCCTCTTAGTCTATGTCCCTACTGTACAACTTAATTCTCCTTTCCCAACACTGATTGTACTTATATAATTCTGGTGTCTGTCTTTTCTGACAGACTCAAAGTTCCGCAAGGGCAGGTTCCAAGTCTGTCTTGTTCCCATTAGCCACAGGGCACAGAGGAAGAAGTCTTCCAAAAGAATCTGATGAATATACTTTGAAAGATATAAACCTAAACCAAAGGAGTGGTAAGATTTACAGATATTCAAGGGCAAAAGAGACCCTGAATGAAGATTATGTAACCAATCAAACAAGAAAGATCTACATCATAGTTAAAAATAGCGTAAGGATAGAAGAAAAAGTTATTTGCCTAAACAATTAGTCTGACAAAATGAAAGCATATGTTCTCTATGCAAAATTACTAAAAGCCTCCAGAGTTTTGCCTGTCTTATAAATATTATTAGGCCCTGAGTCACAAAATCTTGAAAAATATCCACTAGTAACTTCCAAAATGGAATTATAACGCTATATTCTCAAGGTATGTTATTATTAAAAAAAATCGCCTTATTAGCAGACTATTTCAGAATTCATTTTATATTAAGGAGCTTTTAAATAGAACTATGAGATGGTAAATATCCTTGAACACACACACACACACACACACACTCACACACACAGAGCCAGAGTTTCATTTTGACAATTCTTGAAAGAAACCCAAATCTTAATATTCTTTACTGACTGTATATAGCTTTTTGGCATGTCTACACTTATGCAATCTACTGCAGTTGAATTAAATCTACTCATGAACTTGTATTCAGTTTCAACAGAATTAATCCAAAGTGGAAATTCACACTTTTTCTAAACCAAAACAAAAGTTTTCTGCCACATGGCTAATTAAAGTCACATGCTTTCATTTTTTAGTTTTTTGGTAATTAGTACTATTTACAATTTCTCCAATTACAGTTGACATTCAACATTGTATTAGTTTCAGGTGTACCCATAGCAGTTGACATTTATATAAACTACACAGGGATCTGATAAGTCTCGTTCCCCCCGGGCACCAGCCAAATGCTCTCTTGCGCAAGCTTATGTCTTCCGTCAGAGCAGGACAGAGGACAAGGCATGAGTGCATTCCTTCCATCGGCGGAACTGCCCCACAAGCCAGGCATTAGGAAACTTCCTTCAGAAGGCCACCCGGTGAGTATTTTCAGTGCTGTGGACCCTACGGTCTCTGTCACAGCCGCTCTCTTCTGCCGCGGTGGCACAGAGCAGCCACACACCATGGAAAAGGCCACATGTGGTGTGTCCCAGGAAAACATTTTTATTTATGCATACTAACATTTGGATTTTACGTAATTCTCCGGTGTCACAAAATACCATCTCTTTTTGAATTTCCCCCCAATAACTCAGAAATGTAAGCTCCATTCCTAGCTCACCAGGCACGTCAAAGCAGGCCCAGCTGGGTTTGAGGGTCAGTTCGCTATTTCCTGCCCTAAACCAACTCTTCAGCAAACCTGTTTGTATCACTTACCGTCAGTGGAACCTTGTCCTCACTCCCCCCAAAAAGCCCAAATGACAAAGTCAACAATCGCCCAAAGGGACTTATCTTAATTTTTAGGTGGGAGTTGGAAAGCTATTGTATTGGTCTAACAACAGGGGCAGCAACTAACAGGAACTTAGAGCTTACCATGTTGTAAACAGGGTTTTAAGCATTTTAAGTGTGTGCTAATTTATTTCTCACCACAGCCTTGAGATGGGTATTTTATGACCACCATTTACTCACAGGGAACTAGGTAGAGAGAGGTTAAGTAACTTACCTAAACTCACAGCACTAAGAAACGTTGGAGCTGAGGCTGGAGACAGGAAACGGGTTCTGCTTTGAACCACACCTGCCGCGAACCTCAAAAATTTCCCCATTCTTTTTTTAAAAGTTACCATTTCAAATGGCAATTCTCAGAAATTAAAACACAGAATAAGCACAGACAGAAAACAACGTAATAGAGTTAATGGCTATTCCAAAAGAGCTAATCCTTAGATTGAGCCTATGCCGACAATAATAAAAATGGAAGCTTGACTCAAATCATTGCAAGCCTCAGTGTTCTCAGGGAGAAATTAGGAACAATGGTCCCTGACTCCCTCCTGTGTGAGCGGGCTCATGGGAACACACAGTGAAAATGCCCCATAACAGGGCTGCAAAAGGCAGGTCACAGCGATTTTCTCTAAGTGACTGTCTTGACTCTCCTAATTTAAATTTGCCTCAAGCTTTGTTTAGCCAAATGGCATTTATAGATTATAACGTTTGTCTATTACAGTGATAAGGACACCTTTCCTGTAACAGTTACAGATTAATCTAAATCACAACCCACTTGCATGACCTGTATTCTTTGCTAGGTCTTTACCTGACAGTTGGTTCTGTGTGCAGATTTTCCAAATCCAAGTGGATGCCCACTAACTAACTCCTCAAGGGTCAGTTGAAACAAAATTTAGGGGAAAGATAAAAATTTATTTCAGTGTAGTCTTACATTGCCAAACTGGCTTTTAGAAATTATAATAAAACTCTATCACTTTAAATAAATCCAGAATAAAAACCCCTTTGAAGAACTTGACATTTTAAAACTTTGGCTAGCCAAGGAAATAAGAATTACTAAACCTGAATTCATTCCAGTTATTCCTCATTGGAAGGTAGTTACTTGCCAGAAAATTATTTCAGCATCTATTAGTATTATTTAACCTCAAAATGAGGAAACTCCAATGGCAGATGATGTCTACAGCACTGGGGATCACGGGCAAGGCCAAGTACATGATAATAAGATACTGAGGATGTATTTAAGACAAAAGAAACTCCCAGAGAAATATTCATGTGGCAAATATTTTTAAAAAGTCTAATTTTCTCAATTTTTTTGCTTTCCCAAAATGTTTGCTTTCAGTGAATTATATAGTTCTATACTATGTTTGACTGCTTTGGTAAGAAAGAACTATTTGTCAACAGGAAAAAAAGAAAAAGCTCTTGGCCCCGGCCAGGCAGGTCAGCCGGTTAGAGCACAGTCTCAGCATGCCAAGGTTGTGCGTTCCATCCCATCAGGGCACATCGCAGGAATCAACCAATGAGTGCAGAGATAAAGTGGAACAACAATTCAGTGTCCCTCTCTCCCTCTCTCTCTCTCTCTCTCCTTAGCTATTAAAATTTTTTTTTTTAAAGAAAAGCACTCATGTTACTTGAAGGTGCTCCTAACAAAGTATATACTGAAGGAAAATCTCTGGCTTAGAAATTGTCCTCCCGCCGATTCACTTTCAAAAGTCCTAATCTAGGAGTCCTTCCTTCCCCCTCTTCTCCCTCACTTCCCAGATCCAGGTTTTCACCAAGTCCCGTTGGAGCTATCTCCTAAAAAGCCCTCAGATATGTTCATTTCTTTTCATCTCCGCTGCCAACTCCCTGGTGGCAGCTGCTATGTCGTTTCCTGAAGGAACCACTGAAAACACTTTGACTGCTTCCCCTCCTGCTCCTTCTCTCACCAACAGAGTCACAGTGATGTTCTCAAAACAAAAATTAGAACATACCACCTGAGACAGAAAACCACTCGGGGCTCTGACGGGTCCACGAGGTATTATCGCACAGTCCAGGCTAGGCCTGTTTCTCAGCCTCTCCCTGCACCCCTCACTCTCACTTTCTGTGTCCCAGTCACTCTAGCCTTTCTCCAGTTTTCTGAACGTTCTTGGGTCTGCAGATGGAGTCTTTAGAAATGCTGGCCCCACTCCCTGTGATGCGACATTTCTTCTCAGTTAACTTGGATTCACCCTTTGCACCTCCTTATGAGAACTGTCTCCGACCTACTCTGGCTCACACGCCCACGTTAACAATCTCAGTGAACCCTGGCTCTTTTCCCTTTGAGTATTTACCATAATTGTAATTTTACTTGGATGATGCCAATGACCCCCAACAAACAGGAAGTTCCAGAAGGCAGGATTCACATCCCTCGGTGTTCATAAGGTACCCTAAGCAGCTGCCACAATAACAGAACACACAGGAGCTCAGTCGGTATTTATTTATATTGGTTATATAATTCCTACACCCCAAATTCATCCTTCTGAAGTATACAGGTCAGTGCTTTTTAAAAAGTACAGTCACGAAGTTATACATTTATCACCACTATCTAATTCCAGAACATCCACCACCTTAAAAAGAAACCTCACGCCAGTCACCATTCACCCTACTCCGTCACTAGAAATCACTCATCCACTTTCTGTCTCTGTAGACTTGCCTGCTCAGAAAACTTTGTATAAATCAAATTATATAATATATGGCCTTTTGTGTCTTCTTTCACTTAATATTTTCAAGGCTCAGAAGCACTGCAGCATGTATCAGTACTTCATTCCTTTTTATTGCCAAATAGTACCCCACCACACGGATATACATTTTGTTCAGCTTTTCATCAGATGATGGACACTTGGGCTGTTCCCACCTTTTGGCTGCTGTGATTAATGCTGCCACAAACATGTGTATACATGGTTCATGTAGACATGAATTTCTCTTGAGCATACACCTAGAAATGGAATAGGTATATTCCGTACAGGTAGAAGCTGAGTCGTGGGATCACTCTATGTTTAATCCTTCAAGGAATTACAAGACTGATTTTCAAAGCAGCTGTTCATTTCTGTTCCCACCTATAACTTACGAGGTTTCCAATTTCCACATATCTCTACCAAACATCTTTTGTCTGTCCTAATTGGTGTAAAGTGTTATATCATTGTGGCTGTTCTCTAACAACTAATGATGTTGAACGCCTTTCCATGTGCTCCCTGCCATTCTGTATGTTTGCTTTGGAGAAATATATATTGAAGTCTTTAGCCCATTTTTAAATTGGGGTTTCTGGTTGCTGTTGAGTTGTAAGAGTGCTTTATGTGTTCTTGATGCAAGTCCCTTAGCAGATACATGATTTGCATCTATCTTCTCCCATTCTGTGGGTTGTCTTTTCACTTTCTAGATGGTATCCTTTGAAGCACAAAAGTTTTAAATTTGGGTGAAGTCCAACTTATGTATTTTTATTTTGTTATTATGCTTTTCATGGCAATCTAAGAAACCATCACCTAATCCAAGGTCATAAAGATTTCAGCCTATGTTTTCCTTAGTTTTAGTTTTAGCTCTTACATTTAGGTCTTGGATCCATTTTGAGTTAATTTTTTTGTTCATTCTTTTACAAGTGGATATCCATTCTCAGACCATTGGTTGACAAGACTATTCTTACTTCTACTGAACCATCTTGGCACCCTTGGTGAAAATGAATTTACCATAAATGTATGGATTTACTTGGACTCTTAATTCTATTCTGTTCATATATATACACAAACACACACATATATCTATCTATATCTCCTTTTGTCTTGTTTATTATAGCTTTGTAATAAATTTAGAAATTGAGAAGACACAATTTCTATTTGTGTCTTTCTTTCTTTTCTAATTAAAGTCTATTTTGGCTATTATGGGCCCCTTGCATTTCCACATGAATTTTAGGATGAGCATGTCAACTTCTACAAAACAGCTGGGATTTTCATAAGTATCACATTAAATCTGCTGATTAACTTGAGGATATTACCAGATTAACAATGTTAGGTCTTCTGGTTCAAGAACATAGAATGTCTTTCAATTTATTTATGTCTTTACTATCAACAGTGTTTTGAAGTTTTTGTGTACAAGTCTTACACATCTTTTGTTTAGTTTATTGCTAACTACTTATTCTTTTTGAGGCTATTGTAAATATAACTGTTTTCTTAATTTTGTTTCTAGATTGTTCACTACCAGTGTATATATATAATACAATTGACATTTATACTGATCTTGCACCTTTCAGCCTTGCTGACCTTATTAATTATTTAAGTATATTTTATTGATTATGCCATTACAATTGCCCCATTTTTTCTTCTTTGCCCCCCCATTCAGCACCCCCCTTCCCTTCAGCATCCCTTTCCCTTAGTTCATGTCCTTGGATCATGTATGTAAGTTCTTTGGCTTCTCCATTTCCCATACTATTCTTAACGCCCCCCTTGTCTATTTTATACCTACCATTTATGCTTTTTATTGCCTTTACCTTTCCCTCATTCTCCCCTCTTCACCTCCCAGCTGATAACCCTCCATGTGATCTCCATTTCTGTGATTCTGTCCCTGTTCTATTTAGGTTCACTTAGTTTGCTTTAGCTTTTTGTTTTTTAGGTTGTTGTTGATAGTTGTGAGTTTGTTGTCATTTTATTGTTCATGGTTTTTTATCTCCTTTTTCTTAGATTAATCTCTTTAACATTTTATATAGTAACATTTCATATAATGTTGAACTTCTTTAACTTGTCCTTACCCGGGACACACTTTATCTGCTCTTCTATTTTAAATGAAAGCTTTGCTGTTCACAGTAATCTAGGTTGTAAGTCCTTGCTTTTCATGACTTGGAATACTTCTCTCCAGCCCCTTCTTGCCTGTAAGGTTTCTTTTGAGAAATCTGCTGACAGTCTGATGGGTACTCCTTTATAGATAACTACGCTATTCTCTTGCTGCTTTTAACATTCTCTCATCTTTAACCTTGGGTAATTTATATGGTGTACCTTGGTGTGTGCTTCCTTGGGTCCAACTTCTTTGGGACTCTCTGAGCTTCCTGGATTTTCTAGAAGTCTATTTCCTTTGTCAGATTAGGGAAGTTCTCCTTCATTATGTTTTCAAATAAGTTTTCAATTTCTTGCTCTTTCTCTTCTCCTTCGGGCACCCCTATGATTCAGATGTTGAATGCTTACAGTTGGCCCACAGGTTCCTCAGACTCTCCTCTTTTTAAAAAATTCTTGTTTCTTCATTCTGCTCCAGTTGAATATTTATTTTTTCCTTTTGTTCCAAATCTTTGAGTCCCGGTTTCTTTCCCTTCACTGTTTGTTCCCTGCATATTTTCCTTTATTTCACTTGGTGTAGCCTGTACCTCTTCCTTAATTTTTTGAGCACATCAATCATTTCTGTGCATATCCTGATTATCAGTGTTCTGAACTCTGCATCTGATAGGTTGACTATATCCTTGTTGCTTAGTTCTTTTTCTGGAGCTTTGATCTGTTCTTTCATTTGGGCCATATTTCTTTGTCTTGTCCTACCTGTTATGTTGTAAGGGGCAGAGCCTTAGGTATTTGCCGCCGTGAGGCAACCCAGGTCACTGCGTTGCGGCACTGTATGTGTGGGAGTGGTCAAAGAGGGAACAATGCCATTTGTTTGGCTCCCACCCTGCTTTCAGTCACTTCCTTCCCTTTCCACAAGTGGATTGTGCCCTTTCAGGTGCTGATTCCCAGGTGGGTGGGTTTATGTACATTCTAGGATCCCAGGATCCCATGGGCCCCTCCAACAGACTCTGCTGTGAAACTGGGAATTTCTCCTGCAGCTGCAATCTCCATAGGTTTTTACAACCAAAGGTTGTAAGTATTGAGGCTTTAGTTTCCTGTGCTGGAACCCTGGGTTGCATGGTCTTACTCCCCGGTTTTTCCTCTCAGCTTACCCGAATGTGAATGTGTGATACCCTGTTCCGCTGCCACCACCCTGGTCTACTAGCAGCTGCCTTGTTGCACACACTCACTGCCCTGGTTTCCTGTCGCCGCCCCTCTACCAGTCTGGATGAATGTGTGTTTAACTCCTTGGTTGTCAGGCTTCCACGCAGTTTGATTTTCTGGCTGTTATAGTTGTTCTTTGTTTTTAAATTGGTTGTTATCCTTTTGATTGTGTGAGAAAGTGAAACGTGTGTACCTATGTCTCCATCTTGGCCTGAAGCTCTGACCTTATTAATTCTACGTTATTTTTTTGTAGCAGAGTCCTTAAGGTTTTCTACATACAAGATCATGTCATCTGCAAATAGAGAAAGTTTTACTTCTTTCTAAATTTGGATGATTGTTGTTTCTTTCTTTTTTTTTGCCTAACTTCCCTAGTTAGAACTTTCACTACAAGCGACAAGAGAATAATACATTCTTGTCTTGTTCCTGACCTTAGGAACAGTTTCAGTCTTTCACTGATAAGTATGTTGGCTGTGGGTCTTTGTAGATTCTCTTCCTCAGGTTAAGAAAGTTCCTGTATTTTGGGATTATATCAAATGAAAAGGCTTCTGTACAGCTAAAGAACACATCAGTAAAACACAAAGAGAATCAACTATATGGGAAAATATATTCGCCAATGATTTCTTGGACAAGGGTTTGATCTCCAAATGCATAAAGAACACATATGACTCAACACCAAGAAGACAATCCAATTAAATAATGGGCAAAGGACATGAACAGACACTTCTCCAAGAAGACATACAGATGGCCAATAGACATATGAAAGGATGCTCAGCATCACTAGCCATCAGAGAGATGCAAATTAAAACCACAATAAGATAGCACTTCACACTGGTCAGAATGGCCATCATTACTAAATCAACAAACAACAAGTGCTGATGAGGTTGTGAAGAAAAGGGAACCCTAGTGCACTGCTGGTGGGGATGCAGACTGGTACAGACACTGTGGAAAACAGTATGAAATTCCCTCAAAATATTAAAGATGGAACTGACTTTCACTCCAGTGATCCCACTGCTAGGATTATACCCTAAGAATCCTGAAACACCAGCCAAAAGAACCTATGCATCCCAATGTTCATAGCAGCACTGTTTATAATAGCTAAGTGCTGGAAACAGCCTAAGTGCCCGCCAGCAAATAAGTGGATCCCAAAACTGTGGTACGTTTACATAGTGGAATACTATGTGGCAGACAGAAAGAAGGAACTCCTACCTTCCATGACAGCATGATGGAACTGGAGAATACTATGCTAAGTGAAATAACCCAGGCAGCAAAGGCAAATACCATGAGATCTCACCTATAAGTGGAACCTAATGGACAAACAAACAAATGAGCAAAAGAGAATCAGAGACATGGAAATAAGAAAAAAACTGACAGTGACCAGAAAGGGTTGGGGCGGGGGGAGGATAATGGGAGAAAGAAGGGGAAGGGTCTAGTCAAGGAACATGTATAAAAAAACCTATGGACATGGACAACAGTGTGGGACTTGACTGAGGGAGTGGGAGTCGGGGCAGGACAGAGAAGAGCAGCTGGAGAAAAACTGGGACAATTGTAATTGAACAACAATAAAAAAAAGGTTCTATTTCTAGGTTGTTGAGTGTTTTTGTCAGATAAAAGACAGATTTTCTCAAATACTTTTTCTGTGTCTATTAAGATGATCATATACTTTTGTTCATTATTCTATTAATATAAGTTATTACATTGATTGATGTTTTGTTAAACCAACCTTGCATTTCTGAGATATATCCCAGTTAGTCTTTTTTTTACAATGCTCTTTATGTTACTAGATTTGGTTTACTAGTATGTTGTTGAGCATTTTTGCATCTATATTTATAAGGGATATTGTTCTGTAGTTTTCTTGTATAGTCTGGTTTTGGCACCAGGGTTAATACTGATTTAATTTTTAAAATATATTTTATTGATTAAGTTATTACAGTTGTCCCACTTTTCCCCCTCATTCCCCTCCACCCTGCACATGCCCTCCCACTCACATTCTCCCACTTTAGTTCATGTCCATGTATCATATTTGTAAGTTCTTTGGCTTCTACATTTCCCATACTATTCTTACCCTCCCCCTGTCTATTGTCAACCTACCATCTATGCTACTTATTCTCTGTACCTTTTCCCCCTCTCTCCTTCTCCCACTCCCATTGATAACCTTCCATGTGATCTCCATTTCTGTGGTTGTGTTCCTGTTCTAGTTGTTTGTTTTTGTTTTAGGTCTGGTTATTAATGGTTGCAAGTTTGCTGTCATTTTACTCTACATGTTTTTAATCTTCTTTTTGTTTGGTCCCTTTAACATTTCATATAATAAGGGCTTGGTGTTGATAAACTCCTTTAACTTGACCTTATTTGAGAAGCTCTTTATCTTCCCTTCCATTCTAAATGAAAGCTTTGCTGGGTAGAGCAATCTTGGATGTAGGTCTTTGGATTTCATGACTTGGAATACTTCTTTCCAGCCCCTTCTTGCCTGTAAGGTCTCTTTTGAGAAATCAGCTGAGTCTTATGGGATCTCCTTTGTAGGTAACTCTCCTTTTGTCTTGCTGCTTTTAAGATTCTCTCCTTCTCTTTAATCTTGGCTAAGGTAATTATGATGTGCCTTGGTGTGTTCTTCCTTGGGTCCAATTTCTTTGGGACTCTCTGAGCTTCCTGGACTTCCTAGAAGTCTATTTCCTTTGCCAGAATGGGTAAGTTCTCCTTTGTTATTTGTTCAAATAACTTTTCTACTTGTTGCTTTTCCTCTTCTCCTTCGGGTACCCCTATGATTCGGATGTTGGAACGTTTAAAGATGTCCTGGAGGTTCCTAAGCCTCTCCTCATTTTTTTAAATTTTGTTTCTCCATTCTTTTCTGATTGGATTTTTTTTCTTCCTTCTGGTCCACTTCATTGATTTGAGTCCCAGGTTCCTTCCCATCACTATTGGTTCCCTGTACACTTTCCTTTATTCCACTTAGCATAGCCTTAATTTTTTCATCTAATTTGTGACCAAATTTAACCAATTCTGTGAGCATCCTGATTACCAGAGTTTTGAACTGTCCATCTGATAGGTTGGCTATCTTTTTTTTGCTTAGTTGTCCTTTTTCTGCAGCTTTGACTTGTTCTTTTGTTTGGGCCTTTTTTTTTGGGGGGGGGGTCTTGACACACCTGTTAGGTAGTGAGGGGAGGAGCCTTAAAGGCGGAGCCTTAGGTATTCACCCAGGCAGGGTAATCCAAGTCGCTTGGTTGTGACACAGTAGTGGGGGAGGGGGTCTGAGAAGGAAAAATGGCACTTGCTCCGCCCTCTGCCAGATCTCAGTCACTTCCTCCACTTCCCCAAAGCAAACTGGGCCTTCTGGTGCTAATTCCTGTGTGGGTAGGTTTGTGTAAGTGGTGGGACCCTGTGGGTCTCTCCACTGAACTCTCCATGAGGCTGGGAGTTTCTCCCAGCACCTCAACCCCAGAGGTGTTTTCAATTTGTTTTGAGGCTTTATTTTTCTATGCTGGGATGCTGGGTTGTGTGGTCTGTCTCGCTCCCCAGTCTCGCCTGGTTTATCTATGTGTGAATGTGGGACCACCCAGTCCACCAGCCACCTTGCGTGCCACACCCCTCCACAATCTGCTGCCTCGCTGGGTCCACCAGCCACTGCTTTGCCATGAGCCCTCTCTGACTGCCTGACTCCGGCCCTCCTACCAGTCTGGATGAATGTGCCTACTTTAACGTGTTGGTTGTTGGACTTCCATACAGTTCAATTTTCTGTCAGTACTGGTTGTGTTTTGTTTTTAAATTGTCGTTGTCCTTATTTTGGTTGTGCAAGGAGGCACCATGTGTCTACCTAGACCTCCATCTTGGCTGGAAGTCCAATACTGGTTTATTAATAGAATTAATTTGGAATTATTTTCCCCCTCTTTTAATTTTTAGAGGACTTTGTGAAGTTTGGTGTTACCTATATTTTTTGGACCATAAGACACACCTAGGTTTTAGAAGAGAAAAATAGGAAAAAAAATTGAAGCAAACATCGTAAAATATTTGGCCCTGGCTGGTGTAGCTCAGTGGATTGAGTGTGGGCCTGCAAACCAGAGGATCACAGTTTGATTCCCAGTCAGGGCACATGCCTGGGTTGCAGGCCAGTTCCCAGCAGGGGACACATGAGAGGCAACCATACATTGATATATTGCTCCCTCTATCCCTCCCTTCTCTTCTAAAGATAAATAACTAAAATTTTAAAAACTGTAAAATATTTGATAACATAAATACTATTTCACCAATGTAAATGTAAACAGAACAGCAGCATTAACAACCATTATTCCTCCTAAATTTGGTGGGGTGAGCATGTCTTATAGTCTGAAAAATATGGTAATTCTTCTTCAAATCTTTGATAAAATTCAAAAGTAAGCCATGTGGACCTGGGCTTTTCTCTGTGGGAACTTTTTGAAAATTGTAATTCAGCTGCATTATTTGTTATAGGTTCATATTTTCTGTTTCTTCTTGGCTTAGTTTGGGAAGTTTTTGACTTTTAGGAATTTGTCCATTTCATCTAGCCATGTAAGATTTGGGTATATAATTCTTCCTAGTATTTCTTTATAATCCTTTATTTCTGTAAGACTGGTAGTAATGTACCCTCTTTCATTGATGATCTTAGTAACTAGAATGTTCTCCTTTTTTTGGTTGGTCAGTCTAAAAGTTTGACAATTTTATTGATCTTTCTAAGGAACAACTTTTGCTTCATCAATTTTCTCTATTCTTTTTATTCTCTGTTTCATTTATTTATACTTTAAACTTTATTATTTTCTTCTTTCTGCTTGCTTTGGTTTAGTTTACTCTTCCTTTTGTAGGTCTTTAATGTGAAAGGTTTGGTTATTAATTTGAAATTTCTCCTATTTTTTTTTTAAAAAGTAACATTCATAGCTATAAATTTCCTTTTAAATACTACATTCTTTAGCTGCATCATATCAATTTTCATATTCATTACTTTAGGTTAATTTATATCAAAGTATTTTCTAATTTCCCTTCTTATTTTTTCTTTGACCCACTGGCTATTTAGAAATGTATTGTTTAATTTCCACATATTTATGCATTTCCCAAATTTCCTTCTGTTATTCCTTTCTAAATGTATTTCACCATACTCAGAAACATACTTTATATGACTGCAATCTTTTTTACATTTATTGAAGCTTGTTTTAGGGTCTAACAGATAATTTATCCTGGAGAATGATCAATATGTATTGAAAAGAATGTGCATCCTGCTTTTGTTTATTGGAATGTTCTATATATTGTCTCTTAAGTCTCAACTGCTTACAGTGTTAGAACGGAACCCAAACTGTTCTGGTCTATTGAGGAGGATGCTCTCCTTTTCAACTGTTCACCATACTAGTTAATATCACCCTAATGGTAAGAGGGATGCACAGTAAAGTCCTTACTTTGGATTTGTTCTTATATATCTACCTTGAAGAACTTGAAAGAAAGCAAAGTAAGAAATAAATATAGCTGTTCGGTGTTTTCTGAATAATTTCCTGTCTATCTCATGGGTACAATGCAACTAGATGATGGCAAAGCATCCCGCAAATAAAACATGAATATAAATGGGCAGTGAAATGTAAAAATGCTATTTCAAACTACTACCGAAATTTAGTTTGCCCAAATACTGAAAGAAAAATACCACTTTATGATTAAAAATTCATTTATGATACATTCTTTCAGAAAGAGCATCCACTGCAGACTTTAAGAAGTGGACCAGATGAGGCAAACCTGGGAATTATGACAACTGCATCAATGTGCAATAATTATCTAGTCAAATGTCTTTATTAATCTTGGATTTGTGGCATTTCCCCAAAATGTCTAAAATAAAATTTGTTGACTTTCTTCAACATACTTAGAGAAGATAATTGGATTTTCAAACTTAAGAGAAAAACACAAAATAGTATTATTTCTTATCATGAAGAGCACATCTATATTTACTGAACAAATACACGGTATCTGAAATCTTAAGCAAAATCCATAAAGATATTTGCCTTATTCTACTTACCACTTTAGTAAAGTACTAAGATTTCTCGACATATATTTATATGGATATGACTTAAATAATGATTACTGAATTATATAAAGTTACAAATCCAAAGGTATGCTTAGCTTTGGTTCTGATTATTATATAATCAACACCAAATATCTCACATATAATATCCGGGAGCTGCTACTAAATCACTACCATGTTTATGTGGGCAACAGGAAAATTAGATTCCAAAAATACATCAAAAGTCTCTAACAGAATAAAATACAGAGCTCCTGCTTCTAGGGTGAGAGTTTATATTTCCAAAAGATAGAACCCAAAGTCCAAACCTAATACCAATATGATAAATCTGAGGAAATAATTTTTTAGTTTTAATTTTCTAGTTACCCTGAGCAGCTACTTTTGTATCAGTGCATCCTCTTATTAAAAGTAGTGAAAGAAATTTACTTCTTGATATTGCATGGTAATGATTTTGAGACTTGTAAGTGGCAGTGTTAAGAAGAGAGGGGTGCTCTCCATTCCAGATTAATGCCACTAGCTATATGATCTAAGATTTTTGCACCCTTTTACCTCTGTATTTTCTCCAAAACTGAGCCTTTGGCACCACTTTTCTATTTTCCACTCAGTTTCTGTGAGTTCTTTTTTTTTTTTTAGTCCACATGTAAATGATACCATCCAGTATTTGTCTCTTTCTGGCTTATTTCACTTAACATAATGCCCACCATGGTTCATCCATGTTGTCACAGATGTCAGGATTTCCTTCTTTTTAAAGGCTGAATAATATCCACTGTATACATAACCATAGTTTCCTGATAAATCCATCCCCTGGTGAACACTTAGGCTATTTCCATACTGTGGCTATTGTGAACAGTGATGCAATGAACATGGGAGTACAGATTCATCCTTGAGATACCAGTTTCGTTTCCTTTGGATATGTTCCCAGGGTAGAACTGCTGGATCATATGGTGGCTCTATTTTCAACATCTTGAGGAACCCCCATACGGTTTTCTGTACCGGCTGTCCCAGTTTATATTCCCACAAACCACATACAAAGGTTCCCTTTTCTCCACATTCTTGTCCGCTTTTGTTATCTTGTCTTTTTGACAGTAGCTATCCTAATGGGTGGAAGGTGGTATCACACTGTGGTTTTAATTTGTATTTCTCTGATGATTAGTGATGCTGAGCACCTTTTCACATACCTGTTGCCCATTTTTATGTCTTCTTTCCAAAAACGTTTATTCAAGTTCATTGCCCATTTCTAAATTGGGTTATTTGGGGGTTTTTTGCTATTGAGTTGTGTGAGTTCCGTGTTTATTTTGGATATTAATTACTTTTGGAGTATGTGGTTATCATATATCTTCTTCCATCCATAGGATGCCTTTTCATTTTGTGGATGGCTTCTCTGTCTATTCAGAAGCTTTTTAGTTTGATGTAGTCCTACTTGTTTTTTTTAAATTTAATTACTGTTCAAGTACAGTTTTCTGTCTTTTACTCCCATCCCAGCCCACCCTTCCCCCACAGTGCTCCCCACCTCCCTCCCATTTCCACCCCTGTTAGTTTATGTCCATGTGTCCTTTATACTTGTTCCTGTTGATGTAGTCCTACTTGTTTTCTTTTGCTGCTTTGTTTTTAGGAAAACTGTAAAGGGTATATGAGATACATAGTATTTATTACAATTGCAGTATACTTAAAATTATCTCAAATTTAAAAGTTTAATAAAAAGTAGCAAGGTGCTCACAGCACATTCTCAAGGATAGTTACACTATCCATCTGTGAGTACAGCATTCCCATTTTTTAAGTGGCCTTCATCCAGTTTATCCACATTCTAGCCTTGCTGGGGTCAGCCCATGAAGAAAGGCAAGATTTATATAGACAAAGGAGGAATGTCTTGAAGTTGTAAAGAACACAATAAAACATATTAACATTTCAAGAAGTAGGTCTTGGGCTATATTTGAGAGTCTGAGATGACAGAGGCATAAACAAGTATTTATGACCTAAGACAAATGCCTCCTTTGGTGCTTTGAAGTATTTTTTAAAAATCGAATAGAATTAAATTACAAAGCTAACGCACTTGTTTATGCAGCTGGTCTTTTATAAAACTGAGAAACTTTAAACCTACAATTCTAATAGGCTTACTGGTGACACCCCGATCCTTTAAAAAATAAATGAAACATCATAAATCATCTGACAGTTGTTAAGCTTAGATTTTTACCATCACTCAGATGCTTTAAAAATAAAAAGCAACATGAAAGAATAAAGTCTTGTTTTGTTAAGATAGAAAATAAATTATACTATTAAATGCCATTTAGAATCCTAACTTCAATACTTAGGATTAAATTGGCATAATATCCTTGGTCATTCCTGAGATTTGATGCAAACAGAGTAGTTTTCTTACAAAATATTTCAAAACGCTGGCACTTCCTGTGATAAATGGAGCAGTAAGGCTTTGGAATTGCAATTGGGTATATGTAAGTACTTCATATGGGCAACCAGACTGCCATCTTGCTGGATATCTAGCATTATGAATTTATTATCCGGCATCCAAAGGAATATCTGAATACTTATCCAGAGTAAAGGGTTGGGGTTAAGCCCTTCTAATTTTAAGCTACAAATTTAGGACCACATTATAGCTATAGAGTTCAACCTTTATTTTCTGGCTAGTTGATTTCAAGAAAAATATTCACATACCTTGAAATGTTTGAGATTCAACAGAAGAACAGTAATACCTAAGCTTTAGCCACAGAACCTAAAAGTTTTTAATAAGCTAAGTTTCAAGAAAATAAACTACGGGAGACATTCTCCATGACCTGACTGAAAGGTAGTCTAACGACTGGTCGATGACCAGTTCAAGTGACATTCCCATTCAGGTAAGTATGCCTTCAGCGCCCCTGGACTAGCAGCTGGGCCTATATCAGACTGTAGCCATTTTAGGATTTTCTAGTCCATTTTAAGATACAGTTACCAAATCAGCAGCCTCCAAATAAGGGCTTACCCACTGTCACATCCCTGTGACGCTATAGACAGGCACTTGATAAACACTTGAAAAATGACTGAGTTACTGATATCAGAAACCCAACTTCTTATTTCTTGCACATTACATTGTTACTAACGAAGAATTCCTAAAGATTATTTAATTTTAAAATGTACATATGACTTCTCATGAAATTATTATAAAATACTGAATCTGTACCAAACAATATTTTAATATATGTGTAAGTAAAAAAATAAAATAAAATGAACACATACCTTCCTACTACCCAGCTTAGGGAAAAATAAAAAACATTACTAGCAACTCTGAAGTCACCTTTATGGCCCTTACCATTCCAATTCCAATCCTCCTTCCCATACATTCACCCCAATGATCCTAAATTTTTTACTGTCCTTTCCTTTATAGTGTTATCCCATGTTTCCTTAGTTAACATAGTGTTTAATTTTGCAAGATTTTGGATGAAATTATATTGATTGTTTGGGATCACATTGGAAGTATTCTTGCATGTTCATGAGATTCCCCCCAGTCTGGTATGTTTGAATATACCCATTTCATGCCTTGTCTTGCTGATAGATACCAAATTCTTTCCAGTTTTCATGCATGTTTCTCTGTGTACATTTGCAAGTGTTTCTACATCTCAGAGTGAAATTTCTGGATTGGTATACACACAAGTTATTACATAATGACAAATTGTTTTATATTATTGATTCAATTTATTTAACAACTAGCAAGGGTAAGAGAGGGCAGGAGGCTCCATCTCCTTGCCAACATTTTTGCCCATCTGGTGGGTATAAAACACTGTCTCCTTGTGATATTTTTTAAAGCTATTTTTCCATTCCTTTGAAGTGAAATGTACATAAAATGAAACACACAAATCTTAAGTGCACCATTCTTGAAGTTTTACAAAATGCATATACCTAACCCAAACCTTTACCATCACCCCAAAGAAAGTTTCTATATAATTCTTGCCAGTCATGCCCTGCTCTGTCCCATTGTTTTGTTCCTCTCTCTCCTAGATAAATTCTGCTTGCTCTAGAATTTCATGAAAATGGAGTAACACTGTATGTATTCTTTTGTATAACACTTCTTCGATAGTATAGTAAGATTCATCCATGTTGTTGCAAGGATCAGTAGTGCCTTTTTATTTCTGATTTATTTACTGCTCTCCCCCACCCTGCTCCCCACCTTCCAGTCACTCGCGTCCAGTGTCCGTGCCCGAGTCCTCTATTCGTGTCCCTTTGCCTGCGCCTTTCGCTTGTTACACCCCGCACCGTTCTTCTCGGTCACTGTCAGTTTGTTCTTTATATCCAAGTCTCTGTATTCAAACTTTTTCCTGCCCCCAAGTCATGATGATATTCTGACTTTTCCCTAAAGGTCTTATGGTTTTAGATTTCATATTTAATCCATCTCAAATTAATTTTTATGCACAGTTCAAGGTAGGAATTGAGATTTGTTTTTTATTCCACAGAAATATCCAATTGTTTTAGCACTGTTTATTTAAAACCTTTCTTTTCCCCACTGGGTTGCTTTAGAGCTTTGTTGGAAATCGAATGACCATAAGCTGTGGTCTATTCCGGCCTCTCTGGTCAAGTGCAGGCCTCTCTGTCCAAGTGCGACGATCTGTTTGTGACCCTTACAACAGCGCCACATTGTTTCAGTTATTGTAGCATTGTGATCGTGTTACCAAGTCCTCCAGCTATGGTTTTAAACTTGCTTTGGATATTCTCAGTCTTTTCCATTTTCATATAACTTTTAGACTAAATTTGTCAATTTTCAGGAAAGAAATAAGCCTGTGAGATTATGATAGGGATTGTGTTGAATCTATAGATCAATTTGGGGAGAACTGTCATCTAATCCAGTCTTCCAATCCATGAACACACCATCTCTCTTCATTTATTCAAATCTGCTATAACTTTTCTCAGTAATGTTTTGTTTTTAATGTGAAAATTCTGAATATATTTTGTTAAATGTTTGTAAATGTACTTTTATTAAAAGTGGGATATAGGCTTACTATTTATAATCTCAATTCAAAACTACTTGTTATTCATTAGGGCTGTTCCACCATATACGTTCTCTGTGGAAATATTAAATGCATCAAAATTCCAAGCATATCTGTTTAATAGTACATAGTACATTCTGTGTAGTGAGCAGGACAAGAATTTCTAAAAATGAGACAAGGGCTCTATATCTTGGCAGTAAAATAAAGGAATGGATTTAGTCCAAGAACATACATGCTGGAAATTGGATCAGGAAATTTTTATAACCCACTCTCACTTTAAATATATTCTGTGAGGGGCAAGAAGGGTTAGATACACGATCACTGGTGCCTGGGGCTGCGCTGATCCTTTCAGTGCGGGACTCTGGTTACCCAACTCTGGTCACCTAACTGTTCCACAGGCAGCTCTTTTACGACTTCTGGCTCACACAGCCATGACCAAGGGTTTCGGGAAGAGAGTAAGAAGTATGTAGTTTCGACTTTTGAGCAAATAGAACAGAAGCTCCTTTTCCTCTGGTTTTGCACTTTGCATTGTTTCTTTTCTAACTTACTAGTCTCACTTATTCCACTTTGCTGTTGTTCCCTTTTCTCATCTTTGCTTCTTCCTGGCATCACAGATTTCATTCTCCGTATCTTCAATATCCGATTCTTCAGACTTCTGCATTTACCAAGATATGAAAATGAATGGAACAAATTCCTCATCATTCCTAAAGGGCGCCTCCACCTTTGCGGGACAGAGGACGCCTTCAACCCTAACAGGCATCCTCTGTCTTCGCCCTTTGCTTACTCCTGCTGGCTTCTTCTTTCTGGCTTCCCTTAAGTCTTTTCTCCGTAGGCCTTAACTTCCTTCTTACATCCTTCTTGATCAAACTGGTCCTCTTCCTGAAGCCTTCCTTTCACTTTAGTAAGGCTGATACTCCTGTGATGCTTTTCCTTAGACCCTTTCACAACGGACTTCCACACGGGTGGCCACTGGTGAATCAACTTCCCTTCTTCAGTAAATGTCATTTTCTTATTAATTTAAAATGTCCCATTATTTACCTTCTTTGTTTGTTTCTGTGACTTTCTTGATTTCTGTGCTCTGATATTTCTTTTCCTGACTTCCATGGTTAACAGCAGCAGATGAGAGAAACGGAAGTCTGTAAGAAGTGTACCTGCAACAGCATTAACAGTGCTCTTTGCTACAAATACTGAATTTGAGGGCCTCTTGTTCATACTCCTTTCTCCCCTATTCCCCGTTGTCCACCCCTCTTCCTGCTCCTCTTCCTTTCTTCACCTAGTTCCATTAGCCGGCTTGGCTCCTTCCTCTCCTGCTTCTGGTCTCTTTCCACCTTACTGAAGGACGGACATTTTCTCACTGAAATAAGCTCTAAATTCTTCCACGTACTCATTGGTGAGGCTCATAAACAAGTCATTGGTTAGTTGTTTCTACATTTTCTGAGAAATACTATCCAAGATCTCATAGCAAGCCCAAGCCACACAGCATATTTGGGTAAAAGTAACTTGTTCAAATAAAATACTTCTTCATCCTTCATCAGATATATACTAACATATGTGGGAAACAAAACACCTTTGAGCTCTTTAATGATTGATCTTGGGCTAAAAATGACTCTGGTTTTGTTTTCTAGAAGCCCATAAGTTTTTCTGGATTGATTTTTTATTTCCTTCATAGGCACTTTCTCCTCAAGAAGTTGCCATACCATCAGTTTTTTCTTCTGAGGGAAGCAAAATTAATAAAGCTTCATCATCTACTTGGCAGGTCTATCTGCTCTGTGAATACGAGTTGGCAACCTCTAGGTAATCAAACGGAAGAACCCAGTTCATGGCCTGAATACTCGATGTCCTGGCTGCGGTATTTGTAGCAAAGAGCACTGTTAATGCTCTTGCAGGTAAACTTCTTACAGACTTCCATTTCTCTCATCTGCTGCTGTTAACCGTGGAAGTCAGGAACAGAAATACCAGAGCACAGGCAGTAGAAAACTCAGTTTACATACTAAACCTCTTCACCACTGGAAAAAATATACACAATACTCTTGTTCAGATGGCTTTTCAAAGAGGAATACAAGATACTTTTCTTTTTCTTTCTTTCTTTTTTTTTTTTTACTATAGCTCACATCCTACGTAGTTTTCCTCCAAAGTGACAGGGGTCTTATATTTTAATTTTCTTACCAACCCAAATACATGCCGAGTTTCTCAAACTCAAGTGTACAAAGTCTTTTACAGATTTGATTTGTCTTGCCTGGAATAAAACAAAGTTACTGTTATGGGGGATACTTTTTGATAACAACATTCATAGTATCAGCAAAGTCTACAGCCAAGATGCTTCTTCATCATGAACTAACTTTGGAGGTTGGTCTGAATACTCACTGCTTCTTCCTTGTGTTTCAATAGCCCAACTTGTATGCAAACAAGTATATTGACATGGTTGGTCTTCTCACACAACTTGTCTCAGGTCATTTCCATCAATGATGGGACTGCTGAAAAGTCCATGAGTCTTTCCTACTTTCTGGAAAACTAAAAGTCCTGAGAAACAATCAGTTCTCTCACAGGTAGTATTTATCAGAACCACAGTCCACCTGTCAGAGTTTATTACAGATGACAAGGAGCTTCCAGTCCTGGGACAAGAAAGTCAAAGTCTTGCCAGATCCCATTCTAGCAGCTTCATGTATAACTTTACCTTCCAAAGCTAGGCTCAAAAAAATTAAAAAGTATGTTCTTTAGGTACATTGCCTCAAAAAAGGTGCAAAGGAATAATTTTTGAAAACATTTTTTAGTTTAAAACTATGTGCCCATTGACAAATTTGAAGGACTGTTTGGGTGGATATAAAAATCTATCAGTTACCTATTCCTTTCTTCAAAATCTTTCCCTAAAAATCTTCTATTTGATTTTCTTACATTAAATGAAATCTGAGACTGACATAATTTCCCACACATAAGTAAGTCAACCTATTTGTCTGGCTCCCCAAAGAAATCTTTCTTTACCTTGGGTCTAGCAACTTTACTAGGCCCAGACAGAGTACGACCCCTTCCAATATTCAGGTTCTAGTTGTCTTTTATTTCAAAAATGCTTAACCTCTACGCATTGGTTTTACTTTATTAGTTTGTATACCTCGTATCTACAAGTATACATGCAATAGATCTGCTCTGCCTGTTTTCTGTATCAGTGTTTCACAAATTGAGGGACACGTGGGGGTGTATGAAGGCTTTCCAGAAGATATGTGGGCTCAGAGAGTTTTACAACAATAAATTCCAGATCCTCCATTTCCATCCTTCCTATTACTTATCTTTCTGGGAACGTACCTGCAGGCAAAGTATCATGCCAACCATTTTCTCATTTCGTCTTCCCCTCCTTCACGATCACTCTTTCCCACTTTATTAAAGAAATACAGAACCACCCATTAATCCTGTCTAGTGCATTTCCATGGAATATAATGCCCCCATGATGTCATATCTGTAAATCCTCCTTTTATCAAAGCACTACAATAAGGATCTGCTCTTTCCCCATTATACATACATATAAGACACATATTTAAGAAATGTGGATTGTGGGCCCATGTTAATATACTGTAACTACAGAGGTCTAATAGCATGAAGTAGTAATGGGGGCATTTCTACTTAAGGACCTTACCTCTTCAATACCTTTATGATTGTAAAAGAATCATTTAAACTCTGGGACATTTTAATGAGCACAAAGAACTATTAAAAGTAACAGTATCTCATAGTATCCAGGCAACACATAGTAAGGCTCTGTGCCTCATTTATTTACCTGTATTAGACTTAGAATTCAGCTATGAGATAGTTGTCATGGAGACATACATGAACATATTTAAGTTGAAAAATCAAGTTGGACTTTCATTGACAGAAAAATGTCTGATTTGGAAGACAGGTTTGAAATTGAAGACTGGCTTTGTCAGTTAAATACCGTGGCAAACATTTTTCCCTAAATTGAGTGATCTACATTTATAGCTGCAAGGCTTTGATAAAAATACATTTCAGAAATATTTAAAACAAAAGTTTCTCTAAAAATTCACACACTGGCAAGTATATATTAAAATTAATGTTTTTAATACTACTTTCTAAGTATATCGGGTTAAACAAGATGCTTCTAAATAAAAAAGTAGTAAGTTCAAAAGTCATTTGATAAATCTTAGTTACCCCTTGTTATTTTTTTGACCTCATGTCTAATTTTCATTCTGGAATGTAAAGCTCTTTTTAATTATAGTATAGGTGACATACAATATTATATTAGTTTCAGGTGTAGAACATAGTGAATTTCATATTTATATACCTTACAAAGTGATCAGCACACAAAGTCCACTACCCATCTTTCACCATACAAAGTTATTGTGATATTACTGACTGCATTCTCTATGCTGGACTTTACATTCTTGTGACTTATTTATGTTACGACTCTAAGTCTGCATCTCTTAATCCCCTTCACCTTTTTGCCCTCACCCCGCCTACCCATACTCTGGCAACTTTCAGTTTTTCTGTGTTTATGAGTCTGTTTCTGTTTTGTTTGTTCTTTCATTTTTTAGATTCCACATACAAGTGAAATGACACAGTATTTGCCTTTCTCTGACTTATTTCAATTAGCGTAATACCCTCTAAGTCTATCCATGCTATCATAAGTGGCAAGATTTCATTCTTTTTTTCATGACTGAGTGTATCTGTATGTGAATACATACACCTCCACTTCTTCATCCATTCACCTATTGATGAACACCCAGGATGCTTCCATATCTTTGCTATTGTAAGCAGTGCTGCGGTGAACACAGGGCTGCATGTCTCTTTCCGAATTAGTGTTTTGTTTTCTTCAGACAAGCACCCTGAAGTGGAATTGCCAGGTCCTTTGTCTGTTGCTATAGCCTTTGTTTTAAAGTCTATTTTGTCTGTATAACTATTGCTTATCCCAGCTTCTTTATTTTTTTTTCCATTTTCATGAAATATCTTTCCCATCCCTTTACTTTCAGTTTGTGTGGATTCTTTAATCTGGAGTCACATGCTGGCAGCAAATGTAGGGGTCTTGTTTTCTCATTTATTCAGTCACCCTACTTTTTAAAAAATGGAGCACTTAATTTACACTTACAGTAATCATTGATAGGTATGTACTTATTGCCATTTTAACTGTTTTCATACTAGATTTATAAGTGGTTGGTCTGTTATCCTTACTGTGTTTGGTCTTACTAGTGAGATTTTTTTCTTTCGTATTTTCTTATTTCTAGTTTTGGCCTTATCTTTTCCATTTAAAGAATTCCCTTGCACATTTCCTGTAATGCTGGTTTAGTGGTGATCAAATCCTTTAGGTTTGCTTGTCTGGGAAAATATTGATCTGTCCTGCAAATCTGAATGATAACCTTGCTGGGTATTTTTGATTGTAGGTTTTTTTTCCTTTCATCATGTTGAATTATCATGCCACTCCCTTCTGACCTGTAAGGTTTCTGTTGAAAAGTCAGTTGATAATCTTACAGGCATTCCTTTGTATGTAAATAGTTATTTTTCTCTTGCCACTTTTAAGATTTTCTTTTTAACTTTTAATAATTCAATTGTAATGTGTCTTGGTGTGGGTCTGTGTGGGTTCATCTTGTTTGGGACTCTCCATGCTTCCTGGACTTGGATGTCTGTTTCTTTGCCAGGTTGGGGAAGTTTTCAGCCACTATTTCTTCAAACAGGTTTTCTGTCCCTTTCTCTCTCTCTCTTTTCCTTCTGGGACCCCTATAATTTGAATGTTGGTACACCTGATGTTGTCCCAAAGGTCTGTTATGCTATCTTCACTTTTTTAATTCTTTTATCTTTTATCTTCCAATAGGGTGATTTCCACTATCCTGTCTTCCTGATTGATGATCCATTCTTCTGTGTCATCTAATGTGCTGTTGATTCTCTCCGGTATATTTTTGTTATTTCGGTTGTTATATCCTTCAGTTCTGATACATCCTTTTTAATAATTTATATCTCTTTGTTGAAGTTCTCACTGAGCTTACCCACTTGCCTGCAGAGTCTGATGAGCATCTGTGTGACTATGACTTTGAACTCTTTTCCCTCAGTTTCATGCAGTTCTTTTTCTGCGGTTGTGTCTTTGTTTGTTTGTAACATATTCTTTTCTTTCTTCATATTGCTTATGTGCTTCTATGTAATACTAGGTAAGTCAGCTAAATCTCCTAGCCTTAAAGAAGTGGCCTCATGTAGAAGGTGCCCTGTGGGGCTCTTACTTAGAAGGCATCTTACTGTCACTAGAGCCAGGTGCTTCAGAGGTGTTCCCTGGGACTAGTGTAGAATCCTATTGTGGCTGGGCCACAACTTCTGTGGACACACTGGTAGGCAAGGTCCAGCCACACAGGTGCAGAAACAGTGCCATATGTTGGCCGACTAGGGCTAACCACTGGGTGTGGCAGTGCAAGTGTCATGTTAGAGGGGAGCTTGCCTGGGTGGGTCCTCAGGGAAAGGTCAGAATTGAGTGAACACTGTTAGCAAGGTTAATAGAGAGTGTCAGAAATAGCGCCTGCCAGTGTTAGGCCAGCTAGGTTTCAGAATGGGGGGCAGGAATGCTGCCCACCAGCATCTCTGACTCAGGAGCAAGTTAGAACAGACCCCTGTCCCTTCAGCGCATACACTAAATTTAGTCAATGTATAACCTTCACATCTAACCAAGGTGCTTTTCAAACTATTGCCTTTGTGCTGGAACTCAGGAAGAGCACAATCTCAGTTTCCTAGAGCCCTTTGGCTCTCTCAGACATAAGCCCTGCTGGTTTTCAAAGCCAGATGTTGCGGGGGTTCCTCTTCTTAGTTCATGTCCTACAGGCTAGGGCTTGAACCCTTCACACTTTGGGGACAACTTCCATGGTTGTAATATCCCTCCCACTTGTGAGTCACCACATGGGGAGTGGGAAATAGAGTAGGTCCTCACTAGACTTAGTCTCTATCCCTTCTACCCATTTCAATGTGGCTTTGTCTTTATATTCATAGTTGTAGAAAATCTCTGTTCTCTAGCCTTCAGGTCATTCTCAGAGATAGCTGTCCTATATGGAGTTGTACTTTTGGTATCAATGAGAGGAGGTGAGCTTGGGATCTTCCTATTCTGCCATTTAAACTCAAGGCCAGAAGCCTTGCTCTTGAATGCCAATTTAGGTTGTCTGTGAAATGTTGTTCCCTGTGGTTGTTGCACAGTGTCTGAAAAAAACAAAGTTTTTTGATAAATTTCCCTAAACTCAGAAAGTGTTAATAAATTCCTTTGCAAGCCAGGTGGTTTCCAAGTCTTTGCTTTCTACAAATGATGGAGTGATTGGGTTGTTAGCAGATCATTAAAATAATTTATAGGCCATTTTATGATTTTTGCACTTAACTCAGCAGGATGAAAAAAACTAATAAATGATGTAGTTCTGTCCTATTGTAAACAATAATATTTTTAAATTAAAGGTGTTCCATCACTCTTTTGAATGTGTATTTGACTGGATTCCCTTCTCTCATTTCCAGTTTCTATGACCTCACCCTTTTTCTGTACCATCTCTTTTCTTTTGTACTCCTTCCAATTTTGTTTTCATTTCTTTGATAGTTTTGTTTTTTCAACTTTTTACTGAGTCCTGCTTAAAATTTTATGATTATATTTAATTGTAACTATTCACTTACAACTTATCAGTTAACCATTTCCCATTTTGTGTGTAATGCAAAGTAGGAGTCCATTTTTACTACTTCATGTGAGCGATCTTTTGCCCCAGTTGTTGCTGCTAGTCTGCAGAAATGCAGCTGGCTTTCCTGTGTTGGAAACTGTACCCAACCTTTTCCACAGCAATCTACAATGCCAGTTTCGTTATAAATCAAGGTTCCATATATAGATGGATCTGTTTCTGAATTTTCCATTCTTTCCATTGGCCAATTTGTATATCCTTATACCACACACTGGCTTAATTATTATAGTTTTATTTTAAGTCACAAAATAGGCAGAAAAAACACTTTGTTATTCAGGAGTGTCTTTGTAATTTTGGACTACTCTTCCATATAAAGTCATAATTGTATGTTAATAATAATATTAATAATAATAATACGAAGATCCCCCAAATTCATTCACAATTCATTCTAAGTGCATTGAGAGAATTAATATCTTTGCAACATTAAGTCTTCCAATCCATAAATGGTGATTCTCTCCATTTAACTGGATCATAATAAATGTTTTTCAATAAAGGTTTATTTCTTTCTCAATAAAGGTCATAGACACTATATTGTGTTGCTTTTATAAATAGTATGTATACATACATGTGGTCAAATCTCAGTTCTCGAATGTCTCCCATCTCAAACAACTCAGTTTTCAACCAAGTTGTTCATGGAAAACAATGTCTCAGTTGTTGAACAACAAAATTCAGTTCTTGACCCGACCACCCTTTCATGTCGATACCCATACGGTCAGTCATGAGTCTCTCAGGTGTGATTTGGTTTTTGAACAAACTGCTTCTGGAACAGCCTTCTAAGATGAATTAAGTTCAAGAACTGGGGTTTCACTGTATATTTAATCCTCACCAGAATATATGTTGATTTATTTAGAATTGAACCTACAAACTAGGTATGTGCCCTTGGCAGAAATCTAACCTGTGAACTTTTGATGTACGGGATGGTAGTCCAATCAACTGAGCCCCCTAGTCAGGGAGAAAATTACATACATATATTTTTATTTAATCTTTATTGTACTTTTCCCCATTACCAGTTAGCACCCTTACACCCCTCCCCCAGCAATCACCACACCCGCTCACATCCGTGAGTCCTTTTTCCTTTTAGCTTAATCCCTCCACCCCTTTACCTCCCCCACCACTAGCTGTCATTCTGCTCTCTATCTATGAGTCTCAAAATTGTATATTTTAAAATAATATTTTCTTCAGTAACTTCACTGTGGAGAAACCTGGCAGACAGATACCATCTTAACCAAGTGATCAAGGTCAACATCATCAGTAATACCATGTATGTGATGTAACCAGGAGAAAACACCAGACAAACCCAAACTGAGGTCCATTCTCAAAAGACCTGACCATTATTATTCAAAGGCATAAGGTCCCTGAAAGAAAAGACCAAGAAATTGTTACAAACTGAAGTAAAGGGATGTAGTAGCTCTCCGGATGTGATCCAGAATAAAGGACATTGGTAGAAAAACTGGGAAAATCCCCCCAAAACGTATAGTTTAGTTAACTATACCAATGTTAATTTCTTAGTTTTGGAAAAAAATATATACAACGGCTATGTGGGGTGATAATTATTTCAAAACAAAATGTGTTTAAAATTACATTCTGTTGTGTTGCTCTTTCTACTGGTCTGTAGAAGTACAATTGGCTTTCCTATGTGGATTTTGTGTCCAAAACCCTTGCTAAAGTCTAGTTAATTCTAAGAATTAAGCTGTGAAGTTATGAAAACTTTCTACATAGACAATTATATAATTTACCAAAATGGCCATGTTTCCTTCCTTTCCAGTCTTTCACCTTTTCTTTTAGGGTTTTTTTTAGAAAGCATGTCCTTAGTGTGCTGACTAGGATCTCTGGTACAATATTGAATAGAAATGGTGATATCAGGAATTTTTAAAGAGTTAAATTATCTCTTGATGCCTAGAGATAATATTAGTATCATTTGAATATGAAAAATAAGTTACTTTTGCTTTGAATGTTTCTATCTTAGAGAGAGCAATACCATTTTTTTTAGTTTCAAATACTAAAATGTTCATTCAAAAAGCATAAAATAATATATAACACAAAGAAAAGAAAGTAACATGAAAACACAAAACAAAAGCAGTATGGTATTATGTTATCAAAACAAAACAAAAGCTGTGACATTAACCGTGTTAACCTATAGACATCGGTTAAACTCTGCTCTTCCCATGCCACGGGGTGGAGCTGGCACACAAGTGGCTGCCAAGCCAGAGCCTGCATTTCCAGACTGCCCCCCCACCCCGCACCAGATGTGATCTTGTGAAAAGTTCTCCCCAAAAGCACGGCAGTAGAATCACTTAATGTCAGTGCTCAGGTTGAGGCTTTCCGGAAGCAGGTGAGGTGCGTTCACAGTCTCTCTCCCCACCTGCTCGAGGACGCAGAGGCCCAGGTTATAGAAGGTCAGGAATGCCTTCAAATGCACTGTTTCATTAGTAATCAACACACTTGCATTAGGTTGAAGCTATTATACTTTTGGAGTCTGTTTATCACAGTGGTTAGCTTTCCCTAACTAACATAAAAAATGGTATCTTAAAGTGGGGTGCAGACCGAACAAAAAATCTAAAGTATCTGGTGACAGCTTAGCAACCAGGCAGCAGGAAATGAAGAAACTGAGTAAAGGATGGAAAGATAGTTATGTCATGCAGTCACAAACACTTCATAAAAAACTGCTTGCCAAAAGGAATCCAAAGAGACAGAAGCCAAAAAGTGGCTGTCTCCAGGGGAGCAAAGTGGGAATGAACTGGAAAGGGGCATCCAACTGAGGTAATGCACATGCTCCATACGTTATTTTGGGGGGGTGGTTTACACAGGTGTATACAATTATCAAAACTCATTGACCTGAATGCTTAAGGGCTGTGTTTATGTAAATTACACATTAATTTTTTTAAAGCCTGGAATAGATCGAAAAACAGGGTGTCTACTGTCACCCTGGGGACTTACTAGGGAAAAGGAGATGGAAAATAGAATATTAGAATAGCGCTATTACTTGCTGCATTGATTGATGACTTAAAGGAAAGAAATGAGCATGCACAAAAACTAACAGATTTGCCCTGGCTGGTGTGGCTCAGTGGATTGAGTGCCAGCCTAAGAAGCAAAGGGTCACTAGTTTGATTCCCAGTCAGGGCACACACCTGGGTTGCAGGCCAGGTCCCCATAGGGGGCACATGAGAGGCAACCATACATGGATGTTTCTCTCCCTCTCTTTCTCCCTTCCTTTCCCTCTCTTTAAAAATAAAGAAATAAAATCTTTTAAAAAAATAACTAGCAGATTTGAGAGCAGAAATGAAAGACAGAATCCAGAAATCTGAGGATTCCAGGATTGCAAAACTGACTGCTTCTGAACTTCACACAGTAAAAGGCTGAAATAGGTTTTAAGCAAAAATGGCCTGTTATGTGTTTCCTCAGGTAAACACAGGGAAGTCAGTCTTTCTGTAGATCAAGTATGTTAACTTCCCACGAAACCTATTTCAAAATGAGAGAGAGAGAGAAATTAGGCTCAGGATTTTTTGGTGTGCATTCTGGCTACAATAATCATATAATTTATTGTCCAAACTGGCATAGTTTAGAGAGTGAAAGAGAGCATTATTACTTAACATGCACAAAAGATAATAAAGTAGGACAGTCCCTGCCAAACTGGGACATATAGTCATTCTATCACTAGTACATGACATTAACTACAAGAAGATATATCAGGAGCCAACTGACTTTCTGAGGGAATAACATTGCCAAACAAACAAACAAACAAACAAACAAACAAAAAATACCCATACAGGTTTGCTAATAAGCCTTGACTGACCCTTAAAACAATGTTCAAGCTGCCAAAACTTCATGAGCAGAAAGTAGGAAGCAAAGGTTAGAAAGCCTCCGAGGAGGGCATATTTGCCAATGTCTACGTGTGACCCTGGAGGAAACTGGGCAAGGAAGCAGCCCTCTGGAAGTGAGAATCGGACCCTGGAGTTAATGAGAGGAGCTCCTTTTAGAGAGGAGGACCACAGCCCAACCAAGGGACACCTACCTGAGGCAAGGATTCTTCAGCCATCCCATTATTTTTTTTTTAGAGTTGAAAAAAAGATTTTAGAAAGAAGAGAAGCAAAGGAGAAAGAGAGGGAGAGAAATATCAATTGGCTGCCTCTTGTAAGTGCGCCAGCTGGGGACTGAACCCACAACCAGGCATGTGCCCTGACCAGAATCGAACCAGCAGCCTTTTGCTTTGTAGAATAACGCCCATCCAACTGAGCCATATCGGTCAAGGCCATCTCATGTTTTTTGTCACTGCCAATATTCCTAATTCTACATGTTCCCTCAGCTTTAGGAAATTAAATGAAAACTTGTGATTTATGAATTGTGTCTAACGCAGTAGATTATGAACTGTGCATGTAGTGTGGTCAAGGTAAGAATAAACCGGAAGGGTCCTTTATAAAGATCACTGAACCGACTGCCAGGAGGCCATGACTGTCATCCAGTCTGTTAACTCTGTGACTCCGGGTACATCACGAGTTCTCAGGACTTACAAAATGAATGAGAGGATGACTTTCAGTTCTATAATTCTAATTTAAAGTTCTTGACCTCACTGGACCAAAACAACTGCAAAAGTCCTCTACGAATTCAATACAGGAAAACCCATACGAGGCTAGTTGGTCTGGTTTTTATAGCAAAAGCAACTCAGCAGACCTCTAAAAAGTTGTATGAGCCAGGAGAATCCTGGCACTCTTCATTTCTTGATTTTTCTGTATTATTTTGATACTATTATAATCATTAAGAAATAAAGTCTAACTTTTTTAAGTGGGAAAAGACACTTGCCTCCCATTTCATTGGGCTTTAAAAACTAACCCAAAAAGGTCACGGTGGGGGTACTCCACTTGCACCTAAAAATGACAATTCTTTTGCAATATTTACCAAAAGTTAGAATGTTTTAAAAACCAAATGTAACTTGGAGAAGACTTTTAATCTAATAATATCATGGTAGCATATTTTATTAGTTATACAGTCAATAATAATATTCATTAAATCCTACAAATATTTTTCAAATAATTAAAACTTAAAAATATGCCTGCTAAATTTGAACTTCTGATGCCACCTCTAATTTTTAGAAGAAAATCATTCAGGACTCTGTCTTCCTCATTGATAAAAGATAAGACAAAAGCTAATATTCTATATTGATATTTTATAACTCATAATTACTTAGTTATATATATATATTTATATATATATATATATATATATAAAATAATAGTCAAACATTTAAAGACACGAGGACCCTAAACTTCGTCACTTCAAATCATTATATGTTGGGACACATATAAAATAAGAAATACCAATTCCACAGTACCTTGAGAAAAGAATGCTCTAGTCATCTGTTGCACACATTAGTGAATCAAAAAATGAAGAACTAGAATAAGTATCATGAAAATACCCTAAATCTCTGAAACCCAAATTTGCAGGTATGCCTCAGAATACATAAAAATTCAGTTTCAATGATGGAGAATTTGTAAGTGGAATATTTTCAGTCTGCTAATAAACTTTATATTTAGAGATATGTGACAGTAACTCTCAGGTAAAAGTGCTTTTTTTATGATTAAAATTATCCCTTAAGGGAACACTTCACAAATTTAGATGTTTCCATATCAGCATTGATGTATAGAAGTCTCTTTCTTGTTTATTCTTATTCAAAACACTTTGTATATGACAATTTTTTTCTTCTTTAGAAACATTAACATTTACTTCTTCCATCTGTTCTAGGAAAATGTCATACAACTTCTTTGATAATCCTCTTCCATTTCCCTCTCGGACAGTGAGTTACTGGACCTCATGGGTTGGACCTCTAATTACTTCCTCCTCAAATTCATCTTTCAACCTCTCCAATGACTTTATTTCAACCACTGTATTTCTAATTCTTACAAGTTATTTCTTGTTCTTTACTTTTTCTTTCCTTTAATTCTCCTTTTTTAAAAAAGACTATTTTCTATGCAAAAATTTATCACATTTTCAAAGACAATAATGACAGTTCTTGTCTCACCAGACTTCTTTGTTTCTGTTTACTTTATCTTTGCCTTTATATTGGAGGCATTCCCAAATACGTGGTGATCCCTGGCCGACTATCCCCACCTTGGTGGGGGTAGTCACATTATTATTATTACTACAGCAAGTTGGCGGCTCTGTCTGTGGGGCTGAGCTGTTGAAGGTGACCTTCACTGAAGAGCAAGTGGAGAGCAAGCTGGCTTTCTCTGTGGGGGAACCGCTATGGGGCCTTTCTCTAGGGCCGTTCAGTTTCTCTCTGTAACTTGGGAGTTTGGCTCTTGGCCCTCTTAGAGCAGGGCAGACTTTACTGAATGGCAGCCTCCAATGCCCATGTGTCCCTGGGCCTGGATCCCCTGAGCTTCGGTATCTCTAGAGAATAAAGCACCCATCTTTAGGGATGACAGAAGGACCTGAGTGTCCAACTGAACCTTTTACAGACTTTCAGCTGATGGTGTTTCTAGCTCCACGCCTTACTTCCTTCTTCAGCCCACCCTGATACCTCTAATCACACGACCTCCTAAGGCTCTGCAAGGCAAAACTGCCTTCTGGCATTGTCATCCTCCTCCGTAGGTCTTCATCTTCTCCTGCTCTACTAGATCACACTACCATACTCCCACTTTCTGTCCACATTTACAGATTAGAATCACTGATGTCACCTACTTTTTATCAAAGAAAGTTGAAATTTTTGTTCCCTATTTTCTTTTGGAAGGGTTTTTAAAAAGAAGGCAGAAAGTTCTTTGCCATTTTAAAAGCAGAAGATAGAGTCTCTAGATCATTTCACATACCACTCGTAACAGTTTGAACCCCCTGCGGTTTTGGTCTGCCGAGTACACTTCCATCCACCTCCCTTCTTACAGCTCCTCTGGAGAAAGCCTCCCTCCATCACTGGGCAGGGCCCACCCCTGCAGCACCGGGAAAACATGCTTTGGGCTGGGCCCACGGAGCACCCCACTCCCTGGGATATCACACATGGGGTCAAACCCGCATCTTCTCTGGGCAGAGAGCTGGATGTTTGGCCCAAGACTCTCTTTCTGTTGGGATTGCTCAGCTAGGAAGGCCAGTCTCGAGCGGCTGGTGGCCATCTCACTGATCACAGGCCTGTTTGAGGAATGATGAATAAAGAAAACAGCAGAGCCCAAGAAGTCTTGATGAGATCATTGGAGTTCCTGGCTGCAACCATGCCTGAAGCCAGATGCACCTCTGGAAACCAAAGTTATATAAACAATTAAGTTCCTTTTATTTTCATAAGCTGGCTTGCGCTAGCTTTCTTTCACTTGCAACCGAAGGAGTCCTGATGAATTCATTTAATCAAAACTTTCCAAATTACTAATACTTGAACTACAGCACACCACTTCATTGCCAAAATTAAATAGCCTGACTTCTTTTATTAAATAAAATCATGGATCATAAATAACATAAACATATGTCCCTTTCACCATTTAGGTAAGATACTTTGATTTTATTTGAATATCCTCAGATTTTCAGGTTAGCAGTTTGAGAATGAGGCATACAGCGGTGGACAAAAGTAGATTTGCAGTTGCAAGTCTGTGAACAAAGCTTACTCTTGGATTATTCTTACTGTGTTATTCATTTGCATTACCACTGTAAAGCTACTTTTGCCCACCCCTGTACACATTCTGTGGTACTACAACCCGTAGCCACTAACCTACACAACAATTTTCATCCAGGAACTTCAAAAAGTCTTATCATTTCTTTAAACCTTCTCTATCAGAGCTCTCAGTTTGTATTAAAACTCAAGGCATATGGCCATCCTACACAAAGCTTATATGAAAAATGAAATAACTTAGCTGAAAGTAACTGCTCCCTTAGGAAGAAAAGTATGATTTAAATTCAAAGAATTATTCAGCCTGACTCTCTGACCCAGAGACTGGAAAGCAGGGTAATTTCAACTCCAGGATTTCTGGGAAGGAGGCAGACGATACTGTACTTTCTGACTATAAGATGGACTCCCCCTGCCCTCCAAATTTGGGAGGAAAACGGTTGTTAATGCTGCTGTTGAGTTCTGTTTACATTTGCATTGGTGAAATGTTATGTTATTTATGTTATTAAATATTTTACTGCATTTTTTGCTTCAAAAATTTTTTTCCTATTTTCCTCCTCTAAAACCTAGGTGCGTCTTATGGTCCAAAAAAATATACAGTAATTCCCAGGAACCAGGCAGGAATGCTTTGAGATGGTGTGTTCTCTGGAGGCTATCCCTAGAGCGACCTCCTCATTACTCTCCACCGGCCACTGTGCTGGCCAACCCGAGGGTCAGTATGTGAGCTTCTGGGTTTGAAGTTTCACGTGCACACAGAGCCTGGGAAGCTAATCTAAAAGAGTGAGGAAGTTAGACATTGTATTGCAATTATTTTATTTTCATTAAAAAGTAAGCCTTATTAAATTTCAGTCTCTCACTCTTTTTTTATTGGTTCTTTTTATGCATCATTTCTATCTACTGCTCATAGCTTGTTCATGGTTTCATAAAGCTCGCTTAAATAACAGTTTTTGGCACCATTACTCCTTATATGCATGAAAATTATGTATGAATAACAGCTAGTAATAATAATGATAACAACGGTTCAGTTAACTGAGCACTCAGTATGGGCTGCGCACAGTAAGTGCTTTATCCGTATTAACTCATTTTGTCCTTACTTCAGCCCCACGAGGTAGGTACCATTATCTTCATTTTGTAGATAAGGGCATGGAGGCTCTGAGAGGGGTAAGCAGTTTATCCAAAATCACACAGCACATCAATAGTAAATATGAACCCGGGCGCTCTGCTCTTAAGCCACTATTCTGCTCCCCACAATGAAACACACCATCTATTGTAAGTTGCTGTGTTCCCCAAATGTTATGTAAACTTATTTGGAAAAAGGAACTTTGTAAGTGCAATCAGGTTAAGGTAAGGTTATACTGGGTTAGGGTGGGCCCTAGTGCAGTGTGACTGCTTTCCTCATAAGAAGAGGAAGTTGGACACAGAGGGCAGACGGCCAAGAGAAGATGGAGGCAGAGACTGGAGTTGTGCTGCCACAAACCAAGGACATCTAGGGCTACCTGATGCTCTGAAAAGGCAGGAAGGATCGTCCCCTAGAGGCCTCTGAGGGAGCATGGCCATGCCAACACCTTGACTTCAGACTTCTGGCTTCTAGAACAGTGAGCACGTACATTTCTGTTGTTATGATAACCCTAGGGAACTACCACCTTTTTCTCTTACACTGAAATACATCATCCCATCAACCTATTATTTCCAATTTTAACACAGATGGCAGTAACATCAACTTTCCTCTTAATTCTATTTAAAGAAAATCAACAGCTGGGGCGGGGCTATGAGCACTGAGAAGCAGCTTCTACCTCACTCGACCTGACGACTGACCCATGGAAAGGTAGGCCTGAAGTTGCTAGATCTTCCTTTACAAGAGAACCCAAAATTCTGAATTTGAACCTCAAATTAGTTAACAAATGACATCAGTAACTAGTTAAAGCAACACTAATGACTAATTTATGAATAAAACAAACACTGTATAAACAAACATGACGCGTCTACAGACCAAATCTGGCCACAATCTCTACTTCATGTGTTTTCTTTGCTTTCCATGTCTACTCTCCTTCCCTTCACTAGGCCAGGCCCCGACTGGAGTGATTATCCACCCCCCAGACCCAGGACGCAGGCCCGGTGCTGGCCCTGGGAGCCACGGGGAAGACAGCCCCTGAGGACTAGGGAGCCCGCTCCGGGATGTGCTGAGTATGGCAGGTGCAGAAGAGTCCTACACACTTCGGAATCCCAGACGGAACAGGTGCAGTCTTCCGGATTCATATCTGAAGCCTGGTACCATTCCTCTACCGTGTCAACTAGTCTTCCTACGGCATTTGTCTTTGCTAGTCTGATGTGTAAGAGACTTAGAGCTTTCACTGGGTCAAGGTTTTAGGTTAGCTCAGGACATGACACTGGTACATCCCAGGCTCACTGCCACTTCATTCGCAGTACTGTCCTAACATGAAGAGTTCCCTAATTTCTTATATGCATACTTAGAAAAGCATAAATGGGTTGTAATACCTCACAGCTGTCCTTCAGTCTTCATCATCCCATAATCCTATAAAAGTTGCCAGGAAACTGGAAACATTCTGAAAAGCAGTTTTGTGTGCAAAACTGTTTTATAAAATGTGACTTTATTACTCAGGCTTGTAAAAAAATTTCAAAACTATAAAGAATTTTTTTACTGAGAATGTTAACATCAACTTGAGTCTATTAAATCTATGGCTAAATCCATGACACACCTAGGTTTTAGAGGAGAAAAATAGAAAAAATTTTTGAAGCAAAAATGTGGTAAAGTATTGAATAACATAAATAACAAAATATTTCACTAATGTAAATGTAAACAGAACTCAACAGGAGCATTAACAACCATTATTCCTCACAAAATTTGAGGGAAACAGTATGTCTTATAGTCCAAAAATACAGTAAGTAGTCTTAGAATCATCTTGGTCCTCACTGGCTATGAACATTCCTTCAGTACCTTCTAGAGTTCAGACCTATTTGATAAGGTATAAAGACTAATGATTGCTTCTGGTAAGCAAAAAGAAGTAACTGATGTGTTGCCAGGACAATCCCTACACCGAGATATTAAATTCAGCGACGTGGTCTGGCACATCATGGTGTTCGGACTCGCAAACCTGACAAGCATTACTCTGGAAAGTCTGTAGAGCAACGTTAAGAAGTGAAATACTGCCCTGGCTGGTGTAGCTCAGTGGATTGAGCGCGCGGGCCTGAGAACCACACGATCGCAGTTTGATTCCCAGTCAGGGCACATGCCTAGGTTGCAGGCCAGTTCCCAGCAGGGGACCCATGAGAGGCAACCACACATTGATGTTTCTCTCCTTCTCTCCTTCCCTTTCCCTCTAAAGATAAATGAATAAAATCTTAAAAAAAAAAAGAAGTGAAATACTACACAATCTGTGCAAGTCATCCAATTTCACGTTTTGTTTTGTTTTTTAATTTGTTTTTTTCTTGAATTAAAAATCTCTCAATCTTCCTTTGGTTTTTATACCTGTAATATCACACTGAAATTTGCTCGTTTATTATTCTTGTAAAAATCTCAGATGACCGGTAACACAGGTTTTATCCCCATATGACAGACGAGGAGCTGAGAGCTTTACATAAGCTGTTGGACACTGTTACTGACACAGGGAGAGCTGGTCCTCGACGCCCCTGATTCCGAGTTTGCTGATCTTTCCCCAAGAAATGAAAGTCACACACACTAAGACCAGGCTGTTTAGACAGCCAGACAGACCTGGGATCAAAACCAAGTTCTCCTTAGTTTTGATGTCAGATACATTTTTTAAAGCTCTCTAAACCCCAACTTGGTCACGGGTAAAATGGAGTTAAAATGATAAAAATACATGTAAAGAACACAGCACAGACAGGACGCCTGACAAATATTAGCTCTCTCCTCCCTTTCTCCTACAGGACCCCTCAAATCTAAGCAGACCACCCATTCTCTGGTTGAACACCTGCATGAGTAGTGAAACCTAAGTAGCTACAGAAAAGTACTCGAGGGAGATGGGGATATTAATAAGACAACAACAAACTCGTGATCGCAGGCCAAGAGGACCACACGGAAATTGTGGTCATGTGTGTAGCACTGCAGAGGAGCCAAAAGAGGGGCTCTTTCAAAACAAATTTCCATGATGTCGAGTCTTTTTGAAAGGGGTCAGACCACTCCTTGAACTTACTTCTCTGCCTGCTAATAAATATGGCTCACTGTTTTTAAACCGTAACATATTCAAAACACATCAAAGAGGCATAAAACATTTGCAGCCAGTGGCATGGTCTGAGACTCCTGAGTGGGGGTGCTCTAGCAGCTGCCTTGCCCGACACTGGCCCGGACAGTCCCCAGTATTGTCCAATGTGTCGGCGACAAAAGAAAAGTTTCAATCGGACTCCTTTAAGCCTCCTCTCTGCTGGGGGCCCTCACAGACAGGGACCAGCAGAGGATGGACAGGGGCCTGGGGCCACACTGGCAGCGGCTGGGGGCGGAAGAGGGGCGGAAGCTCAGAGGAAGCACAGTCACTGTTGCCAGGAGGAATGCATGGGTTTACTGCCAAAAAACTAAGCAATTATCAAATTTGATGCTAAAAATATTAAAATGTGGAGCATGATTTAGAATATTTCTTCAAATTTTGACCAAATGCTACAGAGTTGTGTGCCAATAACTATCTTATATATGTGACTCCAGTTCTTGGCACCATCCTGCAGAACTGGGGTTATGTCACTGCATACGTGGGTGGTTTAAATGCTTTATAATGATTATGTTGAAGGTCATATTCCTCATACACATAACTTCACTTACTATTATGAGTTAGACGAGTACATGAGTAGACAATGGTTTCCTTCCATTAAATGCAACTGGCTGAAATTACTGTTTAAGTTGCCAGGTTGTAAGAGAAAAGAGATCACATTAATGAGGGTTAAGCTTTATAATCAGTTTATAAAACAAATCATGCTAAGGTCAAGGCTGACATCATCAACTCCCACACATCTAAGGACACTTACAGATGTCACCATCTCCTCCCCCACCCCCCCACTGCTCTACTTCAAGCTGTTTCTTATTTCTCTTCCATTCATAAGCCGTGGACAAATCATTTATCTTGGCACCCATCAATCTGATCGTGCCACCCGTCTCAGAAACCTCTGAGGGCTTCCCGCTCCTTGAGAGACAGAGACCCGGCTCCTCAGCCCTTAAGGCACTCACAGCTCTCCTAACTCTGGCCCATCCTTCTAATTCAGGGACCCCCAGTCACTGCGGGAGCCTTAAAAGAAAACGAGCTTATGTTTCATGCCCCAGAAATTCTACGTATTAGTTCTGGGGCAAGATTCAGGGACTTGTATTTTTAAAAGTGTCTGTGGGTAACTCTTATGCATCGCCAAGCTTGACCCACGGTGTCCTTTTCCCACCTATTATTGCACCCGACATGGATTAAGCCTTCTGTCGTGGCCAGTGCTCCTGCTTTGTTTGTTTGTTTGTTTTTCTGTCTCTACTTCCCTCGTCACGCTGTTAGTCCAACCTGGAACATAAGTTTCTCTCCCAGCTCTTTATTTAAATCTCCACTATTCTTCTAAGGCAGCAATTTTCAACCTTTTTCATCTCATGGCGCATATAAACTAATTACTAAACTTGTGTGGCACAACAAAATTTGTAACTTTTTGCTGATCTGACAAAAATGGGTAACATTTTGACTGATTCACAGTAGATGTCCATTGTGTTGACTGTTGCCATTTTTAAATTTGGCAATCTAAGGGAAGAGAGGCCAGTGCTCCTGACTAGACAGTTGGGTATCTCATGTTGTACAAATTCCCAGGCACACTGGTTGAACACTCGTGCTCTGAGACGGACTGAAATCCCACCAGCACCTTTAGAAACAGGGTGAAACGTGAGGGAACTGCCATTCTGACACTCCGAGGGCATCTGTTACCCTCATGAGGCATTTTATGGCCATTAACAACATATTGTTTGAACTCTGTTCCTTTCATACTTACTCCCTGTATTTCAGGATCCTGGAGGAAAAGCAAACTTTCCTAAGACTATGGTTCTCTTTCCCTAGCCCCTAGCATCTACAATGGCATTAAACATAAATAGACTTTCACTCTTGTGCTCAAAGCCTAGGATGACTGAACACATTCGCTTACAGCCTGACAAAACAAACTGTCAGCCTCCAGGCTTGTTTATGCGCACACTGACGTGTTTTCACAGGGAGTGTCACTCTGCCCATGTAGAAATGAAGACATGATAATCCCTCATTCACATAAACTGACGTGATGTTAAATATAAGGTTGATACCTATAAATGTGTTTTTCCTATCGATAGAAGTATTTTCTACGTTGATACATGGTGGGCAAAAGTAGGTTTACAATTGTTCATATGGAAGAATACACAATACAAGAATAACAAATAAAGAGTAACTGTCTTGTGTACCCACAACTGTAAACCTACTTTTGCCCACCCCTAAAGTTCAATCCCCATAAGTTTGTAGACCAAGAGAAAAGGGGACATAGTAAAACAATTCCTAACCTGTCGATTACCTGACTTAAAAATCACCTGCCCACATGATAGGACAGCTAAAGCCCCATTTACCATTTTAATCTGTCGTGAATCAGAGAATCAGAGGAGTAAGTGCCCCTTGCCCTCAATTTAGAGAACGAAAGAGTATCAGCAAACTGCAGGTAAATGTCATTTATGCAAGTACTGGAAACTATAGAGCTATTGGTGTGAGAACATCAAATACGTTGAGCCACTGCTGGAGACACAGTTCATGCCCTCCTGCTGCTCATGCCGCCCAGAAAGTGGCCCCTAGGGTGTGGGGGACGTGTTTCCACACCCAAAATGCAGAATTTCTTTGCAAAACAGTGTTATACATGGTGACTATCTGTAGTTAAATCAGTGCTGGTACTTATGAGTTAAACAGTCTTGGGAGGACGGCTGAGAACTGAAGCACTATTTATAACATTGTTTTTTGTGGAAAAATGCTTTCTGCATTCCAAACAACAGAATTAGACATGAACTTCTCAATACAGTTTATTTCTTAGGTTGGGAACTGAGTGTATCTTGCTAACTACACTTTGGGCAGTGTTTTCTAGGGTGAAGTGGCAGGAGGAAGGTCTGCCAGGAGAGCACAATGGGAATGAACGGTTGCCATGAACAGGAGCCATATGTGTCTGCCAGGCTGAAAAATGGACGGCATGATGGGAGAAAAATCCAGACACATTCCTAATTTATTAAACAAATATTTACTAAACTCTGTTAAAGACTATGCTGAAGGCTGTGAGAGGTGGAAATAAGTTAGACAAGAGGTTTGATTTTACAGTTTTTACAACATAGTTGGCAAGACAAGATAAACATATGTAATAAAACTGCATGATAAAATGTTCTATCTTAGTGACAAAAACAAAATATTAGATGAAGTAGCAGATGGCAAACTAATGCTTATGGCTGAGGCAATCAAGGAAAGCTTCATGGAGGAGCTGGCACCTGGGCTGAGTCTTGAGAACTTGCACAGATTTCAACTGGCACAGGAAATGGTAAGGGAGGAAGAACAGGGAACATCATAGAAAAACATCAAGAAAAAAAGTACAAGTCAAGACACAGACAGGAAAAACAATGAAAACTTAAAACATAGGAAATAGTCCAGTTGGTGAAAGTAGGGATATTTTCAGGAGCTTGGTAGAGGGCTTTGAATGCCAGTCAAAAGAGTGTGGGTCCCGCCTAACAGTCAGTCTGAGCCATCAAATTGTAATAGAGTTACTGCAGTGATTCTGTACAAAGACCCATCTGGCAGCAGAATGTGAAGTGAGAATGAAGACAAAAGACTGCGAGGAGATAGTTCTAAGAGTTGAGGTTGGTTAGGATGACTCTTCAAAGCTAGTTTTTTAAATAAATACTTACACCTTTAAGATTCAAGTGTTATTTAACTGCTAACTATCTTCCTTCAATGATCAAGAAGGCATCAATCATTTAGAAAAGCCAGATAAAGACTTACAGTGAAAAAGAAAATAATACCTACAATGCAAAAAACATTTTAAAAACATGAGTTTGGCACAGAGTCAGGACTATGATGACTAGAACTGATACAAAATAAAAGATTATTCTGAGGTGTTAGTCTCAATTTAAACATAATACCACAAGTTTAAACATCATATTTTAATAAGCACATGGAATTTAATAAAAGTCATTGTTCCACTATTTTCTAAGATGTGTGATTCAACATACAAGGTGAAGCTAAGATATTCTAAGAAACTTGAGAGCTGAGAAGGGGTCAGAGGTAGTGGACTCAATTCTTTACCTTTTAAATCAATCTTAAATTGGTGCTAAGATGGATGAAAGGAAACTTACCTGAAGTAATCTGAGTTAGCAAATGTCTTCTAAAAGTCACATTTTCAGTTTTCAAAAAGACATGGTACTCATCTTTACCTGAAAACAAATTTAATGGCAGTAATGAAATGGAAATAATTGATAGGTAGCTTATAGAAGTCAATTAGATGATTACATTTTAAAGACCATAAAAGAGTTATATAAACTCGTATAAAAATGAAAGCACTTATACTATGTATAATTTAAAGGCCTGAGATAAAAGTCTCAAACTGTGTTCAAAGACTTCTAAAGCAGGAGATATAATACATTCCATTCATATATTTTGTTAATTTCCTAAAAATTCTGGAAAATATATTACTATTTAGCCTGATTTACAGTAAATTATATATTTAAAATTTAGCCAACAATCAAGCCCTATTCAGTATTAGAACAGGGGAATATTAGAACAAGCTGAGTAGGAGATAGTTTCTGTCCTTAAGAAAAGTACAAACCACCAGAGGAGACAGAAAAGCATGGATAACTCTGTATCAAGTGCTATAAGTTGTAAAGGTGCTATGGAATTTTGGAGAGGGTTAATGACTACATGGAATATGTGAGAAGGCTCTGTGTTATGGACTGAATTGTGCTCCCCCCACCCCAGATTCATGTGTTGACACCCTAATCCCTAATCCCTCAGAATGTGACTATGTTTGGAGATAAGGCCCCTAAACAGGTGACTAAATTAAGATGAGGCCCCTATGGTAGGCCATAATTCAATCTGACTGATGTCCTTATAAAAGAAGAGATTAGGACACACAGAGAGGATGTGTGCACACAGAGAAAAGACCATGTGAGGACACAGCAAGAAGGTGAGTACCTGCAAGCCAAGGAGAGAGTCTAAAACAAAATCAAATCTGGGGACACCTTGAACTTGGACTCCTAGCTTCCAAATCTAAGCAAACAGAACTTAGCAAACTAACATGCTCTATAAAGGTAAATTTTAAAGAGTTTCAAGAAGTAGGACTTTTAACAATGAGAACCAAGTTAGGTTTGGAAACAGCATTCCAGGAAGAAATAAAAGTTCCTTTATTGTAGCTAAGTGGCCATAATGTGCAGCATGAGCTCAGAAATAGTCAATACACTTCTATAGTAAGAGTACAGTTTGGGGGTAAGCAGGAGAAAAGTAAAAAGAGTAGGAAAGAGGGAGGGAGAGAGGGAATGAGGGAGGTTACCGGAGGGGAGGAAGGCAGGATGAGAAGCGGGGAAACTGACAGAGCAGCAGACAGGTAAGAACTAGAATTTGGGGTGGCGTAAGAGCGGCTGAATACTACATTCAGTACAAGGGGTTCTATTTGGTACATAAAAGGAGACATCAAGTGTTTTTCGGTAGAAAGTGTGTTTGAATTTGTATTTCACAAAGATCGGTCTGGCTCTGGAGTACGAGTCACTACGAGGAGAACCGCATGGGGCGGTGAGGCCTCTCCGGAACCGCGGTAGTCTAGGAGAAACTAGAGCAACTGCAGTGAAAGCAGAAAGTTCAAAACTCACTGAAGACGTGCCTGCCGATGAGAACCAGAGAACCAGAATGACCACCCCACGGGTTATGCAAGACTGAGAACTGAACAATCGCCACTGCTCGTTTATAAGGTTACAACACAGGGTGTCTTGGGCCTCAACAGACCTTTCTCTCCAATCATTACCATGTACTGTGGGCACTGCCCCCCACCTTAAGGAATCAACCAATCCAAAGACTTGCCCCACTTCTGTCTTACATAGAACTCCAACACCCAACCTATAATCAAGAAACCTAAACTCATTTCCCCAAAGGAGGCACCACTTCACAATCATCTGTGTGCTCTCTCTTGCTCCAGCAAGTCAATGGAAGAGTTTGCTTATCTCCTATAATATTTACTTATTTATTTGAGAAGGGGGCTCTCCACAAAAGATTGATGTCAATCAGTGAAGCCAAGAAAGGAGGGCAAAAGGAGAGAGAGCCCCATCCTGCCTTTTGGGAGCAAGAGGAGGACTAAGAACTTAACAGTCACTGGAGGCCTCAGAAAAAATTTTAGAAAGGCAATAAAAGAGAACAAAATTTCCGATAATTGGGGGGGTTAAAGAAAAAGGAGAAGTGGAACTAACCAGTCACTTTTACTCTTCTAAGGAGCCTGGCATGGTGTGAAAGCAACGCTGATCTTTAACAGGGCAGTCAAACCTTGGTTCTTGACTGTCGCCCATCTCAATTAGGTTCTCGACCACGCTGTTCACAGAAAAACTGTCTCGGGTGTCAAATAAAGCTTTGTTTCTCGACCTGACAACCCTTTCATGCCGATACCTGCGTGACCAGTCACCCATCTCTCAGGCGACAAACAAAGGAGCGAAGGCACGAGTATGCGTCAATTTACCACTAAACCTTGTGCTGTTAACAGCTCAGGAAATTGTGATATGAATTATTTTTAAGGGCTTTTTTGCTTTTGTTACTTATTATTATTAAATATGTATAGAAAGTCACTATGGGTCCTAAGAAGGTCAGTGATAGCAGCAACGTGAAAAGGAAAGTTGTGAGAACAACAGAGCTTTAGAAATCATTGCGAAGTATGGCAGAGGTGTTGGCCTGATCGGCCTAGAGTACGGCATGGCGAGATCAATGACTGGCCCGATGTTAAAACATAAAGGGCCATCGATAGTCCTGATGTTGCTAAGAGTGTGAAAGTGCTCGCAAAACAACCAAAGGCAGTAGAAGAGGTAGAAAAATTACTGATTTGGAAAAACAAAAAGCAGATGGCTGGCGGTAGCACTTTGGAGGCAGCAATACATGAAAAAGCAAAGACGCTGCACAGTGACCTGACAGACAGACACGCCTGGAACGAATGCTGAAAGGGATTTGCTTAAGGCTCGTAGGGGCTGGTTCGATAAACTTATGAGGTGGCATTCACAGTGCAGTGAGGTGTGGGGCGGCCACCAGTTCCAACAAAGGAGCTGCTGATAATTTCATGACAGAATTTCAAGAATACATGCAGGCCAAGGGATTTTTTCCCCAACAAGTGTTCCATCGTGATGAGACAGGCATCTCCTGAAGAAAACGCTGAGGAGAACCCAGATGACACAGGGAGAGCAGTCACTACCAGGGTACAAGCCAAGGAAGGACAGGCTGACATTGCAGTGTGGAAATGCAGGCGGGGACTTTAAATTGAAGCCTCCGCTGGTCTACCATTCTGAAAACCTAAGAGTTTTCAAGAAAAATAATGTCATGAAAAACAAGTTTAATGTGATGTGGAGGGCTAATAGTAACAAGTTCATGCAGTGTTTGCCCCAAATGTGAAGAAATGCCTCTGGGAAAAGCAATTGCCACTCAGGGCGCTTCTTGTAAATGGAGGATGCTCCTGCCTCCCCCGCCCGCCCCCAGCCTTGGAGGCCCAGTCGGTGGGAGAGCAGAGCCTCATCACTGTTCGATTTCTGCCCCTCAACACAAGTCCTCTCAGCCAGCCTGTGTGCCAGTGGGCCATTTCTAATTTTAACAAACTACACAAATGTACTGTTTGAGAGGCGTTTTGAGGTGACCTCTGAAAGTAATGTAACCCTCGGGGAGTTCTGGAAGGAACGTTTTACTATCTTCGCTTTCTTGAGGCTCACAGACAAAGCATGGGGGAAGCGTCTTCCAGGACCATCAGGCTGGACGAAACTGGCCTGAGTCTGTTGCTGAGACTCGGGGGCTTTGAGGATGGGCCTGTGCCTGCTGTGCAGGACGCTGTGTCCCTGGGCAAGTCCACGGGCCTGGAGGTGGACGGTGATGGCGGGGGGCGTTGGTGGGGGACCACCACACTGCGCTGAGCACGGAGGAGCTCCAAGGCCTTCAGAGGGAGCAGCACAGGTGGCAGCTGAGGAGCCTTCCTCAGAGGCGGAGGGAAGGGAGGATATTCCTCCTTCGCTGTCAAGGAGACGCTTGGGAAACGGGGAAAGTGCAAAGTTTCAGTGAGAAGTATCACCCTGACAAAGAAGTAGCAAACCGTGGGATCAACTTGTCCAGTGACAACAACTCAGGCCAGTGATACAACTGTTTTGGCCAGTTGTCCAGTGATACAACTCAGGCCAAAACAAACATCACTAGATAGGTTTTTAGTGAGACAGAGGCCGACTGAGCCTGAAGCCTGAGTCTAGTGGAGAAAGACAAAAGAGAGGAAGAACCCCGACCAGTGACCTGACGCTTTTATAAAAGGGGGCTCCCCTTCCAAACAGTAACATCCCTCCTCCCCTCCTCTCCATATTGGCATCGGTCGCTCTGGACATTAAAGGTAAGTTCAAGTGTGTATGTAAATTTTTATGTTTTTATCGTACATTTCATTTCCTTTCTGGTAAATTTCTACTTACATTACATGTTCTTTTGTTTTTAGAGTGTTTATAGATTTAGCAGTACATTAGACATGTACTGTATATAAGAAGGGTTAAAATAGGGAATCATTTGGGGGTATGGAATAAATTAATTCAAGTTACATTATTTCTAATAGGAAAAAATCATTTGGTTTTTGAACAAACTGCTTCTTGAATAGACTTCCAGAATAAATTAAGTTCAAGGACCAAGGTTCCAATATACTTTAAAAAAATGTGTTAATGCCAGTAAAAGAGAGGTATACAAAGGGATATTGATAAATAATAAACCAAACTCAATAGAAGAACAAGAATGCTGGTAGAATTAACCATATTAAAGAGGAGAAACAGTCCTCTGTGATTAGAAATGGAAGAAAAGATGTGTGATATATATAAATAAAAATTGTATGTAAGGGAATAAAGTTTGTGGGAGTTAAGATACAATGGTTAAGCCATCTAATGAGATACACGGGGAGGAAGAGGGAGGGAAGAAAGGAGAGATGGAGAGACACAATATGAATGAAGGAATGTCCGAATATAAGATTTTGAAAGCAAAAAATTGCCAGAGAGGAGGAGAAAGAAAAATGAGGGGGGGTGCTTTTGATATTTGAGATTTTGAAATGACTGTGGTTGATGGAACTGAGCAAGTTAAAAAATAGTAAGCTCTGTGTATCAGAAAATCAGTAACATGAACTAGGAGAAAGAGATTATAATCTCAGGGTGTGGGGTTGAGAGGAGAGTTTCAGGTCTGACGCTGACTGACATAACTGAGGAAGTTGAGCAATGTCCTGAAGTCAAACAACAACAAGAGTTAGATGGGGAGATGGGAGCGTAAGAGAAGGAACAGATGCACAGGAGGGGCACGATGATCACTGACCAGACAGCAGAGAGCAAAGGAACACATCAACCCCCCTTTAAAATCTAGAGGTAGAAGAATTCAATACTTTTTATTGAAATGGTGGTTTTTAAAAAATGGCACTATTTACAAATGCCAGGTTTAAATTTGGGGGGAGGAGAGAAAAGTGGAGTTCTATGGAATGATCAAAGTTATAAAAACTTGTTCAAGATGCAGGATCCAGATGACACATGGAACCAGAAGTAAGTTAGCAGTGGGTTCCAGCTGAACAGAGTAGGTCTGGCTCCTTGGAAAAAGCGTGAGTAAGAGCAGGGCTTCACCTGCACTGACAGGTGCTTTGTCTCCCCACTACCCCACCCACCCTATTACCTGTTTGGTGACAGGGCAGACATCTGGCCACAGGTGTCACCAGTTTCTCACTCTCTTTTAGAACTCAGTTTCCCAAACCCACATTCATTCATTCTCCTCTCATCCACACAGCAAATGCAACAGGACAAGTTAAGTCAACCCAATCTGAAGAGACAAGAAGGCTAAATGCAGACCTAAGCACATTCTTTTACCCAGTTTTTCCACACGTGAAGTTGACATTTTTATTCTAATCTGAGTTATGTCTACTTCTCAAGGGTTCAGAAGCTGGATGAAAAAATATGGTATAACTAATGTTTCCCCTTAATCTCGAACAAAAGGGATGCAATGTAAATAAATGAAAATCAATGTGAAAGAACCTGAATGGAAAGTAGGCTGGGTGTAGAATTTGTCAGCCACAGTGAAGTTTTAAATATCCTAAAAACATTCAAAGACCTAATACCGGGACCTGACTCAGTTGAAGAACACTTACTATTAGAGGTGGGGAGATTTTTTTATTATGGATTCAATGACTTTTAAAGATATAGCACTATTTAGATTTTTTATTTCCTTTTGTGTCATTTTGGTAAGTTGTATTTTTCAAGAAATTTGCCCATTTCATATAAGATGTCAAAAGTACTGACATAGGGGGTGGGTTGGGATGGGAGTAATAGACAGAAAATTGTACTTGAAAAATAATTAAATAAATTTTAAAAAAAGGAAAAAAAGTACTGACATAAAGTTATTCATAGTATAAAATTTTCTTATTCTTCAGATATTCTTGGATCTCTAATGTTTCCTTTGTATACCGATACTGTTAATTTCAGCTTTCTCTTCTTTTCTTAGTAGTTTATCAATTTTGCTAATTGATAACAAATTTTTAATTTCAAAACAAACAACTCTGACTACGTTAATTTTCCCTATTTTATCTCCTGTCTTTGTTAATTATTGTCTTCTGGGTTTTTTAAAATTTAATTTGCAGTTCTTTTTCTAGTTTCATCAGAGGAAGAGTAGATCATGGACTCTCGATCCCCTCCCCTTGTAAAATATGTGCACTTAAAGCTATGCCATTCTGCCTAAGCATCACGTCAACTCTGTCTCACAAGTTTTGATACTGATTCAGTTCAAAATATTTTCTAATGTGATTTCATTTCTTTGCCCCATAGATTATTTTCAAGTGTGCTGCCTAATGTCCAAGAAAACTGAGTATTTTTTAACTCTTTTCTGTTATTTATTTCTCACTTAATTCCACTGCGGAACATATACTGCATGATGTCAATACCTTGAAATTTGTTGAGACTTGCTTTTTTGGCTCAGCACACATTCTATTTTGGTAGAAGTTCTATGGACACTTAAAAAAATATGCATTCTGCAGCTGCCCGGAATGATGTTCTCCACATAGAACACTGACAACAAGAGGTCAATAGGTCAAGCTGGTTAATGGTATTTAAATATTCTACACAAACCTTACAGACTTTAACAGTCTTCTTGTTATATTAGCAGTTGAAAGAAGGTTGTTAAATTCTCCAACCATGATAGTGATTTGTCTATTTTTTTATCCTGTCAATTTCACCTTTATATATTTAAAGTTATATTGTTAATATATAAATTTACAACTGTTCTCTTCCAACTGAATTGTCCCTTTTATCATAAAATGTTCCTTTTGCCTCTCATACTTCTTGTCTTAAACTCTATTTTATCTAATATTAATATATATTTCTTTTAGTTAATGTTTACATAGTATACCTTTTGTTTCCATACCCATTTAAGTAATGTGTTTTGTACAAACTATACACACTTGAGTATTTTTTAAAATCTCATCCAGGACTTCCACCAAGATGGAGGCATAGGTGGAAACACTGTGCCTTCTCCCACAACCAAGTTTGAACACAACAAAGGTTTGGAGAACTAGGACACACCCAAAGACCAGAAAACGGAATTATACGGAAGTCCAACAACTACGAACCTTTCAACGGGGACAGTAAGAGAGGCGGAGCCAGCAGCGGAGCTGGGTGGGGCAGGACAGATCCCCCGACCTAGGCGCGCAGGCAGCCCGGAACCAGTCGGGGTGTGGGGCAGACTGACCGGGGTCGAACGTTCGAGCACAGTGAGACGGACCACGCAGGCCCCAGGGGGTGAACCCAGTGGTGGAGGGCTGACAGCAGTGGCACACTCCAGTGCAGTGGAACGAAACACGTGGGCCTGGTGACGGTGGTGGCTGCGGCGCCAGGGCTGCGGCGGCAGGCGGGCAGAGGGGAAGCCATTGTTCCTCTTTGACCCCGCCCCCACATACAACGTCACAACCCAGCAACTTAGTTGCCCTGCTCTAGTGAACACTTCAGGGCTCCGATCCTGCTAAGAACAGGCACGAACAGCCCAAAAGATGGTGCAAGAAGAACTCAAAGTCCCAGAGCCAAAAACTCTCAGCAACCGAGAAATTGCCAGCTTCTCAGAAGCACAATTCAAGACACTATTTATCAGGATGCTCACAGAACTGGTAGATTATAGTCACAAATAGAGGAACATAGTCACAAATTAGAGGAACATATGAAGGCTAAACTAATTGAAATGAAGGGAGATGCACAGGAAACCAATAGTGATGGAAAGGAAACTGGGACTCAAATCAATGGAATGGACCACAAGGAAGAACAAAACATCCCACCAGAAAGGAATGAAGAAATGAGAATTCAAAAAAATGAGGAGAGGCTTAGGAACCTCCAGGACATCTTTAAACATTCCAACATCCGGATTATAGGGGTACCAGAAGGGGGAAAGAAAAAGCCACGAGTGGAAAACTTATTTGAACAAATAATAAAGGAGAACTTCCCCAGTCTGGCAAAGGAAATAGACTTCCAGGAAATCCAGGAAGCTCAGAGAGTGCCAAAGAAGTTGGACCCAAGAAGGAACACACCAAGGCACATCATAATTACATTAGCCAAGACCAAAATGAAGGAGAGAATCCTAGAAGCATCAAGGGATAAGGGGACAGTCACCTACAAAGGAGTACCCATCAGACTGTCAGCGGATTTCTCAAAAGAGACCTTACAGGCAAGAAGGGGCTGGAAAGAAGTATTCCAAGTCATGAAATCCAAAGACCTACAGCCAAGATTGCTTTATCCAGCAAAACTTTCATTTAGAATGGAAGGACAGATAAAGTGCTTCTCAGATAAGGTCAAGTTCAAGTAGTTCATCAGCACCAAGCCCTTATTATATGAAATACTAAAGGGACTTATATAAGAAAAAGAAGATGAAAAATATGAACAGTGAAAGGACAGCAAACACACAGTTATTAACAACCACACCTAAAACAAAAGCAAACCAAGAGGACAGCTAGATCAGGAGTGGAACCATAGAAATGAAGAACACATGGAGGGTTAGAAACAGGGGGATGGGAGGGGGAGAAGGGGGGAGAAGGCACAGAAAATAGCATAGATGGTAGGTAGAAAATAGATAGGGGGGAGGGCGAGAATAGTGGGGGAAATATAGAATCTAAAGAAGTTGAGACACGTAGTTATAAACTAAGGGGGGGAGAATGGTGGGGGAGGGAGTGTGCGGGTGGAGGGGAATGAAGGGGGGAATAGAACAACTGTAATGGTATAATCAATAAAATATATTAAAAAAATAAAAATAAAAATAAATAAATAAATAAAATAAAACCTCATCCAAAAATATATGGCTTTTAATTAGGGGACTAATCCCATTTACATTCAATGAATTACTGATATTTAAGAAAACTTCTTGTTACTGGTTTTTTATGCATCCCGCCTCTCCACCTTTCCCTTTTCTTCTTTTATTCCTCTTTTTTGATTAATCACATTTTTTATTATTCCATTTTATCTACTGTTAGCTTTTGTTTAAACATTTTCTATAATTTTTTAGCAATTATCCTAAAGGTTATACATACTATTCTGACTTATTAGAGTTGAGTTTTACCACTTTCTGAACAAAACAAAAATGTGAGTTTATCTCTATTTACTTCTACTCAGCCTGTGTTCTGTTGTTTTCATATATTTAGTTTCTACATATATATATTAAAGTGTCATAAGACACTATGATTGTTGCTTTAAATAGGCAGAAATCTTTTACATTTACTTACATATTTATGCTTTCCTAAACTCTTCATTTTTCTCTTGTGGTTCTATGGTGCCATTTAGGACCACTTTTGTTCAGACTGAATAACTTCCTTTAGTAATATCATATTATGGGTCTACTTGTGATAAAATCTCCCACCTTTTGTCCAAAAGCATCTTTATTTAGTCCTCATTAAAAAATGTATTTTCTCTGAGTACAGTTTCATTGGGCAGTATTTCTTCAACGTGCACTTAAATAAGGATGTCAGTTGTGTTCTGATTTTAGTAGTTTCCATAGAATAGTCAGCCATCAATCTTATTGCAGCTTTTTGAAGGTAGTGTGGTCTATTGCTTTTCGCCATTTTCAGATTTTCTCTTTATATCTTGTTTTCACAACTTTCACTATGCAGTGTGCTTCCCTTTATATTAATCTTGCTTGGGGTTCAGGTGGTTTCTTGTGTTTCTTAAATCTGTGAACTGCTGTCTTTTATGAGTTTGGAAAATCTTTGGTCATCTTTTTAAATACTGCTTTTGCTTATTCTTTCCTCCTAGTACTCCAATTATATGTATGTTGGATAACATGACTCAGTCCCATATGTTTCTTATCCTGCTTTGCTCTTTCCATTCCTTTTTTTTATTTCTGTGCTTTACCCGCACATTTTTCCATGGACCTGTCCTCAAGTTCACTAGTTCCAGTTATTTATTTTTTGCTGAGCTTCTTTTTCTTGTACACTCAAATCTTACTTTCAGATATCATATTTTACAGCTCTACAGTATCCATTTGATTATTTTTATGTGTTGATTCCCTTCATCTTTTCACCTATTTTGTTCGCCTCTTCCTTTATGGCCTTTAACCCATTTATAACAATTACAAAGTCGCTGTACGGTAAGTCCCAGATCTGTTTCACTGGGGGATCTGCTTTTATCGTCTGTCCCTTGGACACATGTTATTTCTGACTGTTCACATGTCATATACCTTTTCAGTGTCTTCCTAATATTGTGAATGTAACAACCATAAAACTGAGGTAGATAATATTTTCTGCCAGTGAGGGCCCATCTTTTCCTCTGTTACAGTGGTCCCCAATCTTTCTGGCATCAGGGACCAGTTTCATGGAAGACGATTTTTCATGGATCATGGGAGGGGTTGGGTGGATGTTTTCAGGATAATTCAAGCAAATTACATTTATCATATACTTATGTTATTATTACATTGTAATATATAATGAAATATTTATAAAACTCATCATAATGCAGAATTATTATGATTCAGAGAGCCCCAAGCTTGTTTTCCTGTAGTTGGATGGTCCCATCTGGGGGTGATGGGAGACAGTGACACCCAAAGTGTGTTGCCCATGTCCAGTCTATTCCGTAATCTTGTTTTGGTTGCTGTCACAGCAGAGAACCCTGCGTCACAAAGACAGGATGGTGGAAATGGAAGCAGGCTTTTGAGTGTTTTCGTGACAATCTCAGGATATTCTGCCTTGACTTTAATCCAGAACATATGGAAATCTGAACTTGCCTCCACATATGTCTAAGGTCACTGTCATTTGTGATCGCAGGCAGTTGGTCCTCTTCTAGTACGAAGTTGATTTCACCTGGCTTATTCACAAATGGAACTGGGATCCATTCCTTCCCAGTTCGGGGGTCTTTTGTGGTTGGGAAGTAAATGCTCAGACTCTTTTGAAGCTGAGACAGGTGATCATGCACCAGCTGGGAGAAAGCAGGCCCTGGCTCAGTCTCTTTCAAAATCTCTGGTAATGTCTGAAACATGCCAAATATCCCAGTGTTCACTCATCACCCCCTAATTCCAGTTTGGCTTTGAATGCAGCCACTGATTCTGCTGATTTAACACAGTTATCATTCTTTCCTGAAGTAAGAGGTTGAATTCGTTGAGCAGGTTGACTATGTCACACAAGTAGGCAAGTTTTGCAACCAATTCTGTTGCACTGTAATGTGCTACCCGTGGTGACTGTTTTTCTAAAGGAAATCTCTGGAACGGCTGTCATAACTCACAAACTCTGGCCAGTGATCCACCTTTAGAAAGCCCCTCACTTCTGTGTGTAAGACATGTGTGCCCTGCGTTCATCTCCTCACAGAGCTGCACAAACAGACACAGGTTAAGGGCACATACTTTAATGTGGTTGATAGTTCTAATCACATCCTGCAAAACATCGTTAAGTTCAGGTGACATTTTTCGGCTAGCCAGCATTTCTCTATGGATGACATAGAGCGTAGACTCAAATTCAGAGGTGACTTTTTGACCTGAGTAGTGAAACCAGAAAGCCACCCAGTTGTGGCAGCCACTCTGTCCATGCATATATGGACACAAAGTGACCGATTCAGCTTTCCTGATATGGAATCACTCAGCGACTTGAATAGTTCTGTATCTGAGCTGTTGGTTGGCAACAAAATTGCACATATCATCCTCGTGCACATCCTCCTGAAAAATATATTGCATAAAACCAACCATCGTTCATTGCCTTGTTGTCAACATCGGTAGACTCGTCAGCCTGGATTGGGTAACACAGTAACTCAATCTTCTCTAACAATTGTGCCTCCTTATCCTCTGCTATTCCATCAATTTGTCTAGTTATGGTGCTAGCAGAACAAGGAACACATGCCACCTTTTGGACTGCAGCCTCTCCTAAAAGTTCGTGACAGCCGTCCTTAGCAGCGAGCCAGATCAGCTCTTCACCAGTAGTAGAGGATTTCTTCACTTGAGCAATGCGGTTAGCCACTAAGAATGATGCTATCGGTGCAGACACATTTGATGAAGTGGTGGCCTTCAATAACTACTTCTACTTCTGTTCTTCATGTTAAGGTTTGTTTTTTTTTTTTTAACTCCAAGGCTTGTCTTTTAATGCAGGGTGCTTGGTTACCATGTGGCAAAGCAGTTTTGAAGGTTTCATGGCTTCATTGGATAGCTGGTCACCACATATTATACAAAGCAGTCTTGAGGGATGTGAATTACCTGTTGCAATGAACCCATAATTTAAGTACGACTCTTGATATTTTTTCTTAAATGCAGCTTTCTTTTTGTTGACAGTCTTAGTGTCTTCTGCTCTCTCATCATTGTGTCTTTCCCCCTTTTCAAAGAAGCTTTCCAGCAATATCTGTTTCTTCATTTTGGCCAGGGTTAACATGTGGGCTTACCAATACTGTGACTGAAATAAGTGTGTGGTGCAGGAAAGAGGCATGGACAGAAGTGGTAAATAATGCAATGGGTGGGCCATGTGCAAACTAAAATAAGTGTCAGATTCTGACTTAATGCTGCCACCAGATGCAGCTGTACAACTGAAGTACATCAACTCACTTGCCACTATAAACTCTGACACCACATGCAGCTTCATTGTCACTTGCCACTCGCTGAGAGGGTTTTGATGCGAGTCTGCAAGCAATTGATTCATTATGGTCTCTGCACGGTCAAATCTCTCTGCTAATGACGATTTGTGTTTGCAGCCGCTCTCCGGCACTAGCATCACCACCTCAGCTCCACCTCAGATCATCAGGCATTAGATCCTCAGAAGGAGCGCACAACCTAGATCCCTCACACGTGCAGTTCACACTCGCCTTCACACTCCTATGAGAATCTAATGCCACTGCTGATCTGACAGGAGGCGGAGCTCAGGTGGTAGTGCCAGTGATGGGGGGCAGCTGTAAAGACAGATGAGGCTTTGCTCGCTCACCTCCTGCTGTGCAGTCTGGTTCCTAACAGGCCATGGTACCTCTCTGTGGCCCCAGGGGCTTGATGACCCCTGAAGTGTTAGACCGGTAGGAAAAGGAACTAATCTCTGAAATCCAATTAATCTATGCCTGGTATAAAATGTTTCCAAAGCAAAATCAGTTGCGTGTTTATTGGAGCTGTACCCTACCCTCTTCCATGGAGATTATCTCATAAGCACTGCAAGACTGCAAGAAGACTTCACTGTATTTCCAGCTCACCTTCCCAACCTCCCTCACTGCCCTAAGACTCATCAAATACACCAATGGAGAAAATTAGTTGTGTGTCTGAGGACTCTCTAGGTTCAAGTTCACCATGCCAAATCATGTGACCATCAAAATTCCAATGGTTTCTCTTTCCCCTACTACAGTCTCACATCCTTAGTGAACTTGATCTTTAGCCAGGTCCGTTTGGGCAAACATACTAAAAAAAGATGATTGCTAGCAATCTTAGCTCACAGGCTCTACTAGTTCTAGAATTTCAGTTCATTTAGTCCTCTTTGCTTTCATAGCTGAGGTCTTAAAAATATGACTGTGGTTAAGAGTGAGAAAAATTTTAAAACTTCTCTAACATAGTGTAATGTAATATCTCTCCCCAATCTTGAATTTGGGTGACCTCTGTGACTCTCTGATCAATTAAAAATAGGAATATATTACACCAGTTTCTGGGCCTAGACCCTAATGCCTCTAAACTCTTGCAAACTGAAATACACTAAAGCACTGCTACTAAGTGGGCAGAATAACCTGACCCCTTAAAAAATATACAAGAAAAACAGCTTCTGTTTCCATAAATTTTCTTTATTACTTTATAATATTTTATTTTATTGATTTCTACTTCTTATTTTCCACCTTCTACTTACTTTGAGTTTATTTTGCCTTTATTTTTCTAGCTTCTTGAGTGTAGTATAGATGAAAGTGTAGATAGCTTATTTTAGATCTTTCTTGTTTTTTAATATTAGTATTTGTAAGCTATTTTCCTCTCTAAGCAACACTTTAGCTGCATAAATATCGGTATGATTTTCATTCATACGGTTCAAAATAGCCTAAATGTTTTAATTTCCAAATTGGGGGAGAGAAGTTCTAGTTATTCTATTGTTACTTAGTGTACAAGGTCTGTCTGGAAAAAATCCAACCATTGCTAATATAAAAACAGTTTGTGTGACATCAGTGTAACCTGGCACTGGAATGTGCATGTGTAAACAATGACGGCTTCACTGCTCTAGTTGGTGGGGGCAGTAGATGCCACCGAGGGAGCATGTGTACTGTGTGGCCATCACATTCAAAATGAATCAGTGAGTAGAGCAACAAATCTGCATTAAATTTTGAGTTACGCTTCAGCATTCCTCTGGAGACACTATTTGGATGACTCAGAGGCTGAAGCTATGGGCAGCTGGTGACTGACAGCTTCATCACTACAAAGCGCCTACTCATGCATCAAGTCTCACGCAGAGCTGGTTGGCAAAAACCAATCACCCAGGTGACTCAGCCCCCTTACAGCCCAGATTTGGGACCCTGTGACTTCTGGCTTTTCCCTAACTAAAATCACCTTTGAAAGGGAAGAGATTTCAGACCGTTGATGAGATTTGGGAAAATACAATGGGGTGGCTGAAAGCAATTGGGAGAACTGTGTGAGGTCCCAGGTGCTTACTTTGAAGGGGACTGAAGCATCATTGTCCTATGTACAATGTTTCTTATATCTTGTGTCTTCTTCAATAAATGTCTCTATTTTTCATATTATGTGGCTAGATACTTTCTGGTCAAACCTGGTATATCTATTTAGTAATAGTGAGACAATATACTCTATGGTTTTAAAATCCTTCAAAATCTATTGAGACTTACTTTATAGCCTAACATATGATCCACTTTGATAAAAATCCCATGTGTATTTGAAAAAATGTGTATTCTGCCATTATTGAGTGTGGTATTCTATAAATGTCAATTAAGTCCCTGATTAACAGTGTTGTTCCAGATTTTTATTTTTTTAATTAATATTCTGACTATTTACACATTAATTGCCAAGGCAGACGCTTTTTAAATAAACAGCAACTGTAACTTTGCCTATTTTCCTTTCTTTCCTGTCAGATTTTGTTTCAAGTATTTAGAAGCTTTATTATTGTGCTCATAGATATTTATGATTGTCTTTTTAATTAACTGACTTTTATCATTGACATATCTCTCAATATTGTTCATAGAGATATTCCCTGTTCTATAGCCAATTTTGTTGAATATTAACATAACCACTCCAATTTTCTTAATGATGTGTTTTCATTGTACTCTTTTAAAATCCTTGTTCCTTTAACTGGTGTGTGCAAACTTGAAGAGGATTTCTTATAAACAATATGCAGTTGTAGGTCCTGTTTTTTTATCTAGCCTGATATTTTCTGCCATTAGAGTATTTCTATTTAATGTAATTATTTATATGGTTGAATTTGAATTAAACATCTTATTTTCTCTTTGTTCCAATTTGTTTCCTCTTCTCCTTATGTCTAGCTTTTTCTGGAATTGAATATTTCTTAGTACTTTAATTTACCCCCTGTATTGGTTCATTAGATATACCTGTTTCTTTTGTAGTTTTAGTGGTTCCTTGGTGTTTAAAATAGAATCCTTCAACTTATCACAACCTGACTTCTAATAATACCATGGTATTTCACATGCAATAAAAGTGTTTACAATGGAATACATCTGTTTCTTCCTTCCTGCTTTTCTGGGCTACTGTCATCACAATAAGCTACAATAAGGCTGTCATGTTGGAGAAGTTGGGTGCAGGTACACTGGTTGACAGTCCCAGCTAAGATTAGCTTTTTAGTAATCCTTATTAAAGTACTAATAATGTGAGTAAAGCTGTCTTGGACCCTCCAAACTAGTCACTCTCCAGCTGAACACCAACAACTAGCCTCATCTAATGCTACACGGGGAATAATAACCACTCACTCTAAGCCCACCCTTTTCACTGAACCACAAATTGGGACCCACACAAGTCCAGGAAGCACAGAGAGTCCCAGGCAAGATGAACCTGAAGAGTCCTACACCAAGATGTATTGTAATTAAAATGGTAGAGTTTTAAAGACAAAGAGAGAATCTTAAAAGCCACAATAGAAAGACTGTTGACTTTTTAGGCAATTTGTTAACAAATTATAGAGAGGTAGCAGATTCTGCTACATAATAGTGGGGTTCTGTAATAAAAATCTTAAATTACGTAATGTTGGCTTTGGGACCAGCTATTAAGCAGAGGCTGCAAGAGCCTCAGGAAGACTTGAAGGACATAAGTAAAAATGTTAACAGATGTGAGAAATGACAACCCCTCTCACACAGTAGCAGAAAGTTCACAACACTATTTTTTGCATAACACAGAAAAGAAAATACGTTCAATACATTGGTAGGTTTGTCTAAGGAGTCTTTTAGACACAAGGCTGACACTGTTAGTCTCTTTTAGTCACGTGAGGTAAGGTACACACAAAGAAAGATGACCTAACTAAAGGTCATCTTGAGTAAGGTCATCTTGAACTGTTTCATGTTCAAGAATAATTTAGAAGAATATAAAAGAGCCAGGACTTGATCTTTTCAAAAAAAAAAAGTTTCTCATCTCCATTGTCTCCAGATAGAAAAGTAAGAAATAGCTTCATAATAAATATCAAGTCTAGGGCTCTACAAGTAGAAAGCACGGCTTCAGAGTAAAAATTTCTAGAGTGTGCCTATAAAACACTGTGATAGGACTGTAAAATTATTTAAAACTGTATCTAGTTCAGTTCTAAGAATCTTAACAGTGTGCCCCTTAGACTCTTCTTGATAAAATGTCTCTAGGAATCTTAAGGGCATGCCTTTTGGACTCTTTCAAAGAGAAAGGCTCCTACGAATCTCATGAGTATTGCTTTACAATACCTTGCCTGTCGGTCTGAAGCAGGAAAAAAAACACCCGTCTCAAAAACAAATTTGGTTAGGCTCTCTGTCTAATAGAGTGGATTATATTTTGATATGCAGGAATCTGACAAAGTTTTTAAAGGAATTATGTGAGATTGGACTGAAAGGAGTACAGAAAGCACAAAAAAAACGAAAGGCTTTTGGACTTTTAAACTTCTACAAGCAGGAAGCAAGGTTGGAAAGTACATCCAGTTGTAAGCACAAACCATTTTTATAGAAAAAAAAAGATGACTCAGAATTGACAGGGTGAAGAGGGAGCCATGAACAATCACTCCTGGGGAGTAAATTTTGTCCAAATAAAGTAACTGACAACATCAGAATTTGAAAATTACTATGGACCAGTGAAAGCCACATGCCTCCGATTCCCCATTTTTGAATGGAAGTGCTTATTCCAGTTATTCTATGCCTGATTCTTTAGCACATGTGGAGTAATAACTTGTCTCTTGAAAAGAAGCACACCTGTGGCACTTCCTGCATATCTGGACTTGATTTAAATGAAAAGGTTCTGAACCCTAAGCTTGAGGTTTAAGACATAGTGGGATGAGAATTTGGGGAATTCTCTGGGGTTGGGTATATTTTTAATACAGGAGGAATGGAAAACCCCTTGTGTGACCAGAGGGTAGTCTGTGGTAGATTTATATGGTCATGAAGTCTCTGATACCTCTTCCATGAATAGGTCATGTCTGTGTCTCTTTTCCTTGAAACTGGGTGCAGTCTGGGACTGCTTTCATCAACAGAATACAGAAGTAATGTGGTGCCAGTTTCCAGTTTTAGGCCTTAAGACGCTGGCACCTTCTACTTCCTATCTCTCACAAAATTCTCTCTGAGAGCTCTACACCATAGTATTAGAAGTCTGACGACCCTGAGATTACCCTGCTATAAAGGTCACATGAACCTAGCCATCCGCCTCTGTCCAGACACCATATACATATGTAAAGATATCTTCTATCCTCCAGAGCAATCCATCCACCAGTTAAATATCATCCAGTTACCCCATTCAACACAACATGAAAAAGGAAACTCACTCAGCTAAAACTTGCCTTAATTCCCAATCCCCAGACTCATTAGCTATCTGAAACAGTTGCTGTTTTAAACAACTAAGTGTTAGGCAACTTAATATGTAATAATTGATTAATGCAACAATGATTTATCAAATTATCTTGTTTTAGGGACCACAACGTCCTGCCACTGCTTTCTAAAACCCAAATAGAAGCAGAAACCTAAACCTAGATATAATTCAGAAGTAATATAAATAATTCATTATAAGGTAAACTTATTTCTTGAAGACAAAATGGCCAACTTTCTGAGAGACATCAAACAAATTACACTTCAGACATAAAACTCAACTAAGTTACTGCAATTAAAATCAATCATTTTCTTCTTACTAAATAAACTATTGTACATACACATTCAATATAAAAGATTCATGCCCAGGTTGTACTTCAGTTAGTTCATTTAATAAATGGTTATTTAGATACTTTCCAATGATTGAAACAAGACCAGTATTACAAATATAAAATTAAAACCATTTATAGTAGTCTAAAGTAGTGACTTTTAAAATAACATAAAGAAACATTGGTTTATTAAGGTAAATTGTGTGCCCTGACCAGTGTAGCTCAGTTGGTTGGGCACTGTCCCACAAAGCAACTGGTCGCAGCAGGGCACAACCCACACGGGCTGGGGGTTTGGTACCAGTTGGGGCCACTTACGAGGGGCAACCAATCAACGTTTCTCTCTCACATTGATGTGTCTCTCCCTCTCTTTCTACCTCAGTTCCCTCTAAAAATAAATAAATAAAATCTTTTAAAAAGATAAATTATGAAATACAGAACAGGTAATAGTTGTTACTAAAGTGATTACATACATACATATATATAATTGGGATGTTCATGTGTATGCATACATATCTTTTTTAAATAGTGTCTGACACAGCATAGTTATAGCAGTATTCCAACAGCTAAAAATTGTGAACAATTTAAATATACACTAATAGGCAAATAGCAGAGAAGGGTCCAGAGAAAGGAGACTTTAATTTTTTTTATTCTACACATTCTATACTTGGCATATGAATCCAATTGTTAAAATCTTTACAACAGGTATATAGCACTTGTGGAAATTTACAATTAAAAACACACACCATTCCGAGGTACCATCTATGACCATGTCCTACTGTCTTTAGAGCTTGAATAATCCCTTGGTCTAAGCACTGGAAAACAGCCAACGTTATTTCTCAGGGGGGATCGTAACCCATCAGCACATATTTCCTCAGGCTACCTGAAGAGATTCATAGGTGGCAGATAATGTATTCAAATATATTTCCTCCTCAGGCTCCCCAACTTTTCTAAAAGGATGCCAATCCTACTCCCAACCTAGCTGACAATTAAAGCACAAGGCTTCATATTTAACTGTAAGTGAGAATAACTACACTCCAGTTACTTGTCAGGGAGTAAAATGCTAATCTTACTGCTACTCATTTTCACTGAAAGCTTCTGTAGGACGGGTACATGGGTACATGCCTATTTAGTCCAGCCATTTCTTACTCTAAAGCTGCGTGTCTGGATCAAGACACACCAACAATAAATGGCATTCTCGGTTTCGTGCTTTGATTGCTCTCCTCCCTACCTGCCCTGTAGAACTGTGTTTAATAAAGTGCCTTTGATGTTAAGCCACTAGACTGTGTTGAGAAAAGTTTAAGAACAGGTCTGGAGAGTAGTCTTCGATTATTTACTATGAGGACGCTGTTGAGACAGTTGAGTATGTTTCACTACAACTAAGCTTCTCCTAAAGGGCTGACAAATTTTGATCTTGTGAAAACTAGAAAACACAGTTCATCATATGAGAGGTCTCTTTCAAGAGATTAGAGCAAAATCTGTGATGCACTTCAAGCAAATGCACAAGCTTTTGTGAAATGCATTGTGTGTCTCTTAGTCCATTTGTCTCATTTTTGTCATCCCTCTTTTTATTTAAAAGCTTATTTTATTCTCTTTCAAGACAGAGAGGAAGGAGGGGGAGAGAGAGGAAAAAAAACACATCAATGCAAGGGAGACAGAGTGATCAGCTGCCTCCTGCAGACACCCCAACCAAGGACTGAGCCCGCAACCCAGGCATGTGCCGACAAGCAGTTGAACTAGTGACCTTTCAGTTACAGGATGGCATTCCAACCAAGTGAGCCACGCTGGCCGGGGCCCTTTGTTTTTTGTTTTTTTAATCTTCAACTGAGGATATTTTTTTCATTGTATTGTTTTTTAGAGAGAGAAGAAGGGAAAGAAAGACCGAGAGAGAGAAAGGCTGATATGAGAGAGAGACATCAACTGGATGCCCCTGTATGTGCCCAAGCTGGGGATGGAGCTTGCAGCTCTTTGGTGTCCTGACCAGGGATAAAACTGACAACCTTTTGGTGTATGGGACAATGGTCCAACCAACGGAGCCACCCAGCCAGGGCTCATCCTTCTTTCTTTCTTTCTGCATTATTGAGCTATAATTTACCTAGCATAGGATTCAACTGTTATAAGTGTACAATTCAGTGAAGTTTTCATCAGTTTACAGGTGTCATCATCACTGCAATCCAATTTTAGAATATCCCCATCACTCTCCAATATTCCCTCAAGTCCACACACAGCCAGTCTCCACCCCTACCTCCAAACCTCCTCTGATGTGCGCTGTCCGGACACTTCATACATGTGGGGTCATGTCATTTTTAGTGTTTTGAATGTGGCCTCCTTCACCTAGCATACATTTGAGGTTCGTCCATATTACAACACTTATCAGTATTTTCCCCTTTTTTTCAATTGCTGAATAGTATTTCAATGAATGGGCATATGCCATTTTGTCCATTTACCAGTTGATGGAAATTGAAGCTACTTCTATTTTTTTTAATATATTTTATTGATTATGCCATTACAGTTGTCCTATTCCCCCCTTCATTCAACCTCCACCCTGCACACCCCTCCCCCACCATTCCCCCACCTTTCCTTTATGTCCATGTGTCACAAGTTCTTTAGATTCTGTATTTCCCATACTCTGCTTGCCCTCCCCCCTGTCTATTTTCTACCTACCGTCTATGCTACTTATTCTCTGTACCTTCTCCTTCTCCCACTCCCCTGTTGCCAGCCCTCCATGTGATCTCCATTTCTATGGTTCTGCTCCTGATCTAGCTGTCCTCTTAGTTTGCTTTTGTTTTAGGTGTGGTTGTTAATAAATGTGAGTTTGCTGTCATTTCATTGTTCATATTTTTATCTTCTTTTTCTTAGATAAGTCCCTTTAACATTTCATATAATAAAGGCTTGGTGATGATGAGCTTCTTGAACTTGACCTTATCTGAGAAGCACTTTATCTGCCCTTCCATTCTAAATGAAAGCTTTGCTGGATAGAGCAATCTTGGATGTAGGTCTTTGGATTTTATGACTTGAAATACTTCTTTCCAGCCCCTTCTTGCCTATAAGGTCTCTTTTGAGAAATCCGCTAACAGTCTGATGGGAACTCCTTTGTAGGTGACTGTCCCCTTGTCTCTTGCTGCTTCTAGGATTCTCTCCTTCATTTTAATCTTGGCTAATGTAATTATGATGTGCCTTGGGTCCAACTTTTTTGGGACTCTCTGAGCTTCCTGGATTTCCTGGAAGTCTATTTCCTTTGCCAGATTGGGGAAGTTCTCCTTTATTATTTGTTCAAATAAGTGTTCCACTCGTGGCTGTTCCTCTTCCCCTTCTGGTACCCCTATAATTCGGATGTTGGAATGTTTAAAGATGTCCTGAAGGTTCCTAAGCCTCTCCTCATTTTTTTGAATTACTGTTTCTTCATATTTTTCTCTTTGGTCATTTTTTTCTTTTTTCTGGTCCACTCCCTTGATTTGAGTCCCAGTTTCCTTTCCATCACTATTGGTTTCCTGTGCGTTTCCCTTCATTTCAATTAATTTAGCCTTCATTTGTTCCTCTAATTTGTGACTAAAATCAACCAATTCTGTGAGCATCCTGATCACCAGTATTTTGAACTGTGCATCTGAAAGGTTAGCTATCTCTTGGTTGCTTAGAATTATTGGCTCTGGAGCTTTGAGCTGTTCTTGAGCCATAATGTTATTGTCTGTTCACGCCTATTATGTATGAGGGGCGGGGCCTTAGGTGTTCACCAGGGCAGAGTGACCCAGTGGCTGGGTTGTGACGCTGTAAGTGGGGGCGGGGTCGGAGAGGGGCAATGGCATTTGTTCTGCTCTCTGATTTCTGTCCCCTCTGCCACTTCCCACAAGCAAATTGGGCCCTTCTGGTGCTGGTTACTGGGTGTGTGGGCCTGTGTACCCTCCAGGATCCTGTGGGTCTCTCCAACGAACTCTCCCGGCACCTCAACCCCAAAAGTCTTTACAATTGGTGCTTTCAGGCTCTAATTCCCGTCAATGGGGCCCTAGCCTGAGTGGTTTGTCTCACTGCTCGCTCCTTCACTTAGTTTATCTGCGCACAAATGTGTGACCACGGTCAGCCAGCTACCCTGAGCCCTCACTGGGTCCGCCCGTTGCCACCCCACACCTGGGATCCACCAACCGCCACCTCCATTCCTGGGTCAGTCCAGCTGATCTTTCCTGCCCCACCCTGCTCCGCTGCTGACTCTGCCCCTCTTACTGATCTGGCTAAATGGTTTATGGTTGTCAGACTTCCATACAGTTCAATTTTCCATGTTTTGGCTGCGTTTTGTTATTAAAATTTTGTTGTTTTTAAAATTGGTTGTGCAAGAAGGCATGGTGTTTCCACCTACACCTCCATCTTGGCCGGAAGTCCTATTTCTAATTTTTGTCGATTATGAATAAAGCTACTATGAACAATCAAATACAAGTCTTTGTGTGGGTGTATGTTTTCATTTCTCTTGGATATATTCTGAGAGGTGAAACTGCTGGGTTAATTTTACATGTCAACTTGTCTGCACACAGTGCCCGTATACTTAGTCAAATGTTATTCTCGGAGAGTATTTTGGGTGAGACTTACATTTAAATGGGTGAACTGTGAGTGAAGCAGAGTACCCTCCCTAATGTGAGTGGGCCTCATCCAATGAGCTGAAAGCCTAAAGAGAACAAAAGGCTAACCTCGCTGAGCAGCAGGAAATTCCCAGAAGGCATTTGGTCTTTTTCTGCATCGTGGGCTCTTCCTGGTTTTCCAGCAGGCTCAATTGGCACTCAAACTGAAGTTTTCCTGAGACCCAGCCTGCTAGCCTACCCTACCCAATTTTGGACTCACCAGTCTCCACATGAGATGATTCCTTAAATTAATCTCTTCCTATATACAGATACACAATCTTGGTTCTGTTCCTCTAGAGAATCTGACTTATGCATACGGCCAAACTGTTTCCCAAGGTGCGTGTACCATCTCACATTCTTACCAAAAATGTGTGAGAATTCCTGCTTCTCCGCATCCTGAACACTAGATATTGTCTGTATTTTTAACTACTGGCATCCTAGTGGGTATGAAGAAATACCTCACTTTGTTTTTTTTAATTGGGCTGTTTGTTTTACTATAGAGCTGTTGGAGTTCCTTACATGTGCTGGATACAGTTCTTTATCAGATATGATTTCCAAATATTTTCTCTGTGGCTTGTCTTTTCTGTTTCTTAACAGTGTCTTTTGAAAGATAAAGGATTTTAATTTTAACAAAGTCGAATTTATCAATTTTACCTCTAATGTCGAATAATGTCTAATGCTTTTGATGTTACATCTAACAAGTCTTTGCCTAATCCAAGGTCATAAAATATCTTCTATGCTTTCCTTTACATGTTTTATCATTTTATCTCTTACATTTAGGCCCGTAATTAACTTTGAATTTATTTTTGTGCAGGATTTTTATGAGGAAGTTCATGTTTTACAAATGAATATCCAATTTACCCAGAACCATTAGTTTAAAAGATAACCCTTTCTCTATTGAATAGTCTTAGTAGCTTTGTCAAAAATAAATGGGCCTTTAAAGGATACATGGACAACAACTGAGAAGGGTGGAAATGGGAGGGAGGGGGGAGGATGGGGGGTGGGATGGGAGGGGAGTAATAGACAGAAAACTATACTTGAAAAATAATTAAATAAAAAAATTGAAAAAAATAAAAAATAAAAATAAATGGGCCTTACTGGATCCTGCTCTGATGTTGCCTAAAGCTGGTCACTGGGTGTCTGAGTTCTGGGCCTCTTGGGAGGGACCTTGGCAACATACCAAGTAAGACACTGCCTGTGACTGGCCCTTGGCAACTTGCTTGGAGTTACAAGTGACCCGAAGTTTGTGCGTACCTCTGCTGGGCCTGGGTGCATGCGAGGAAGACCAAGCCACACAACAAGATTGGCTCTTAGCAGCACCGGGCCTGGGGGACTATATCAAACTAAAAAGTTTTTGCACAGCAAAGGAAACCACCAGAAAAATGAAAAGACATTGAGTGGGGGAACATATTTGTTGATACATCTGACAAGGGCTTAACATCCAAAATTTACAAAAAATTTATAAAACTCAACACCATGAAAACAAACAATCCAATTAAAAAATGGGCAAAGGTCCTGAGTAGACACTTCTTCTAAGAGGACATACAGATACATGGCCAATAGACATATGAAAAGATGATCAACATCACTAATCATCAGAGAAATGCAAATAAAACCACCATGAGGTATCACCTCACACATGTTAGAATGGCTATCATCAATAAATAAACAAACACTGCAGAGGATTGGGGGAAAAGGTACAGCCACTGTACCTTTTGCAGACTGGTACAGCCACTGTGGTAAGGTCCACAATATGGACCTTTATCAAAAAAGTCAAAATGGAACTGCTTCATAATCCTGTGATTCCACTTCTGGGGATATATCCAAAGAAACTGAAAACACTAATTTGAAAGAATGCATGCACCCCTATGTTCACTGCAGTGTTATTTACAATCACCAAAATTTGGAAGCAGCCCAAGTGTCTATCAGTAGATGAATGGATAAAAATATCTATGGTACATTTACACAAAGGAATACTACTCAGCCATGAAAAAAGATGGAAATCATGCCCTTTGTGACAGATAGCATGGATGGACCTGGAGAGTATTACGCTAAGTCAAATACGCCAATCAGAGAAAAAAAAGCACCATCTGATTTCATTCATACATGGAATCTAATACACAAAAAGAACTAACAAGCAATAGTTCTAAAAGAGACAGAGTCATAAATAGAGAGCAGGCTGACAGCTGTCAGAGGGGAGTTTGGGGGCCAGGGTGGTGTAGGGATTAGGCAAAAAAGAGAAAAAAACTCACGGACACAAACAACAGTGTGGCGACTGCTTGAGGGAGGAGAGTGGGGAAGGGGGAGGGGGATATAGGGGGTAAATGGTGATGGAAGGAGACTTGACTTTGGGTGGTGAACACACAGAACAGCGTACAAATGACGTGTTGTGAAACTATACACCTGAAGCCTGTACACTTTTGTTAAGTAGTGCCACCCTTACAAACTCAATAAAAAGGAAAAAAAGTTCAATGGACCAAAAATGTAAAGGTTTATGTCCGACTCTCCGCTCTACTGATCTATGTGCTCACCCTTGTGCCAATGCCGTACTGTCTTCTTACTGTCCCTTTACAGTGAGTTTTAACAACAGGAAGTGACAAGGTCCTCTAACTTGTTTACTTTACTCATTTATTTAAATTTTGTTTCATATTCTGTGTATTAGTGAATACCATCTTAAATTCTTTCTGAGAGAAGATATTAATAGACCCCCCCAATAAATAAACTACATTTTAAAGATATTATTAAAATAACCTATGTCTCCTAAGATTTGAAAGGAACAATCACTAACGTGTTCCCTCTAGGGGTAACTGTGCAATTACGTCTTTCCCCTGCCCACACCCACATCAACAAACATTTACTGAATGCCTATTAGATACCAGGCACGGTACAGAGTCAGATCCTGAAGATACAAAGGCAGATAAGACACGTTCCTCACTTAGCATATAAATGGAGAAGGATGATGGCACAGTGTATTACTAGCAACAACAGAACTGTACAGTGATAGCAAGGGCAACGGTAGCAAGGGATATTAAATTTATCTAATCAGATTTATCTTCACACAATAAGCTTTTTGCTGAAAAAAAAAGGTTTAAAATTATTGGGTTTTTTTCCCCCCACAAAGTCAGTTTTAAAACACCAGAGAGTCTAATACTTACAAAAGCTTGGAGTAAGCAATTCTTTTATAAAGTAGAGGTTCTCTTAACTAGTTAGATCTTTTCATTTGTTCTTTGTTTTTAAGTTTACAGAAGTAGTCATATTAAAATATAAAGGCTTCATTTTACCCCTAACCTACCCCACTCCTCCCTACCCCCAGAGGTAACTTCTGTTAGACTTGGTCAACTCTTGATTTTTTCAGAACTATAGCAGATGCAAAAACCATGAATGCTTAAAATCTTCACATATATCTCAAACCTTGTTTCAGATAAGAATGTCAGCCTCTTTTCCACTAAACGTGACATCAGAACAGCTAGCAAGACTTATAAATCATTCTTTTATCCTTCTATATCCAATCTTTTGCCCCAGAAAAGGTACAAATTGAAAAAAAAAAAGGGCATAATCGACAGACCTAAATAATGTGTGTGTGTATAAACTTTACAGTGATGATTCCTGAAACCTGTTCTACAGGAGACTTTAATAAGTGTCCTAAAAAAAAAAAAAGAAAAGAAAAGAAGAAAGAAGGAAGAGGAAAAGGAGGGAAAAAGGAAGGAATAAAGTCTGGCAGTGGGCATTTCCAAAATCAAATACATGGAAAATAATGGGTTAAAAAATACCAACAGCACTCACTGAGATGCTCTTGCTGTTCATAAAACTGCTGACCACCAAACTTTTAAATCACAAATCACCTAGTAATACCTTGAAAGAGTCTAGATTGTGAAAAATACACAGTGTGGGGAACGAGCGCTGGTTACAGCCTCCTCTTCATCATAACCTTGGCAGTAATTCATGCAGCTGAACAAATGAGGGTCTTGAGAGAGACGCATAGGACCACATAAATTTGCTATTGGCCACAAGTCTGAAAAACTTAAGTCTGCAGATTGTCTTAAGATTCTGTCTTTACAATGTTAGAAAAACATGTTTGCTTTCTTTGGTGTACTATTTTTTCTTTGTATAATAAAAGAGTAAATTAGAGACAGAAATTTGGCTCCAAAAATTAAATGCAATGAAGTACCTGCTTTCAATAATAAGTAAATATAAGCAAATGGTCACAATGTACATTGTATCCATTTTTTAATTTGTTTTACAAAACCAAAAGTTAAAGTATTTAGGATATTAATACAATCATTGCTTTATTATAGAAGAACCTTTAACAGGTTAATAAAAAATTACTGTTAAGTTATATTTACATAAAGTGACTATAGCCACCTCTATCTGTATAATAAAACAATGGTAAATTTGGATCTATCTTCTTCTATGTTAGTCTTTGAATCAAGATATATCTCAGCAGTGAGCACTGTTACCTTTGCCCCTGAGACTGCATGGGGCCTTATTTACCAAAGTGTAGTCATGAATGATAACTTTTCAATATATCTTATTTCTGTCTTCCTGTTAAAAATTCAATTGGGTGGGAGAAATCTGGGAGGACTTCCTAGTGAAATGGATACTTAAGGTAACTAAAAAAGCAGTATGTCCTCGGGGAGAGCTGTTCTGAAATTCCACTTCAGTAAAAAAAAAAAGGTGGGGGGAATAAATACATCATCAAAGGAGAAAAGTCTCCATCACACATTTAAGCTTTTTTGTTGTTGTTTCTTCATTGCCCCTGAGAACAGGAAGTGTGATAACTATCACCCGTATTTATAAACGTCAGCTGGCCTCACTCTGTCATATCCAGACTCCTACTATTTGCTTCGTGCCCAACTCGAGCTTCCTCTACGCACCTCTCACCTCTCTAGTTCTAGTCACAATGAGTTCTCCCTCCAGGAAGCAACTTGATTCTTGTTCGGGCCTCTCACTTAACACATAACCATATTTAATGCACCTGCAAGTTGCTGTTTAACTTGACTAGTGCACGTATCCTGTTCGTAGAGAGGTCTAGAAGACTGCAAGTGGCAGGACCAAGGTCACAGACAGTGCGTCTTTGGAGAACTCACAGTAGCAGGCACAATACTGTTCACATGTGCATTCCCTAAGTATTTGTTGACAGAGTTATATTACTAGTTAGTGCTTTATGACGGTCCTAGGAATAATTAATCCCTGGGGAAAATAAAAGTGTTTTTCTATTATGAAAATAATAAATGGGCTTATTGGTTTTAACAAATGTTAACAGACTGTAATTTAACTAATTTATAAGTAAATGTTATTTTTTCCCTACGACAGAGCAGCATCATGTTAGGCCATCCGGATGTGGGTCAGTAAGGACTGGGGCACAAAATGTTGTGAGAAAATTAAAGGCTTAGTAGCAAAGGACTTTAAACAGTATCTTCCCATTAGAGACCAAGAGGAAGGATAAGAATAACATTTTTGAGATGTACATAATCACACACAGCATAAGGAACAAGTAAGAATCTAAAAAGTAATGTTGAAGTCTCATTCATTCATTCACTCATTCATTCAACGAACCGTCATAGAAAACTTACTGTGTGACAGGCCGTCTTAACAATGGGGAACTAAAGGGAAATGAGAAATATCAACCACTCAATGTTGGCTAAGGCAGACCCAAACACAATCAATCTAAAAATTCATCTACCCATGTCCATGTAAAACCATAATACACTTGGTTAAAGTGCTTTAAAATATTTTATCTTATTGCTGTAAACAATGCAAATAATTTTCTTTGGCCTAAACACCAGCAAACTTCAATTAACCCTAGAAACTCCTTCAAAGAGAGATTGCTTCATCTCTGCCCATCGCCGAGGGGTTAGGTGTTTGCTGCTGAAGTAGGGCACAGAGATGGCTACAAGCAACACAGGCAAACTTGCCCAGAGCTTGTCTAAACGAAAGTCCACTGCCTGCGACCACGGCCACAGGGACTGGGTCCCTATCGATGCATCGGCAGCTGCTGAAGCATTCTTACACTTACTTCACAGGACCATCACATTTTCTTCTAAAACTTAAGGACAACAGCAAATATAGAAAACCATTTACCAGCCACAAAAATGTACATTTAAAATATTGTGTGTGAAATAAAAAATGAGCTGCAATATACTTTTAAAACCAGAGAAAAAGTAGAAAATAGTAAGTAGCTCCCTATGTCAGCTACAACCTTCTGAATGGAACTGAAGCAGAAATGTTGCAATTCCAGCTAAGCAGCTTTGCAATGAAGCAATTTACAATGATCTACCTACTCTGTAAACTACAAGTAAGATGATAGGGGCAAATCTACCCTTTCAGAATCAGAACCCATTTTTCAAGTGTGTTTTTAGAAGGAAGGATGTAGTCTTGTAATAGATCCATGGGCTTTCATTTAACTAGAAACTCACTAAACCAGAAATCGGTAGTTTTAAAATCTACACAATTAACTTGACTACTGAATCTGAATTTTAAAACTAATATGTAACCGCTCCGTTCTTGTTTTAAATCAAAGGGGCTTCTTCTAGGACGGCAAAGGAATGAGCACTTAGTCTACCTCATGGAGGAAGGAGCAGTTTTTAGTCTTGAAAAACAGGAGATCGCCTACATGATCACCTGGGACAAACTTGGCCAGTGTGAGGAGGCGAGAAGGTTATAGGAGCCTGGGAATGTTTAACATCAAGAAGGGAATTACAGCTCAGTAAGATCACAGGGAATTACACAGGAAACGTGAACAGTAACCCTTTCATATCTCCGTACCCCTCCCACTGCCTGTGATAAATGGAGTCCTGCTGCATGCCGTCCAGCTACACAAATGCACAAGCCAACAGCAGGGGGGGACTAGGAAAAAGGGAAAAATCCATTTTAAACACACACAAGAGCACAGCGTAAATTCATGACATGAAAAATCACATTGCTTCAGAAAACAGCCTTTAGCCTTTCTTACTGCCACGTACGCACCGTATCCCTGCCTTATCCAACAGAGCCCTAAGTAAAAATTCCAAAGAAACGGGAAGAGCCACGCGGGGGTGGGGTAGAACAGTTGGCGGAGGCATCATAAGGCGGAAAACGTGGCTCCTCCGAAGCTGACCAAACAAACAGGTCTCCACCCTGGCTTATGTTTAAACATCTTGTTCCTAGTCCGTCTGGAGGGAAAACATTCTTTCCACAATAAATAATACACAGTCGAATCAGACACTCTTACTCCAGCCTTTGTCCCCTTGGTGTAAAAGCCTCTCAGTACTGTCAGCCAGAAGCTGAGAGAATTCAACTGATTATGAACTTTTTGTTTTAAGAGTAACTCAGTTTTATAAAGTCAAAGCAAGTTGAAATATTTCTAGTTGTTAATTTAGAAAAGCTAATGTGACTGCCCAGATCCTATACCCTTTAGAAACCCCTGGCTTGCATCTCAAGAAAACAAGCTACCTTGACTAACTGGAAAGGGGAAATACTTGGTTTCTAGAAACAGGTGAGTTTGAGAGAGATTCACTAAAAAACAAACCAAAAAAATCCTTCATGGTTCTCAGAAAATAAAGGCATGGATGGAGTATCAAGATAAAATGAATAAAAAAGTGATTTTTCCAATGGGCTAAGTTTAAAATATGGAATGGAATTTCATAGGTCATTTTGAAACAAGATTTAACTTTTCCCACTGATATAACTTTAGAATAGAGATGTTCGGCCACAAAGAGTAGGTCAAGAAACAAATGAAAGTGAGTACGGAGATGGCAAAGCAAACCATCAATAAAAGTGAAAAGGGTAAGCTTTGTAGAACAGAAGCAGGAACAATAAAACCAAAGGATTTTTTCCCCTGCAAAGTGCCTCCTTTAACACACACACATTTCCTTTAAGAAATAGCCTGTACCAGTAGTGTTTTTGTACAGTAAATGGTCCACTCAGATGGCAAATGAGATTTCAATTACAGACTTCCTAGTCACCTTAAAGGCAAACAACTGATGTCTAATTTCTGTAGCATTGGCTCACAGGTAGGCAGTCCCATGACTCTGCAACACGCTAAAGACGCTGCCCTGACCAACGTGGATCAGTTGGGTAAGGGTCATCCAGTGAGGTGAAGGGTCTCTGGCTCAATTCCTGATCAGGGCACATGGTTCGGTCGCAGGTTCAGTGCCCAGTCAGGGCACATAGGAGAGGCAACAATCCACGTTTCTCTCTCACATCGATGTTTCTCTTCCTCTCTTTCTCCTTCCCTTCCCCTCTCTTTAAAAATAAATAAAATGTTTAAAGGTGCTGCTCTTTCCATGGATTTAGAGTTGCTATAATATTTACATTAGGAAAACAGCAGAATGAGAGGGCACAAAAATGATAAACAAACTCCAAATAATAAACCAGCCTTCTGACTGGGGTTCCAAGAGGGAATCAATTCCCCAATACAGTGTGGACCCTGAAGTGCACCAAGTAGAAACTCAATGGAGTGATCGCCTCATCTGGAAACGAGAGCTACTTTTACTACTCCTTAACCATTTTTCACTCATGTCTTGTGTTAAGCATAAAAACTTCATATCCTCATTGTATATTATTTGAGATTTCAAAATAATTTAAATATTATATAATCAAAAAGAAACTATAGCAAGATAATTTTGGGTTTTTTTTCAAAGAATGTTTTACAACAAAAGTTGTTAGCAAATACTTCTATAAGTAGACAAATATTAATACTTTACTATTATTTGGAAGACAAAAAGGTCAGAGATATCTACAAACACTAATGTACTGATGAAAACGAAGTGTTAACTGTTGGGACCTCACCATATCTCCTCTCATGAAGAATTACTGTAGATAATGTTTTCAGTTCTTACATTAGGCCTGAAGAAATGCTGACTGACACAATATTAGGCCTTCAATATCTGTTAAACGATTCAGCAATAAGGCCTCTTTTTTCTTTTCTGAAACTAACAGTGCCCTAATATAGTACTCTCTTTCAAGTAATATGGGATAGAAGCAAGCAGTGTGAGTCTTCAGAACAGGGACAAGAGTAAAAAGATGCAAACTGTGGTTGGCCTTGACAATGTAACAAAAACGGCAAAAGTATCAGCACATTAGTAGAGCACTTTGCAATGTATGAAATATTTTATGTAATTTCAACCCCACACTTTATAATGTGGATATCATCTGATTGAAATAGCATAAAGCAGCTTTTTGAAAGTTACCCAGCTAATTAAGCAGCGTAACTGAAATTTAAACCCTTCTGACAGCTAGCCCATTCATTAAAGGCTCTTAACTTCGTGGTGAAATTTTGAAAATATCTTCATCCAAACTTCAAAATCAGGGCATAAATAATAAGCACACCCCTTTTTCTCTTAACCCACCAATATCACTCACTCTCTTAATACTAATTCCCAAAACATTCTCCGAGTTCTCATCGCGACGGCCTTTATTTCCTCATACCAGCATGACTAAGGGCACAAGGAAAAGCACCTTTCAAAACAAACCTTTCCGCCAGGTCTTATGTCCTGTAAGAGTCACCCGGAACAAGGACACCAGCACAGACATAAGCTTAGAAAAACATTAACTACTGCGGAAATGTCCGGCGCTGTCTCTCCTTCGTCAAGCATGAGTCAGACATGACACACACGCCTCTTCATTCCTAACAGGGGAGCAGAAGTCACCCTCTCATCCCCAGCCTTCTGGCTCAGTGAAGACGCTCACCTCAAGGAGCAGGCAGAGAAAGGCTGAGGCACGCGAATAACAAAGCTAACAGAACTAAAAGTTACATTCCTATCAACTTCTAAAAGTCATTCTAAATGTTTTATTTTTGAAAACTTATTAAAGATGGGCAAACTAATGGTATTAGCAATTTAATGTAAATGTGAGGTATAATGAAGGTAAAATTTTATTCATATAAAATGAATACAGAACACTCACTTTTGTCAACAAAAGGTCACTGCCACCAATCCAATGCCAACAGGAATCCCCAGTCTGGCTTGAGGTAAAAAGGTGAACAATTTGCAAACAGCGGAATCGGAGCCTCTGGTGAAAGCTAATGATGTGTTCCGCAAAGACAAAGGGGAGGGCGTTGTGTTGCGTTTTGTTTTGTTTTTACAGAAAAGTTCCTACCCAAGTTCACGATTGGTTCGTTTCTACACCAATGAGAAATCCAAACAGCGTAGTTCCCATTGGTCCAAATAGCACTGTCTTGATTGGTCAGCTTTGCGCATTCTGTTTCATAGTTATGGAGCTGCTCTGAGTGGTCAGAATAAATGCAAATGAGTGGCAAAGTTCCAATGGACAGGCAGGGCCCAGTGCACTCAGTTGAAAGATGATACCAGAAGCTTCCTTTTAAGGTTCACAACAGAGAGCAGGAGCTCAGGCAGCAGACTTGGCAGCTCAGTCCACGGCTTTTCCCTGAAATACAGCATTTGCGAGGGGCCTCTGTTAGCAATGGCTGCTGGACTATGATTATGATTTGGGGGCCTAATTAACCATGAGGAATCCTTCCTGGCAGATATATTCCTCCTCGGGGTTCACACTTCGGAAGTTTATCATGAAGATTATGAGACTAAATTACATGAAAAAATGCTAAACATCTTGCCTGATACATAATAACTACCCAATAAATGTCTGTTGCTGTTACCAAGATTATTGAAGTATCAAAAACAAAACATACAATGGAAGGTCATATTTAAAATGCACCAGAAAACAATATAATCTGTAAGGTTATATAATACCTTGAATATAATTGAATATAATTACCTTAACTTATATTCAAAACAAAAATATCTGTTCTGTGCATAGAATCACAGTCATATAAATATTCAGGAAATGATTTGGAAGAAATGTCAAAATGACCTCTGAGAAGATGGGAGACTCGGAAGTTGTCAAAGGAACTTTGATCCGTAATTTTTTAAAAGTATTTTTGTATACCTTCTTTAAATAAAATAATGTTTAAAAAAACAAAATAGAAAATCTATTTAGACAAAATATTATCTTAGTTTCTAAATTCCACAGTTGACTTCAGTATTACATGAAAAGCAATACTTTCATTTTTAGTTAATGTGTCCATATGAGAATTAAAATCTCATTTTTTTGCCCTGGCCAGTGTGGCTCAGTTGGTTGGAGTGTCATCCCATAAACCAAAAAGTCACAGGTTCAATTCCTGGTTAGGACATATACCTAGGTTGAGGCTTCAGTCCCCTGTCAGGGCACTTACCAGAGGCAACTAACCAATTGACATTTCTCTCCCACACTGATATTTCTTGCCCTCTCTCTCTTTCTCTCCCTCCCTTCCTTCCCTTCTCTCTAAATCAATAAGCATGTCCTCTGGTGAGGATTAAAAAAATAAAATCTCATATTCTTTATTCAAGCTTTATACTACACATTGCTTTTAATAATCTTCCTAGTGATATTCTTAATTGCTATATTAAAAATACCTGCTTGTGCAAAAAAGAAAAGGAAAAACCTATTTTATTTAGTTTTAAAACCACTCAGTGATTTAATCAAGGTGCAAGGAGGCTTTCAAAGGCCGGGAAGCCATCAATCAAAATGGCTTTACATGAAAAAATTACTTTTTCTCTTAAATTTTGTATGTAGTATATTTAATACACCACATACAGAAAGTTGAACCCTTAATTCTTTTTAAAGCCAAAGGGTTGCCTATTTAAAATCATCCTAACAATTTCAAATGTCTTGAGGGTTTCTTTAATTAAAAATCTCTCCTTTTAGGCTCTTCCTAACTTCTAATTCTGGTCTGTACCATATTGATGCTGGTTTTAAAATTCTTACTTTCCTTTTACTTTACAACCATAACTTTGACTTTTTCATTCCATTCTTTTTTCCTTCAAATCAGCTAGATCTGAGCCTATAAATTGTGGGCAAACCAGATCACCAAAGCCCTTATTAACTCCCTCAGAGAGGCAAACAGTGGGCCTCCAGGCATGAAGTAAGCCACTGGCACCACAGGCCCAACCAGACCCAGCCCCAGCAATTTACAGATCCAGCTTATAAATTAAAGGCCTCCAGTGTTATAAAAAGAGATAGCCATTTCAAAGGATGAGAGAGAGAGAGAAAGCAGCCTCTCTCTGACCAGGAGGACACTGGGCTGAACAGGAGATCCCCACCTCAAAAAGCTTTGGGATTCAGCTCTTCATTGTGGGAGGCTGTGCAAACCTCTGTTAGATATGTTTAAAATTCAAGAAAGCCCTTTTCTGTAAATTAATGGAGAAGAGTATTTGATCAAAAGGTATTCTCTGTAATTTCAAATAAAAATTCTAGTTATAATCCATAACTAGTAGAGGGCAATTCTGATAATGATTATAATAATACACAGCTTTATTTCTAGAAAATGAAAAACATATGTACGGATGAATTTTTTCACCTAGGTGCTCAGTTATGGACTCATTAATATTAAGCTGCTGTAATAAAACATACAACAATGGTTCTTCCAGTAGATGACTCCCTTAATTCTGTCTTTACTTAGCACAGCAGTTAGCAACATGAACTTTGGAGCCAAATGTTAGATCCACTACATACTAGTTGTTACTGGTTAAGTAACTAGACTGCTCTGGGCCTCAGTTTCTTGGCTGATATTAACACCTACTTTATAGGATTACTGCAAGGATTACATAACTCACATCATGTAAAGCACTAGAACTGTGTCTAACACAGAGAAATGCATTGTAAAATTCTTGGCTGTTTTCATCCTTAACATCAGAAACGTTCAGCTCTCAGAACAGAACTTTTAAGCACAGCTTACTGCAACCACTGAAGGAAGAGGTTCCTTGAGTTCTACTTAGGACTACTTAGGATGGAATGCTTAGGATGGAATGCTTAGTTCTACTCTTAGGACACATTCAAAGTCACTGCACCGCTTTCTGTTGTGTTTTCCAGTGATTGTATCCTTCCTCTATACCTCCTTGTACGCTGGGCTCTGGTTCTGCGTTTACTCCACTCCTTCTGGACTATAGATGCCTTGAGAACAGGGACTATATCTTACCTTGTGGTCTCAACATCTAGCACAGAGCCTTGCATAAAGTAGACACTCTACAAAATATGAAACAATAAATATTAGCTACTTATCTGACTGCCTCACTCAAGTTCCTGAGGACAGAGGCTACTGAATGCAGATCTTTGGATTCTTACAGGGGTCTTCTGTACAGTGCTGCTTAAAGCCTATCACCTACATTTTGTATCTGTTTCTAATATATTTTGAATTTTATTTGAATTTATTCATGATCCTTTATGTACTAAAACAAAATACACTTTAAAATATAATAATTGTCCTTTCCCCCCTAAAAGCTCTTAATAGAAAAGGAAGTAGACTTTTCAGTGATATTTTAGTCCTCAAAGTGATAACCGCAAGGAGGAGAAGCGACCAATGTTTGCTGCCTGATCTCTTTCTTCCATGCTGTTCTGGATGGAATTTTTGGCAGCAGCGGCCCATCCCCCAGAACCTAGCCAGAACCTAGCCAGAACTAAGCCCTTCCTCCAAAAGAGTCAGGCTTGGACTGCTGTACAGATTTCATCAGTCAGTACTGTTTCCTAGCTCTTTCACATTTATAACATGTTCATTATTTCAAAATTCTCTCTGGTCACCCAGCTTGTGACCATGCCCAGTTGAGCTTGTGACAAACAGGCACCTTGCACAGCATTCTATTCCGAATCTTCTAAAACATGAATTGGATGCTGACAGCCTTTTGACCACTTGGGAGCTCATCAATGAAAGATCTTCAGTGGGACCTTCAGTCTGATTTCTGACGGCTGCCGCACAGTGGGGCTACCTCCCAGCATCCTCAATCTCAAGACATGCACATATCCCAAGGAAAAAGGTAATAACCTTTTTAGAGTCTAGATAAACACCTTACATTTCTCAGGGGAAAACAGTGACTTAACATTCCTCTGAGTCATTCTACTACCAGATTACTTCCAGGTGTCAAAATTGTGCCTCTCCGCCACATCATGTGTCACTGACTAGTATTAGGTCAGAGCACAAACACACAAGTCACATATAATCCCTTCTTCTTGTTCTCCTTACTCAAAGTCATAAGGTGTTTTACTCCTCTTGACTTCACAAGATGAAATTAAGCTGACTTCTTTGATTAATGAAATTAAAAATAAAAACGCTGTCAAACAGACACTTCCTTGCTAACCCTGGTGTTCTTGGTCAGTCAAGGGATTTCAAGGTTAGAAAGGACGTTGGAGAGTCATCTTCCTCACTGAATATATCTAGCCTGAGGCCCAGGAAAGTTGAAGCTTTGCCATGGTCTCACACACAAACACACACATATACACACACACACACACACACACACACACACACACACACAGAACCAAGGCTCGAGCAAAGGTCTTCTTGCCTCCTTCCCACACACCGCACTAAACGAGTCTCTTGCCAAGAACTTCACCCTAACCCACAGTACTGAAGAAGCTGTTCTCATTCCCAGCCTCACCTTGCTCTCTACATCTTGGTAGTCCAGCTATATAATTATGTACCCCGCAAATATGAGAAAGACAAGTCTCTCATCTCTAAGGATAACTTAGGAACACCACTGTTGCTTAAAGGTATTACCCCTAGCAACTGCTACAGGTTTCTTTCTTCCACAGTGTTTCCAAGACCAGACTGAATGTCCCTAAGATCCTGCTTCCTTGAACAGTCCTCAGGTATGCAGTCTGATAAAAATGGGAAAGCCCCATTTACAAGCACTTCTGCTATAGAGAAAGAATGGAGCCAGATGCCCACTTGAGAAAGTCACATGACTAGGAGCATTCAAAGTAAGAATAATCTCCTATCAGAGACTCAAAGCAGCAAGACGACAGACAGCTTCTGTCATTGGCAGTGGATGAACGTTAATGATAATGTCAATTCCATGCCCTGTGTTACTTGACATAACCACTGGCAGGGACATGTTAGAAAACAAGCTTTCTAGTACGTAACTGGTGATACCCCTCACTCCCACCACAAAATCCATTAATCCAAGAATTCCCAGACATATTCTAGACCTTATTGGCTATAGCAAATACCAAATACAAAATTCCATATTGTAATTTCAAATTAGACTCTCTCTACTTTTTTCCTGGTCTAGTAACCAGTAAAATGGCCTGAAAGTAAGCAACAGGGAAAAGGAAAAGAGGGTCTATTTTTAAGACAGAATATAGAAAGAGATCAAGAAAATAATGATAAGTAATGTAATATGACACAAGAGTATATTTTGAATGGCTTTCTTAAAGTTTATTTTAATATATATTTGGAAAACAACAATTTATTGAAAGTTGTGACAATCTTAGGGTTTTCATAATTTTTATCTCTATAAAATTTAATAAAAATATTTTATAAGTAATTTCAAATTACAACTCACTAAAAGTCTGAGATTAAAATCTCAGATCACACTAATGAAAAATAAGAAGCAGATAAGCAAAACTCCCTATTAAATTTCTCATTTCATCCTGAGAGAAAACAAAGTACACCATTTCATTCTTGACTGTTAATTATAGCTATTACAGAGATTTAAGGTTTCAAAAAAACTTAAAAATCATCCCTAGCAGATTTCAAAGCAGACTATTTATCTTCAGATATACCACAAATTTAAAATATCAATCTAATCATAATTTAACAAAAAACCCTTTAAATCAAATAGCAAAAACCCACAATAGAAACAAGAAAAATTTAAAGAGAAAGTTAAAAAAAGATAAATGAAGTAAAAACAATTAAATCACTTTTTGACAATAAACATAAATAAATTAAAATATCTATTAAAAAAAAGTTTCCCACTAGGTTAAAAATATTAACTGTTCCACTTTTAGAAAACATATTTAAAAGGAATGACAAAGAAAGGATAAATATAATAAGAAATACAAAGATGTTTAGGAAAATGTAAACTAAGGTAGCGATATTAATGTCGACTAAAACCCAAAGCACCAGGCATAAATTAGAAAGACATATAATTCTTATAAAATTTATAATCCTCAATTGAGATTATAAACTTTACATTATAATACATTAACACCAGTACCAAACCAAAAACTGACAGAAACATAAATAAAAATTAATAGAAGAAATAACTGATTTATATATTTAGGACTTTAATAGAACACACAGCAATCACAGAAAAGTTAAACAGAACAAATATTTAGGTATCTTATAAAAAATACAAATTCTTTATAGAGGTCTGTAGAACTGTACTGAAATTAATTACAAACAAGTCCATAAAGACTGTCTTCAAAATTAGAAAAGCACAGTACTATGTATCAATTTATCAGTTTATTAAATATTAGTATGTAAGTTTAAATGTAACTTGGAAATCTGAGAATTACTCTCCTAAGTAACTACTGCATTGACCTAGCCAGTTGGCTCAGCTGGTTGGAGCATTGTTCTGTACACAAAAGGCCATGAGTTGCCGGTCAGGGCACACACCCAGGGTGTGGGTTCCATCTCCAGTGGGGCATGTACAAGAAGGCAACTAATCAACGTTCCCCTCTCCCTCTCTCTCTGCCATCTCCAAAAACAATGAAAACAGTGTCCTTAGGTGAGGATAAAAAATACAAAAATAAAAATGTAACTACTGTATCAACAAAGCTCTTGTCATCCAATCCTATACCATTTTAGAAATTGTTAATTGAGAATACACACAAAAAATACATTGAATACAGCCAAAAAGTACACAGAGAAAAATGTAGGAGTCTTACATTTTTAAGTGTTTTCATTTTCTGTTAGGGTATCAACTTTCTGCCATAACAAAGATCCTCAGAAATACAGTAGCTTGAGTTAGAAAATTTTCTTTTTCATGTCACAATACAGTGTGGCAGGGGCAGTGTGCTTCATGAGATCACTCAGGGGCCCAGGCTGGCTCTATCATCCTCCACAAGGCTTCCATCTCTGGGAGGTGGCTGCCATAGAAACTTCCAACCAGCAAAAAAAGGAAAAAACAAAGTCTAGGTCAAGCAGCCTGTCTTTCAGCAGAAAGCACATCACCATTCACCTCTCATCAGTCACAAAGCCACAGACTGCTGCAAAAGAAGCCGAGGGAAGTAGTGTCTAGGTGGTCATCCATGTATGTGCTCAGGTAAAATTTAGGGCTTCTGTTCCTAAAAGAATAGATTCTAAGGAACATTAGGGTGGCTTCCACACATTCTTTACAGTTAAAAAAATGAAAAGAACAGTAAAACAAAACAAAAAGAGCTAATTATATGTAATTACTTCATTTTAGGTGGATTTTTAGTGCCAAAACACTACTAAATATAATTCAGAAAATCAGAAAAGTACATTAATGAATTCTAAGGATGCATGGGTTCCATTATAATACATCAAATCATAGGCTAGAAAGTATACTGAGAAACTCATCTACTATCTTTATTTTGGGGGGACAGTTAATTCATACATTACTGTTTATATTGTGACTGACTTACCTAAATGAACTTTTCCAGTGTACTCGGTTTTAGCCTCACACAGAGGTCTTCTAACATTGGATAGAAGTTAATCTTTCGTGAGTAAAATAACTTTCAGAATTTATGGAATTTTTTTAAAAAAAAACAACATTACTGGACTTGTTTTTATATTTACTGAATATTTTATACATACTGTTTTTTAAATACTGAACTATATTTTATAGACAATAAAACATGTACATTTTAAGTGTACAGTTCTGTGAACTTTACAAATAACCTATGTCCATATGACTCCTGCCATTGTCAGGACATAGAGCACATGCATCATGCTCAAATGTTCCCTTGTGCCCCGTTTAGGTCAACCACACTTGGCTCTCAGCTATAGGCAACATCATTACTTGTCTGTTTATTGTCACTATAGAATAACTCTGGCTTTTCTAGCACTTCTGATATAAGAATTCATGGAAGTAAATGGAATCATAGAGTTTGTATTCTTTTGTATCTGGATTATTTTACTCACCATAATGTTTCTGAGATCCCTTCATGGTGTTGTGTGTATCACTACTTTATCCCTTTTTATTGTTAAATAGTTTCCCATAGCATGGACGTACCACAATGTGTTTATCCATTCACTAACTGATGGGCATTTAAACTGTTTCCAGCTTGGAGCTATTATGAATAAAATCACTATGAACATGCATGTACAAGTGTATCTCTGAACATGTTTTCATTTCTCTTGGGTAAATATTTAGAAGTAAAATTGCTGGGTCTTATCGTACTAGTACATTTAACTTTTTAACACACTGTCAAACAGTTTTCTAAAATAGTTTTATGATTTTACTTTCCCACCAGCAACATATGAAACTTCCAATTGTTCTACATTTCACCTAACACTTGTTCTTTTTAATTTTTAACTTTAGCTATTTCAATGATATTGATACCATAGCTATTGCAATGGTATCTGATAGTGATTTGCATTTTTGGATGTCTAATGATGTTACACCCCTTTCTCTGTGCTCCACCAGCCATTCATTATTTTCTTGTGCCATTTATTTAACTGGGTTGTCTGATTATTAATGAGCTGTAAGAGACCTTTATATATTCTGGCCACAAGTCATTTGTCACATATACGTATTGAGAATCTGCTGTCTCTGTTTAAAGACTGCCTTTTCATTTTCTTAACGATGTCTTTTGATGAATAGAATTTTTAAATTTTGATGGAGTCCCATTTATCAATTTTTCTTTTATGGCTCATGCTTTTTATGTCCTACAAAATCTTTGCCTATCTCAAATTAATAAATATTTTCTCCTGTAATATTTTTCTTAAGGTTTTTTTTCCTTAAAGTTTTATAGTCCTAGTCTAATTACAAGCATTACTCTTTGCCACTTATTTTATATATAGAAGAGGTAAGTGTTGCTACACAAAATATCTGAGAGTTTCCTGCCTATGTTCTCCTCTAGGACTTTTATGGTGTCATGACTTACATTTAAGTCTTTTATCCATCTTGAGTTTATTTTTCTGTATGGTGTATGGTGGTGATTGAGTTTCATTTTTTTGCATGTAGCTGTCCAGATCTCCTAACACCATTTGTTGAAGAGGCCATTTTTACTCCATTTTATGTGCCTGCCCCCTTTGTCAAATATCAATTGACCACAGAGACATTAGTTTATTTCTAGGTTCTCTATTCTGTTCCATTGATCTATGTGTCTGTTCTTATGCCAGTACCAGACTGTTTTGATTACAGTGGCCTTGTAATATAGTTTGATGTCACAGGTATTGTGATCCCTCCTACTTTGTTCTCTCCCTCCAAATTTCTTTCTCAAAATTGGTGTGGCTACTCAGGTTGTTTGTGGTTCCATGTAAATTTTTGAAATATTTGTTCTATATCTGTGAATATGTCATTGGTATTTTAATAGGGATTGTGTTGAATCTATAGATTGCTTTGGGTAGTATGGACATTTTGATAATGTTACTTCTTTGATATGTCCCCTAGAGCAAGGGACATAAAGGAAAGAATAAACAAATGGGACTTCATCAAAACAAAAAGCTTCTGCATGACTAAAGAAAATATCAGCAAAATGAAAAGGGAACCAACTGTACAGAAAAATACATTTACAAGTGATATCTTGGACAAGGGTTTGATAACCAAAATATATAAAGAACCCACATAACTCCACTACAGGAAGATAAACAACCCAACTAAAAATGGGCAAAGGACCTGAACAGACACCCCTCCAAAGAGGACAGGCAGAGAGCCCAGAGACATACGAAAGGATGCTCAGCATCACTAGCCATTTAATTTGCATCACTAGAGAGATGCAAATTAAAACCACAATGAGATAACACTTCACACTGGTCAGAACAGCCATGATAACCAAATCAAGAAACAACAAGTGCTGGCGAGGTTGTGGAGAAAAGGGAACCCTAGTGCACTGTTGGTGGGAATGCAGACTGGTACAGCCACTGTGGAAAACAGTATGGAATTTCCTCAGAAAACTAAAAATAGATCTGCCTTTTGATCCAGCAATTCCACTGCTGGGACTATATCCTAAGAATCCTAAAAGACCAATTCAAAAGAACCTGTGCACCCCAATGTTCATAGCAGCACAATTTATAATAGGCAAGTGCTGTAAGCAACCTAAGTACCCATCAGTTAATGAGTAGATCAAAAAAACATGGTGCATTAACATGATGGAATACTATACAGCAGAAAGAAAGATGGAGCGCCTACCCTTCATGAGAGCATGGATGGATCTGGAGAGCATTATGCTAAGTGAAATGAGCCAGGTGGTAAAAGACAAATACCATTTGATCTCACCTATAAGTGGAACCTAATCAACAAAACAAGTGAGCAAAATAGAACTGGAGACATGAAAATAAAGAACAAACTGACAGCAACCAAAGTGGGGGGAATAATGGTGGAAAGAAGGGGAAGGGTCATCAAGGAATGTGTATAAAGAACCCATGGACAAAGACAACGGGATGTGGGTGGGGGGAGGACTGAATGTGGGAGGTGGGGGGGTAGGGCAGGGGAGAGTAATGGGGACAACTGTAATTGAACAACAATAAAAAAATGAGAGAACAAAAAGGCCTCAAAGTAATATATTCTTTAGATGAGGATTTAGATAAGGGCCAATCTGAGTGATATCAAGCTCTTCTTCCAACTCAAATATTGGAAACTTTACCTAGAAGTGCTTTATACTTCATTGGTGAAATTGGTGAAAGTTTCCCAATAAAAATACAGGAGGATTAAATCAAAGGAGACACTAACAATAGTTGCACTGACAAAAAAGAAGATTCTAAAAAATACAATCTCAGCACTGGGAAGATCTTTGAAATCAATTGTACCCCTCTCTACTCCAGCACAGTCTTCCTCCACCATCCCACAAGGTGATCACCTCAACTCATACACTCTCAGCAATGGAGAACTCACTGTCCTATGAAGAGGCCCAGCCTATTTTTACACAGATATAATTGTTACCATCATTATAGTGCTCATTAAATGGACCAGAAATCACTCACTCTGTAGTTCTCTCCAATGATCTAGCTATCTCTTTCTATAGCTCTAAATCTCCAGTCCCTCTTACACTTGAAAGCAATTCAAATGACAGAAACTTGGAATAATAAAGGTGCAAATTACCAGGCTAGAGGCTGGACTGGTTAGAATAATGGTATAGGGTAGGAGAGTAGGAGGGATTTAGGTGATTCCAAATGAAGTAGAGACTTTAAGGAAATAGCAAGAAGACAATTGTGGTTAGAACAAAGTGAGTAAGACATAATGGTACAAGATAAAGTGAGCAAGCAGAACACACAAGGGCATTGTGGTAGGGCAATGTGAGACAGGGTTTTATACGGAGTATGATGGGTAGCCACTGAAGGGTTTGGACCAGGGGAATGACAGGAACTGTTTAACATTTAAAATATTTTTTAAAAAAGCACTTTTGCTCTTATATGGAAACTGACTGAAGAGGTACAAGGGTATAAGGAGGAGATGAAGAAGGCCAGTTACCATTAGCATCTAGAAACTTATGATGGTGATTGCAAGTTATATTCAAGTAGTAGGGCTGGGGTGGCAGCAGGAAAGAAAGGTTTGGGATGTACATTAAAAGGAGGACATACAAGCCTTACTGATGAGCCTGATGTGGGTTAGCAAAAAAAGAGGAAAGTCAAAGATGACTTCTGGTTTTCGGCCTGAGTAACAGGGTGGCCCATTTATGGAGATGAAGAGGGAGACAGAATGAGTTTGGGGAAGAGAGTTCTATTGCAAACATGTTAAGTTTTTAATGTTTATTAGACTTCAGAGATGTTGACTAGGCAGACATACATCTGAACCTTGAATACATATGAGAAACCAAGGCAAAGAAATAAATTTGGGAGACTAGGTGGCATTTAAAGAAGGAAGCACATGAGATCACATAGAGAATAACTATAGAAGGTGGCCAAGGACTGGGCCCTGAAGAATGCCAATTTTTGGAGACTATGAAGAAGATGGCAAGGGAGATTTTGAAATTTTATGTGTATTTTATGCTTTCTAGTATAAGAAGAACTAGAGATTTAGAACTACAGAAAGACACATCGAGACGGGAAAAGTTACAGACAGATTCTGCTCAGTGTAAGAAGCACTGAAATGAATAAGCTGGTAATTACTCTTCCTCAAAAAGCATTTGGAATTATTTTATATCTACAAACTACAAAGTCTACAGTAAGTCAGCATAACCTTCTTCAAAAACCACCTTTCAAAGTCATGTGCCTTATTCTATTTTGACTGCTGCCCACTGACCGCGTCTGGATAGCTGCATTTCATGTGTCAGCTGCTCAATTATTCCACCTCTAGCCTCTGGCATGTGTCCTAGCTTCTGCATCCAAGTTCTCACCCCAACTAACAATGTCTAGTTGCCAAAGTCTGACCAGGAGGCACATGGAGATCATATTCCCCAGAGCTGCCAGAAGTTCTTGGCATAGGATCAATGAAGCATACAATAAATGAGTGATTGCAATTAATCAGGTGACATAGAACAACTGACATGTTCGGGAACTGCAGAATGAGCCAGATCTAGATTGCAACAGAGATCAGGAGAGGGTGCTCCAGACTAGCTCCCCAGAGAAAATCTGCTCTAGGTTCCCCAGTGTTATCAGACATCCTTTTTTACGGAGAAGAGTTGAAGCAATCTGAACTTTAACCACATGTCCACGGATTCAGGACTTCCTGGGAGCTGGTGACACTGAGAACCGAACTGGAGGTGGTGCCACCATGAGCACTTGTTCTTCCTGCCCCATGCCCTCAGGATTAGCCTGGGGACATCTGTTACCCCCTCTGCCTCCACTACAAAGGGAATTCTAAACTATCTCATAGGTGCTTGTCAAGATTAAATATGATTATTGTAAATAAAGTGCCTCGTAGATAGGGAATGCTGAATATGAATTAGCTGCTCTCACTTATACTTCAGATGACCACAAAAGGATGGCCGGGTGGCTAAATGGTAAAGCATGCCGCTAAAAGCAACCCTTTTAATGCTCTGCTAGCAAAGAATAATAATAAAAAGGTTTTTTTTAATCTGGTATATAATCAATGAAACTTAAACTTTTGTCCTGAAAAACCTGTCTTCCATTCTTCTACACTTCCCCACCAAGGCTGGCACAGTTATATCACACAACTGAGAAGATAAGATTAACAACACCAATTCTGAATAAATATCAAGCAAAACAGAACCTTCTAAGCCTAACAATTATTCTGCAAGAGTTATTCAGGCTTGGGTCACTTGTTTTAAGCATCTATATTTTTAAGTATAATATATTTCTATTTCCTTTTATGAAATTTAAGTTTAACTAAAATCATTAAGTCGGCAACAGAAGCAGGAAACCATTCACAAGGCCAGCACGGCTATTTCACTTTTATTAATGAAAAGTTATGTAAGAGTTTCAGCAAACTAGAGTTCTCTTCTTACGGTCTTTTAATATTTATAGAAATTTAAAAGAGTTATACTGCTAGAGTTCATTTTGGAAATTGAGAATTTCTATTATCTGACAGCAATCAATTATTTTAGCTCAATTACAGAAATGGCTATTTAAGAGTTATGTCCATCTTTATTCATATCCTTTAACAACAGGTGGTCTGTATCTAGTACTTGACCTAAAAGCTCAAGTAAGTTGGCTGAAGAAAACTATACTACGAGGGTCTCAACTCCAAACCACTAAGGCACATCACTGGTCTTTCTGCCTCTAACAGTACAATTGAAAAAGAAAAGAAAGAAAGCAGTGTTCTGGGAACATTTAAAGGGCCTGCTTATGTTAACAGATAGTGCTGGACCGAACTACCAGAGAACACACAGCAGCTTACAGGACTCAGAGCAAAACTGTGACCGAGTACAAGGAGACGTTCGCAGACGCCACGCCAGTGCCCACAAACTGAGACCCCACTCCCCCTATGAACTGAGAAACAAAATCTACAGTTGCACATTTCCCTACATCTCCATTTCATGAAGTCTAGATTTTCAAAACATAATTATTTTGATTGTTCAAACCACTACATGAAAAGTCACTTGTAAACTATAATTTCAAATCAATAAACCTCTATTATTTATTTTTCTGCCTTCAATAAACTTTTATTTTTGGAATAATTTTAGATTTACAGAAAAGTTTCAAAGCAACTACAGAGCACCTATACACACTTCACTCAGGTTCACCTACACCACCTTATAGAACTGTGGTTTTGTCAAAACTAAGAAACTAGCACTAGTATATTATTGTTAACTAAACTACAGACTTTATTTGGATTTAACCTGTTGTCTTTTTTTTTCAGTTCTAACATCTAACCCAGGGTACCACATTCCTTTAATGATATTTTCTTTTAGTGCTTTAAGTTTTAGAAACTGCTAAATTGGTGTGTCTTATTAACAATGTCATATAATTATTACAGAAAATATAGCTCCCTGGAAACAATGATTTATTGGATATTAGGGAAGGTTATACTATGATTCATATAAATATGACATTTCTCTTATTGAGGAGAAAATGAGGTCAATCACTGAATTGAGTTATACCCATTGCCTACTTTGTTAGGAACCTGTTAGATGAAATTATTTAATGTTTCAGAAACATCTCTTCAAAAAATGCTTGTCACTTACCTATCTCTCAAGACTCCAGTAAAAGGTTGTAACATATGGTAAATCCTTTTAGATAGTCCTATAATAGAATATAAAGTATTATAATTATATTCAGATAATTCATTTTTATCAAATATATATAAAAACTGCTTTCCTCTCATTCCCAAATTTCATTTTTAATTACTGTATAATATTTTTTTAAGATACCAAAAAAACTAATTTAAGGGAGAATAATTCCATAAGTAAATCACATGTCTTTAGTTTAAAAATATAGGTATGCAAAATTTAATCAAAGTTTTAAGATAAATGGAAAATGTTCTAGGAAAAAAGGCCACAATGAAGAAAACTAAGAGGAATGTTCCACGTTTTTTTCATGAGCATAATGCTGTGGAAATTACTAAATAGCCATAAACAAGGGAATCATATTGAGGGTACAGCCTTTCTGATGGAAAAATGTAAAAGTTTGGGGTTAGGAGATTTTTGAAAAAAATGTGTCTGTTCAAGTGTCCATGTGTAACAGTTTACCTGAGATAGTCCCAATTTATGACCCTTGTCCCAACAATTTGTCATTTGTCTTGGATTTTCCACTTTTTAGAGACGCTTTTTTTTTTAACAGTAGCATTACAACAGGCCAGGACTTCCACTTCCAGGCTCTGCCATGACCTCACTGAGCAGTGCAGTGGACCCATCTAACTCAGACACCAGTGTGGTGTGGCGACAGCCAGAGGGAAAGCGGGGTAGGGGCTCGGTGGAGGCGAGCTCAAGGGAGGAAAACGGAAACGGAAAATGAAAGAGACTTTGCTTGGGGTAATGAGCACATGATGCCGTGTGCAGGCGATGTTTTCTTGAGTTGTACACTTGAAGCCTGTACGATTTTGTGAACCAATGTCGCCCTAATAAATTCAACTTAAAAAACTCTGTGAACATCCATGAGCAGTAACCCATCTCTGGATGGTCTGTAACTGACACTTACAGGAAAACTGTCACTCAGGAGTAGCTAGGGACAGCCAAGTCCTTCATTCTTGGGTAAAGCTGGAAGAAATACTCAGTGCTGCTTCCCCTGCTTCTGACCAGCTTGAAGACACCAATTACAAAAACCATATGGAGAACATGTTTTACATATAACTCGACAAAGCATGACTTTTCAATGAGATCAAATGACTGTTCTTTAAATTTATCTTAGTCAGCTCTGATTACAAATTATCTTGTTTAAACAGCCAAAGTTAAATGGCAGCTGTTATTTTGTTGGCTCTATTAGCAGAAGAAATTCACACTTAAATGATGCCAGCTTCCTATCAGTGTCAGGAGATACATCAACTAGAAAATCAGTTAATTCCAATAATGGTTTGATTGTTTTTATACAATTCAGGGAATTAAAGGAAAGCTTTTGGAAGTTCATTCTGCAGAACATGAAACACCTGATGTTGCTGTAACTGCTATTTAATACTCAGTTAAAAAGTTCAACAACAAAGATAAAACTACTGTCAGCTTTCCTTATTCAAAGTAATTATGCTCTATAAAGCAAAACCAAACCATGGCTCTAAGAAGAAATAGAGTTATGTTCCTGTGAGCCTTTGGCCACAACGTTTTCATCAACTGACCAAACATAACCTTGTTTTATGTGCATTTCTGCTTAATATAAATTGTTGAGTCACTGACATTGAACTCACAGTCAATAGTATTAACTCATGCCTGTATGAAACTTACTTAAAATGCATTTTCTCTGTAAAATACATCACATTTCAGCCTTCTGGCACTTAGGAGCAACACACAGCAGCACTTCAGCACGGTGCCTGGGCACTATCTTAAGGACATCATCAACAAGTGCATAAGCTGCAAAAAACGAGGCACCAGGAGATGGTGGTTTACAGTATCAGAGCTGAAAGGAGGCAGAGAATTGGTATATTTGACCTAAGCTGGAAACATGTGTTAAGCAACCAATTTTTTTTTCACTCTGCAAATGTCCATGAATGACTATAAAAGCAGCACGAGTACTAATTTTGGCACTACAAATATATTTTTGTAAGTAGAATTTGCAAAATGGAAATCTGTGAACAATAAGGATAGATTGTATTTGTTTTTACAATGCTGACACAAATTTTGTTCAAGCACAGCATCACAGTAAAGAACAATGTTTTTATTAATTAAAATATTATGGAACAAAAATTAAAATGGACTTGTTGTGATTCACATTCACAAATGTGCCATATAAACTTTCATAATATACTAATAACCAGTATAGAAATAAACATATTGCACAACTGCATCCACCAAAGAAGTGCCATTTACCAACTGAAATTCATAAATATTTAGACACATATACACACACTAGTTAAAAAAACTGAAGTAGAATGCTTTCTGTGGCAAAGACAATGTTGAATAAGAAAAAACTTCAGCATGGCAGTGATCCTAAAACTCATGTACATAGCCAAGCAAACTTAAAAAAGAAGAATGAAAATGAGAGTCATACGACCCAATTTCAATACTTATTATGTAGTTGCACACTATGAACTGTCATAAATGTAAACATGCAAAACAGTGGAACAAAAATGAAAAATAAACTCTTACTTTTCTGGTCAATTCTGACAACAAAACAGTTTAATGGACAAAAGTACAGTCTTTTCAACAAAAGGTACAGGGACAATATGCAAAAAAATTAGCAGGAGCATCTTTACACCAAACACTAAAATTAACTAAAAACCACAGACATCAGTGTAAGTACTACAACTATAAACCTCTTAGAAGAAAACACAGAAGTAAATTTTAGCATTTGGTAATGGTTTGTTAAATAGATAACAAAAGCACAAGCAAAAGAAGAAAAATAGATAAAATGGGCTACTTCAAAATTAAAATATTTTGTGCTATAAATGATATTATTTTTTAAAAAACCCTCCAGAATGGGAGTAAATAATTGCAAACCGTATATGTGAAAAGGGACTGGTATTGGTAATAAAGAACTCTTGAAATTCATTAATAAGAAGATTTTAAAAACTATTTAATTAAAATTTAAATAATGGGCAAAAATTTGAATAAACATTCTCTAAAGAAGATTTATAAGTAGTTAATAAACATGAGAAGATGTTCAACATCATAACCATGAAAACTACAATACATTTATAATCAATTTGATATTCAGTGATATTCCCAACCATTAGGATAGCTATAATCAAAACAAGAGATATCAGTAAGTACTGATGAGGATGTAGAGAAATTAGGATGCTCTACATATTGCTGGCGACGCAATGGAATGAAAAATGGGAGAGCCACTTATAAAAGCAGTTTGGCAGCTCCTGAAAAGGTTAAAACACAGAGTACCATTTGATCCAACAACCCTACTACTAACACATACTGAAGGGAAATGAACACATATATCTGCACAAAAATTTGTCCATCAATGTTCATAGCAGCATTATTCATAATAGCCAATAAGTGAAAAAAAATCCCAGATGCCCACCAATTAATGAATGAATTTAAAATATTCCACAAGATATAGAAGCAACCCGGGTGCCCAGCAACAGAAAAGTGTATAAAACAGCTGTGGTACTTACATGCAATGGAATATTACTTGGCCATAAAAATCAAAATCTTACCATTTGCAAAGGCACAGATGGACCTCAAAGGTATTATGCAGAGTAAAATAAAGCAAAGAAAGACAAATACAATCTAATTTCACTCATATTGGAATCTAAAGAGCAAAACAAACAAAAGAGAAATAGACTCATAGATACAGAGAACAACAGACTTCCGGTTGCCAGAGGGGGAGAAGTTGGAGGACTGGGTGAAAAAGGTGAAGAAATTATGAAGTACAAATTGGTACTTACAGAACAGTCACAGGGATGCAAATTACAGCACAGGGAACACAGTCAGTAACACTGTAACTGTGTACAGTGCCAGGTGCTGGAAACATCAGGGGGACACTTTGTAAAGGACGTGACTGTTTAACCACTAAGCTGTATACCTGAACTAATACAAAATACTGCTGAATGTGAACCGTAATTGAAGAACTAAATTTTATTTTTAAGAAGGTTAGGTTTTACTTTTAAGAAGTAAACAGATGTGGCAGATCCATATAATGGACTAGTATTCGGCAATAAAAAGGACTGAAATACTCATACATACCACATCATGAATGAACCTCAAAAACACTGTACTAAGTGAAAGAAGTCAGACACAAAAGCCCTTGTATTGTATGACATGATTTACATGAAAACCAGAATAAACAAATCCACAGAGACAAAGTGAACCAATGGTTGATAGGACTGGGGTGACTGGGAGGATGGGGATGGGAAATGAGTGTGAATGGGTTTGGGTTTCTTTCTGATGTGATGAAAATGCTCTCAGCCTAGATTATGGTGATGGGCTTACAATTCTGAGAATCTAGTAAAACCAGTGAATTATACACTTGAAACAGGTTAATAATAATGTTTTTACTTTGATTAAAACCAACTATAGTGTCTAAAAAAAGAAAATTATGTTTATATGTTAAAAGGACTTATCTAGCCCTAGCTGGTGTAGCTCAGTGAATTGAGCACGGGCCTGTGAACCAAACAACTGCAGCTCGATTCCCAGTCAGGGCACATGCCTGGGTTGCAGACCAGTTCCCAGCAGGGGACACATGGGAGGCAACCATACATTGATGTTTCTCACCCTCTCTCCTTCCTTTCCCCTCTAAAGATAAATAAATAACATCTTTTTTTAAAAAAGGACTTATGTAAGAAAAAGAAGATGATCAATAATAAGAACATTAAAAATGACAACAAACACACAACTATCAACAGTGGAACTAAAAACAAACAAACAAACAAAGCAAACAACTAGAACAGGAAAAGAACCACAGAAATAGAGAAAACATGGAGGGTTATCAGTGGGCAGGGGGAGGGGGAAAATGAGGGAAAAGGTACAGGCAACAAGAAGCATAAATGGTAGGCACAAACCAGACAGGGGGAGGTTAAGAATAGTATAGGAAATGAAGAAGCCTAAGAACTTATATGAACAACCCATGGACATGAACTAAGGGGGAAGGGATGCTGGAGAGAGGAAGGTAAAGGGTAGAGGAGGATAAAGGGGAGGAAAAAATGGGCCAACTGTAATAGCATAATCAATAAAATACACTTTAAAAAGAGTGACTGGCAAAATTCTATTTCTTAACCTGAGTGTTATTGGCATGGTAATAATTCACCAAAGCAATATACTTGCTTTGAGTGGTTTTGCATTTCTGTTTTCTTATACAACAAAAACACTTTTAAAAGCTACATTTTTGGATTTTTTTAAAAGTAGGAATGTGCAATTATATGCTAATTATTTGACTAACTTATTAAGATAATGATGAAAATATTCTATGTCTGTACTGTCCAAAATGAGATCCAGAAATGTGGCCAGCATATTTGAGGAACTAAATTTTTAATTTATTTCTAAGTAATTTAAATAGCCATTACAGGTGGTGGCTACCTCATAGAAAATGAAGAGTTAGAGCATAAAACCACTATGAAATTTTGGGCAGAAAAATAAATGTTTACTTTTAAAATATTAAAAGTAAAATGTATATACCAGAGACATGGCAGCTTTGTGACAACTCTTATTTGTTTTTAAGTTTGCCTAAACTTCTCAAAGTTCAATGAAATAAATAGGACCTGCCATCCTCTTATTTACATAAATAAAAGTTAAATTTATATCTCGGAAAACTTTGGAATCAGATGTTCTTGTCTTACTGGACAGAGTTCTTTCTATAAGGAGCTCTCATATTCTGGCTTCTCTTCAGATCATGTAAATCTTTCACCTTTTACTATAGAGAGCTCTTAACAGCAGTCCTATCTCCAGATTTCACCCAAACTCTCAAGGCATGAACATGGCAAACTCATTAGAACACCACTTGGGGCTGCTACAATGTATCACCAATGCCCATCCCTTCTCTGTCTCTAAGAACCACTGATTGGATCAGAATCTTGAACAAATCCATCTAAAGTCTAAGGTTTCTGTCACCCTCCAAATGGTTTCCCAGTCCTAAATTCTCCAGATTTGGTTTTATAAACAGTGTGTCACTAAAAATAGTCTTTAACATTTAATCACTTGACAAACATTTATTGAGCAATTATTCTGTTAGGTATTAAACAAATTAAAAGCACAATCTTTGTCCTCAAAGAGATTATACTCTTGGGGGGACTGGTCAGGCACCAAATAAACCTCCAGAATTGAGCAGTGTGTTTTAAGCGCTCAATGACTTCCATTTACACACTTCTATGGTTGTACGGAAATGTAGCATCTAGTTCCCAGGAATAGAAGAGAGGCCAGGGAAGCGGGACTCAAGCAGAGGGATACCTGAGCTAAATCTTGGAAGACAAGCAGAAGATATCCAAGCAGTGAAGTGGTAAGGTGTTTCAGGCAAACAGAAAACATGCAAAGGCACAAAAGTCCAAGAGAACTCGGCAATAAGGGAAGCTCAGTACTGAAGCACAAGAAAGGAGGGGAGGTACGAGCAGTAAACACTAGGCAGGTGGGCAGAGACCCAATCCCAAAGCCCTCTGCTTGCATAGGGAGGAGTCTAGATTTTACCTGGAAGAAGTAGGAAGCCAAAGAATTTGAGCTCAGGAATAATGTGACTAGACTTGCATTTTTAAGAACATCACTCTGCAACAATATGATGTATAAACAAGAAAGTCTGAGACTGGAGATAGGACAAGACTTTACAGCATTACAGGTGGGAAAAGGTGAGGGCTCAAACTAAGGCAGAAATAGGGATGGAGACGAAATGGTGCACTTAAGGAATGTTTAGCATATGGAACATCAGTTGGCTGTACACGGGGGAAATGAAAAATAAAGAACTAAGGTAAGTTCCAGAACTCTTGCTTGAGAAAAAGGAGAATGACATTCACTAATAAAAAAATAGAGGAGGAACAAGAAGTTCAAGTTTGAGAGGTACTTTTGAGTCTTGAAAACTGAGGGAACAGGTATCAAATGTCCTCAGAGAGTTTAAGTGAGCTCAAGTCTACAGGCCCCCTGCTCAGAATTACCGAACGAAAAACGGAGGACAGAGCCCAGTGATGTGTATTTAATCGCCCTCCAGATGGTTCTAGTGCATGCCAATTTGGAGAACCACTGGTCCTGACGAGAATTACCAATAATACTGGCACAGGATCGAGCAGTCAGGGAGGCACAGATGATGTCAAAAGGGAGGCGTATTACTACTAGGATCCAAATTACAGGACATTTAAAGAATAAAGTGGAGGAAAAGAAATGGAGACAGTACATGTAGACTTTTCCTTCAATAATTTTGAAGAGATAGTGAAAAGAGAGACATAAAAAATAAAGATGAGAAAAAAAAATGGTTAACAGAATAAAGTCCTCCAAGAGATAGTTAAGGACTCAGAGCCCAAGAGGAGCTTGCCTTGGCAGGTACGGCAGGCTCTAGTGGCTGCCTTCCCAGTCCACTGCTCTTCCTGGAAAACTGAGTCCTAATGTTGTTCTTCTCTGAAAGGACTGGGAGGCCGTAAATCTTGACTAGTCTAAGCCAATCAAAGGACTTCTATACCCTTTTGCCACGGACTGGTTTAGAACTGGGTTATCTGATGTAAAATTGGCTAATGAAATCAAGTCTGCTGGGAGGTTTCTGGGAAAGTGTTTTTTACTCTTAAAAAGATCTGTGAGGTGATAGATCCTGAATGTTTTTATCTCTCCAAAAGTCCTGTTGAAACCCTAACGTCCAATGTGATTAGTATCTGGAGGTGGGGTCTTTGGGCTAAATCAGGTTAAATAAGGGTTAAATCAAATCAGGTAAGGAGGGCGGAGCTCCCACAATGAAAATAGTGCCCCATGAAACAAGACACTCGAGCCCTCTCTCTGCCATGTGAGGAAATAGCAAAAAGGCAGCTGTCCACAAGCCAGGAAGGGGCCCTCACCAAGAATCGAATCATCAGACACCTCGACCTCAGACCTCCCAAACTCCAGAATGATGAGAAACATGTTTGTTGTTTAAGCTATCCAGGCTACAGTATCTTGTTCTAGCAGTCCAAATTAAGACAAGAGACACTGTCTTTTCTTACAGTCTTGGGTGCTTTGAGATAGGGATATAAATCTTGGAGCTAACGGTACCTGCCACTCTGAGATCAGGAGGTGCTGAGCCTAAGGACAAGCACTAACTGGTGGGAGATTGGAAAGACAGAAGGCTCCTAAGAGCCTAATGACAATGCTTAGCCGCTGTATGAACCAACTATAAAACGCTCTTTCTTCTAGATTTCTAGTGTACATGAGATCATAAAATTTACTTCTCATTTGAGCCATTTTCAGTTGGGTCTTCTGTTACTTGCCACCTAAAAGCATCCTAACTGACACAGAATGAAAAAAATATTTTCACTGAAAGGGGTATGGATGAAATTAAGTTTGTGTACCAGACGGAAACTTGGAAATTTCAGTAAGTTTAAAGCTGAAGTTTCATTTATTATAAAATGTAGCTCATATAGATTTATTTTATAAAGGGAATCACCTTAACAGCTCTTTTCTACTTAAAAATCAGTATTTCTAATTATAACAATAAATAGTGGAGATGATGATTATGATGATGATAATGATATTAAAAATACCTGTGGTTATTAAAGTGTTTTGAAATCTAGGCATTTTATTCTTGTATTGTTTGTATTCTGCATTCCATTTGACTTCAATAGTAAAACCATATCAATCTCTTTTACTTTGCTTCTAACAATTCTCAGGTCAGTTTCATTTTTCATACTTTCATAATATACATAACATTCTACTACACTATAGTTTATAGAGGAAATCCTTAACTCTAAAAAACAAACAATCTGAACATTTAAAGTTGTCCCGGAGGTCCCTAAGCCTCTCGTCACTTTTTTTTTTTAATTCTTGTTTCTTCATTTTGTTCCAATTGAATGTTTATTTCTTCCTTCTGCTCCAAATTGTTGACTTGAGTCCTGGTTTCCTTCCCTTTACTGTTGGTTCTCTGTATATTTTACTTTATTTCACTTTGCATAGCCTTTACTTATTCTTCTATTTTGCAACCATACTTAATCATTTCTGCGAGCATCTGATTACCAGTATTTTGAACTGTGCATCTGATAGGTTGGCCAGCTCTTATCTCTTAGTTCTATTTTTGGAGTTTTGATCTACTCTTTCATTTGGGCCATATTTCTTTGTCTTGGTGCACCTATTAGGTTGTAAGGGGTGGAGCCTTAGGTTTTTGCCATTGGGTGAGGCAACCCACATGGCTTCGTTGTGGCACTGTATGTGGGGGAGGGGTCAGAGAGAGAACAATGGTGCTTGCTCAGCTCTTGGCTGGCTTTCGGTCATTTCTCCCACTAACCACAAGCAAACTGGGCCTTTCCAGTGCTGATTCCTAGGTGGCTGGGTTTGTGTACATTCTAGGGCCCCATGGGTCTCTAAGAACCTCCACTGTGAGGCAGGGAGTTTTTCCTGCAACCCGCACAGGTTTTTACAGCCAGAGTTTTTGAGGCTTTAGTTTCTCTCACTGGATCCCTGAGTTGCACAGTCTGTCTCACTCCCATTGTTCCTCCTGGTTTATCTGCATGCAAATATGGGACCACCCATTCCAACATGCCTTGTCCAGCATCCCAGGAGAGGCCTCCTTGGGTGTACAAGCTTCTGGTCCTGTGGCACAGTCCACAGGCTTGCTCCACCAGACATGGGAGAGCCTGAGTCTGCCCCGGCTTTTCAAGCCAGAAGCAGCAGGCAGCTTAATTCAAAGGAAAGCACTTTTGTAAGAAATGAACAAGACATGTGAAAGCTCTGAAATGTAGATTCCAAGATACCTCCCCCCGACACATACACAAAAGATAATCAGAAAAGCAAGTGAGAAGGAGAGGAGAAAGAGCCAGAAATTGAAATTTTATTTTATTTATTTATTTATTTATTTATTTAAAGATCTTATTTATTTACCTTAGAGAGGAAGGGAAGGAGAGAGAGAGAGAGGGAGAGAGAAATATCAATGTATGGTTGCCTCTCGTTCGTCCCCTGCTGGGAACCGGGAACCTGGAACTGGCCTGCAACCCAGGCATGTGCCCTAACTGGGAATCGAACCACGATCGTGTGGTTCGCAGGCCCGTGCTCAATCCACTGAGCTACACCAGCCAGGGCCAGAAATTGAAATTTTATTTGAAAGAACAATGATGGAGAACTTCCCCAATCTGGCAAAAGAAATAGACTGCCAGGAAGTCCAGGAAGATCAGAGAGTCCCAAAGAAGTTAATACCAAGGCACATCATAATTACATTACCCAAGATTAAAGATGAGGAGAGAATCTTAAAAGCAGCAAGAAAAAGGGTGAGAGTTACCTACAAAGCAGTTCCCATAAGACTATCAGCTGATTTCTCAAAAGAGACCTTGAAGGCAGGAAAGGGCTGGAAAGAAGTATTCAAAGTCATGAAATCCAAAGACCTACATCCAAGGTTACTCTATCCAGCAAAGCTGCCATTTAGAATGGAGGGCAGATAAAGTGCTTCCCAGATAAGGTCAAGTTAAAGGAGTTCATCATCGCCAAGTCCTTATTATATGAAAAGTTAAAGGGACTTAACTAAGAAAAAGAAGATGATCAATAATAGGAACATTAAAATGACAACGAACACACAACTATCAACAATGGAATCTAAAAACAAAAACAAATAAAGCAAACAACTAGAACAGGAACAGAACCACAGAAATAGAGATCACATGGAGGGTTATCAGTGGGGAAGGAGAGGGGAAGAATGGTGGAAAAGGTACAGGGAACAAGAAGCATAATTGGTAGGCCCACAGCAGACAGGGGGAGGTTAAGATTACTGTAGGAAATGGAGAAGCCAAAGAACTTATACGTACAACCCATGGACATGAACTAAGAATGGAGCATTGTTGGAGGGAAGGGGGTTGCAGGGCAGAGAGGGATAAAGTGGAGAAAAAAATTGGATGACTGTAATAGTGTAATCAATAAAATATACTTTAAAGAACAGTCTGAAAACCAAACAACTTATTAAAAGATTCCTATTTTTAATTCCATATATTTTCTAAATCTGTTCAAGAAAATAAAATAACATTTCAACCACATCTGTGCAACGATAACTTTGATTCATATCAGAGGGTGGAAAATCAACACTGCAGCCATACAAACACCAGAGAAAGCCTGATTTGAGCACGAATAACAAAAAGTACCAGAACTGTGTGCCTGTCCAAGCAGTCCCCAAACGGTGAAAAGAATTTTTTGAAAATTAAATTGCAAGATAGTTTTTGAAGTCCAAAGCATTTTTCCTATAGAAACAATGTTGCTATAAGTAATTCCATTATGAGGCAAGTCTATAAAAACTTTATAAAAACCATATGCGTAAGACTACTGTTTGAACTATACCCAGCCAAAATAATACCTCTTCCTTTGGAAAATACATCATTTTCTCCCTCCACCCTCTACCAAACCCCAGAAAAACTCCAGTCTCGGCCTCCCCTCACCTCGCCAACCTCACCTCTCCTTACTCTCCTCTCCCCACATTCCGTGGGTCGGCCACACCACCCTGCTTCAACCTGCAGGGCCTTCTCCCCGCCAAGCCATTGCTGCCATGACCTTCCTGCCCTCTCCTAGGCAACCTCTATTCAGCCTTCTGGTCTTGGCTTAAAAGCTACTTCCTCAGGACAGTTGTCCCTCGCCCCACACTCAGTCACGCATCCCTGCTACACTTTCCCACCACAGTACTGATGACACTGCACCGCAGTCACTTTGCCTGCCTCCCCCAGAATCTCCATCATGTCCATTTTCTTTGCTATTAGTTTAACCCCAGAGCTTAGAAGAGTCCTTGCCATTTTGAAGATGTTTAGTACACATTTGTTTGTATGAATGAATTTTCATAGAAGGTACTTCAATGCATTTTTAACTGGATCTATGAAATATTTAAGCTGATCTTTGATCATTATCAAGGAATAAAGGTTTCCCCCCCAAATTTCTCCCCTCCAGAATGTATACCTACAGATTGTTCACACAGAGGAGGCTCTCCAGCTTCTTCCTCACTGGTGGTTTAGAAAGTAACTTAAATAAAACATTAAAATTATAGCAAACAGAAATAAGCATATTTTTTAAATGACCTTTATCTCTTTCCTGTAGGTAATGTAATTTATTCTTATGGCTTTCACTGTAATTGATAAAATGCTGGTCCCCAACTTGTATCCAAGGCCTGACTTCTTTCTTAAGTGAAGAGCCAAATTTCCAGCCGTCTACAGTTTCCTACTTGAATGTCTCACAAGGACCTCACTCGCTCCCCAGATCCTCCTCAACCTTTCTTTTCTCCCAGGGTCCCCATTTCAGATAGTGACTGCAGCGTGACACGCGAGTTCCCCCACCCTTGCCTTCTGAAGGCTGTTCCACGACTAACAGCGGTGCCCATGGCCTGGAAACCGTCAGACACACAGCATCTCCGGCCCCTCCTCGGATCTGCTGAATCAAAATGTATCTTTTAACAAAATCCCCAGGCAATTCATAGGCACATTAAAATGTGAGAAACAATAATTTATAATTCTTTTTTTCCCTACCACCACACATCAACTCTGTCAACAACTCTACACAAGAAAATGCCTCAAATATATTTCATCCATGTCCATTATCATTGCTCTGAGTTCAGCTACCACCTCTCTTTTTTACTTTTTTAAATTACAGTTTATATTTCATATTTTGTATTAGTTTCAGGTATATAACATAGTGATTAGATATTCGAAGTACCCATCTGAAACTGTACAGTTACAACAATATTAGTGACTGTATTTCTCTTGTCTGGAACATTTCACAAGATACTGTATTGCACAGCTATGGGTTTTGTGAGAGGCCACGTGGCTGGCTGGCTGGGACTGTGCATAATAAAAAGTTCATATTATCTGTGTTGCAACTTGATACAAACATTCCCCTCAGTCAGTTGTATTATTTTTTCATTACTTATAAATGCTAAATTTTATATATTCAAAACTGTTGGACTGTCTTTGGTGAGTTTATTTTCATTGCTCTAATACTAAGTTATTATTCTTTCACAAATCTGGTGAATATTTGATTTTCTACTACTTTTTAAAAATGTAATTTTTAACTGTTTATCTCTTAAAACCAGCTGGACCTGATGAAGACGTGATGTGCATAAACACTCATATATAGCCATAAACCTACCTCTTCCAATCCTACCCGCACTCCCTTTGCTAGGATACAGCTAGGGAAGTCCCTTTCATTTAAACTCCTCATTCATTTTAAGTCACACCCCCTTACTTCAGAATGCAGAGAAGAGAGCAGCCTGAGCTAGTGTCCTGCGCACCACCTTAAAGGTGGCCCTGAGACATCCACACCCTCTATGAAAGAACTAACAATTAGCATTTTAAGGTCCATGTTAGGGACAGAGACATTTAAAGGACGGATCAGCAATAAAAATCAAGGCTAATGTTAAATGTCATGGCAACACTCACTGCCATGTTTTCTAAGTCCTCAAAACTGGGCCTGGCATGACCCCCTTCTGACTTCATGTCAGGGAGCTAATTTTCAAATTAGAAAAGGGGACTCAGTCAAGTGGTTTGCAGCTGAGTCCGTCTGATTCCCAGGGGGCTGCAGAAACTGGGGGGGGGGGCACTTTTTAGATGTCACAGAAAGGGAACACACATTGCTACCAGGGAGGAACCAGGGACCATAAGTGTTCCTCAATGCAGAGAGCAATCTTGTGCAACAAAAACTGGTCCCATCCCACACACCAATAGCCACCTCACTTCAGCTAAGAGCCCTAAAGCCCCAAATGTCTTGCTTCCAGTATCTAGACAAGGCCAGTCTCCTCTCATTCATTCCATCCACCCTGCCACAGGTACATGTTCTCAGTGGGAGGGCCAGCTCTGAGGAGGACTGAGGGAGACCTGGATGCACTGGATGCCGTGCTTACTCCTCCCGTGGAGTCTCTGGCCCCACTGCCCATTCTGGTCTGCATTTGTTCAAGTAACACCCCAAGCTTCTAACCTTTGGCTACTCTCTTCTCACTCGGATCCACCAAAATCTGTTTCATATAAGTTCTGAGAAAATATCTGATAAACAAATCACACTAAAATATTAATGAGGATACAATGCATTTCTCTTCTCAGGGATGTATGTATTTAAGGCTTAAGCAAAGATACTACTTTCTTACCATCTCTTCTCTGTCCCCACCCTGATCCGAGCTACTACCATCTTTTCACCTGGATCACCACAGCAGTTTCTTAACTAGTCTCCCTGCTTTAACCTTCTAACTCATAGTCTACTCTCAACAAAGAGCTGACCCACCTAAGATCCTCACATTTCTTAGCTCAAAACTATCTTGCTCAGTAATAATAAACGCCAAGAATCTCCAATGGCCCACAACGTCATAAGTGATCTGACATGAGGAAAGCTGAAGGCAGAGTATATCAGGCAGTAAAAACAAGAGTCTCTTCGATCATGTTAAATTTGAGATGCTATGAGACATTCAAGCGAGCTGCCATAAAAGCATCATCCTTAGACCCTCAGAAGGCAGCTTTAGGCTGTATGAATGGTTCTCAACTGGGGATAATTGTGCCCCCCCAAGAGACATTTTTGTCTGTCACACCTGGCAGAGAGGTGTTCTGCTGGCTTCTAGTGGGTAGAGGCCACAGATGCTGCCGGACATCCCACAACGCACAGGACGGCAACCCCACAACAACGGCCACAGAATCAGCTGGCCCAAAACATCACTGGCACCGAAGTGGAGAAACCCTCGGCTTGAGACATAAACATGGAAGACTTACCAAACAGATCGTGTTTAAAACCCAAAGAACAAAGTGAGGGGAGAAAAAGAGGACTAAACCTTGAAAAACTCCTCTTTCACGAGTCAGACAAAGGTGGAAGAACCAACATAGAAGACTGAAAAGGGTAAGCTAGAATGGGCAAAAGAAAACCACGAACAAGTGGTGTGACGAAGGCCAAGGGAAGAGTGTCCCTGAAAGGAAGCAGTGCTCGCTGTGTCAATTGCAATCGGAGTGGCTAAGATATCAAACCGCAATGGCAGGGGTAGGAGGTTTGAAACAACGGAGGAAGTATGCTGTGGGGAGTGAGATAATAGCAGCACCGGGGAAGACTGCTGGTAATTTTGAGCCTGCTGAGTGAGTGCATCACTGAAGTGAAACCAACAGGCAGGCAGGTGAGCTCATCTAGCCCTGAGGCTTTGCCAGATAGCAGAAATACAAGAGATACAAAGGAATTGAGGGAATTTGCAGGAGAGTAATTTGAATTGGGGCAGCTAGGCTGGATAAGAAAGGAACTCATGACAGGTAGGAACTAATGAATAAAGAGAAACTGAGGGAGGGGGTTAATGAACTCAAAGACTTGGTAAGTCCTAAACATTTTCCCAAATCAAAAAATACACTTCCCCACCATGTTTTTAATTGCTGTGTAATAAAATAGTCTATTTCTTGATATTATTAAGTAAATGTGATTTAATTTAATAAGAAAGAGCTATTTGCTATTTGAACACTGCTCACCTTTCTACTTACTTTTCATGATCTGGATCAAAGGCATTTGTGGGAAAAAACAAAAACAAACAAAAAAATGTTATCATGAAGGATAACAGGCCTAGGTTAAAACATCAGCTCTTTTCTTACTAATGGTAGGACCTTGGAAAATTTACCTAACTTTTCTGAATCTAAATCTCTTCATCTAATTAACAGATTGTGGTAGGCAGAATAATGCCCTCCCCAACGAGGATATCTAGGTCCTAATCCCTAAAGTCTATTAATATGTCACGTTACATATTATGTGGCAAAGGGGAATTAAGGCTACAAGTAGAATTAAGGTTGCTAATCAATTGACCTTAAAATAAAGACAGTATCCTGGCACATCGAGGAAGGCCCAAAGTAATCACAAGGGTCCTCCAAGGGAGAAGAGGGACACAGAAGAATCGGAACCAGAGAAAGGGCCTATGAGAACCAACCTGCCGGTGCTGGCGCTGAGATGGAAGGCAGCCGGCAGGAGCCAAGGAAATGTTGGCGGCCTACAGAAGCTGGAAAAGACAAGAAAACTGACCCCCCGTAAAACCCCCAGAAAGGAATGCAGCCTTGCCAACACTCAGTAAGACCCATTTTGGGTTTCTGAGCTCCAAAAGAGTAAGAAAATAAATCTGTTGTTTTAAACCATGAAGTTCTTGTTAATTTGTTACAGGATCTGCACGGGTGAAACAAATCATCTTCATAAACTGTTACGTACATTAACCAACATATACAAAGTAGCTAACAGAATGTCTCATTCATAGGAAGCATTTAAATAGCTGCTATTAGGATTATCAGTGTCAATACTATTAACAGCACCCAAACCAACATACATCCACAGAAAGAACAGTTCTAGAGTTTACTTAATTCTGTGACGTGAGATTTCCTGACCTCTACAGAACTCAGTTCTCTCACCTACAAAAGAAGTAAGGGTGCCTACAACAGACAACTTCTAAAGTTTCTTCCAGCTCTAACATTTATGACTCTAAAATCTAATTCCTTAATGACACATTCTACTTATTGCTAATTAACTGATTCAGAAAATCCTATTAAGTAAAAATAATAAGCCAAGTAGTTTTCATTTTATGTTTCAACATTTTCAATATTTTATATTGCTGAGTTATAGCCTTATAAAGTTGAGTCATGGCATAAAAACCACAGGCCTGCAAGCAAGGAAAAATAACTAAGTCATCCAGCTACTATTTAAAGGTGTTATAATCAAACTACAATAATAATAGAATCTTTTCAAATAGCTCAAAGTATATCCACACATATTACCTCATTTATTCTTTTTTTAACAGCTTTATTGAGATATAATTCACATATCATAAAATTCACCCTTTTAAAGTGTACAATCCATTGGTTTTAATATATTCAGAGTTCTGCAACTATCACCACAGTCTTAGACCATTTTCATTATCCCCAAAAGAAACTCCCTACCCCGTTAGCAGTCACTCCCCATGGCCCCTCTCCTGGCCCTGTGAGTTGGCCTATTCTGGACATGTCATATGGATAGAATTACACAATAAATGGCATTTTGGGGGGCCTGGCTCTCACCAAGCACAATGCTTTAAGATTCAGCCATGTGGCAACAGGCGTCATCCAGCACTCCGCTCCTTTTCATCGCTGCATGATACTCCACTGCCTGGATGGGCCCCACTTGCTCATCCATTCATCAGCTGATAACATCTGGGTTGCTTCTCCTTTTTAACTATTAGGAATAACGATGCTATGACCATCCATGTACAAGTGTTTATATATCTGTACATTTTTATTTCTTTTGAATATATACCTAAAGTGGAACTGCTAGGTAACATGTGGTAACTTTATTTTTTAATCTTTTAAGGAACTGCCAAACTGTTTTCTGAAGCAGGGGCCCACTTTTATATTTGCACCAGCAAGTACGAAGGTTCCAATTTCTCTACATCCTTGACAACACTTGTTATTATCTATCTTTGATTATAGCCACCTAGGGACTATGAGCACTATCTTTTGTGGTTTTGACTTGCATACCTCTATGACTAATAATGATAAGCATCTTTTCATGTGCTTATTAACTATTTATAAGTCTTCTTTGGAGAAATGTCTACTCAGACCCTTTGTCTATTTTTTAGTTGGGTGATCTGTCCATTTTTATTAATGATTTGTAACAATTTTTCATAAATTCTGAAGACAAGTACATTATCAGATAGATGACTCGCATGTATTCTCTCCCACTGTATGTACCTCATCTAACCGTAGTGCAGCCATTTGCACCAGACCGTGTTGTTATCCCCACTTCACAGAGTTGGCATGTCATGTGATTAAACGGACTCGACAACCGACAGACTCAAAAGAAAGCTTATAGCTGTGCTCCTGTTTTTATTAATTTAAAGGTCATATATTGACAGCTACACTGTGACAGAACACTCAGAAAGTCCCCTTCACTCACCCCAGATGCTGTCTATAGCATTTCCACAGCTATATCAAAGATGATACATTTATTCGCTCAAAAAATAATTAAGTGTCTGTGGCCAGCTGTGTGCCACTCCTAGCTCTGGATGCATCGGTGAACATGACCCTTGTCCTCATTAGTCTTACAATTCAGCGGAGTTGTGGGAAACCCCTAGCTTTAAATCACTTTATTAATAGCAAACAGTCCAAACAAAGAAATTTTTATCATAATGGTAAAAGATTCACCCTCAACTCAGAAGAACATTACAGATTTAATGCAAGTGACATTCTTTTTTATTTTTAATTCACAGCACCAAACTTATTTTGTGGTCCAGTGCAACCATGTTCCGAGTATTGGCTTCTGTACACCAACACTTGGTTCTTATTGATCCTTTTCATAATGCAACAATGCTTCCTTTAATACTTGTCAAAATGCAACTTTGACAAAAGGAAGATAACTCCTATTTACCTTTAACCAGAAAATATGAAGGTTCAGAGTCTATATCCTGGCCCAGTCTTACCCTATGCTAAAGAACGATGTTATAATATCTCTACCAAACACCAAAACAAAAATACAGAATTACAAATCTGAAAACTTAAAAAGGTAGTTCTAACCTTTTCTACCCAAGTATTCCTAATGCAATGCAGAGGAACCAAACAATCCCCGGGAAACTGGAGCCCTACGTGGCCCAGGCAAACTCTAAGTTTCCTGGTCTTGGTTTTCTTCCTCCTTAAAGAGTTTACACCAATGTTACATTCTCAACTATAACACATCCAGTTTCTTATAAAGAACATCTGACATTCTTAATTTGGGTCATTACAAAAATTTGTTGAGAAGGACAAATAGAATGCATGGCTTACAACTGCAACTACCTTAACTCTAATGGTGCAAATTTAGTGCATTAAATAGCAGACAGCGAGTAAAAGGAACACTCAGGAAAGAGGTGGCATGCCCACCCTATGGTTCCGAGTGCCCCCGGCACCCTCCTTTGTCACTGGAGGGTGTGCACGCCGCGTCTAGCCGGCCAGATGCTTCAGGATGAAGAAGGCATAGGCTGAGCAGGGAGGACATAACCAGACGTGCCCCCTGGGACAGGCAGTTGCAGGAAGGCAGCTCACAGCTCAATGCAGGGCTTCTCCACGCTGTGAACTGTGAAGCTAGGGGTTCTCTGCAGGTGCCCTGGGTTGCTTTGTGGGGTCAAGAACAGCTGTAAGTGGGCAGAGCATTGCACTGCTGTCTTACAATTCCCTCACTTTCACCTGTTTTATATACTGGGCTCTCATATTGATCTTCTGAAGACTGCTCTGACTTCAGAGAAAGGGGCTGAAAACCTGAATCTAGAGGAAGTCTTGGCCAGGCAGACAACAATGTCCATCAGATCTGAAAGACAAGGTGAGGACAAATGGGAGAATGAATAATGAAGCCGGTGAGGAGCAGAGTCAAAAACAGGAAAGGGTGCGGTATAAGCCAAGGGTCGGGGTCAGGCCTTTATCCACAGAAAAGAATGCCTATTGTGGAGTGGGTGCGTCTGCTTAAAGGAACAGCAATGGGATCCTTCACCCAGAAGCACTCAACTGCTTAAATCTTAAACTATAATATGCTATTGTGGGGCCACCATCTCTTACACTTCTCACTCTCTAGAATCCTTAAGTCCTGTTGCCAATCAATTTTCTACAAAACATCTGAACCACCAGAAAAGTAAGACTCACTCCTCTGATTCAAACCTTCCAATGGCTTTCCCACGGCACCTGAAGAAAATCTACATTTTTATGGTAGCCCTAATATAATCATACCCCTCACTAATTACCACTCTCCTCCTCACTCACGCTCCCCAGTGCCCCAGCTGCTCCTAGAGCAAGCTCCTGGCCAGGCCCTTTCTGCCACACTGTCTCCTTACCCCGTGCACCGCTGAGTCCTCACTGCATCCCAGGCTCCGCTCGGAGGGCACCTCTTCTAAGGGCCTCCTCCTGTTCAGAGTATGTAAAACAGCAGGTGCATCACTCTCTAACTCTTCACCCTTCCTCTTTTTAACATTCCCTTACAATCTGAAACTACACACACACATACATCCCTGTATCTACATCTATATATTGCCCACCTCCCACTAGAAGCAAAATCGACCAGTGTAGGACTTTGTGTTGATCACTGTTTTGATGTAGGCAGCCACATCACCTAGAACAGCACCTGGAACATGAATGCTCAATATCCATTGAATGAATAAATCATACTTGATCTTAAATGTGTTTAGGCATTCAGTTTTTCCCGAAACTCCCCTGCACTTTTTTCCCTGATCCATCAACCATTCCCCAAGCTTTACTTCTTTGTCTACTGTAACCTACAATGTGACCGCCCAGCTTTGCCCACTCCCTTGCCTAAACTCTCAGCTGCTTTGTCAGCTTGTCCTTTCCTTAAGCCAATCCAAGGATCTACTTCCTCACCCCCAACTTGCACCCATCTAAAGACAATTGCTATAAAAAAGGCCCACCATACAGACTAGGGACTTGGCAAACACAGGATCTCCCATGTCAGCAGGCCTTTGCTCCCTGCTGCCCATCAATCAGTCTTTTGGGGACTCCCGATCAGCTTTGTCCCACAGCCCACAGATGCAATTCCAAACTTCCATCACTTTTTTCAAGTTTCCAACTCTCCACGCCACTCAGCAAATGACGTCATCTCCACGGAAACAATGAAAAGGTTATTAGGTCAAACTCCCTCAGTTCCCTCCACCCCGATGACCAACAACCAACAACGCTACGCCCACTCAAACCTTCTTCCTGGCTGTGTGAAGGAAGGATGTCCCTCTTCATGCCCACAACTCGCCCTCGACCGGAGCCCCTGAACTCAAGCCACCCAATGCCCTCCTTAGACTCTGATGCCATAATTCATCCACCTTCCCTCCACATACTCAACTTCTTTTCTGGCTTTTCTCCCACAGCACGAGTGCTTATATCTCTCCTATCATAAACCAAATAAATGAATGAACAACAAAACCAATATACTTCCCCAAACCTGGCACTACCCCGTTTGCCCCTTCCTCTTTGCAGCCAAGTGTCCTGAAAGGCAGTCTAAACTCTCATTTCTACCATTCTGCCCGCCTCCCCAGTTCATCAGGTAACCCTCTGCAAACTCAATTTGTATCTGCAAACACAAAACTGCTCTCTCCAAAGCACAGGGGACTTAACTAAAATTCACTCAGAATTTACTAGACCCATCAATTTATTATTGACAACCCTAATTTTAAAATCCTTGTCTCTTGGCTTCAATAACATTATTGGTTCTTGGTGGTGTACTTCTTAGACCTCTCTTCGCAGTCTATTCGCTCTTTACTATGATCTGGGAAAGGCCTTTGTCTGTGGTATAGGAGTTAAAAGCATGGGCACTGTCATAGCCAGCTTGGGCTGCCATAGCAAAGGACATGACTGGGTGACTTAAAGAAACTTGTTTTGTCACAATTCTGGAGGATGGAAGCCCAAGGGCAGGAAGCCAGCCTGGCCTGGTCCCCGTGAGAACCCTCCTCCTGGGCTGCGGGCAGCGGTGTTCTCACTGTGTCATCACACGGAAGAGACACCTCTGGTGTCCCTTTCTCTTCTGTACAATCAGGGCTCCACATTTCCAGCCCCATTCAGCCTCACAGAGCTCTCTAAGAGCCCTATCCCCAACACAGTCATCGTAAGGGTAAGTCTTCAACATGTATTTGGGAGGGCATAACTCAGCCCACAGGAGTCAACAATATTTTAATCATGGTAAAACTGAATGTTATATAACAATAACTGTGCAACTATGAGAACGCTAAAGTGACAAAGAAAATGGGTATCACATGAAAATACCAGGATACAAAGTTTTATGTATATGTAAAAATATGCATATGAAATAAAAAGGAACATATCATAATCACAATAGGAGTGATATTTAAGTAAAGGAGTTTACTTCTGAACTCTTTGTTAGACGATTTAAAAAATAAATTTTCACACAAGATTATGTAAATCAAAAGCTTCAACCAAGAAAAATAATAGAAATAAACCTTTCCCTTTGTTTCCTGCTTACATCATCGCCATTCATATTAACTAGGGTAGAGGCTATTCCGCTGTAACAAAACCGAGAATACAGTGACTCATGCAGGCGGGAGTTTACTCCTCTCTAACGTAACAGTCCAGGGCCAGACAACTGGTCCCGGGAACGGGGAGAACTCTCCTCAGTCCAGGAACAAAAGGTTCCTTCTTTCCTGTCCCACTGCCACCTGGGGGCACTGCCCTTGTCTGATGATAGAAGCTGGCTCACCAATACCTCATCCATGAGGATAAACGGAAAAGAACATGACCAGCAGGTTTTTAATACAAATATGGTTTAAAAGTTACAGACATCACTTCCTCTCCCATCCACTGGCCAAAGCTTACACACGTGGCCTTACCTGGCTACAAGGAGCCTAAGAAATAGTTTCTATGTAGGGGCTCCGAGCCTCACTAAATATTAGAGGTGCCGGTGTATCCTTCCCATTCTGAAAGAGTCATCTCCCTTCTAGCGTTATGACCCGAAAGCCCCATCCTGTTGCTGAATTCAGCTCAACGTCTATCTGCTCAAAGTCGACGATCTCTAGGGGGATTGCTGCACAATCCCCTCGACAGATATCAACTTGACTCCAACCCAGTCCAGTGACCTACAGATAAGTAACCTTTGTTCTCCACCACCACCTTCACAGCCACTGTAAAATGGAATACAAGTAAGGTGAATGCAACTAAGTCTTCCATTCTGAAAAGAACGGTAAATATATGTTCTCACCCATGATGAAATCATGCTGTACCAGGAGAGCAAATCCCTCAGTTAAACTTACTTCTGTTTTCTCAGGGGGTCTCCTTTGTCAATTTGTCTGCTGGAACCTGGCTTTGCCTCTGGAAGATTCTATTTTTCCATTTTCCTTTCTGGTCCTATAAGTGGACATGGGAGAACTATGGGCTCCAAAGAGGCAGCAAAACGTTGATACAAACTTGAGGGTTAAGGGTTGCTTTAAGAGACAATGTCAAACCACCACAGGCTTTTCAAGGGAAACTTGTAGCATCTTTGACAACATAATCCTCTCAAAAGTTCAACAGGCTGTCTGTCCTCAGTCAGTACCACGCGAAGGGAACCACAACCGAATATTCAGTCTGCTAGTAGGTATCGAGCTCGTCATGTCTCCTATTTGCTGGCCTGTGGCAGATCCATCTCTCTCTCAATTTAAAGTTCCCTACCTTGAGGTCCAACTCACGATGGAAGGATTTACCATCATGCCCCAGTTACACAAGGGCATGCCATGTGACCTGAGGTACTCCTTCCTACCTGAATGATTTCAGGCTCGGCCACTTGATTTGCTTTTGCCAATGAAATATGAACAGACGTAACACATGCCACCTCCAAACAACTGGCTCTGCCATTTTCTTTTTCCTTCTTCCACAAAATAGCAATGTCCCTAAAAAGCCCGTTCTTTCAGCTTTGAGTAACCCAGCATGTGGAACAGAGTCTCAGACGTGTCATGAGTAAGAAATAAACCGGTGTTGTTGTAAGGAACTGAGACTTTGTAACTGGAGCTTTAATTGACTGGTTCAAGTGGGAAGGTAAATCCTTAATTTGATCCTTGCCTGGACTGACTTCCACTGTCTGGCCAAGAAAACCTAATGCAAGGTTCTGAGAACAAACTTGACCTCTTACTGTTTGGGATACAGAAGCAACTTTCCCCAGCCCTGCAACACCCCATATTGCTGCTCTGTCAGTCAATTCAGGGCATAGGCGATAATAGAATCTCCTTTAATAACACTATATTCCCTCCAATTTTGACTGTAAACTGCTAACTGCAAACCATTCCCTTATTTGACACTCTCTTACAGTTCCTTGCTAAAGCAGCAAGGAGCAGCCAATTCCTTTTAGCAGTCATTCCAGCCACTCAGGCTCTACCCTGGAGATACAAACTGGATAGACACGTCAGCTGTCATCCAAGTAATCAGAGATGAAGTTCACCAAATCTTTTGCCACAGCACAGTCACCAGTTTTCTAGCCTACTGTTTGCTGACCAAAGTATTCAACCTATGCCGTGCATTTTAGCTTTGTATTAAGGCAACACCCCACTTCAGGTACAAATTTGGGCATTATGCAGGGTATGGGGGAAGGTCTTACGATAAACTAATGCCAAATACAGTGGCTCAACCCAAAAAGTGTATCCTGTTTCTTGAAAAAGTACAGAGACAGGCAGGTGGCTAGGAGGAGGGTCAGTAGTGGGGGCGGGGGTGGGGGAGAGGAGTAGTTGGTTCTGCTCTGTGGTGTCATCCAGGGACCCAGGCTGATGAGAGAGGGCTCTGCTGTACCCTTCACAGGACTTTCACCGGGGTTTCAAGGCAGCTGTTACAGTTGTTGCTGCTTTCCCGTTAGCAAGGAGGGGCAGGGGGGTGGGGAGATGAATAGGTCAAGCACCTTAACTTTAAAAAGATGAACTGGAAGTTGCACTTGCCACTTTTGCTCACATCTAATCGGCCCAACCTAATCCCGTAGCCACACCTACAGGCAGGGGAAGTGGGAAAACACAATCTCCAAGTACATACGGGGTAAGTCATATACTATACCCAGCCCGACTAGAGAGGTTCCGACACTAAAAGAAGGAAGAACAGAGACACTGCACAAGGATCAGCAGTCGGTGCTGTACCTCACACGACTGTTCTCACAGTTATCAGAGTTTTTTTAAAGCACACTTCAGGCTGTGGTGCCCTCCATGCAAAACTTCCACTGGCTTCCCATTCAATTAGCATTAAAACCGAAGTCCTCAGGAGGGTTCACAATCCTCACGCAATCTGCTCCCCTAGTTACCTCTCTCACCTCACCACCTAGCACTCCTCCCAAAAATAACACCAAATGAGGTAAAGATCTAAATATGAAAGGTAAAACTATGACGTTAAAGAAAGAAAAAGTAGAATAACACATTTGTGATCCTGAGTGATGAAAGACCTCAAAAGTATAAACAACATGAGGAAATTATGATGGCATTTACTCCATTGAAATTAAGGGCTTGTTATTCAACAAAGACTGGAAGAATATGTTTGCTATATTTAGAAAAGGGATTTAATATCTACTGTATGCGGAAAAAACTCTGTAAAAATAACAACAAAAAGACAGGAAATGCAATTGAAAATTTAGTAGGAAACAAAACAGACAATTCACAGATGGTAAAATTAAAGTTGTCAGATCTAAGTACAGGATGTCCCATTAAATTTTAATTAAAGATAAACAGTAAAAAACTTATAGTTTAAGTATGTTCCAACTATTACAAGTATGCACTTTTACTAAAAATTTATTTGTTGTTTCTATAAAATTCAACAATGTCCTGTATTTTTATTTGCTAAGTCTGGCAACTGTATGTGAAATCCATTTGGCTGACAAGAGAAGCCCAGCCTCACTAGCCATCAAAGATGCAAATTAAAACTATTACCTACTGCCTTGGTGGGGTAGCTCAGTTGGTTAGAGCATCACCCCAATATACCATAAACCAACGTTGTGGGTTCAATCCCAGTTGGGGCACAGAGAAGAATAAACCAATCGGTGCATAAATAAGTGAAACAATAAGACAATCTCTCTCTCTGTCTCTCTCTCTCTCTCATTCTCTCTCTCTTCCCCTTCCCTTATCTCTCTAAAATCAATAAATTTTTAAAAATGAAAAGAAAAAAATTATGGTATATCATTGTCTTTGCTAACATATGTTATACCACTAGAAATTAAGGCTTTTATGGAAGAGCAAAAAAATCCTTGTTTTTTCCACTTTACTACAAAAGATCACCAACCTAAGATTCTTTTTCCATCAGATCACTAGGCAATAAATGCCGAAACTATTCACTGCATATGTATAGAGAAAAACACATTTCAAATCCATTTTTTCATACTGTAGATAGATAGAACAGACGGGATATCATTAATCATATTCAGGCATCAAAGATACCAGTAACTTTTTCCTAGGAAACTTAAATACCTACTTAAGTATAAATTCATAAAATTTAGATCTTGAAGATAAAAAACATTTGAGTATTGTTTAGTAGTTAAACTAGAGTTTTTTAATAAATGTATCATTATATTAATTTTAATACTGATTTTAGAGTAACCTCTAAATTCATTAGAGGTTCATTTACTAAATTCATTAAGGTTCATTATCATTAGCAGGTCAGATCCTTGGAATGCAAACAGAAACAAGAATCGGGTTTCACATTGTCAAAGAGCTTTAAAAAAAACCCCTCTTTATCTAAATGACTAATATGACTTTATCACTGGATAATCCCTATCTGGAAAGCAGAGAGATTAAGACACAAAAAGGAAGCAGGGGCTGCATATAAACAGGACAGCACCCACTCTGAAAAATATCAGCTTATTTCAAATGTAAATAGCCAGTGTGTATTGTATTTTAAATAATATCTCAATACAAAAAAAAGTATACCAAAAACTTATTTTGCCTTCTGTAACTTCAAAGATAAAGAATGCCCTCTGAATTTATTAACACCTCCATAGGAAAATATTACTGCAAGAGATTAATTTAGAATAATACCTATTTTTGTTACAGTTCTGGTAAACAGTCATAAACAGTTCTTTATTTTACCGCAAAGAATAAAGTGTTCTAAAACAAACAAACCCAGATACTCTGTATAACGGTATTCCAATGTAACAACTGTGTTAAGTGACTCACAGACTCGGATGCGGTTCAGCCTACCTGACACAAAGGACATGCAACACAATCATTCAACTTTCTAGAATGTTGGTAACAACAGCTGCCAGCTAACTTTCAAAAAGTAACCACTTCTAGATGTTTCTCTAACAGCAAAAAACCCAAACTTTAAGGTCTATAATTAATTCAGCATCCATCAGAACGAATCTTGATGGGCATGTGATATGACACTCCCACAAGAGAGAAAAACAGACATAAAAAGTAACGCAGCATTCACCACAATGTATAAAACATTAAATTTCCACAAATAATGCCACTACCTTTTTAACTACATATAAAAATAACGCTTGACACAACCTGGGTCCCAAATTATATAATCCTGAAACTGAGAGACAGAAAATGACATTCACTTCACTTACTCATTTTTTTCATTTTATTTCATAAGCAAAGCAAAACCAAATGTATTATAATAGCGCAGTTGCCGGCATCGATGTTTGACATTAATGTGGAAAACAAAAAGGACCTCCAACTTCAATAAAGGGAAAGACTATTCTTTGGCTCTTGTCCCAAACTGGGAACAAGTAATCAAATAACTGATTTTAAGTACACCCTAATCAATCAATCTTTAAATTCTACTCAACCTTTCCACTGAAGTACACAGCTAAGAAAATCAGCCAGTTAGGAACTGTCCCCCGTCAGTACCATTGCTCCTCAAAGCCGGCCAGTCCCTTCTAAGTTTAAAATTGGCCAATCCTTAAATTGTCTCACTTTTTTAAAAAAGCCAGTCCCAAACCTCAGAATCCTAACTCTATCTCTGCCTATCTAGGAGGCTGTATTTGGCAAGTCCATTCTCCTTGTTGAACAAGGATGAAACTCAGCTTTGTTTCAGCTGCGCTTGAGTAGTGGACTCTTCCCTCAGTAATACAATGAATATTATGGTTTCTTGGGTATTAGCATGTTTCTTCATGGAGGTGTGAACCAAAATATCTAAAACAGACAACTAATATCCATTTTGGGGTCCTTAAATGGAGTCAAGAGGTCATCAGGGAAGTCCTACTTACCCATGTCCACAACACAGATGAGGTTCAGACATTTGAACTCTGGCACTTGCCTTAGAAGTGTGTCCTGGAACTTGCCCCACCTGGTTTCCATGTCGATCAAGAACCATGTCAGTTTACCCGGGAGTTTCATTACCTAGATCTCACCAATCCTCTTTGAACTAGTCACACCATGTTAGGTAGCCATGTTGTTGCAGCTTATAGTTTTTGCCTTTATAAACCCTGCCTTTTTTTGTTCTCTCCAGAGTTCAAATGGACTTGTTATTTGAATTTGTGTCTCTTAGATTATAGTACTACACTCGGATAAAGGCTTTTTATTACAACCTAGGTATTTCTGGTTCACAGAGATAAAAATTGTTGCTACAGTAATTCAGTTTTATAGAAAGTTTGGAATCTTCACCTTTTAAGTCTAATTATAATCCTTCTTGCCCAAGGTCTTTTTCCTTCCCCTCTCAACCCCAGACCCACAATTTCATACTATCAGTGGTCCAAATCCAGGCAACAGACACATTATATGAAACAGTAAAATTTCCAACTGCATCAAGAATGGAATATCATCAAATATCTTTGAACAGAATAATAATGAATCAAATGTTTAAGTAGGTATTCTTTTTGGTCTAATGAAAATGACAGTGTGGCTTAGTTCTGTAACATATGAAATTCTAAATTCTAAATCCTATCTTTGAAATTGATTTACTTCTGTAACTGACAGTCTCTTTTTAGATTTTCCAATGTAGAAAATAAAGTGACAATTACCAACTCCTACCACCTCATGAAAATGATGTACTCACTTAGAATAAGATGAATTCTAAATGTTTCAAAAAAGAAAAGAAAAATCAATCATTATGTTATGATTTTATTTGTTCTTCAAGCCAAGTCAGTCTGAGGTTTACATCGGCATGGATAAAAACTAAGAGAAGCAGCCTCAAAATGGACATGAAAGATGGCTAAAGAGAGTAATATGGATTCAAATTAGAAATGAGAGTCCCACCCAAATATAAATCCTTCTATCAGACTGGCAAAGTGAATCGTGCTGGGGTGGGGGGGCCTCACCCAAGTATGTACACTCAAATACAGCCAACAGGCATCTTTGCACTATTTTTGGACTTGGTGTTCTCAAAAAATAAATTTGAAATAGCAAGTAGTATTATAACTTATCAAAACTCAGTGAAGTTGCTACTCAAGTCTAATCATGGTAGTATTACAGAAGGTGAATTATCGATTGAATCACGTGAGAACATGAAGTAAGTGTGAAGGGAAACCAGTGTCTCCCCAAACACGCCATTCTGACACTGCTTGTTGGAATTAAGGGCACTTAAGAAATAGCAGGTGCAAGGACACTCGGACTCTCCTTTTCTCGTCCTGAAAGCACGAGGCAAAACTTCCACGTCAAATGTACCCTTCCTATACCAGGAGGAAGGAAGACATTATCAGCAGACACAGGGAATCAGAGAGAGAAATTTGTACAAACAACCCTGTTAAACTAAATTAACCCTTATCTTCCTAGTCACTTTGCCACACACTACCTCTAGCTCCAACCCCTCTGTGTTTTCAGTTTTCACAAATTTACTGTTTCTTTGCTAAAAGGTATAAAAGCTTCCTGCTCTGATCACTTTTTCAGGACTTCACTCTCTTATGAAGGCTACCACGTACATTAAAAGTTCAACAAAATGTGTGTTTGTCTCCTTTAATCTGTCTTATATCAGATTAATTCTGAGGCCCAGCCAGTGACCCAAAGTAGGAAGAAGAGAAGCTTCCCTCACCTGCAGAGTCAACAGACCTATTAGGTTAGACAGATTGGGTGAATTTATCCAGAAACTGTCAAATTTATTTACTAGAGAAGACTAACCAGAGAAGCAGCATAGGCTTAGAGGTAACAGTCAAAACTACATTATGAGCTGGGTTACCCTGAATAAGTTACCGAATATCTCCGAACAAGTTTCCTCATCAATAAAACAAAAATAGTAAGCCATTTCACAAGACTGTCAGGAAGACTAAACGAGACAGTAGTAACTGGTAGCTTTAAAAATGCTCTAAGCATCAAGACCTTTGAGTCCTAGATTTGTTTTTGTCACTAACTTACTGTAATATATACGGCAAGTCATTTGATCTAAGTTTGTTTCCTCATCTGTCAAATAATGAGGACAATGCATGCCCTACACATTTCATGGGGTGTCTGACAATCACATATGAAAATTAATGTGAAAAGTATTTTTGAGATGTATAAACCAAGTAACTATAAAATAATCCATATGTACAAAAATGCAGGAGATTCAGACTAACAAACCTGTTATAACCCAGGATTATATAATCTCCAAATTAAATTAATTTTACTAAGAAAAAAGTCACAGTCAAAAACAAACCAAGAACTAGACACGCTGGTAACCAAAAAATTCAAGGCTGTTACCTACAAAAATTATTTTCCATGCAATAAATGAACCAAATTAGCTCAGCTCTCCAACAAACCAAAAACAGTTCAACACAATCTTTTATTTGAGTCAGTGTTTGCTACTTAAAACCACCACCTCAATTTCTACAGTGGGGAAGAAAGTGGGAGGGAGTTATATATCGCAGGGTTTCTCAGTACCAGCAGAATAATATGTTGAATTAGATAATTTTTTACTGTTGGGGTTGTCCTGTGCATTGTAGGATATTTAGGAGCATCGCTGGCGCCCACTAACCAGGAACACTGCCCCCACACACAGTTGTGACAGTCAAATTGTGGCCAGTCGTTGCCAAATGTCCCCAGGGTGAGTCGGGGGGAGGGGCCAAATCATCCCCAGTGGAAATCCACTGAGCTCTCTCCCAGTACTATATTCCAATATTTATCTCACATTTTTCTCTCTACAGCTTGCTGACTTAGAATGCAGCTTGAAACCAGCAGTTTTGCGATATAAAACACAATGAAAGAATGCTGCCTGTAGGTTAGTAACAGCTTAAGTATTAAAGATAGAGTAGGAATTTAATGGCTAAATTATCCTTTCCATCAACGTGCTGTTTTTGCTTAATCCTAAGAATTTTCTTCTTGGGTATTCTTTTGGGGAAACAATTTTGTTATCATGTAACTAAAGCTTAGTCTCCACCTCTATGGTCAAAAGAAAATCAATTCTCAAAATTTTAAATTAATGAGCAGTCAAATATGGAATGAATCAAAATTAAGTGCTAGTTATCTATTTAAATTAAATACATTCAGCCCTGGTTGGTGTATTTCAGGGGACTGAGCGCGGGCCTGCAAACCACACGATCGCAGTTCGATTCCCAGTCAGGGCACATGCCTGGGTTGCAGGCCAGTTCCGAGCAGGGGACTCACGAGAGGCAACCATACATTGACATTTCTCTCCTTCTCTCCTTCCCTTCCTCTCTAAAGATAAATGAATAAAATCTTTTAAAAAATACATTCAAAAATGTTAAGGAAAAATATACAAACTAGCATTCATCTATTGCTGCCAACATATGATATATGTGTGTACATATATGACTTGGAGGTAATACACAAAAGCAAAAGAAACCACAGGAAGTGGAACTTTACCAATGGTATTTAGTGCCACTAGATGCCATCAGTGGGCCGGACACATAGTTTTCTACCAGAAACAATTTCTGTCTATTACATTTGTACTCTTCACATAAGGTAGTAGATTTTAAATTTGTTTATGTGATATAAATTTTAAAAGGAATTTGGATTTTACAAGTTATATTTCATATTTCAAGTGATTCTACATTTCATACGGGTCAGTGTTAAAAAGAATGGCTTCTGTTGTCTTTAACTAGGAGGACTTCCCATCACTCCCACTCTGCTGGGAGCTGACACAATGAGGCTGCCACCAACCTGCCCTCATAGAGCCTTACAAAGTGACCAAGGCTGAGTGATCATCAGGCCAGGTAAGACGGAATTCTACTTTATGCCATATCTAATGCGCTTAGGGAAGCTAACTGCAGTTGCGACATACAGAAAGACTACTCACTTCAACTCCATCCACTTTAAAGAAGCTACAGCAGTAGATTTAAAAGTTTGTGAACTGCAAAATGACATGGCACATCTCCTCTACGTGTATTTGTGGGAGGTTCCTATTTAGGGTTGCTGGTGGATCTGGTTCTCAGATCAACTGTCTCACTGAAAGCTAAAAAAGCTAAACAAAAAACAATTTTGTATATTGTAAGGAAAAAACCTCTAGATTTAACCATAAAATCCATTATAGTGTCATTTTATCTCATCTTTTAATGGCTCAAATTTGAAATACTCATGTTAGGAAGCAATGAAATTGTGATAAATGAATCGAGGTACAGTATGCTCTGAAAGAGATACACAGAAATAAGATACTTAGTTTTGTGTGTATTGTTCTAGTTTCTACGATCTACAATGTTCCACATGTAAAGACATAATCTATAATCCCACCTGACATATAGCACCAGATCCCCTTTCTGTGACCCAAAATATGCCTCAGTGTTGAAGAGATGATCAGCAGAGAACTCAGACTTATTCCATCATGTGGAACTTAGTGTGAAAGACTGGTGAAGACCTGCCTAAATACTTCCCGCAGCCGCCCCATCACCCTCTATCCCACAAGCCCCAGCTCCTCAAGCCAACCCCTTATTTCAACAGTGAGCCTGTCAACAACGGAGGTAACAGAACTGGAAACACTCTTCACTCCACAGTGACATTCAGATACCTGAATATATTTCATTTGTTAAAAATTACATCACTGCCAAATAAAGCTAACATAAATATAGTAAAAACATGCATGATTTTGAGGAATTCTTTTGTTGAAAAGGACTGGGGAAGTCTCAAATTCATCTTGCAATTTCTTAGGCATTCTTTTGCCTCTTTGACCCCTTCATGCCCTGTTCCTTAAGTATATTGGGTGGAGGGGCTGCAGAAGGCCAGAATGAACTCATCAGCATGCATTTATGCAGTTAGTCAGCGCTTGTTTTATTCCCTCAGGCCTTTCCTCACACTCAGCTCCTCCAGGAAGAGTGCTGTTTTATTCATCTCTGAACTCCCAAAACCCAACCAAATGCCCTGCATACACAGTCATTTTAATATCTACTACCTGGCAGGCACTGGATTACAGACTAGTGGTAAAGAAGTAACAGAGGTACAGACCTCACCCTTGTGGAATCCCGTGGAAGGGGGACATTGAACATTGGCTGATGAACAGAATCAAGTAATGAAAGACCAGTTAGCACAGCCCCACTGGCAACCAAAGCTTAGACGAGGAACAAACAGTCTTTTTCTTCAGAAATATAAATGTGTCTCCAGTTCTGGCCATTCCCAAGTTCTACATTCATATATCCACCACCTACTCAACGCGTCAACGTGGAGGAAGTTACGGGGATTAACTGCATGGACTCTGAAGCCAGACTGCTTGGGTTTGAATCCCAGCTTCATCCCTCACAAGCTGGGTGACTTTGCCAAATCATTTTTAACCTCTCTATGCCTGTTTTCTCATTTGTAAATGGAGAGCATAATGATTCATTCATACTACACACAACTGTTATAAGGATTAAATGAATTTATATGTAAAAGTGCTTAAAACCCTGCCTACTGCATCGATGTACGCGCATGCTTACATCGTGCTTACTATTAGTAGTAGCACCACTACTAGTATGACGAAGTCTGTCTCAAACCTGAAATTTGTCCAAAACAGAATCCATGATTTTCTTCTCAAATCCCTTTCACCCTTCTCAGCAAAGAGCACCACTACCTGCCAGTAGTTCCAGCCTACTACCTAAGAATTTTAGGTTTCAGATAAACCCACACTGGTAAATCCACACCAGCAGCTCTACCTTCAGAAGTGTAACATGAATTTGACTACTTCCTACCATTTCTACAACTACCTCCCCTAGCCCAAGATACCACCTAGTACAGTCATTATTTCCTATCTTCCCATCTTCAATGCTCCCTGCTCCACGACCCTACAGTTAAGTCTCCATCCAGTAACACTGAAATCAGATGCCATTCCCCTGACACAAACCTTCTGATGGATTCCACCCTCAGAAGGTGATGAGATGATGATGATGGATAATGTGCCTGGCCCCCAGCCTCATCTGCCACCACTCTCCTTCCTTGCTGTATTCTCCACACTGTTCCTCACTGTGCCTTCACACCTCAGGCTTGTTTCCACCTCAGAGCATTGCTCCCTCGGTGTTCCAGCTGTGAGGCAGTACGACACAGCATGGCCATTTAGAGCATGGACTCTGAGGTCGGACTGCCCACATTCAAACACTGTCTCTATGACATTTTAGTTGTGCAAACTTGAGCAAATTTTTAATCTTCCTGTGTCATTCCTCGTCTATAAAAGTGGGAGTATGAGTAGTTACTTCATAAGGTAGTTGTAAAAATTTAGTGTTTAGAAGAGTGCCTCACATACAAGCTTTACCCAAGTGTTTACTGCTATTATTATTCCTCCCTGAAATGTTTCACCTCCAGCTCCTCCTCCACTTTAATTGACTCACCTTGACCCCTCCTTTGAAAGGCCTTTCTTGATAGGCCTAGTCTAAAAGTAACCCACCCTGTCCCCCGCGCCCCCCCCTCAATCTGTTGCATTTTTCTCTTCCTTTGCATCACTGGATGTATCACTACCTGCAGTGATACTACATACTTAAACTTTGTTGCTTGTTTCCCCACTGGAACACCAGCTCCATTAGGTTGGAGATTTGGTCTTGTTTGTACCTCTAGTTCTAGTTCTGACTCAGAACCTGACTTTGAATGAACACGTCTCTTATTTCTCTGATCCCGGATAGGAGATCAATGCAAATTTTTTATACCTAGCCTTTCATTTTCACACTCATGACCTCATTTAATACTTGAAAAAGCAACAGAAGATATACCATCATCTTCCATTTTAGAGAGGAAAAGAAAATTTCAGATTTGGGTTGACTTGTCTTTGGACACAGAGGTAGCAACTGATAGAACAAATACCAGGACTGCTGCTTTCTAAGCCTCCTCAAACTCAAACGGAAGGATATTGCACCCATGAACTAAATTTACAGAAATGTGATCTTTCTATCTCCTGAGATGTGCACAATATTCGTCCCTTTTAAGCTCCTGACAAATACTTGTCCTTGAATTTGAAAAGTATTAAAGTACAAACTCATCAATAATGTATTAACCCTTGGCAAGCCAAATAATTCAAGCAGTCATATATGGCAACGTATATTCCAAGTTTACACAGCAAGATTCCTAAAACTCAGTGTGTCTTTACTGAGTATAATGTACTAGTTTCAACATTCTAAAAGCTTTCTCTGCAAAACCCAGACAAACGGGACCTGGAAATTGACAAAATCGTTATGATAATGGTGCCGGTTATTTCTAGATTCCTGTTCCACCAAGTTCAGCGACAATAGTTCAGACCACCCATCAGGCTCAATTGTTGCACGTGATCAGATTAGGGTGGGGGGCAAGGTGAAGAGGCAAAATTGTGGAAAAGGTCACTGTCAACAAGACCTGTCAAACCATTGGCCATCCCATTCTCATAATAACCAATTGTCTCTATAAGCTTTCTTCCAGCGAGTTTACATGTTTGTATTACCTCACTTGCTCTCACAATCCCCATTCCAGTGAAAATGACAATTAGGAAAGCCAGAGGCTGCTTTTCCACCATTTTACACAAAAAGGAAACTAAGGCAGCAAGTGGTTATCTTTATAATTTGTCTTCAGCGATTTGGTAACTTGTGGGATGTCAAGAGAAGCCTGGATATAGTCTAGCTCAAGGAAACTTCTAGCCCAGACTTCACATGTCAAACTTCTAGGCTGAAGGGAATCCAAGTCCCTTCATCCATAAGGAAGAAAGAAGACTCTCATTTAGACCTGCCCCCTTCCTGGATCTGGTTCTCAGGCTCCTAAAGCCCCACAGGCCCTGGAGGAAACGGCGGGGGCCCCGCCCAGCTGGGTGCGGCCTCGCCTTCCCGCACTCCTGGCCCTCCCACCCCAAAGAGCGCATTCCCGCTCTGAGCGGGCACCTGTCCCTTCACCAGGTTCGCGGCTACCCAGGTAGCACCAGGATCTAACAACCCACAGCCTCTACCAACACCGGGAAGACGAGCAGCTGAACGAGCCACGCAGGCCCGGACAGCTGCAGCAATCCTCCGAAACTTACAGTTTTCCTACAGCGTGCGCGTCACGGCGAGGTGACGTCACGGGACCCGGCGTTCGGGAAGGTCAACCCGTGGGTCGCGGGACCGCTGGGCCCTCACGGCTCCGCCCCCAGCGCGCCGGCGGAAGACACACCCCTCTTCTCAGGGCCCGCCCCAGTCGTGGGGCGCAGGCGCGCAGAACCTGCGTGGCCGCCTGCTGGTGGGGTTTGCGGGTCCCGATTTCTAGGTTGGGGGGTGGGGGCTGGTTGAGAGAGCTTCGCTCCAAGCTCGTGACCCGGGTCTGGGACTATCAATAGAAGGGGTGAAGACCCCGAGGAACACCTCGAGCAAGCTGTTGGTCAGGGGGTTTGGGTAGGACGCCAGAATTGTGATCCATATTTTCCACAGGCACTGCTGTCGTTTTCTCACGTGTTGTTAAAAGTTCTCCACGTGTGGAAACAGGCATGTGCTCTACCTCAGGTGCCTGCGGGTCCCCGGCGGGAGGAGTCAGGGCTTCCACCGGCCCCCACCCGGAGCTTCGCTCCACCCAGACCCGCCCCGACTCGGCCCTGCCCCCTGGAGTCCACCCTTCCGGCCCCAGCTCCTGATCCAGCGAGCGCCCACCTACCCCGCCCTGTCCCGTCGCCACTCCTAGTCTTTTAAGATTACAGTCTCTCCGCCTTTTACTAGATTTCCCGTTTTGGCTCAGCCTCTATTAAGTTTAAAAATGGTGACCTGTGTAAACAAATATATACACTTATTCGCTAGTGTCGAGTTTCCACCACCTCCCACTCGTGACATTTTTCTGTCCCCAGCCCCGAGTTTCTGCTATTTCATAACTTTACAGACGAGGAGTTCTGGTTAAAAGAGAGCTCAGTAGAAGGAAGAAAGGTAGGCTCCAAGAACTGACAATATATTTACGGATTATTTGTGGCGTGTAGAATTCCTAGAGTACTATTACAAGCAGAAAATAATGTTACGGTAAAAAGTTGCTGGGACAAATCTGCTTTGGGGGAAAATAAATGAGAAAAATAGGCCTTGGAAATAGACCCTATTGAAGGTAGCAAGGACACTTTTAAACACTTACTTGGAATCATGACAAATGATTTAACCTGGGATTTTGCCAGGCAGATCCAGTGTAAATAAAACCCGAAACAATGGTTGCTTTACACTGTCATTGAAAATATTATAGTTAATTTCATAGGACAGAATGATGACGGGAATGTTAGCATTTAACTCAACATCTGAGCTGGTTAAAAATAAACGTATTACTCAGAAAAAAACTAAGTTTTTAAAAGTTTCCATATTAAAAAAGTATTCGTACATTTTATCTTAATATAATTTCATGATGCTTTTAATGATCATTAGCAACTGATATAAGTAATTGTGAAGTTTATACATACTAATTTTAACCATAATAAGGTTTGTTCTGTGGAGCAATTATACAAAAATTAACAATTTTTTAAAAATTCTACATACTTTTTACAGTACCATTTTCCCTTGCAAAACAGGGATTTGAAGAAACCTCTAAATTGCTAATCACATCATTTACAGGTTTACAACCTGTTTTATGTATGTCATCCCGAAAATTAGAATTCTTTTTCAATGAGTTTCTAGGTATACCTGTCAACCAAAAGTTGCTCCACCAATCCACTGCCAACAGGAGTCCCAATCTGGAGTGCAGAGAAACAAGAAACTTTATTCAAGTAAACACTTTGCAAACCCAGGAAACACAGCATCCAGGGAAACCAAAAGAGTTCCCTGTGTAGTCCCTGATTGGCTTTTTTTTATGCAAATGGGGAATCCAAATGTGCACTGTCTGGTTGATTTAAGCAGCACATCCTGATTGGTAGTTGTAGAGCTTCTCTGATTGGTCAGTAAAGATACAAACTGGAAGGTAGCCGTGCATTTCTGATTGGGTGAGACAGGTCTCCGCCCACTGGTGGAAATACAATTCTAGGAACTCCTTTATAAGGTTCAGCTCAGCCAGCAGGAGCTCAGGGTAGCAAGCTTCACAGCACAGTCTGTGGCGTTTTGGTATATGCAGTGTGCATTAGAGGCCTTTGCAAACAGTGACTGTTAGACTTTGATAGTGAGTTTGGGACCTATTAACTACAAGGAGTCCATTTTTGGCAGTTATAGTCCTTGGGGTCAACATAACTCTGGGACTGTCCTGTCCCATAAGTAAACGTCATTTGTCATTTTGGGGGGAGTAAGGTGGGGTTGAAAATATTTAAGAAGTACACACTAAGTGCATTAAGTGTTTTTAATATAGAATACTTTTGCCTTTATATGATGGTATGACAGAATACCTTCTTCTCATCTTACTATTCATTTTTTTCTCCCAACATTTCTCCCAAAACAAACAAACAAAAAAACACTCCTATAGTGCTAGATGCGGGAAAGAAGTAATGTGACCAACAAAGGATTGGCAAGTAGAAAGGGTACCCACAAAAAAGAGGAACCTCAGGAAATGTCAAGTAGAAATGTGTAGGTAAACACACAATCAAATTTAGTCTATTTCTATACTAAACTAGAATTTGATCTAGATAAGTAACTAGGAGCTAGGATTAAAGTGTGTTGATATTAGACAGAAGAACTGCAAGGGTAACTTCTTTCTTTAAGTCAATAAAATCCTGGATGTTCAAGTTAGCAATGGAAGAACTAAGGACCTCTGTTCTGACCCTTAGGGCTTCTATTTCCTCTAGTGGAGGAAAATCGAAAATCGTTACATGATTTGCCTTTTGCTTTGTTATCTGCTGCCCCTAGTAAACTGGCTTCCATAGGCTTCTACCCCGTAACTCTTCCCTTGGTCCTGCTTAGTGAACTGAGAAAAGTTCAAACTTAATACTAGGGGAAAATAAAAGAGAACAAAATATAATGGATGATATTTATTGAGTGTTTATTTGTGCCAAGCACTGCAGTATCTCATTTAATCCTTGCTACTATATGAGGTAAGTGCTATTATCTCCATTTTACACAAAGCAAGCTGGGTACAGAAGACGGACTCAAGTGTCCCATGTCACACACACGTCCTAAAGAGCAGTCAAGATTTGAACCCATACTCCAGAACCCACAACTATAACCACTGATCTGTATCAAGTTTCAAATAACAGAGTACAAACAATGCAAGAAACAGAGATTTGGAAAGTTCAAGATATGGAAATTCTACCTCCAGAAGACTGACCACAATATAAGGGCATCTTCACTATTTTCTAGTCTGCCTCCATATACTGCTTCTATTTTGCTTTTTAAGGTGCTCACCATGATCCCCTCAGCTGATTTTGTGGCCCGTTAATAGATTGTCACCCTGAAAAACACTAACCAGAATCAAAAATATAAAAGATCAAAATGAGTCTCGTGTAATAAGGGTATTTTCAAAACACAAATTTTGGGAAACTAGTGTTGTAATAATGTGTGTGTGTTCTGGTTTGCTATATTAATGTATCGCTTATGCTGGATCTCAAAAAATTTAAATACTGTTATAACCACCCCTTGCCTGACTTCTACGCATGTTTCATCTTCAAGAATCGAGACCAAGAGAAGCCAAATTCCATTTAGCAACCTGCACCCCCCCCCCACGCCCGTGCCACACCCCACCACCACAGCCCTCTCGGCTGCAGGATCTGATCTGAGAGCTCTCTTTCCAAATAATCAACACAATAATCAAGCCATTGCTACATCTAGAAAGGCTGTTGTCTCCAGCACAAACCCAAGAGTATACTAATACCCTAGCAATATAATAAACAACCATAAAACAAGAGTTGTACAAAATAAAAAAGAGGTCGTTCTGGGAAAGGAGCAGAGATAGGGAGCTTGGTGGAAAGAAGCCCTGGGACAGAGACTGGAGAGCTGCGGAGGGATGCCTGTTTAATAACCACACGATCGTACACAGGCTGTCATTACATGATTTGCCGAGTATCTCAACTCGCATTTTATCACTTCTCTGCCCCCATTCCATTACATAGCTTATTCTCCCTATTCTTTTGGTGTCTGCTTCACAGGAACTTCCTCAGAGAAGCTTTCACTGTGCTGCCTTTGCTCTTCATCTCAGGAATTCTTTTCATTTCTTCCTCTGCTAGATTGTAAGCTCTGTGAGAGTAGGGACAATGCTCGTCTGTTCAACCTCAAATCTTCTACTTGTGGCTGAGTACACCACCCTAAGCAGATACTCAGTAAATATGTGTGGAGGAATAAATAGATGAATGAATTCAAATCCAGAGACTGGCGACGTTTCATATACTCAAAATACTAGTTACTTTCTAAAAAGGGGATTACCGTGTGCATTGAAGTAATACTGAGAAGAAAATCCTTTGCACAAAATATAGTCCAGTGTTTTAGCCTGTTATTAACTGGCTACTTTTGTGCAAGGCCAATAACTTCTCCAAAACTCAGAGGGGGTTAGGCTCACTAAATGCAGTGAATGTCCTAATAGGGTGTGACCCCTCTGGAGAGCTCTGGGAAATCAGGTCAGGCCACCTGGAGCCTTATTTGCATGGAATTCCCTGAAAGGACCTAACAGGCCCTGGAGGGGAGCAATCAATTCTCTTAAACAAAAGATGTTAGACAAAGGCTTTCCCCAAGAGCAAGAGGGTGGGGTAGGGGAGTGAAGAGGGAATTAGAAAGCACGTAATGAGTGTCATTGCTCTGAGGAGCCAAGTTCATGGCCGAGTACAGGGCCAGGTGCATGCTTTTGAGTTTAAAACGGAAAAAATCAAGCTGCCCATGTGGGTGTGTTGGACTGGAGGACAGAGGAGGAAGGTGCAGGAGAAAGTAGAGGGTGTCAAAAAGATTTACAATTTCCCAAGGAAAAAACCTCACCTACTACACCACCACAGACAGAAAGAATGTTTCAGAAACAGGCCTCTAAGTCTTTGTGTCTGTTCTTTCTTCTTGGAATCTGTTTTCTCCCTTATCTCTTGGAAAAAAGCCTACTCTTTCATCTAGTTCAAGTTCTATCATTAATTAACAATACCAACCTTTATCGAGCACTTACTTAAATCAAAAGCATTGCTGAGCATGTGAAATCTTTTTTTAAATTTCTTCGTTGATTGAGAGAGAGAGAAATTGATTTGTTGTTTCACTTATTTATGTATTCATTGGTTGATTCTTATATGTGCCCTGACTGAGGATCAAATCTGCAACCTTGGGGTAATGAAACAATGCTCTAACCAACTAAGCTACCCAGCCAGGGCTCTATGTGAAAACTTGGAGGTATAAGAAATAATGGCGTATCTTATAATTAATGACATCTTTTATTTGATAACAGATAGTATATTGTATTATACTTTTTTATACTTCTTTCTGCCCCACTAAGCTATGAATTCTTTGAAGACAGAGGCTGCGTTACTCAATTTTTGTGTCCTTAGCACCCAAAATAGTTCTTGGCACATAAAAAGCATTTGACAAATTTCTTTAATTCAGTTGAAAAAAGAATGTCATCTTCTTGACAGGGTGACAGGTAGGTGCAATCTAGGTGACAAAGTCATCACTGTTGTCACCAAAACTGTTGGTCATCCCCAAGGCCCTCTTGGCTTGGCAAACAAAGTCACAACTTCTCCTAGTTTTATCCCAGATAAGTTCTATGTAGCTCTAAAAGTGTGTGATAGTTCCCTCATTCAAAGAGACGCTTGTGTTTTCAGATTCTTATAGTGGAGAATATGTCAAATATTTTCTTAGCTAGACAGTTTCCTTGCTATCAGTAAGTATTTCCTTATTTACAGAAGAAAAAAATAGGGGTTTTTTCCACTTTAAAATTTCATTCCTGCTGTATATCATTAAGTGGGCACTTTCTGTATTTTTACTTATGTACAGACATACACAGACACACACAAACAAAATCAGGAATATAGATGCCCACTGTACACTAAGTTGCTTTGAGTTTTTCTTTTAAAAATATTGTATTTACTTATTTTTAGAGAGAGGGGAAGGGAAGGAGAAAGAGTAGGAGAGAAACATCAATGTGTGGTTGCCTCTCATGCTCCCCCTACTGGGGACTTGGTCTGCAACCCGGGCGTGTGCCCTGACTGGGAATCAAACTGGTGACCCTTTGCTTCACAGGCCTATGCTCAATCCACTAAGCTACGCCAGCCAGGGCATGAGTTTTTCTTTTAGTTAGTTAGTCAAGTACTTTTAAAAGCTCTTTTTAATTTAAAATACTATATTATCCCAGTCAGTTAAAATAGACCAGTTTCTTAAAATGGGCTTGGTGATCAATTCACTAGTAACTAAAGCATTAAAAATACAATTGTCTGATACCTAGATTTCCCTTTCTTTAAAATCGGGCCATTTATAAATAGTATTGAATGAATAGATACTGAAAGTTATACAAAAGAACTTTTTTGAGAAACACTACTGAAGAAAATCAGGCCTGGTGGCCAAGTGCTACTCATTCATCTTTATATTTTACTTTTTTAGGGTTAGCATATGTAGCATAAAATTTAAAAATAACAAATGTATAATATATATATATATATATATATATATATATTAGTTAAAACTCCTTGAATATACAGCTGTGGTCTATATGGTAGAATAGTCCCACCGCCCAGAACATCCCCTTGCACCACTTTGCAGCCAGAACCCTCCTGTACTCTGGCCCCTGGTACCAGAGGTTCTTTGGACCTAATACAGATAGAGACACATAGATAGGATAATATAACCTTCTGTGTCTGGCATCTTTTGCTTAGCACAATGTCCTTGAGATGTATTCATACTGTTCTTTCAGTAGTTAAACTTTTTTATTGCTGAGTTATACATAACGTTTATTTAAATTTTTTTAATTTAATTTATGTTTTCATTTCCCTGTTGGTAGATATTTGAGTTGTTTTCAGTTTCAGTCCATTATAGATTAAACATCCAATAACTTGGAGTACAACTCTTAGGTTTTCATTCATCTTGGATAAATACCTTATAATGGGGCAAGATTTCATGGTTAGTATATTCTCTATAAGAAACTGCCAAATTGTTTTGCAAAGTGACTGTACAAGTTTACCTTTTCATCGGCAATGTATGTGAGTTCTAGTGTCTTCACATCCTGAACAGCATTCGGTATTGTCAGACTTTCAACCCTTCTATTGTTTATTTTCTAGTGTTCTTTCCAAGAAAGCTTGGACTAACCCAAGGTCACAAAAGAAATAAAAAAGATTTCCCTTTTTATTTCTCCCAGAAGTGTTATAGTTTTAGCTTTTATATTTAGAAATATGGTCCATTTTTAGTTAAATTTTGGTATAGTGTAGAAGATGATTAATATTCTTGTTTCTCCCCATGTAGATAGCCAACTGTTGGCATCATTTGTGAAAAGATTCACTTTCCCCTGTGAATTACCATGGTACCTTTGGCATCGGCTCTAACATCCTCCTTTTTCACAAAATCCCATCTCATCTCCTTTTAACCAATCCTCACTCAAGACCATGGTCTTGGTCTTGCTATGGTCAGTTTTAGACAAACAAACAAATAAATAAATAAATAAACAGAAAAAATATACATAAAACCCTGCAGTGGATCCCAAGACGCTGTGACATTGCTCAGATCCTCTTCAGAACAGAGATCCTCACTCCAGCAGCCAGGTGTTTTGGTAGGTGATGGCTCACAGGAACTGCTCCCACCTGCAGGAATCAGCCTTACCCAAGGCTGTACCCTCCTCCCTGGGAACTGATCACATCCAGTGCCCTCTCAGTGTGGGTAAGAAGGTCTGGCCACCTGAACTCAATGTGGGACAACATGGAAGGGCCATGTGGGATGCAGTCTCTGGTGCATCTGCCTCATAGCCAACTTCCCTTCAGCCCCTTACAAGTACTACTTCCCAAATTATGCCCCAGTGGATTGCCACCTGGAAATCTCAGGGTTTCACGGACTATTTCCTAAGGAGTCTAACCTGTGATCTAATCTTAAAGCTGATTATGTCATTCCTCTGCTTAAAATCCCTTGCCTACAGACTACAGTGTTAACTCCTTAATTTGGCATATGAAGGTTTACACAGTCTGGCTTCAATCCATCTTTCTCTCAACTTCCTCTGTCACCACTGACTCTGTCCTCCAGACAACTTTGTGTGAATTTGTTACTTCGAAATTCCACATGCCTTCATCTTTGCCTGTGGTTCTCTCTCTCTCAAGGATAAGTCTTTCACCTCCTGCTTATCCTTCTGTTCTACCTTGGATCAGACCTCCTCTGGCAATTTATCACTTTTTTCCCCATAGCACCATGTCCCCCTTTATATAAGAATTTACCACCTGACACTGAAACAGATTTGTTTCCTTACCTGACCCTCCTACTACATTGTGAGCTTCTCTGCACTGGAACTGGGTCCTGTGCTGTCTTCAGTAGGTTATAGATTTTCAATCCCTTTTTGGTGACTGAATTAATAATAAATACCAAGAAAAGCTGAGTATTGTAAAAAGTGTTAAACACTTTGAAATTTGTGCTACACTTGGTTCCTGGCATCTTGTATCTAGACTAGCAATTTTCAACACATAAACCAATTACTAAAATTCTGCAGCACACTGATACATTTTTTGCCAGTCTGACAAAAATTAGGCATAGTTTTAACTGATTTACCAAAAAAAGTACCATAATAGTAATTATCTACTCTTTTTGCTGCAAAGTGACTTTTTAAAAAATTAGGTGCTTATATTTTATGAAGATTTTCAGTACCAAGAACTAACCAATTACAACCTTATTTTGTGACATGACCAATATGATACAACTCCATTTATATTGGGCTGGCCAAAAATGTTGTGATTTTTTTCTGTAAAATAAAATACATATTTTTCATTTTCATCAACAACTTTATTGATTTTGATACTTTGATTATGTCAGCTATCTCCCATGTGGTAGAACATTGATTATTCTCAATTAAAGTCTCAATTAGATGGCTATTAACTTCAACTGGTCTACCTGACTATGGAGCATTGTCCAGCGAGAAATCTCTAGCACAAAACTTCATAAGCCACTTTTAAAAAAATTATATTTTATTGATTATGCTATTACAGTTGTCCTGAATTTCCCCCTTTGCCTCCCTCCACCCAGCACCCCCTACTCCCTCAGGCAATCCCCCCACCATTGTTCATGTCCATGGGTCATGCGTATAAGTTCTTTGGCTACTCCCTTTACTATACTGCACTTGACATCCCATGGCTATTCTGTAACTACCTATTGGTACTTCTTAATCCCCTCAGCTCTTCAGCCATTCTTCCTGTCCCCCTTCCTATCTGGCAGCCTTCTGGTAACTAACTTCTTTTCCCTTGTTTTTAAGAGTCTTTATCTCCAACCCTTGGCTTTTTAACAACGATGTGTCTTGGAGTGGCTTCTTTGCATCCATTGTAATTGGGACTCTGCGCTTCTGGACTTACATTACTATTTCCTTCACCAAATTAAGGAACTTTTCTTTAATTATTTTTTCAAATAGATTTCCAATTTCTTGCTTTTTCTCTTCTCCTTCTGGAACCCCTATGAGGCAAATATTGGACCTCTTAAAGTTGTCCCAGAGGCTGCTTATACTGTCCTCATTTTTTTTGCATTTTTTTCTTCTTGTTCTACGTGGGTTTGGGGGGGGTTGTTTGTTTTGTTTTGTTTTGTTTGCTTTTTTATGTTCCAAATCATTAATTTGATTCTTGGCTTCATCCATTCTACTGTTGTTTCCCTATAAATTGTTTTTTATTTCAATTGGTATAGCCTTCATTTCTGATTGGGTCTTTTTAATGCTGCTGAGGTCCTCGCTAATTTCCTTGAGCATCTTATAACCAGTGTTTTGAACTCTGAATCTGATAGATTGCTTGTCTCCATTTCATTTAGCTCTGTTTCTGGAGTTTTGACCTGTTCTTTCACTTGGGCCATGTTTTTTTCATCTCCTTGTTTTGGCAGTCTCCCTGTGCTTATTTCTATGTATTAGGTAGAGCTGCTTTTGACTCAGTGTCTTGGTAGCATGGCCTAATGCAGTAGGTGTCCTGTAGGGTCCAGTGGGTACAGCTTCCCCGATCACCCAAGTTGGGTACTGAAGGTGCACCCTTTGTGTGGGCTGAATACAGTAAATGGCCTCTGCTTGCCCTGATGCCAGACCCTTCAGTCTCTTCCTGGTGCCCTTCAAGCGGCCACCCTGGTGCCAGAGCTCAGAGGGAGTAGTCTGAGTAGGTGAGTCCATGCATGGGTTCCTGAAGAGGAATTGCTTAGGACTCCAGAAGCCTCCTCCACCCACTCAATCCTCACTGGTTTTTGCAGCCAGAAATTATGGGGACTTCTCTTCCTGGCACTGGAATCTTAGGCCAGGGGGCCTAGCGTGGGTCTGGGACTTCTTGATCCCTAGATATCCCTCCTGAATTTTTATCCACTTGGGTGTGGGGCCAGCCCATTCCAAGTCCACACCCCTCCTGCCAGTCTGGATGGATGTGGTTTCTTCAGTTCTATTGTTGTCAGAGTTTCATTTACTCATTTTTCAGACCATAAGATGTACCTAGGTTTTAGAGGAGGAAAATAGGAAAAAAATTGAAGCAAAATATGTGGTAAAATATTTAATAACATAAATAACATAATATTTCACCAATGCAAATGTAAACAGAACTCAGCAGCAACATTAACAACAATTATTCCTCCCAAATTGGGGGTGGGGCATCTTATAGTCTGAAAAATAAGGTAACTCGGTTTCTGACATTCCTGAGTGATGGTTATTCTATATTTTAGTTGTAATTTTGCTGTGGTTGTGTGAAGAAATGAGCCACATCTGCTTGCATTACTGTCTTGACCGGAAGCCTGCAAGCCATTTTTGACGCCTTCGATCTGTTGAACAAATCATACACTGAACAAATCTTTTTTTGTATTTTAGTTGCATATAATAAAGCAAAATATGCTGAAAGTGTTGCTTATTTTCTTCCACCTTCAATATTAAAATGGCTACACAAAAATTCACCAACTTTGGTAACTTTTTTTTAAATGCATGCTGCTATGACAGCTGTCACAGTACAATCTAACAAAATTGTTCAAATGAAGTCAAAGACAACTAAGCTCTCCCAGAGGCATCTTACGGAAAAAACCAAATGAATTTTTTAGCCAACGCAATCTGACATACATTAATGGTTCGAGACAGGGCATTCATACTGGTTGACTATTGTTGTGCTGGCTGTTGTCATTTTTTTATTTGACAATCGGAAGGAAAAGAGGTCAGTGCCCCTGACTAAATGGTCAGGTGCTGCATATTTTAAAAATTCTTGTGGCACACCAGTTGAAAATCGCTGATCCACACTATCATGTATCTTCTTTAACAGAGTCTGTATTATTTTTAAAAATCTTTTTTGAATTTTTGACTTACCATGTTAACCAGCAACAACTCCAGGCCAACACTTCTAGATGAAATGAAATCCAAACCTCAGGTTTTTCAAGTTAGTTCTGTTTATATAAAAGAGGGCTGTGGAGGGTAAAAACACCAATTATTTCAGGGAGAAAAAAGAGAGATCAGGGAGAGAGGCAGAGGAGCAAAGAGAGAGGCGGGCTAGTGAGAGACTGGAAATTTTCTTCCCATCCCCAAGAGGCTTATTTTTTATCTTTCTTTTTCACACTGTAAAGTGTCAAATTAAATTGCAAAGTTAATTCTCATCACTAAGGAAGGGATTGTAAATGTATTAATTAAGGATTACTGGGCAATTTAATTTTATTCATGCAGATGGTAACTTTTTAATGATTAAACATTTGTTATCTTTTACGTGTTTACATTATATAATATTATAATTTAACATTAATACTTTAGACTTTAGGTTCTGGAGACTTGGATGACTTTTTAAATGAAAGCTGTGCTTACTGATAAATTTGATTTTATAAATTACGATGCTGGAGTTCCTTTAAGAAAATTACTTTCTTTAAAGATGAAGTTCTTCACAGGATGAGATCTTAACTTGCAGGAAGTCCTGAGTTCACCGTGGAGAAGAAGGACTCAGGTCTCCGTCTGGGAGAACGTGAAGTACCTTGTGAACACTGACTATCTCTCTCAGTGATTTGTCTTCTGCAAACAATGATCTTCGCATTTCCAAACAGATGATGAATCCATCCGAACAGAAAGTGAACAGTTGTTCTGCAAGAAAATCTAAGAGAAAGAAAAACAAAATGATTTGCTTTTGGTAAGGTCATAAATAGTATAAAAACAAGATTTTTTTTAAAAAGCCTTGTATCTTTGACTGAAAACCCCATTATTTAATGATTATATCAAAATTCTTTAAACAGTGGGGCATACATTGAAAAAGTTGGAATTGTTCTTTTTTTACTAATAAATGTTGAAGAGGCTGTAAATTCTAAATTATGAAACAATAATCTGAAAATAAAATTATAACCAATTTGAAATTAAAGACTGTTTCTTTTTCCAAATTTGCTTTGCCTTTTAACATTTAGTTTGGATCCCTCCGCTATGTTCTCTTAGTAAATAAGTTATCCTAATTCACAGATAATATTAACAAATATAACTTCTCGGAAGAGAAATAACATTGGAAATTACAGTGCTTCAAGCAAAACTAAATTATACTGCTTTATATGGCACCAACAATCAAGGTTTTCTGGGTTTTTTTTATTAAATCGTGGGGTTTTGTTAAAATGAAAGCTTTAACTTTTTATATACGGACAGAGGGAATATGTGTGTAGGCACAATTGTCCACTTGTCACCTTGACAGACAGGGATTATTATTCATAACAGTGTAACACAGGCACACAGGGCTCTGGAGTCCTGTCTCCGGTTGGATTTAGGGCCTGCCAGTGGCAACAGCTGTTTTAGATTTAAGAGGACAGGGGTGGGTTAGCGACATTTTGTAAGAAATAAATGAGCCTTCAGCACACACCGATTGCTGGTAAATTCAGAAAATAATAAACACTCTTCCTTCAGCCAGCAAGCACGATAGAAAACACACCTGCAGACACTTATTTTCAAAACAGCGAGATGTTGCCGTGGAACTGAAACGTCTGCCGACGTCTCTCCATTCCTCTGTCCTCGCCTCCCATCCTTTCTCATTCGGGACGGTCTCCTGACTTCAGTCGTTCTGGATTTAAATAAAATAAAACCTCAAACTTCACAACTCAAAAATGTCAGCTTCAATTTTAAAACCGAAGTAATTCTCTATTGAGTGTTTGTTCACCCACGTTTCTTCCTTTAGACTACACTTTTTTTCTGTGAAAATGGCATCAACATATTTTATATAATGAAACAACAAAAACCAAACAAATAAAACCCATGAAAAAGCCATTTAAAACTATCCAGAAAATTGAACAGTCCTTAAGCCATATAATGAAGCATCTACTTAATACCATATTAAATGTAGATAGTGTTTTATGCTTTAGCCTATGGTTGGCCTTCCAGAGAGGAGGTGAAAAACTTTGACCAAATATTTTATTTAAGTGAATTGTGTGAGATTTTAAATTACCAACTTTCTAGTATTTGTAAATATCATATGATTGATGTACGTAAATTTTTATTTTTTAATAATCTCATTTAAAAACCCAAATTCTTCCAAGTTGCCATTTTAATTTCCTGAAATGGAGTCTTGTGTCTATCACTCGACACCTTGGAAACTACATGCACTTCTTATTCCCTTGTCTTAAATCATAATTCAAAAAATCTCTAAAAAGAAGGATCTATATTCAGAAGTAAAGTAAAAATTGAGATTAAAATAAAGAATAGTAATACATAGAATACACTTAATATAATGAAACAATAGTTTTATGCTATAATTTACTTTTAAAATTAGATGATCATCATCAAAATTGCTCCCTATTTTTGTGGTTTTCAAAACTTTTTTTAGGTTTTTGCCATCATCAGGAGTATCATACACACACACTCAGCCAGGGAGAGCGAGCCAGTAAGAGAAAGAAAGAGAGAGAGAGAGAGGACAGGTTGAGGTAAATCAACTGAACTGAATCAACAGAATGCATTTTACGTCACTTTCAGCCTATACCTCAAGTTAAAATAGAGTTTCTCAAATAAACCCAGCCCAAGCTTTATAAAACTGTGTTTCGGTCATAAGGTTGCATGTCAATTGTTGCTTATAATGAAAATTAGTGTTATAAACTTTAGGGTAGTAGGGAAGGTAAAAGAAAAAATAAAATAATTCCTGTTACCATGATTTATATTACAGCTTCTACACATGTCATGAAGAAGTGAGAAATAGATCCTTTGTGCTTATGACCATAAGTGCCAATCATTACATTCCAAACCACAAACAATTAGAAGCTGGAATTAAAACAATGCCAAAACAAATAGGGCAAAGAACTTCAGTGCTGTGCTTTTCTCATTTTGATAGGTTTTTCCCTCCTATTGCTGTTGGGATTGAAAAGAAGTTTGTCTTACATTATTATTTCTGTATAAAATGTGGGTCTGTGTATGGCCTCTCCTTACATTGAAAGATCCTTGGTGGTAGAGGATACATTTTTACTTATCTGTCTGCCAACATATTGCCATGCACACAAAATTGCTTAAAATGCAGTTTCAAAGCCAAACAAAAAATAATGACACATTGTCCTTAAGTGTAATCACAGACATAATCGTCAACCCCTTTAGCTTGGTGCCTCAAAGGAGCAGCATGAAAACCTCCCATGTCTAGTGCAAGTCTCGAATCAACAGGAGCAAAGCCCCAGAAGCCCTGAAGCCCAAACCACAGAAATCTAATTTTGTATTAAATAAAAGACAATTTGTTGAAAATGGTTTCATATATCACAAATCCTCAATGCCTACCTTCTACTAATTTGCCTTCATTCTGGAAAAAACAATCTTGATATACTACAGATCACAAACATAACACAGTAATTCAGAATTACACAAAAGTAATTATGATATTAATTAAATATTGGAGAATTTGAAAACTATGAAGACAGTTTAAGGAGACAGGATCAGAACCAATTTTAAAGATGTCAGCATTCTGAAATGAATACATATGCTCAGAAAAAATCTAAATTAATATTGAATTTGTTTTGTTATATATATTTAATTTCATACAAATAATTTTAAATGTGTAAAGGTAGAATTTATATTATAAAATAACTGCTAATTTTTCAAAAAAGTAGACTTACTTTAGATCTGTTGTGTTTAGTCATTCAACACACATCAATCAATGCTCTTGCAAAACACTATAATATTGACTTATAAGAGGAAAATATTGCCAAAGTATTGATTTTCAAGGATCTGTCAGTTCAACAGAGCTGATAAAATAGTAGGAAACAAGTAATAATAATATAATATATAAAACTCAGCAGTATTAAATTTCAGTTATTAGTATAAGTTTTCAATAAACATTTGGAAATTTAAACTTAGCAACATAATTATAAGCCATGACCAAGTAGATTTATTAAGTGAATTAATGTATATAAAGCTTTTTAAACATATGTAGTAAGAGCAACAAATGCATTAACTGTTAGTTATTTATTCCAAAAAATGTAAGGATAATTCAACATTATAAAAATGTCTAGTTTATTCAATTAACAATTTAAAAAGAAAAATGTATTTATCGATATATACAAAAACACATTTGGTAAACTCTAAAGGCAATTAAGAAAAAGAAAACAAAAAACCATCAACTAGAATGTTAAAGGGCAAACGGCCAAAGCCATCATAATTAAAATCAGAGTTCAGCCACAAAGTAGAAGCCACACCAGTTACTTTAGCAGGGAAAATTTAATATAGAGAAATATTAATGAGGTGCCAAATTATTCACAAAGCAGTTTTAAAAAGAGAGCGAGAACTTGGGATCCCAGAGGCAGTAGTTGCAGAAAGCAGCTACAGTGCTGTGATTTCATGGGGTCAGGAAAGGTCCTTGTGGAGATGAAACCCAGGCTTCTGGTATCTCTGAGTGGGGAGTGCAAGCAGGTGGTTTCTACACAGCTGGGAAAATTGTTCATGGGATTCCTCCTCTGCTACGGGAAGACACTGCTCTGGTCAAGATGAGGAAGCATCAGTGGGACGATGCTCATAAGAACAGGGAGCAGTAAGAAGCTCCCAGAAAACAAATAGAAACAGTCTTTTCTTTGTTTTCCAGCCTGTCATCTCTCTGCCTCTGAACTCTATCAGCGATGTTTAACAGGGAGTCATTTTGCAAAGCAAAAACATAGTGCAGAGTTCCAGCCCAAGCATAGCATCAAAAGGTGGGTTTGTAACTAAGAGATAATAGCTTAATAAATGACATACTTGCTATCATCATTATTATTCAAAACTGTTTTTGGAAACCTAGGCTAGTGCCAAAGATAAGAAAACAAAATAATCAACAGTAATTAATATACAGGGAGGGAGCCTTCATTTACTTGCAGAAGATGTTATTACACCTATAAAAGCTAAGGAACTATACTAAATTATTTTTTAAAATTAAAGCCAGGCAAGGTAGCAAGATATAAGATAAATATACAAATAATCATTTTTCTCTGTATTTGGTGCATCAGTGAACTCTGCTAGGTAACAAGACAACCCTAACGTTGCAGTTGCATTCAATACCAAACATTTACTTCTCACTAACATTACATGAGGGCTGAGGGCTAGTGTTGGGAAACACTCTTCCATGAGTCTTCTTATGTGTTTACATATATTTGCTGGGTGTGTTAAACCTTCAACATCCAGCTACTTCTCAGGATTGTGTTTTCAGGGAGCAACCTTATAGGGAGGAGGTAATTCCACCTCCGGAGCAAAGAGCAGGCTTGCTCACTGCTTGCTGTGAAATGATAGGATTTAAAGTTCCGTGTTCTTGTCCTGGAATGCATCCCGTTTGCTCCTCCTGGCATCCATCTGGGCTCCTTGCACCACCAATGTGGGAGTGGAGACTCAGGTAACCAACACAAACAGGTGGATACTCCGGCCGCCATCTTTTGTCTCTGTTTCAGGAGTTGTCTCCTGCCAACATCCATGATACTGGCAAGTTAGCATCTTAGCTTGAAAATAAGGTAAATATGAAACCTTCCACAGGTGTTGACAGCCTGCTGCTATTCTGTTGTAAGCTGTGGGTTGGTTGCTTCACAAGCATTCTCATTCCAAGATCTAGGATGAAGGGGTAGCCTTGACCTTGACACTTTAATGCCAGAGAAGAGAAGCTCAAGAGGGCAAGTATAATCACACAATTGAATTTAAAGCTTCTGTTTTAATGTGTTTATGTCATGTCCACTGACATTCATTGGCCAAAGTAAGTCACATGGCCAGCCCAGATGGGGATAGGAAGTAGGCTTCATCTCTAAGGAGGTGGATATAATACAAATTATATCCAATGAACATGGATGTTTAATTCTCTTATTACAGAGGGAGTAGGTAATGATCGATAATATTGTAATACAATCTATCAAGCTAGCAGTCATCAGTTAAATATAAATGGAAAATAAAACCCTCCATTTCACAATAGCAATTTTTTTAATACCTGTAAAAAGAATGAAGTTAACAAAAAATTACAATATCTACATGAAAACTTTCTTTCTTGAAAAACATAAAACAAAAGTCAATAAGTACAAATGTACTATGTTACTAGATGGAAGTACAGTATGATTGAAAATTCCTTTCTCATTTTAATGCAAATTAAATAATAATCTTAGTTTTGATGTTCTTTAAAATAAAGATTAATTATATGTTTATGTGGACATGGGGGTCATCTATGAGGAACTAACTATTAAGCGATAAAGCGTATTTCAGAAAATGTGCAATATACTATTATCTTTATAAAATAAAGGCACTACATATTTATGTGCTAATGTAAAGATGAATATATGTTTGTAGGAGCATAAAGAATAATAGGGCAGATAGGTCACTTGATTTACCTCAAAGAGATGAGCTTATCAGAGACCAGGGGAATAAATAATCCCTTTTTCTTTTTATATCTCTATCTTGTTTGACAATGGAGTTTAGTCCAACAGTAAATAAGATATCAGAGCATCATGCAAATATTTTAAATCCTGTCTATGTCTCCACTAAAAGTTGGCATGTTTTAGGCTACTGACATGGATATGAGGATAGAACAAAAAATATTTTGCTTATTGAGCTCAGGTCCGAGGGGAAACCAGGCAGTCATCGTCCGCCATCAGTGTCACTGTACTCTTGTAAACCAGCCTGGCACTCTTGAAAACACCACTCACTAAAATTCTCTTTCCATAAGGTAACTGAAGATGGCAGTGAAAATACGAATCTGATGGCGCTCACTTGTATATCAAGGTTCGATTCAGGCTTATTGCAGACTACAAGGGTTCCACTTTTTGAGGCCTAAAAACACCGATCAAAGGAGCTATTGAGTCTCTACCTCACGTTTAATGACATTTAAATCAGAGTCACACAAAACTTATTTTTATATGAGTAGACCTTGTTGTCAGAGTGCAGCTCGCTCCGGTAGGGACCATTAAATATGGGGCCATATTAAGAAGAAATGTCTGTGAAGACTGGGTGTACAGTGGCCCTCTCAATCACTGGAGGACCAGCTTCACACCACCAGGAGGAATTCTCAGGGACCTATGCATTTCCAGGTCCGCCAAACGTTTATCTGAGAGAATATTTTGAAGCTATCCCAGAATATTTTTTCTTGTCTTCTGTAGTCAGGCACCAGAACATCTTACCCAATGATACCACGCATTGGTTTTGCAGGGATGTAGTTACGGCTTTTTCTTCCTGTGAGTTCTATGCATCTTATGACTGCCCCGAGAACTTTGTGCTGCACCACGTGTCTATGTGTGACTTGTGGTTAAGATGCTATGGAAGGAAAAAGCTGTTTCTCAAGCCTTTGGGGCTCCAACCAAACCTAATAATATGTTTGAAGCCCTGTCAAAATTCTTCTGAATAAATGGGCTATTTAAAAAATTGGTTGGAATGTGCATTCATGACGCTCCAGTAACACAGGAGTCACAGTGAGGAATTCGGCTGGGGGAAAATCAGAGTTATTCACTGCCCAACACTCCAGGAGAATGAGAATTATTCACATCATTACTGTAGTAGTCAATCAGCCCATGAACAGTGCTAGAGTACATGCCATATGTTGAGTATTTGAATGTTCATGACAAAGTTCTTATGTTCGATTCTGAAGTTTGTTTGTTATCAAAAAAGAAATTTGGCTAAAGAATGAGGGACCTTATTTTTGGAACATTAAGGAAACTACCAACTGCTTCAGACTTTCAAGACTAATAGTTTGATCTTGGCCATATTTGGCAGATACATTTGTAATTCTGTACATGGAGCCTGAAATTTTAAGAAGTAAACACCAATATTAATGTGTTAAATATGCTTCAGACAGTTATAAATTCCAGCTATAGGGGAAAATGTTGTTAAAAAATGGTCTCTTTTCTTTCTGACCTAATTCTTAAAATTAATGTTAGGGGAAAATGTAAAATATCACCTGGTTTGCTTGCACGATAAATGCAGGTAATATTTTCCTGATATTGTGTCAGAAAATTCCATTTGGAAATCTGAGAGGAAATTTTGACTTGCTGCTAACATTTCATATTTGCCAAGCAATCCCCAAGAGAAGATTTGGGGAACATAGTTGATTTCATTGTAACTTCCAGAAAATTATTTGGAAAAAAAAATGGGTAAAATAGCTTCTTATTTCATCCAGAATAAGTGAGCAAGCCTTGTATGCCCTTACCCAATTTGTATGGACCTTATTCGTGACACTTTTTTCTTTAACTTTTATATCACTGGATCTGAAAACAAAGCAGCATGACGGGCTTGATGTTCAAAACGGCCTACATTGCGCTCTGGCTTTCAACTCTCTTCCAAACTCTTGCTTCCAAAGAGAGCTCAATAGCTGGCTCAGTGTGCACGTAAAGGCACAGAGTTAAGATTAAAAATGTAGGGCTCGAGCTAAAAATTAAATCTTTCTTCTAAAATACAATGGCTTTTATTCAACAGCTCCACTTAATTCAATTTAAAATAAAATAAAAAGAAACCATGGTTTTGAAATATTAAAACTCTCGCCTCCTTTTTGCTATTTCAGGGAATACATCCTTATCCATAGGAATACAGAACTGATCGAGATTTGCTGTCTACACTGTGCACTTTACGCTTCTGTGTCCCCTCAGATTATGCTTTCCTTTTCTGAAATTCACTTTTCCTCAACGAATTACTTCCTGACTTTCAAATCTCAGATTAAGTAAGTCATTCACTCTAAAGAGCCTGGTTCAGCCTCTATTCTCCACAAAACCCTAGTCAACTGTTCATCCTAGTCTTTTCCACAAATCGTGTACTCCATGCTGCCCGGGACCGTACTTTATTTGATTTTAAATGTGCAGCCCCTCTCAGGGTGTCTATGGCATGCCAGTCTCTCAGTATACATCGGTTTCCTGATATTTGTGGGTAAATGCATGCAGGTGTGCATGTCACAGAGACTAAGCAGAGAAAAGTCAGCGGCTGACTTAAGTAGTGGCAATGGTGGGCTGGCAGGGAAAGGCGGAAGAGGCGACAGCACACAGGATTCTGGCACTGAGCAGGCCATGCCACAGAGAGGGCAGAGTTGGAGGAGCCTCAGCGAAGAGCATCTCAGGCAGGGAAAGAGTATGCAAAAGAGGGGAGGGAGGATGGGACAAGAAGTTTTAAGCAAGGAGGTAAAGAAGTATAAAAGAGACATAAGGCAATGGGGAGTGATGGGAACTGCGGTAAACCGGAAGGTGCATGCCTCATTTAAAGAAGGGAGTCATTATCAGGCTTCTACAGATTCTTTTCATACAGGAATTGGGAGCCTAAGGCTGCCATATCTTCTTTTTTAACAGAAGGTCATAATGGGATATACAATTTCCCAGTTTTTAGATATNTATAAAAGAGGCATAAGGCGATGGGGAGTGATGGGGAGTGATGGGAACTGCGGTAAACCGGAAGGTGCATGCCTCATTTAAAGAAGGGAGTCATTATCAGGCTTCTACAGATTCTTTTCATACAGGAATTGGGAGCCTAAGGCTGCCATATCTTCTTTTTTAACAGAAGGTCATAATGGGATATACAATTTCCCAGTTTTTAGATATTCCTAAATAACTTACTTCTTCGCACAAGCTAGAAAGACATATCTGTGGGCTGAATTTGTGTAATGAGTTCTGTTTTATGTCCATAGCAAGAAGCATATAAACTGTGGAAAACAAGCTCTCTTAACTCACCAGGTCAGTGGTCGGTGGCGGTATGGGAATGGCGTGGAAGCAGCCACCTCTACCTCCGTGACACTGCCCAGTGCACAGCACTTTCCAATGAGAGTGTCCTCACCGCCAGCATGTTCCCTCAGTGTGGGACCGCTGCTGACTGGGCAATCCTGGGAATTTCACACGCCTGAGTGAAATGGAAAGATCTGGAAAACCCCCTTTAGATAGTTTCATTTCACACTCTAAATAAACCACTGGGGGGAGAATAAAGGGGGAACAATAAAAGGTTCAAGGGCAGAAAGTTGGGGAATACCTATTTTTTGGGCACTTGAAGACAAGAAAAGGAAGGAGGCAGAACAAGAAAAACAAAGAGAGCTTGCCATGGAAACCTAGGGAATGAGGCCAGTGAGGTCATTTATTACAATTACACTCAGGTTATTTCGTACATTTGTTTTTATTAATAAGATGACATGAAAAGTAATTTCAGTGACTATTAAATTAGCCAGCATTCTTTTGCATGTAGGTTCAATAGTTAACATTCCCGAACAAATAACACACGATGAGAAAAGAGATCTGAGGCTAGTTTCACATCTGCTTTGCTTTAACCTTTCTGCACAGGAAAAACAGTCCTGATGGCTTCGCCCAGTTTCTGAACTCGGAATTTTCTTACCTGGAACTGAAAAGCCCTCACACACAAGGAGATGAGTCTCGTGGTGTCAAAACTTCGGAAACCTGGCATAGAATTTTCTTCTTCAATTTGAAATTCACCTGAGAAATATCTACAGTCAGTAAGAAAATACGGGGATGTGTGCAGCTTCGTTAGCAATCTAATGTACACAAATCAAAGCAGCAATAGCAGGGCCTGGATGGTTTGGAATAGTGCTGGTGTCTAGTGCTGGCTGCTGTGCTGTTGCTCCTACTACGAAACAGTGCAGGAGGCTGCACATTTGGGACGAACCCTACGAAAAATAGCTTGGCAGTGCATTGCCAGAACCACAGAATGTCCTGGCTCTGTAGTTTTTGGAACTGAACTAGAAATCTACAAAATAAGAGAAAAAACTACATTTATAAGGATTTTTTGTGTCACCCGTATTTACAAGCTATCCAGTGTACTTAAAATGGCTATGCAACAACAGCTCAGTAGATTATTGAGGTTGGTATCCCTAGAAGCAGAGCCTGAGGTGGGCGTGGCTGTGCAGTGATTTACTGAGAGTGTTTTCTGGTAAAACCTACAAGGGAGTGAGGGACCCAGAGCAGGTGCTGAGGAGGAAGCCGGGTGAAAATGTGGGTTTAGCTGAAGTCTAGCCTCAGCCTGAGCCCATGGGGAGCTCTCAAGTGTCAACAGCCCCACAGATTGAACCCCCATGAGCAAGGGTCTGGCACTGGCTGCACTTTATCTCTGGGAGGAGGGTATAATCATCCCTGCTTTTCCAGGAGAGGCAGCTCTGTCTCTCAGGAGAAGGGTCTAAATCACATTTACCTGGGGGATGTGTGCACTGGCCCAGTGCTGTCTGGACATTGGCAAGCGCCCCTCTCCGCTCCAGGTTAGAGAATATGATTGATCTGTTGAATCCAGCTCAATTATAAAATCTAGTACTCATATAGGACAGAAGTCCTGGACTTTAATCCTATTTCTTTTTATCAGCCTAATCCTATTTCTTTCCCTCCTACAAAGAGCAAGCCCCTTTGTCCGCAAACACCTTCTTCCGGTGGGAGCTGCTATATTATTTCTCCAATACTCCTCATCCCTTTCTCTCCATCCCACCTTCTACCACCACTCTAGCCTTAAATGAATAATTGAAAAATTGACTGGAGAGAGAGAGAGAAAAGGAGATTTTTGGTAGGTGGAAGGCAGAAGTGTGGCTTCTAGTGGCTCAAAAGTTGGAAAATGTGTCTGTTTTTCTTATTAGTGCCAATCCAGTCTATCGCAGTAACAGAGCGGGTGAGTCAGAGGCCTGTCCAGTCTTCCTTGGCAGCTTCTGCCCTGTTGTGCTTCAGGCGGCGAAGCGTGTATCTATTAATCCAAAAATGTGCTTCTCCATAGAACCTTTTGAATGGTACAGGTAGTGGAGAATCTGGCTTTGTTGCCCACAGCAGCCTCCACTTTGGTTTCTGCTTCTTGTCTCTTTGTTTATCTTCAGAGAATTTTAAAGAGCAATTGGGAGGCATCTCAAAGCTATCAGGAATGGCCAGTCTTCTGCTAAGTTAATTCAGAAGAGTTTTTAAATGGGGTGCGGGGAAGTCTTTGCACATTTGAGTATTTCTTTTAAGAACTCTTTAAAATTGATGTCTTTTTACTAAAGATTTCCTGTTTAGACCAGATATTCCTATTTCTACATACACTTTAGAAATAAATTATAAATATGCAAATTCAAAAGTAATAGATGAAAAGCACTGAGGCTTTTCCACCTGAAGCCTTAAAAATATTAAAGAGACAAGAGAGTCGAATGGGAACGACAAAGAAACACAAAAATTCAGGAAGGATGGGAGTGGTCATGCAATCACATTTGTAATTCAAACCCCTATTCTACCACTGAAAATCTGTGAATTTGGATAAGGTACTTTCTCCTTCCAAACCTCACTTTCTTCAGCTACCTAGTGGGAATGATCATTTTTTCCTCCCTGGGTTAGCAGGGTGGTGGTGAGGGCTGGGGGCATCTCTTCTGCGGGCTCTGAGGTCAGCATGCTTGGCTTTCAATGCTAGCTTCACCATGCACAAGCTGTACAACCTTTGGCACACAGCCACACTATGCTTCAGTTTTCTTTCTAGGAAAATGAGCATAATAAGAGTATTGATCTTCTAGGGGGTGATTTGAGGATTAAATTAATTAATACCACTCAAATGCTTAGAAGAATACTTGGTATATAGCAAGCATTAAAACAAGACATTGCTAATTTGTTAAATTTTGTTACGATTTTTAAATTAAACAATATATTTAAAGAAAATAAATGTTCAATAAACCCTATAACAAGGATCTGATTGGTCTGTATGTACTGCATAGCCAGGGGCATATTCTGTATAAACGCCAGCTAAGTTTTTCCAATTTGACGTCATCATCATTTAAAGCAAATGAGTCACACAAAACACAGCAAGGTAATGGAGACTGTGTGTGTCAAATATTGACAGATCTCTTGAAGTCTGCATTATTAATATGGTGTATCATCTTTCTTCATTTCTTTTTGAAGGGACAGAAAGTACTCCCTCAGCATGATGGATCACACCAACAACACCGACAAGGAAACAGTTACTACGGAGCAGGCTTTAATCAAATCAGCCCTCCTCCCCCACACCGGCAGTGCAGCACGGACGGGAGGGAGGGGGATGGGAGGGGAGAGAGAGAGGAACAGGGTGACCGCGAACGAATGAGACATAAATAAAATAAAATGCCTTCATAAATAGGTCAGTCTATAGCTTCGAAACTGAAGTCCAGATGTTATCTCCAATCGATCTTAGAAATTAGTCACCACTGACTGGATGCTGCCTGCGGCGATGGGGGAGGAGAACGCCTTCCTACTACTTGTAGGCAAATGCACGTCATGAAGTTTTCTTTTTTCTGATTTCATGACTTAAAGCAAAGCCTCAAAACCATTTACTAAGATAACGTAAACACATTTAAATTAAGTGTTGAAATATGTCTTCAAGGTAACGATAATAATACAGGTGTTTCTCCTCTAACGTGATACGTGCTCCCTTAGACACTGTGCTGTACAGAACCAGGTACCAGGAGTTTAGGAAGAAGTAACGCTGCAGCAGCCCCCTCAAAACCATGCAACTTTGTAACCAGAGCACCAGAAAAACAAAAAATTGTTTCCTGGAACAATAACTTGGAGGGCCTGGTTAGGCAGCTCTCAGAGTCTAGAAAATGCCACGGCAGAACAAGAGGCCAGGCTGGCAACACGTACGGTAGGGCGGGGCTGGCGCGGCGGGGACGCTGTAGTGGTGGAGGCGTGGGCAGCGGCAAAGGTGGGCCGGGTGGGTTGCTTCCTGGGGGGGCTGCCCAGAGGCCAGCCATGTCTATCTTCTTAAAAACGCAGTTTATAGGGTTCAAGTGCCAGTGTGGTAATCAAGCTGAGTTTTCTTTTTCCTCTTCTACTAAAGGTTATAATTTGCTGCTATAACGTGCCCTTGGCCTAGAAAAAGATCGTGAACCAATGCAATTTCTTGCTCCTACAAACCTCACTTTTATTGATCAGCTGCATGTGAGCTTATTTGCATGGTAGGTTCTCTAATGTGACCAAAATGATACTAAGAAATTTTATACATTAGAAAAATTACACAGCAACTTACTAAGGAACATGTTGCTTTTGACTACCTGAAAGAGAGTGATAATTTGATTAAAGTGTTTCCCATCTTTGAGGAAACTAGGAAATATGCAAAGGGGTGAGGCAGATGGGGCCAAAATAGCAATAGGAAGCATTAATACTCAGGTAACGTTTCTTGCACTCCTGGCACACTCTGTGTGTTTTGTGTGGACCAGTCCTCGCAGCGATCCTTATAAGGCAGGTTTCTACCACCTCACTTGTGCAGATGAGGGAACTGATGCACAGAAGGTTAAACCCCTTGTCAGGTACGTGGTAAGTGGGGATTGGAACCCAAGCCTTCCACTCCAAGCCCCTTGCTGTGGGGCCAGTGGGGTGTGGGGAGCAGGTGGGGAGGCGGCAGCCTTCTGCCTGAAGGCTCCTGGTAACAGACAGATGAAGCTCCCCCAGGCACGGGCAGCTGAGAAAGTTTTCTGTTACCTGAATCTGGGAGGGAGGGGAAACAGACTGGATGGACAGACTGACACTGCAGCTCCCTGCTGTGGTAGCTCCTATGCAATCATCAACCATTTCTAGATCCTCTCAGACACCAGGCCCCAGCATCCTGTGCTTTTTCAGGCTTTCGTACCAGCCCTGGCTCCAGTGAGGAAGAGGGTGTAGAGTTAGTGTGGCTTTAAAAAAAAAAATAGATACTGGATGAACAGTCTGATTGTTTATCTAAAATACAAAGGGTCTTTGGAAATCCCAATATTCATCATTAGCATTTTCCCAATTTCCTTTTCTCCTTGGAAGGTGGCAGGGCAGCAGGGCATGAAATTAAATCAATAGACTGAAATAGGAGGAAGGACTGTTGAAGAGAGAGCCATAGGCTGAGGAGGACCTGGGATTCGAGGGCCCTGGGGTTGGGAGGGCCTCCGAGGACCCAGGAGCATCAGGTTAGCATCCAGGCCTCAGCTCCAGTGACAGGATGAGGAGCCTGAGGAGCGAAGTGGCCTGGGGGACTTGGGATTTTGGACTTAACATCCACAGATCTCCATTTGCTCTTTTTACCCTCTGCCTGTTTCCAGCTGTTTCCAACTTCAAAAGGATTAAAGGGTGGAGGAGTTGCTGAGCAGGAAGGTACTTACAGTTGATCCCAGGGCTTAGGAGCCAGAGGAAGAAACAGGTGGGTAGAGTGGAAATCAAAGCAATGGGACAAACCCAAGAATTCTTGGAAAGAGAGAATTAATTAACCCAAGGCCAAGAAGCAGCCCAGGGGGGTGGCCATCTGGAGGCCAAGCCCTACCTCGACTCCACTCCATCCTAGGGTAAAGGGGCTCCCTTTTCAGGGCACTTCTCACTAGGTCCTGGGAGGCAGCAGTCCCTGTTTCTGTTGTGTGGGAAGCATGGGGAGACCAAGGTCCCCTGGGGGCCTTTGCTTGGAGAACAGAGGCTCTGGAATCCCGTAGCCTCTGTATCAGAACTGGAAGGCATTTCCCAGAAGAAACAGGAGGGTGTATAAGCACAAATAATGTAACAAAACAGGAACAGTCAGGGCACAACTTGACATTCAACACAGTTCAATGACGAGGCAAAAGGGAAGAAAAGGGATGTGATAGGATAGATTGGAACCCACATCTGTCTGAGGGGATTCCAAAGCCACCGGGGATGGTGTTTGGCCATGAGTCCTGGATTGGTCCATGTCACTAGGCTTGAAGATGAGAGGCAGGAAGAACCAGCCCAGGTCTGAAGGGGGAACGGGCACTGCGGTAATGGGAGCCCACAGAGGGTGGACGGTTCAGGTCTGTGTCTCCCCAGTGCACCGCCCCGAACACGAGCATCAGAGAACCCCGTTCTCACCCACAGGGCACACTCCTGGGCTCCTCTCCAGGCCCACTGGCCCAGGACTTCTGGCAGCAGTGAGTCTGCATTTCAACAAACATTCTAAAGCATTGACACTCTTCTACACAGTCGTACTGGAGCACCACCGGTTTAGGTTTTATTATTTGTTATCTATAAATTTGGGTGCTTGGATGAGAAGTGAGAAGAACAGTCCAATTTTTTTCCAGAACTATGAAGACTGAGCATCCGTGAACAGGCCATAGTGTTGTCACTGATTAAACCTCGTTACATGGAGAGTGTACCTAACGCTCTTAATCACTCTCTTGATGGAAGTAGTTAGGCACAGGTGTGAATCTGGTTCCCTAGATGACTGTGATTCATGTGACTTCAAAGAGTTCCACTCCATCCCTCCTGCGGCCCTCAGGAGAGAGAGGCATGAGCTGGAAGGATGTTGTAGGGAGACAGCTGAAGAAACACCAGCTCTTACTAACTTCGGATCTGCGAGATTGGGGGTGCTGTTTCCTACAGCTGAGATACTGGAGAAAGGAGAAGTCGTAACTAACCTCTTCTTTTCCTGGATAGAAGTGGAGCCAGCTACAAGGCTGGGCTTTCCTGTACCACGTGGGGAGCCTCTTAAAGCCCCAGCTCCTTGATTCCTTCCTAGGAGCCCAGAATTCTGATCCTTGAACTTCGCATGGCCTTACTACTCCCTCCCCATGGTACTGCCTGGGGTGGATGGCTAGTGGGCTCCTCCACTGTAAGCAGTGCGGCACCTCCAGGGGGCAGGAAGATTCACATCCTACAGCAGCAAAGCCAGACACCGTCTGGCCCAGACCTCTCATTTTGCTGGTGAGAAATGAGGCTTTGAGAACTGAAAAGACTTACCATATTTTTTTGGACCATAAGGTGCACCTAGGTTTTAGAGGAGAAAAATAGGAAGAAAATTTTTGAAGCAAAAAATATGGTAAAATATTTAATAACTTGTGACCCCGCTCCACTGCCACCCTCCCCCCACAGCAAGCCAGGTAAGCTACATTTGGACTCTAAGATACACTCCCTTTCCTCCCAAATTGGGGAGGGGTGCCTCTTATAGTCTGAAAAATACGGTACTAGGGGGAAGCTTTGTATCTTGAACGTGGGTTTCCTAACGCCTAACACACTGCTTCTTTTCCGTACTGTTCCAGAGTTGCTTTAGCTCTGGCCGGACAGAAGGTGAGCAGGTGACAGGGGAACTGCACACCAGGCTCAGCGGGGCCTGTGAATAGCTTCCTGATCTTTCCCACTCTCCCTGTCACCAGATCACTCCTAGGGGCACCTCACTTTGCTAGCCTTTTAAAATCACAGCTCACTTAGAATCAGTATCGGCAGCAGGATCTTAAGCACTTGTGAAAACAAACCGGCGTTATCTCTTCCTCTCCACTGACTGATTATGGAGCATCACTTTTGTGAGTCCCATTGGTTTTCTAGCAAATGTTCTGACCTATTGTGGCCAAAGAGATTAAAATTAAATTCTAATGTTGCTCATGGTAACTTTGAAAAGCTGAGGTAATGGAGCTTGGAAATAAAGCAAGGTTCTGGGGACAGAAGGTACTGCACATAGTACAGCCCTGTTGAACTTCCACGCGCTTACGTCATTGGCAAGGGCTGGGAACTTCTCAGAGATTAGACTTGGTCCTTGCCCAGGAGGGCTGTTTCCAGAGAAGTTTATGGGTTGTGCAGGAATGTCCTCGAGTCTATCAGAGCTTTTACATTCGAGAATAGTTATGCCAGCACTGGCTGGGTGGCTTGGTTGGAGCCTCTTCCTGTGCATCACAAGGTTGTGGGTTCAATCCCCAGTCAGGGCACGAATGAGAAGCAACCAATTGATGTTTCTCTCTCACATCAAGAGATGTTTCTCTCACTCCCTTCCTCTATCTGTAAAGAATCAATGAACGTATCCTTGAGAGAGGATTAAGGAAAAAATTTTAAAAACAATAGTCTTGCCACGTAAGTGTCTGATCAAGAAGTTTAGGAGGAAAATAATCAAAGCCCTTTTTACTTCTCCACCCAGTTGCCAGATAGCATAAGAGACCATGAGGACACATGTTTTTAAAAGGCACATCCATTCTTCTCTGTAGGTGACCTTCATCTCAGCCTAAGTGGAGGTGAAGATGTCTGTTGAAACAGGTCCTCTGCAAGAGTTTATCCTCAGCCTGAACAACTCCCAGAGACATCACATGAGTGTGCTTAGCTCCTGTCAAATGATGCTTGATTGCTGTATAGGGGAAAGAGAGGCCTTTGAGCGCCTGTGGCTGCAGCCAAGAACGAGCAATTTGGCAAGCTTACCGGGGCAGACTGCTAGATAGTTCTGAAAGTTGTTCTGGAATGGCAAAAGCTTTCCCTCTAAAGACCTTATCCAAGAAACCCCCCAAAGCCCCATACCATAGTGAACTCTACATTTTTCTTTTGGGGACAGATAACTGTCAAGAATAGACCCCATGGTTACAAAGAAAAGAAAATGACATTTTTAGTAGGAATTCAGTCATCACTTCACTCCTCTGCAAGAATGAAGGGGGGAAAGGTGTTAGTGGCATCTAACCAAATATAATAGCTTCAGCTATGTGAAACTCTTTACGCGTCTTGGAATTTTTGAAGCTGAAGTTTTCCATGCCAAGATACACTTAGGCAACACAACCTGAGAAAACAAAGTTTTAAATAAAGCATTCTGACATCTCTTTCTAATGACACACGCAATTTTGTAATCTACCAAGCTTACGTCTTTCCTTCCAGCTTGCGAGAGTGCAGCACCATAGGCACCTGGCCCCAAACCAGGGAGAAAGTTGGGTTTGGCCGCACCCCTAGATTCCCCGTGGCAGCTGATCCAAGAGGCCTAGACACAGACAGAGAGTCAACACATTGCCCCTTAAGCTCAGAGGTTTGGGGGACCTGTTCTCATTCCTTTGGTATCTAAATATAATTATGTGCAAAGGCTTGAGCTGGGAATGAGCAGTGCTGGTGTGAAGTCATTTTGGACCCAAATGAACGTGGGATGAGCTCTCCTTCATGCTTCGGGAGTTACCCAGGACGAGACCCAAAGTCATCTTCCTGTAGGCTGATCACAGTGAGATCTCCATCTCAGACCTCTGAGAGCCAGCCTCGAAGTTAATATGATTTTCTGCCCTTTAAACATTCTAATTAAATACCTGGATTTATATTTTGGAAGAGAGAAAGCAGATCATTTATTTCAGTCATATAAATAACCATATCTTTGGCCTGTATTAAAAACTGTTGGTCTCCCAAGCTCTGTTTGAAATTCACAACATGGGAATTTACAGAATTTTCATGAAAGCAATTGAAATTACAGCGTCGCCGTGAACTCCCAGGGTGTACTTCTATTAACAAAAGATGTTTTGCTTTACTCACACCTGCTCAGTTCTCCGTGGGGGCTTAAGTGATACACATTCCAATACAGCAGCGTCAATGAGATCGAATAAAAATTAAGTTCCAAGGAGTGGAATCTAGATTTTTACCATGCAAAGTGCATTTGAAAAGGAGCTGAACTCTTGGAACTGACTTTTGAAGTAGGAAATTATTACAGAAAGATGGATTTTTTCAACCATAAATCATACAGTTTCGACTTTGTTGAATTCTCTGTCCAACAACTAGAGCACATCTTCCCTCTGTTTCTGTATGTGCATGTGGGAGTGTGGCAAGGGGGAAAACGAGTGGGGAATGTTTAGAAGAGGTAGGAGAAAGGGGTAAAAGAGCTGGAAAAACAGCAGTTTCCTTTTTCCCATCGCCTGGTACTGGGAAGAGTTAGGGAGCTCTCACAAAGTCTGCCTAGATTAATGTGTTTCTACTATTAGGTTATGGTCTTAAGAAAAGAAAACTCATGTTCTCTTTACTCTAAATATAGGAAATCTTCTTTTAAGAAGCCTTCTGTCCGCATAAAGATGCGGGCAGAGTTGAATTCCCTGTATTTGCCAACACATTCATATTTACCCACAGTATCACGTTTCTAGGGCTTTGTTGTTCTGAGTCCCAACAAAACATGTTGGGAAAACTTTGTATGCAGATTATTACATAATAGTCACCCTGTCCACACACACAAACTCATAAGAATCACACTGAATTGCAAGTAAAAGCAAGGTCCTTTGCCTTGAGGGGATTACTTCCTTTGGGGGGTAGGAGAAGGACAAATACATGAGTGATGGGACAGTTTTGTTTGTGAGAGAGAAGAATTCCCTGCTATTTCCAATTCTGTGACTGCTTTTGAAGGAAGGAGGGATCTAAAGAGGGCCCTTTGCAGAGAGAAGCGATGGAGGTGAGGGTGGCAGACTTAGAGCCTCTGCGGAGGGGTGGGCGGCCCTGCGGGGGAATCACCTCTTGGATGCGGGGGGACTCTGGACACAGGCAAGGCTGCCCCAGAGCTGTGACGTGAGGGGAAGCAAGGGGAGCAAAGTAAGACTGCTCGTGGCTGAGGAGAAGCTCTTGGAGCAGACAGAGTTGAGTACTGGGGACTTTTATTGATTTTCCATTCATTTATTAATTCACCATGTTAAGACATCTTCACTAAGCACCTGCTATACGGCAAGCGCTGTGCTAGACGCTGGAGCTAAGGCAGACAGTGACCCTCAAGCACCTCCAGTGAAGCATCTCACTTCCTCACAGAGCGGACTTTCCCTTGGAGAGAGCAGGAAAGGGCTCAGAGGCTTGGCCAAGACCAGCACTGGGTGAGAACACGGAGGCTGCCAGGGAGGACAGCCACACCTGCCTTACTCACATGAGCAGGGTGTCTGTCCACGAAGGAAAAACCCAATGTGTTGGCTCTTTCTTGTCATAGCTGACTCGGCGACCAAGAATTGTAAGCATCTACAAGTAGGAAGAGCATGCATAGCTGCTCAGGAATGTGGAGGGAAGGGAATGGTTTATTTTGGATTCGCTTAGTCACTTCTGAGTATAGTAAGGTGGTTTCATGTAGTTATTTTGTTCTTTTACTTTGGTCTCAAACAATCTTTGGAGTTTAAACCTCCAGAGCAGGTTTTCAATGGCTGTGTCTTGCTGAGGTATGTTGAAATGAGTTGTGAGGTGTACAGTCATTCCTTGCCAAAAATAAAGGTCCAACAGTGCGCAAGTGAAGCCACCATGGTTTGCAAAATGAGTATTGTGAAAATCTGGATACCTACAAACAGCTCCTCTTCCCAAAATTCTCAGTCTTCTCCATAACTGTGGCACACGTGACCAGCTCCTTCTGTTTGCATGAATGGCCTGACGGGTGTTCCCAGCTGGGTTGCTGTAACCCCTCTCCTTCCTGTTCTGTTGAAGAAGGAAGTGCAAGTGAGCAAGACAGATATTATTACAGGTGTTATTATTCCGTAGGGCTAATTCTGGGTTCAGTGGAAAGAGTACTGTGAGTGGTTGATGTCTTCCATGGATATGGAAAAGAATGTGGTAATGCATTGCCCCATATTTGCCGTTTCCAAGTCAGATCATTTCTATGAGCTCTTTGGTGTTGTAGCCCTGTAATCTGCTTTTTGAGATAGTCATCTATCTGTAAGGTTTTGATTCACTTATATCACCTAGCCTGGTCAGGTCTTGCACTGAAGGAGACTTGATGGATATTGTTAGAATTTGATTGACTTTCCATATCATTTAGCTCAGAGCTCCTAACCTATGTGCTGTCTTCACAGGTGTCAAAAAGCCGACACGTAACAGTGTTATGTGGCAACCTGGGTCCACATAACACTCGATAAAAGGTAGGTGCACAAAATATTTTTCTCATTAATTGCACTAATAAAATAGAATACATTTTGAGCATTAGTAAAACTGTATTCAACCAGAAATTTCTGGGAATGTTACTGGTATCTTTTCAGATCCAGTGCCTAAGGGGACCTGACCCCACATATGCCCACTTTCCGGACTTAGCGAGCACAGCCAAAGGACAAAGCATAAACCGTGGGAGCATCTCGTGGTCCCACTGTAATGATCATTGGATGGGGAAGGTTGGGCAAAACTATGGGAACTGAAGGCAGCCACTGGAAGTTGCTCTATAAATAAATAAATAACCCAGGCTCTCAGAGTATTTTGTTGATAGTGATTTACAAAAAGACTAGGTAAAGAAAATAAAATCCAATAACTGAGTGTTCTGGTAAGCCTGGGACAAATAATTCTAGGTTTTTCTACGCCTAGTTGCCCAAACATGCATAAAGATTAGGACTCTCAGAATATTGAGCATTGGATATAACATTATTTTTTGGTTTTCAAGCACTAATCCTGGGTGGATCACTTGAAAAAGCTCAGCTGTATTTCTGGCTCCTTAACACTTCATGCTTTTAGCATTGGGAGTGGTCAGCAGCCACCATGATAGACAGCACCACCTGCCCAGTGAACTCACCCCCAGCTTGAGGAATACTACAGAGCAAGCAAATCAATACAAATAACTCCTGCTGCAAGATGTTGGGATGAAATTCCTCTTTTTGAGAGGTAAGGGCTGATAGCATTGAAGGTTTTTGGAGCTATATTACCTAGGCTTAAATTCCAGCTCTAACATTTATAAACTGTGACCTTGGGCAAATATTTAACCACTGTGCTTCAATTTCCTCATCTGTAAAAGAAACCAGTATTCAGAAAACCATGCACATTCTGGTACACAGACAGGGTGCCTGGAAAGTCATGACAAGGCATGGCTGGAATACTATGTCATCTGATATGAAGTCATTAAAATTATCTTTACATTATTCTTTCTTAATCAAATAATTACAATTACTTTCTTTCTGAGTATCGGCTTGCTACTGTCGTGCATAGCCCTACTTTGTAGCACTGCTCTTTAGTTATGTCAGAGTGAGGTCTGGTTCTCTCTCCATGTGCCCATCTGGGGAAGGTCAATTCTGAGTACACATGGCCTTTCTAGTGACATGATCCTTGTGTACATTCTCATTGATGACCAAATTCTAAAGTCTAAATGTCAGTTGGTTCTTCAGAGATGCTCAAAGCTAATTTATTATGGGAGAAAAGATGATGGGGCCTGGGATCCATTCCTGGAGGCAGCGTGGGCTTGGAGGGCAGGCCCTCTGGCATGAGAACTGGCACCAGGCAGAGGTTCGGAGCAGCCATGAAGCAACATCACAAAGGGACAAGCATGCAGCGGAGCTAAGGAAGGAAGCCAAAGGTCAGCCTGATGGGAGCAGTACTGGACCATAGGTCAGAAGGACAGGAAACAGGTCTGGGGCCATGACCCGGGACAATCAGGACCAGGTGGGGAAGAGAAGTGGTCTGCAGGACAGATTGGGGCAAATGTTTCAGGATACAGTCTGGGAGCAGAGTCTATACCACACATTGGTAAAGACTCTGGGAACAAAGAGGATAGAGGTGCCTTTGGAAAAGGAGAGAACACTGTGTTGGTGGGGATGGGACTCTGGCTTAGATGCTTTGCAAATGACCTTGCTTCAGGTTTTCAGAACTGCAGTACTTATACCATTTAACACTCTGAGTTGGTAGGGCACTCTCTTCAGAAACTTCACACAGACCTTTAGAAGTGTGAGATTGAAGCAAGCAGGCCTGGAACTTGAACTCCAGCCCTCTCCCTTGTCCAGGCTTCCATACTTCAGCTGAGGTTGCCTCTGGGGAGAAAACTCCTTTAGGATAAAATTATGCTCATAAGTTACATAAGCAAAACGGGTGGGCTTCACATGGCTGAATGATCAAAATGTGCTGTGCATCACAGGTGCAGAGTCGTGCGAAGCTGAAGCTGCTCAGGCCAACCTTGTCCGATCTAGGGTCTCTATTCCTGTTCTTACCCTGGTCCCCTCTGTAGTCAGCATCACTCTGCCTTCTAAACCACTCGGGTACTGAGTAGTCATAGCAACTGCTACACCCGAGTATTGAGTTTTAGTATGTACTAAATCCTTTATACATAACAGGTGATTTAATCCTGGCAACAATTCCAAGGATAGGTATTATTATTGTCCCCATTTTATCGATGAAGAAACTGAGGTGCCTAAAGATTAAGCAACTTCGCTGGCAACCAGCAGACCTGAAAGTTAAATCCAGGTCTGTTTGACATCAAAGCCCAGGCTTTTTATCATTCTGCTGAGGTTCTGATCAGAATGAATCACAACTACTGATGGATTAATTAAAACAGTGAACGTAAGTTTTAGGCAAGCTGTTACTACACTCAGGATTTATGTTTTAAGACATTTTACCTTCAATTGTGAAGCAAGACTTTGAGTCCAAGTTAAGAGGCCCGGAGGCAGCAGGAAGAAGAGGGCTGGGTGACCGAGTAGGTGAGATTGTTCAGGGCCAGGTGCGCTTCAGCTGGATTGGTCATTTGGTTATTCCGACTGGGTGGCTGATGCAAAAAATCAGAAGGATCTGCCCCAATGCTTCCAGGACGAGGACCAGCTCAGGGCTGCCTGGGCTCCCCGCCAGACCTATTTTCAGAACCGGCATGTATTTGGCCAACTTTCTTATCAGCTTGCCCTGTCACCCAGAACCCCCTGAGACCTAGGACAGGAGCGTGCTCGGCCGCTTTTCCTCCCGCTGTCCCTCTGCCGTCCTCCCCGGAACCTTTCCCCTTCCTCTGGCCCATGTGATGCTGCTGAGAGTCACAGCACACCCGCATCTTGTTTACCATCCAAACACTCCACACATCTCAACTCAGTCGTCTCTGTTTTCCTGAGCATTTTAGAATATGTTTCTAAATAATTCTCTCATTGCTCTCATTCGACAGTGCATTAATAGGCTTCTTATATTATATCTTACTTCTCATGACAATGTTTTCATAACAAAACGTGTCACCAGAATGCGTCCTCTTTGTCAGCAGAGGTGCAATGGTTTTTTCATAATTAATTAATTAATTAATTAGAGAGGGGGGAAGACTGAGAGAGGGGAAGGTAAGGGAGAAAGAGAGGGAGAGAAACAACACTGTGTGGTTGCCTCTCGTGTGCCCCCTACTGGGGACCTGGACCGTAACCCAGGCCTGTGCCTTGACTGCGAGTCTACGGAGCGACCCTTTGGTTCCCAGGCTGGCACGCAGTCTACTGAGCCCCACTATCCAGGGCTGCAGTGTTGAGATCCAGTCTAAATTCTTCCACCACCATCACCCCTGCTTTGCCCCTCTGTCCTCCCATTCACCTCCCAAGCACTCTGGTCAGTAGCCTTTGCAGCATTTCCCAGGCCTTCCCAGGAGCTTGCCTGTGAATTTTCTTGTATTTTCTCCCACCACCCTTGTTTCCTCTCAACCACACACTTGCAGAGTGGTGACGGTACCTCAAAATTGACTCCAAATGTTGTTTCTTCTATTTATCTCTCTTTACGGAGTAAGGTCATCAGCCTGGCAACCTCATGCCGGCCGCGACCACGGTCTGCACTCCCTTCTCTCCAGCTCCGCTGTTGACTAACGAAAATTGGCAACGAGCATAAGACGGTAATGGTTGCTCCGCACACCCCATCACTCCCCTCCCACTGGAGGAGGTCTGTGGGCCACATCGAGGCTGCTCACCTTCTCTTCCATCCCTTCCCTTCCACCCACTCTGAGAAAAAAAGGAAAGCACCCAACAGAGATCCATGGGCCGTGCAGGCCAAAGGACAAAGCAAATATCTTTGCAACACATCATAAGTCACCAGGAAACGTGTGCCATCGTTTCCATGGTTTTGATAAATAGGAGGGGTGCCGAAATTAAAGATCATAAATTCGGGAGCTGAGAGGAGATGACTTGGATTTAATAGAACAAACTGCTATATGAAATCTGTCTTCTTAAAGTTAATTAAAGGAAGTGGAAATGGTCATCTATTAACAGAATCTAGCCCTCCAGGGAATAGTTTGTGAATACAAATGCACACACACATTGGCCCATATGTGTGTAGGAAATAGTGTGTGTCTATATTTACATACGAATTCTTCTGATTTAAATAATGAGGCCCAAAAGGACTTTTTTTCTGATTTGTGAATTTATTCATACAAAGAACATTTTACAGATATAAAATCCAGTAATATTTCATTGTGTGATTAATGCATGCTCTTATTATAAAGAATAAAATTTTGTGCAGTTTTTTTCTATGTCAAAATGTGTTATGTATTCTGCCCTCCTCTGAGCAATCAACACAGGACGTTCTTTTAAAAGGTCACTGCCTAAAAACATTAAGGAATCCTGTACAGACTTCTCTTTTCCAGATCACTGGTATCTAAAAAAAACTAAGTGCAATTAGATTGCATTTCGAATATTAAAAATTAAAAGGTAAAGGATGTAAACTCAAAGGCAGAGATAGTTACCCATGCTGTCTCAAAACATTTTGGGAAAAGTTGGCTTTTGCATACAGACGGTCCTGAATTCTGTATTTACATTAAGCTCTTTCTTCTTTATATCCCAGCTCACCAGCCGAATGGGGCCACAGACACTACTTACTCGTTTGGCTTTAGGAGAGCTGGGGCTCTTAATCCAGACTCCTCTGAAGGGCCTTTTAGAGGGCTGCGTCTCTGGGGTGCATCAGCTCAACAAACAGTGAAAGGTGAAGGGAGAGGGGAAAAAGAAACTTCTTTAGCTGAGTCGCCTAAACCAAAGAGGTGGCTTTTGAACTGTACTCAAAAGTTAGCCAATGGAATCACTATCCACGAGACCAGAGTGTTAGCCATAGTGTTAACACGGGTCTTACTCGGTAGAAGCTATCTAGAAAAGGTGCTGGCTTACCTGTTTGTGTACAAATCAGGTGGAAGACATTGAGGAGCAAAGGCATTGTCTTGCATTGTACCAGGACCCAGCATTGTCTGTGGTGTGGTAGCTGCATTTTCACAAATTGGTGGTGGCAGCACCAACCAAAACAACTGGTTTGAAAAGCATTTTGGCAATACGTAGTTAAGAGTCATAACACTTTTTGTCTGTCCTTTGACACAGAAGTTAGTCTCCTAAGAATTCGTCCTAAGGGAATGGAAAACCAAATGCACAGTTTGCATTGCATCATCATTTTCAAATGTAAAATCTTGGCCATAAACTAAAATGCCAATAATAAGGAAATGGTTAAGGAAATGAGGCATCATGGTTGTATGGCACGTGGTGCCACTATTGGAAATGCAGGCTGTGCCATAGCACCCCAAGCAAAGCCGAAGGTGTGGGCTGATTATTAGGGTGCTGGCCCCCATCTTGGACCCATGATGCTCTGTTGTGCCGGAGCTGGAACTCTGCAAACTAAAATTGTTTTGCTGCTGGCTCCCTACTAGACTCCAGGAAGATTGAAAGCAGGACTGGGGACAAGGGACAGGCCCCTTTCTGTGTGCTTCCTGTCTCATCAGTTACTCAGTATGGCGCTTCACTCCGAACAGGGGCGGTTGACTGCACCGCCGTTAGTTCCAGTCTCTGCTTTTGGACCCACACCCTGAAGCTACCTCATCCCCTGTCCCCTAAGAGCTGACAGCCCCAGGCCTGGTGGTGTTCCCTCCCAGAGGTGTGCAGCCACATCCAAACCCGAGATTCCAGTCCTGCGCACCTGGACCTCCTCCTTCGATTCCTCTAGCCTAGGGGTAGTAGCTGCCTCCTGCACTTATTATGCCTGTTTTATTTCAGGGTCTCCATTATATGTTTGCAGTTCTCTAACACCTGTTTAACCAATTTCTTACATTAAATTCTCTCTGCTAAATAGTGTTGCTCTTACTTTTCTGACTGGTTAAAAAATCAGGGAATAAAATTGTATGTATATGAGTCTAACCCTCTGAAACTACGTAAAAACAGATGTATGAGGAAAAGGACTGCAAGGAAATTCGCCAAAATTTCCATACAGGTTGTTTCACATCCTGAGTTAGTCTAATGAGTGATTTTTTCCCTCCCTTCATGCCTACTTTCTAGATTTCCTGGTGATGTGGTTACATTACTATTATAGTAAATATACATTTATATGTTTTAAAAAGGGAGGATTTGATTCCCAATAAAAGAACATGTAGCCTGCAGGGAGTGGGGCCTGGACAACCAGACAATCTGGGTAATGGAAAGTGATGGTAAATGTGGTCACCGTCCCACTGGGTCTCTTATGGAAAAGAGGGGCAGCCAGGAAGGCTGCACAAAGCAAGAGATGGTGCAGCTCTCCAGAAAGGGGAAGGACACAGCTCAGAAATGACATGCTGAGAAGGTCGAGACTTCCCCGCAAGTTCTGCAGCAGTCTGTTGCACAGACGACTTAAGAACACTGGGAGAATGCCTGGGCTTACAGAGACCAAATTATGCCAAATTCACTCCATTTCCTTTTTTATGGGGTTATTTTATGGGTCGATTATGTATTCACCTATTTATTCATAGACCAAGCATTTATTACAAAACTACTGTGTTCTAGGAACTGTGTTGGCAATGAAGACAGAAAGATGAGTTTCAAGTAGGAGAGTAGATACTAATGCTTAGATGGGAGCAACGTATGTCACAGAAAACAAGTCGTTCTGTTTTAAACTTTTTGTTTTACCCAATAATATGCAAAACAGACATCTGTACTTCATACCTGAGACTCACACATAACTGCACCCAACCCCACTTCTGGCTGGGTGTGGGTTGCAGGGACAGGGGGACGACAAGAGAGAGGGTTTGGAATGAGGCAGGGGCTGGCATGGGTGGGAGTGAGGGCAGGTTCTGGGGGGGTTGTGGGGGGGTTAGGCACCATCTGGCAGTCAAAACACATAAAGCGAGGCAGCATATGTTTTTCACACTTGCTCATCACAGCAGGGGCCATCAATCATTCCAAATAAGGTGTCTGCTCATTCTCTTGACTTCACATGAATCTTGAGTGGCCCACATATCAGATTCTCCGAATTCTCCCTTCAATTTGCAGTGGTCAAATACATTTACTTTCTAGTGGTAAACAGATTTAGCTATTTAGTAATGAAACTCATTCCATTTTCCATATGGACACATCTGCTTTTTCGGTATTCTGTCAGATTTAGTTGTTCTTATTGATTAATACAAAGGGCACCAGAGTGAGGGGATAATTTTTGCCTCTAATATGATTTTCTATCCTTAGTTCTAAACTAAAATAAATTTCTGGGGTTTTTTTTGTACTCTGTTGTACACATACATTTTAGTTATTCTAAATCTCCATTATGTATAAGGATGATTGGGAGGAGAAGACTAAAATTTCTTAGAGGTCACACTAGATATAAATTTTAATGTATCTTTACACTGTTCCCCCTTTGATGATAAAGAGACTATCCTCATAAAAATCATAATCCATTTGAAAATGAATAAAGTAGAGAAAGAAAGTTTCCCACAGTTAGCTGTGGAAGATACTGGACATGGGATAAAGGAGAAGGTTTGGCTGAGCATCATAATTAATAAATAGAGTAATTAATAGTGATTTTACTTTTTGACATGGATAAATTAATAGAGATGAATCAAAATGCTCTGCTTTGGGAGAGGCAATACCCACCCCCACGGAGATCACTGTGACAAAATGTGGTAAGAACTGAAGTGGAGGAGCAAGAAGAACCCAGTGAGCACCAGGGAAGGGTTGGAGAGGAGTGTTTGTGGGTTTGAGGCTTTAAACAACAAAAACGGCCAATTTATTACATCCCATTATATTTCAAAACATATAAGGCAGCCTAATAAAATGTAGGTAATATGAGGAGAGAAGGTGAAAATAAGTTGTGAAAAGGGACAAAAGAATTAGGGCAGGAAAACTAAGATTAACCATGAAAAGTTCAGTCCAAAATCAGTATTTGTTGAAATATTATAAGAAAATATTTGTAGGAGTTCCTATGCATTTGCTGAAAATGGACCACAAGTTTGGTTCCAAACTTTCAGGCACACATACAAAAAAGGGAACTCTGATCGCATCGTCAATTACTTTATTAATTTACTTAATTAATTACTTAAGTATTTAGCGATTTAAATGTACAAACCAATTGCCCAATTAAAGCACAACTCTTCCTGGTACTGAGACAAGAAAGAAATTTTTCCCCGTGGGTCTCCATAACAAGGCACAGAGTGACACAGTGGGAAGTGTCCCGGTGACACTTTAAAGTGAGAAAGACATCAGGTCTCCTGGAGATGTTCCTGCTGGCAGCTGTCCAGGAGGTTGCAGTAAAAACACTATCACCCAATTTAGTGAAAGAAACTTGATGAAAATAAAACCTGCGTGGTATGAACGTAGAACTTATCATGGGCACAATTTCAGAGCAGCAGTTCTTAACCTCTTCTGAATTGTAGGCTACTTTGGGGAACTTTCCATGCGTTTATTTTTTAAAACAAATACGTATAAAGAATCCGCCCCATTCCAGGTCATGGCAGCCATGGGAATGTGCTGCTTGGATCTCCTTCTGGGTTCACCACCGTGCTCACACCACGGCTGCCACCTGCCTCCGTCCCCACCAACGACAGAGCACTGTAGAGGCGAGGGTCCTGATGTGTTCCGCAGGATGCCAGAACTTTGGCGCGAGGACCTCCCATAAGTCTGGCCAGAACTTTCTTAGGACTGTGCTATGGTCTGAAATCCTTTCACCCTGCTCTTTCTTCCTTCCCTTTCTCCTTTCCTAGGCGTCAGACCGGTGTTGGGGTCTAACAGGGCTGCCTGCCTCCTGCTCCCGCCTCTGTCTGTCACTGGCATCTCCCCCAATAAATCTCAGCATCTGCTTTTCCAAGGAGCTAGCCCACATGCACCAAGGGTTCAAGTTACCTGGACAGCCAGGGATACTGTTCACCACCTGCTGTTTACATTCTAGAGGGAAAAGGCAGACTATAAACAAGGCAACAAACAATAGCGAAAAACATTGGAGCAAATATTCTTGTGCATACATCTTTTCACCCTTGTGTGATGTTCTCTTTAGGGTAATAAACTAAATTTTTATAAGTGTCAAGTTGCAGGGATTTTCAAATGATACACTTTGACTTGTACCTGGAGCGTTTCCATTCCATGATGCCAAGGAAGTGCAGACCAAAAACTTAAACAGACGGGGAGCTGGGAGAGAGGTGGCAAGCTCTTGTGAAAACTGAGTCTGATGGGGACTTGCCCTCCCGGAAGCCAGTCCACCGCTTTTTGGAGTAGATTACATGGGGAAATAGTGGGCAGGGCAAGGTTGACTGACTGTTTGTTCATTCATTCATTCATTCATTCATTCATTCCATAATGCAAGTTTGTGCCAGCCACTGTGCTAAATGCTAAGGGACAAGATAGAAGTAGTCTGTGCCCTGTGGAGATGATTACACCATGCAAGCCATTTGAGAACTATAAAATTTACCCCCCAAAATGTTTATGTTTTTAAATCCCAAAACCCTCAAAATAAGAGACTTTAGCTGAGGAGTCTTACAATCAAATTGATTGTGTTTGCCTGAGTCAAAATATTTGACATTTGATGCAATTAAACAGGTGGCAGGAACCAGAGCCCACCCCTGGGACCCATCTGTCTGAAGGCAGGGAATTGTCCTCAGTTTGTACGTTCAGTCTCAGCTTTTGACTCAGCTATCCTGTATGGGGAAAGGTTGCCGCTCCCTAGTTAGAAAACAGACATGGGAGGTGAGGAGTTCCTCCTTTTCTGGAATCCATCAAGTCTGGCTGTGGGTGATCTCAGTTTGTAAAACTAGAAATAGGAACCTTCCTGATGGCCAGCATGGTTGAGTTACCATGATGTTACTTATATCCATTAGCTGGTTAAGTCAGCCTCACCACACCTTGTCTTTGGCCTGGACAACTCTTCTTCCTTTCAATCTGGCTAACTCAGGCCGATCTTACGTCTCAACCGTAATGTCATTTATTCCAAGAACCCACCTCCTAGGCTCAGTCAGATGCTGTTGCTACATGCTTCCAATGGCACAGGGCACCCCCTATCACCATTTACGGTATTAAGTACACTTTAGAAAACTGGTTTGAAGGGCCACGACCTACCTAGTTGGACAGGTCATGCCTTACAGTGGGGCACAATTTATATTGTAGTCTATGTGACTAATGTCCCCTGAAGTTGGCTGTACATCTCTGCCCTAATTGCTTATTATCGTATGACTTCCCCATTAGATGGTCCACTCCAGAAGGGCCAGGACTGTGTCTCTCTTGCTCATGATTTATTCCCAACACCTAGCACTATTGCTGGTAACTATTAGTGCCTAATGTTTTCTGATTAAAGTAACAAATCTAGCTTTATTAATGCATATAATGGCGAAATGTAACTTCCACACTAGATTCAGCATACCAAAATTTTTCTAGGCAGTGTATTTATAATTTGATTTAAATTAAGATCCTCAGTGGCATTTTTCCATCTTTGTTTTATGCCGCTGTGTTAACATAGCCCACCGCCCCACTCTATTTCCCAATAACCTTTATCAGACTGTTTGCTGGAAGGACCAGCCTCGCAGCCGCTGTGGCACAGGCTAAGACCAGTTCTAAGGGCTCAGCAGTCTGATGACGGAGGATGAAAGGAGAAAGTTTTCTCTTGTGGTGATCAAGCAACAGTCAGATAGCAAAGTTCCACCCAACAAGGTAGACTTCCATCTCAGTGCCTCAGGCCTCCCCACCTGCAAGGGAGTCTGGGAAATGAAGTGTTTTTCACTGCGAACATTGCTGGAGGTAAAGGAACATTGCCTATACAAATAATGTACAGGCAACCAGCAGTCCTGTCACAGGCTCTAAAAGTAGTTTCTGCCAAATGCTGAAATGAGGGCAAATGATCACTTTCTACTCACACAGCTCAGAATACCTACATATAAAATAAAGCTATCCTTTTTTTTTTTTTGTCTGTTGTGCTGGCCACTAGGGTTGAATAGAGACAAATCAGCCTCCATATCTCTTCTCTCAGAGGTTCTGCATATACACACATTTGGATCATTTGTCCATGTTGGTGAGTACAACCATCTCTAAAACAGAGACCCCAAAGAAGGAACCCATCTCTCACACGGCTCCTGGCAGGGCTCAGTGCCAGCCCACCATTCAGTCCCCAGAGGTCCCCGAAACATACTGTTATATGGAAACAGAACGGATAATGTGTCCCTTTGAAAGGACTCAGAAAAATCATGTCCTGCTTCTTCCTACAACTCAAGCAAGGTACTTTCATAATTTAAAGCCAAATTTAAAAAAAACTTATATGTGGAATGCTTGTGGAGAAATGGAGACAAGCATGAATTAAAACAGACTTCAGATTGGGCTCACACTGGTTTGAAGAAAGTGGCAAGATGATCCCCGGTCATGTTCAGATGGCAGTGGAAATGCAGGATTATGATTGGCTGTCTGGGATTTGTTAGCTAAGGGAGACTAGGACGAGCAGTATAGAAAGAAAATACAAATTCTTAGAGGTTTTCATTCATAACTATCCACTTACCTGGCTGTATAAATTAACCAGAACCCAGACCCTTCCTTGTCAACCCATGTCTTCAAGGGTCCAATCAATACATCATAAAAAGTGTCCATTCATTTGAAAACTAGGAAGAATAGTCTGCAACTAAGAAATACATAATGAAAATGATCCAAAATGACAAGCCTTTGGTAGAAACACACTAAAGATATGTGTATAAATGTGTCACTGCTTACGATAGAATTGAGGAACATTTTTTTCCATCTGAAATTAAATTTTGCAATTTAATACAACTCACTCTGATGAAAAGGCCACAGCTTCAATAAGAAAGTCATTTATTTGCAACATTAATCATCTTAAACTCATAGTTTCTCCCAAGGGATAACCCCTATGTTTCTTTCCATTTGTATTGTCTTTCAAAAATGAAAGATATCTTTATACATAAATATATAAAGGAAACAATGACTTTGCTAGAGTTGTACCCTCACTAATATCGTAAGAGAAAACTTAGAAATATGATGGGCTTAATAACTTCCCCTTGGGCACCATAATCACAAGTGTAAATGATGGCATTTGCTTTCCGTGCAATAAAAACTACATTAATTAGAACAACTAGGCTAAATGTGTCTGAGGATAATGGAATTCAGAGAAAAGGCCTTGTTCATGGGCAGCTTGTACAACTGGAAGATCCTGACTGACCTTCACTACCACAGCAGTGACAGAATTTCACATAATCCTTCATCTTCTGGACACCCAGATAGTCTTGAAACACTCTTAATAAAGCTTCTAAATCTGAAACTATTTGAAATGATCAATTGAGCCTTTGCTTGGCAAAAGCTATGGCATCCAAGGAATTCTTCATGGATTTCAATGGTCTTTGTTAGTAGTGAAATCTGCATTCGCTACATGGGTCAGTGTTTCCTCTGTTTCCCACAGCAGAGATGGCAAACGAGAGGCGCCAGGGCCTGGTCCTTCTCCTGCGATGAGCATCACTAGTCCGCCTTGGTTACTGTCTTGCCCAGACCAGCTTTCCTGAGATAACACTTCCATGAGCTGCCAGTCGGTCAGAGCTTAGGTACAACCTATGTAGCATTTCTGTCCCCCAAAGTAGCTCTGTATACTCAGTTTAAACAGTTGGCTACATTCCATGTATTCAACTCTATAAAATTCCTTTCTGTAACTGTCAAAAATGTTTCTCTATAGGCTATATAAAACCTGATAGGGTTTAAACATAATTAAAATACCACCAATCTTTAAACTCACACATGAAGAAGATAAGATATCATAAAATGATCAGCCTGCTAATTTAGAAAAACCAGAGGGATACTTTTTGTAAGTATATTTTTGTTTGATGAGTAAACCAATAAGAACAATAAGTTGCACTGGTCTGTGAAATCTTAGTTTCTGAGAGGAGTTTGTCGTCACATTTTAACACTGAACTTTTGCCATAGTGGTAGCTATTGTAACATTGCAGATCTTCAAAAATAATCTTATCTAGAACACTTTTTGTCTATGTTAATATAAATTATGATAATATTTTATTAATAACTTTCTTAAGTGGGTACATTTTAGCAGCAAAAGCATAGCTTCCAGTGCCATGCTTTGTAATAGGTTTTTCCTCAAGTCCATCCCAACAGTCTTCCCCAGATAAGAGTAACTTCCAGCCCTAAGCCATCCATCCGCCTCATATGCTTTGCTCCTTTTTTCTTTTCATCAGAATAGTTGAATCATAAGACTAATGTTACTGAAAGCTTACTCGGGTGGCAGGAAAATAAACCCAAACATGACTGGAAGATTTCTTAGTCTCTTCTTCCATCCTTGACCTGGGACCGTTTGCTTCTTGTGATGTGAAAGCAGCTGGCGGGTGAGGAGTGGGCCTGCAGGGGGCCCTGCACTTACTGTGTCTACTGCACCATTTCCTCCCGTCTTCTCCATTGAATCTCAGGAAGCAACAAAATAGACATGGGCAGCATGACATGTTAACATAAGAAAAGGACTTGTGTGAAATGGAAAGCCAAAAACTCTCATACATGCTGGATGATGGCCAATTCTTTAAGGTGAAAACAAAACATAGACCTTCTCTCCATTTGCAGTCAACTTGGGAACTAAGCGTCCTCTCTCCTCACTACTAAGTACATAAGCCTAACACCAGCTAGGAGCAGAGGACCCTGCCCTTGCCCCGGGCATGTCGCTCAGCATCTGGCAGGCCTAAGGAATTGCATCTGGGGAGGGAACACAGAATGGGGGTCAGCTCTCCCATCCGCAATGTTGGGGGACTTGGCTGGATGTGGTGTGTTTTTTCTTCTGTAACAGCGGGTGGTGACTCTTGCACCAAGGGAAGGAGTGGGAAGACCTAGCACAGTGGGTGTGCATGAGCTCTGCCCACTAGGGAAGAGTCCCAAAGAGCTCCAGCAGTGTCTGGTGTGACTTTATTGTCATCCAAATCATCTCCTGTCCATCTGATGTACTTCAGGACAAGCAGCTCTTTCTTTAGACTCAAGATAGAGAGATTTATATTTAGAGGTTGTCAAATTCACCTTTTAGTTCATTTTCAAGTACTAGCTACCCACAGTTTTCAACCCAACTCAGCATTCAGAATCAGGTGTAGATTTTGTTTTGTTTTGTGTTTTAATGTATACATTGTATATATTTTTGAAATATACAGATGTCATGCTCATGCTTTACTCCAGGACTGAATGGGATCCAATTGTTTTTTGAAAGTTCTACTGGTAATTCTTATGCCTAACCAGGGCTGAGGACCACATGTGCAGGGTGGACCCAGACAGTGAGTTGTATTATCCCCACACTCTCCTCAGATCCTAGATTTCTTTTCTTCCATGCAGTTCTGAGTGCAATGGGCAAGGATGGTATAAGATTTCACTGACAGACTTTCCTGTGCCTTGGCCCTTCCTTCCTCTCCTTACCTTCCCCGGAGAGGCTGGCTACCTGGAGAATCCAAGCAACTCTTCTCCTGCCACCCCACCTCCTCTTCCGCTGGTACTGATGAGTTGGAATGTGAGCCACCTGAACTGGGACACGGGCTCCATCTCTTAGCATCTGATATTCAGCACAATCACAATGTATAGTGCCATGGCTGAGGAAATACTGAGTGAAATTTATTATACTAAAAGGTGTAAGTGGGCATTTAAAATAAGTGCCTGGGATTGCATTTTGCTAAATTCCAATGTCGAACTCGGTATGGAATTGATGTTATTTTTTGTGCCAGGTGATGACTGCACTGGCAAGATACAGATCCTTCGATTCATACTAATATGTTCTCTTGAGTGAAAAATACTTTATTATTTTAAGTTGTTTCTCTTTTTTTTAATCCTTACCCAAGGATATGCTTATTAATTTTAGAGAGAGAGGAAGGGAGGGAGAGGGAGAAATACACACCAATGTGAGAGAGAAATCGATCGGTTGCCTCTCTCATGCACCCCTGACTTGGAGCTGAGCCCATAGTCTAAGCATGTGCCCTGACCGGGAACTGAACCTGTGTCCTTTCAGTCTACAGGACAATATTCCAACCAACTGAGCTACACCGGCCAGAGCTCAGATTGTTTCTCCTTTACTCACCCAGTTATAGGCATGCATAATTTCAGCAGAGTTAATTCTAATCAGCACAATTCCAGAGAAAGATTTTTGTGGCTTTGTAAATCCTTCCCTTTTTTCCCTAAGAGCTCATTTTAAATTAAATTAATCTTTGTATACTTTGCTCTTAAAATCTTCTCAGGTTGATACAGGTAAGACCATCAGACTGATTGCTGACATCTAGAATGTGGCTGTTCTTTTCATTTCCCCTAAGTTTTTTAGCACGTTCCCAGCAATATTTCCCAGCTGGTAAGGGACCCAGCTTCTGGAAGAGGAAAAAGCAAGAAACGCAGCCTCCCTCCCCAGCTGCATGTTATTACATTATTCCCAATTCACAGGAAATGAACAATCATTTAGCCTTGACAGGTACATCCAGAAACTCGCTGTCTTCGTTTTCAACCTGAAAAACAGTCAGGGCCTGCAGAAGTTAAGCATTAGTCTTAAAATATGCTTCATATTTTTTGCCAACCTTATGAGAATATCTTGTGAAAGCTTTTGAAAACACTCTGGGAAAATGCTGCCAGAGGGCTTAGAAACCTGGGAGGAAAAAAATAATCATCCGAAAGGCTTTCTGTCCGTGAAGATATGTAACTTAGCGGTCCCTTGTGAGCTGGTGAAGTTCAGACACATGTGATGGTAATTGGGGTGTAACCCAAATGGCCTTTCTAGTCGACGATTAGACTTCACACAAAGCAAGGTTGTCAGCGGTAAGCGCCCCTCCGACTCAGTTCTAGGGTAAACTAAAAGCAGTTACAAATATGCTAGGGAGGGGTTTTTTCCTTTTTATCCTGATGGACTTGTCCCTCAGTTTGAAACTATTTCCATTTTCTGAACACAGTTTTCCAAAGTAGAAACACGATCAACACAAAGCAGGACTCCCACTTGCCTTGCAGGTTCAAATTCACAGAGCGCTGCCTGGGACGTTGCTCCCCCTGCCCTCTCCTCCTCTGGTCATGGAGGCTGGCCCCCGTGTCAAACAGAGACCGAGGAAGGCTTTGCAGGCTGGCCGGAATCACGGCCGCTGGGTCTCCCGACGGCTATGCCAACGCTGTTTAGTCTATCTAGCTGAGGATTTTAAAACATTTACTTCAGCGTGACTCACTTTGCCCCCTATTATGGCTCCTTTGTATGTGTCAGTCTTTATCTCTGGACCTGCGTCAAACTTCACCCTTTCTCCCACCTCCTCCAGTTTCAGAAGGGGGGTGGGGAGAAAGCAAAGGCTAAAGATGGAACACATGTGCTTCTCGTCTGGGCTGTTTAGAGGGATCGGGAAATCGGAATTGTCGTTGGCTCTTCGGCCTGGTGTTTCAGCGTGCACTCACACCTGGGGCCCGCTGGCACCGCTGCTGGCCCTGGGGCGGACAAAGTCGGCCTCACTCATGATCAGCCTTCTAGTGCGTGCCTTCACACCAACGTTCATCTTGGGCTTCTGTGTGTTTTAGGGTTTTGCTTTACCGGTCTGTGAAAAATCTTTTTCTGTCTCTATTTTGGGCAGACTTGGAGGTTTGCAGTGAGAGAGTAGTAGACATGTTCTGGTAAAGACTGGAACCTTCTGCCACTTCTTCCACTGGACTGCAGTGGGTAGCCATGACTCATGGTGAGGTCATGCATTCCCAGGCAAAGTTTATAAGTAACGTGGAGGCTGAGCTATTTGCAGGTGCCCTACATACTGAGCATTCTAATGCTAACTCACCTCCACGTTGCACTGGCATCTTTTGAAGTAAAACTTCATGGGGTGAACAGGAAGACTACAACATTTTTATTATAGTTGGCTTCCTTTGCTGAATTAGCGTTTATATTTTCCCAGTAGAAATCCCCAAATTGAAAATATAGAGGTGTCAGCTAGCACCACTTTAGTTAAGGTTGTGTCAACATTTCCTATAAACCTTGTTTTTCTAGGGTTTATAACTAGACCATAAAAATGTGCTCAGCCCTGAGACTTGGCATAGAGTAAACTTAGGAGTGAATTTTGCAGAAACTGAAGAGGGAAAAATAAGTTCAGCTGTTTTTAACATGTGCCTGTTCTAAAATGGAAATGATTTTAAGATGCATTTTCTTATTAGTGGGACTCAAATGGAGCTTCAGTTAAAAAAAAACAAAATAACTCATCAAGAGATTATTTCATTAACATGAACTTATTTCCCTTGTCATTTTTAGAGAAAATGTTCATGATTGCCATATCTAACTTAAACCCACTGACTGTGAATCCGCAGGACCCAGGTTTCTCAAGGCAGTTAGCTGTGCATAATAATGGGATTTGGCAAATCACCTGCACACCTTTAGTGCAGGAAACCACCAACACTTCAAAGGAAGAAGTCCTTCTGACAAAAGGTCAATGGGTCGTTTCAAGATACATAGTCATCCAGGATAGCATCCTCTTATTCATCTTCATTTAATTTGTAGTTCACATTTATCGAATGATTCCTCCCTCCCACCCCCTCAAAAAAACCCAGTTCATATAATGTTTGTGTGAGAAAAATCTCCAATCTCTCTGAAAACCCACCTTCCCTTGAGTACAGGGCTGGTGCCCCACCTCCCCAGTGGCTCCCTCCGGCGGGGCTGACAGCATCCTGGCCTGTTGGAGGCACTTAGTCAGCACATGGCCCTGCGCCTGTGAGGCCCTGGCCTGCAGCTGTCTGTCTCGGGCCATAAGCTCTGGGAAGATGAGAGCCACCAGTGATGGGAGCTTCATGGATGAAAGGGAAAAAGTGCTGGACCCAAAGCCAAAGAACCGAGTTCCAGAGCCCTCTCTGGTCCTTACCAACTCTGTTGATCTAGGAGAGTTAGCCTCCAGGTCTGGGGAAATCGAAACTCCGCAAACTTAGTAGTTAGTGAGCGATCCACTGGAATCATTATGTATGGAAACACTCATTAAACGCAAAATGCTATTCATGTAAGAGGTGGCAGTACCTACCTCCGCGTCTGGTATCTGTGGATGCCTACTGAGTGTTGCTAGGACTCCAACTGTATGTTCCCCCTTCCGCTGACTGGTGTGCAGAAGCCCTGGGCTCCCAGGTAACAGGCCACAACCACGTCAGCCAACAGGGTTTCACTTCTTCTCATTGAGAACAGTGTTCTGTTCTCACTGCTCTCACCTGGTGCTGATCACTCACTGCCTTTTTGAACGGAAAGTGTTCCAGAATCCTGGCTGCTCATTTCCCCTGGACACTAACCCAATCTAGCCCTGGATGCCACCTTTGATGTCACATGGTTTTGCCCCTCCCTCAACCCTACCCCTATCCTGCAACGTGGCAGCAGCTTCCTCTGCTAGCTGTAAGGGCACAATGCTTGGTCGCCTTGGGTCTTCTCTGAGGCTGACTCCCACTACATCCCAGAGGTTTTTCCCTCAAGGAGAACCATGCTACGCAGTTTGAGCATAAACGATTTGTATCCGTGGTGGGAATTTCCTGGCCGGGAGAGATGTGAATGCCGTCCACACGGTCAGTCCTCAGAAGGGGACCCAAGCTGTGCTTGGGTTAATGGTCTGTGACCGTCCTGAAATTTTTAACACACTTTTACCACTTTCATTTCAGATTGCTCCCTGCAAATTATGTAACAAGGTCTGCTCCTGCTCTTCTGCTAGCTAGCCCTCCACCCGGAGCAGTCCTGCTGAGCGCTAGAGCCCAGGTTGACCGCCGTTGGCGAGGCTGGAGGTCACCTATCCTGGGAAGCAGAAGGATTTTGAGTGAGGCTTGCTGCCCCCTCCGGAGCTGGAGTTGGCCTCCTGTGCTGGAGCTCCCACCCCACCTCACCCCACACCTGCAGCTGAGAGGAGGTTTCTGTCGCTGGTCCCTGCTCAAACGAGGACCATTCAGCTGGCTCCATGGGAATCAGGCTCCCTTCTTCCAGCATTGCATATAGACCTTCTTCCAGAAGCTTGGATGCTGACGTGGGCCTTCATGGTCTCCAGCAGGGTCCTGTTCTGATAAGAAGGAGACACCAGGCACCTTGGCGCAGCCAGTCTGGAAGTGAGGACCACCATGGCTGCATGCGGCCCACGGGAGTCCTTCTGCTCACCCAGTCAAAGCTGAGTATTGACCAGGTGCCAAGTACCACGTGGGCACTGGAGATGCATCAGTGATCAAGACAGAGATGTCCCTGCCCTGGGAAGTTCACTTTCTAGTGGGAGAAGACAGACAGCAAATACATGAGTAAATGCGTGGGTTGAAAAATGAACAGTGCAGTGGAAAAAGGAGGCAGCAAGGTAAGAAGAGAGCATGTGATTGTGGGGGCAGTTCACTCGAGGAGGGGAAAGTCTGATCCGAGATTTGAAGGTGTGGAGGACACTGGCTGGAACTGTGAGAATCTAGGGGAAGAGCTTCTCCACAGCCACAGAAGGTATCTTGTTGGTGCAAACGCCCCAGGGGCAGCAAGCATGGCTGCCCAGGAGCGGGCAGGAGGACATGTGGGTGGAGCAATGGGAGGAGGAGTGGAGCAGGAGACCAGGCCAGAGGCAAGTAAACCCTGCAGGGCCTGGAGCCGTGGAGGGACAGGGTCTCTTTCAAAAGTATGGCTCGGGCTCCTGTGTGAGGACAGACTGTAGAAGGATAAGTGTGCGAGCAGTAAGACCAGCCAGAAAGCTAATCAATGATCCAGAGGGAAACTGCTCATTCCTTTGGAGGGCAGACCTGCCTCCATGCTCCCTTGAATGCTGTAATTGGGTGTTGACGCCCCTTCACATACTCAGGCAGCCTGAGCCAGTTCTGCCCTGGCTCCTGCACCAGGGCAGCCTCATCTCTTCCCACTTCTTTTACACACCCTCATGGTGTGGAGGCCTCAGCAGCCTTTGCAGGGAAATCCACCCAAGGTCGAGCAGGCTGCCAGGGCCTGGCAGGTCATCCCCTTGGCTATAGAGTCAAGAAAGGAAGAAGAAAGAAAGGAAGGAAAGGAAAGGGAAGGGAAGGGAGAAAGAAAAGAGGGAGAGAGGAAGGGAAGAAGGAAGGAAGGAGAAGGAAGAAAGGAAGGAAGGTAGGAAAAGAAAGAGAGGAAAGACAGGAAGGAAGGAAGGAAAAGGAAAGGATGGAAAAGAAAAGAAGAAATGAAAAGAAAGGAAAAAGAAGGAAGAAAGAAAAAGAGCAGGCTAGGGCTAGCTTTCACCTGGGGAGGTTTAAATCCACAGTTGGGAAGGGTTCATACTTCACGTCTCCTTAAGACCCCTCTGGGCCTGTAATGCCTTCCCCAGCCCCTCAGTCCCAGCAGCTGCAGCTGGACTGTTTGGCTCACCCATAAGCTTGCTTTCAAATGAGCCTCTGTGGACATTAACTCAAGTCAGTAAAACACCTTTGCAGGCAGTAAAACACACATCCCTCGGAGGTCAGAAAGCTCACTGGGCAAGAAAGCCAAGGGGATGGCGGCTACAGGGCAGAAAGAACCGGGCTCAAGGCTCCATCCCTGGCCCAGTGGGCATACCTGGCCTGCAGGTCACAGGTATCAAAAGAGGAAGGTGTTGTCAAAAAGGCCTATTTGTCTCCCTTTCTCTCAGCTCCACTATGTTATTGTACCTGTAACGAAACCAATCCCAGATTGGGTCCAGAATCAAAGAAGATAATTGTGAAAGTGCTTTGTAAATATGAAAGCACTTTCCAAAATTGAGGTATGCATCATCATCTGGGAAAACAGTCCCCAGCATCCTCCTTCAGTGTTTGGAAACGCTACATCGAGTACCTTCCAAACAGTTAAACCCCACCATGCTGTTCAAATTGCCGTGTTCTAACAATCTGCCCAGACTCTCACAGCATGCCCGCTGGGGCGGCTTGGGTGCAGGGTTAGCTCCCTTCCCCACGCTACGCAGCTATGCAGTGGGGCTGGGGGGCTGAGCAGGCTGGGCAATGGACCAAAAGTAGAGCACCGGCTGAGCTCTGTGACCTGGGGCACCTGACTCAACCTCCCAGAGGTTCAGTTTTTTCTCTCTCTCTCTCTCTTTAAAACGTCCCGCCTACTTTGCAGGGTTTGGTAGGTTTGAATGAGACAACCGTAGGAAAACCCCTGTAGAGTGGGCGGTGCAGTGCAGTGCCCCCTGGTCCCTTCCGAGGCTGACCCTTCTGCAGGCAGAACCACGGTGTGAAGCACAGCACAGCAGCATTTCTTTCCCTGCAATTCCCAAATCCAAGTGCGCAGTGGATGTCCGGCCTTCCTGCCTCTCACTTCTTAAGGTTTTTGTAATCTGCTTGTTTGGAAGCACAAGTAAGCCAGGTTGCTGGGTCACACTGGTCACCGAGGTCTCAGAGAACAAGGAGCACCTGCCTCCCAGGTCGCTGCAGTCATTTGCAATAGTGAATAGGTGCTAATGAATTCCATGGATTCGCAGCAAGTGAGAGAAAGGGAGAACCTGGAAGGTTAAAACCTGAATAAACTGTTACAGAATGACAGCTATTTGAGCTATGTGAGGTGTTGCTGGGTTTTGTTGTATAGTGATGGCTGGCTCACTAATTAGTGTGTTTATGTGCATTATACAGAGGAGTTGATTCCCCACCCTGTCATGAGGTATTTCAGGGGCTGGGGATTTGGAGGGTCAGCACACTGTAGGATGCTGGAGCACCTCTTCTTTGTTGCCGAGGCCTCAACACAGCATCACTAAGTCCCTGGAGGTCAGAGTCACTCAGGTAGGTGCTGGCCCCCACACTGGTGGGGGGGAGCACACTGCAAAAATCCTGCACTAGAAAATGGTCAAGTCTTGTGAGTTGATCAGGAGGCCCTCACAGGGTTAAAATGAAAGCCAGACGAGGAGCAGAGAGGCCTATTAGGAAGAACACAGGCCACATGGCCTGGGCCTTGGGCCCGGCTGGCTCCTGCACCCGCACACACCTCCACGGAATCACTCCAAGACCCCTGATGGCTGCTGGTGAATGTAAGCTCGAGAATGGATCTGGGTGAGCTTCCGATGGGACGCTGTGAGCAAGCGCTTTAGGCCTGTCACAGCTGACGTCTGCTGAGCGCTGCCTTGTGCCAAGCACTGTGCTAATCACTTCTAAGTGGGTTACATCATTGATTCCCCTATACCTCTGTGAGCTGGGTGCTAATCTGCCTTCATGTGTCAAAAGGGCCTGCCCTTAGAGCAGCCCACCAAAGTCCTTTCACAATGACACATTCTTTCAGTTAAGAATGCCCACATATTCTTGGAAATATCCATATCTCCCTCAGCGGCTACCTAGCAATAAAAGGATTTCCTCTGCTGGTGGAATTTCAGAAGGGTCTCTCTCTGAGGTGTGTGATATTATGTAGCACTCGCTCTGGCAATGAAAGAAGTTTCACTTAGCTAATAATTAACTTACTACAAGTTAGGTCCTTTACAGGTATCTATACATTGATCCTCAAAATAACTCTATGAGGCAGGCTATTATCTTCCCTTATTTCTGTATGACTAAGGAGACCCAGGCATGGAAAGGTTGTCTCCCAACCAATTCCTGGCAGAACTGGGACTGAGGCCCAGGAAGCTCTTCCTCGAAGCCGTTCCCCTGTCTCCCGGGAAGGCACCTAATGGAGAGGGCTTTCGTGCTCCCTCCCTCCGACTGACCCACCTCTGAACCGCAGGCCCCTGACTGCTCCTGAGCGCACCTATAGAAACTGCAGGCCAGAGCCCTCAAGTCTCAGGTCCACTTCGGGGGAAATGATGAGAAGGAAATCGCCATAGGTCCTCTTCCTGCTTGTGACTTTTAACAGGAGCAAAAACAGAGTTGAAAGTATTTTATTTTCATACTACTTTGACAGAGGTAGCCTATCTAGGGTAGTGTCTTTGGGGTTTTATTTTGGGTTATGATAAAGACCATCTTCACTACAATTCTGGCCTTGGGATATCATTGAATATGAAGGTCTGTTCAGATACCCAGAGTCAAGGTTTGTGTTTCTGGTAGGAAACCGGACACTCAGCTTCCCACTATTAAACTGGCACCCCTTTTGACGCTCTTGGAGGGGAACGTCAGTGGCCTGATACAATCATCATTGTGATGATGGACTGCAGACTTATGGAAATCAAGGTGATTTTATTAAGAGCCATTTTGCTGCATATAGGGAGTTAGATGGTACAAGTAATTTAAGATTACAAAGGTCCTCACTTTGTCTCAGAAATGGCTTTCACTGCTGACTCAGTGTTGGACCAGGTACAGCTTGAGAGGAGACAGAGGGCATTTTAACATCGCCGGTGGCCTGGCCCCTCTGAAGCCAACGGGCCTTCCATCAGCAGAGATGCTGCTGCCTGGTGATGGTGCTAATGGGGCCGTTTCCTTCCGGCATCAGTGAGCTGCCCAGACCACTGCACCATTCTCATAACTGCAGCTCTCTGCAGCCCCCGAGGCCCGGGCCTGTGAGCACTCACCTCCTGCTTCCCAAGGGCTCAGGGCTCTTGCGGCAGCTGTGTTTCCTCTTTAGGAGCTTCTCAGAAAAAAAAAAGACTCCTGGGAACAGAAGTGAAGGAAGGGTTAGCCTTCTAGAAACATCCCACTTGGCTGTGAAAATGTTGTTCTCAGGGTACAGCCAAGCCAGTGCTGGGGCCTGGCAAAGCAGAGGCCACCAAGTGGGTACCAAGCCTGGCAGAGGCAGGCAGGAGAATGTGGTTCCCAGTTATCTAAGGAGAGAATGGGAAGGGGTCAGGCAGACCTGGGTGGGCAGCAACTGGTTTTCGGAGACCAGGCCACAGTAGGTCAGGGATCAGGGGATTCCCTAGAGGGCCCCTCAATGAACTTGAGAGTTAGCCTCCTACTCTTCACCCTTTTGCAAGCATCCCACTTTGGGGTGAAAAGCCACCTCCTCCAAGGGTCCTGAATAAGGTGTTCTACAGGCCTTACCACATGTCCCCTCCTCCTGGGGCCAGGAAAGCAGTGATCAGTGTGGCTTTTAGGAAGACTTCTTAGAAGTCTTCTAAGCAAGGCTCTACCCAGCCAGAGCATCACAGGCCTGGTAAGAAACCGGAGGGATGGGGACACTTTGCTTTTTCTTCTAGGTGAGAGCTAACTGCAGGACGGGACAGCCTGGAGAGGACAGTGATGGCAGGCAAGACAGGCCTGACAGGAAGACATGCCGTGGAGTTTTTAACTTTAATGATGATTCTCATTCCTACAGTTCCTAGTTGGTTGTTTTGCAACCCTTTGTTGATGTTTTTAATTCTTCTTTCCTAATGGTTTCTACATCGTATTTTATATTTTACAAATTTTAATTTTATAGTCTCCTCCAAATTGTTTAATTACCTTTAGTGCTTGTTTCTCCCACGGCGGTTGGGGTATGTGTGCGATGGCGGGGGGTGCGTGTGGCATTTTGTGTATTCTCATCTGCAGAAGAAGCTACCATCTGGGGTAGTGAGGCGGCAGCCCTCATCCAGTGCAATCATCCACTGGACACCGCCAGTTGGGGGCACTTTTTCCTCAGGTGGGGAGTCTAGATCTGAGTAGTGTAAATTCAGATCCCACCCCTGCACATGAAGTGTAAGATTGTCTTTTAATTTCATTTACGTAGATGTGTGTGTGTGTGTGTGTGTGCACATGTGCGTTCATTCCTGCTTAGAGCCCTGGGCCAGGCAGAAAACTTCCTTAATGCTTATCTGGACCATTGGATGGTACTCTCTGGACCTCTTCTCATAAACCAGCAGCCCTTCAAGAGTTCTGGCTTTAGGCTGGAACCTCTGTTCTAACTCCTCACCTTGAGTGGACTCAAGGTCAGGTTTCTCATCCCTGCACGTGCATTAAACGTCTAGCCTTTAGCGCCCTGGGCCACTGTGGCTTCAGCTCCAGCTGGCTGTTCTGATTTGAGTTCATGCTTTGCTTCTGGCTTGTAAGAGTTCCCATTTCTTTCTTTTGAATTCAGTCTGTATTACAAAAATAAAATGAACTTTTTCTTTCACCTACAATTTCTCCATGTTTGGAGCAGAAGGAGAGGCCGGGTTAATGTAGTCCTCCATGTTGCCAGCAGTCAAGCCTGCCTGCTTGCCTCTGGAAATCAATTTTCACCTCCCAGGGACCCAGTCATTGATGGGGTCTCATTCTGAGCCAGCCGACAACCTGGAACTTCAGCGCTACATCACTGAGCACCTCAGAGTATCAACTTAGGGTGTCACTCCCCCTGGGACCCTTGATGCTGAACTCATCCCACAGATGAGACTCCTGTACCCAGCTGTGTCAGCCAAACAGGGACTACTTGTCCCTTCCTCTCTGGACCCTTTTGGTGGCCAACTGTCTACCCTCTGGAGAGCCAGCCACTGACGACACTTAGGAGGAAAGGTTGGCTGGAGCTCCTTCATTCTTTCTTCAGACAGCCTGCTCAGGCACCCTGGCTGGAGAAGAATTACTTGCCATCTAGAATCCTGTAACTTTTGGGAGTCATGAATCCCTTTGGGGAATCTGAAGAAAATTATGAATCCTGCCCTGAGAAAAGTATCACAGGCCTAGAAACTCTGGCATGGATTTCAGGGGTTCATTAGCCCCTGTATCCCTCATCAAGAACTTCTGCTTTGGAGGCTGGTTGTTCTGTGGTGAACTGAAAACCCTGGCTTGCTGACTTTGTTCAAATCAACTCCAATGAAACCCTTATTAAAAGGAGACCCTAGGTCATAATAACAACCTTTCAAGTTTTCTGTATTTTGATGCATCTTGAAATATAACAATGGTACCGACAGTAATGTCCATGACTAGTGACAGTCTCCTATACAATTTTTTCTTCAAGGTGTTTTTAATTAAATATTGTTTGTTACTGGAGCATCATTTCCCCAAATACTGCCTTTTGACTCACACCTATGTCACCTACAGGGCAGAAGAAATTCACAAAATGAGACGTAGCTGGTGGGGCATGGTAGGAAGAAAGCTGAATTCTAGATTCTGTTTCAAGTTTGGGATCTGGCTTTGCTATGAACCATCTGGTGTCTTTGGGAAATTCCCAATCTTTCCAGATTTCTTTTTCCGTATCTGTAAAGTGAGGAAGTTAGACTAGTGAAGAGGTCAACAAACAAAAAGCCAATGGCCAAGTCCTGCCTGTTGCCTGTTTTTGTAAAGAAAATTTTGTTGGAACACGGCCACACTTATTTGTTTCAATGTTATCGGTGATGGATTTCATGCTACGATGACAGCATTGGGTAGTTGTGACAGAGACCATATGGCCTGCAAAGCATGAAATATTTATTATATGGCCCTTTGCATAAAAAGGGTGACAGCCCCTGGCCCAGGTAACCTCTCCAACCCTTTCTACCTCTCGATGATCTGTGACTCTTAGAGAGAGAGGGAGCGAAAACCAGCCCAACCAGCCCTGTGTGAAAGAGTAGAAAGGGTGCACGCACCCAGACAAATCACTCACAGTGTTTTGTTGAAGCAGCTCCCTCAGTAACTGTTGCTGAAGAAGTCTGATATTCAAGTGGAACCACTTAAAACGCCAGGACTTCCTATGTGCTCCAAAGGGACTCGTCGTCCAGACGTTCAGTTTTTAGAAAGACCTTCTTCTAGTGTATCGAAGTCAGAGGATTTTTTAAAATTACTTATTCTTGCCCTGACTGTTGTGGCTCAGTGGGAACATCCTGCAAACCAAAAGGTCGCCTGTTCAGTTCCCAGCCAGGGCACTATGCCTGGGTCCCCGGCTGGGGGCACTCGAGAGACAACCAATCAATGTTTCTTGCACACAGGGACGTCATCTCCCTCTCTAATCTTCCTCCCTTCCCCTCTCTGAAAATAAATAAATAAAATCTTTTAAAAAATTACTTGGTCTGATCACATGTATTAGTAAACACAGTTCAGTTTGGGAACTAACCGGCAGGATAGCATGTACAATCCTTTCCACCCAACTCAAACCCTGCTTTGAAACGAGCGAGAGCATAAAACGGCCACTGGGACGGTGGCCCTCCAACACGGACGACCGGCGCCTTGCCGCCCGAACAGAAACTCTGTGGGCTGACTCTTCGGGAGACCGGAATGGTTCTGAGATTTGCACTGTTCAGACCACGCTTCCCCGACACCACGGAGGGGAGAGGTCGCTGGGAAGTAGGACCCACCGCAGTGGCTTCTGTCCCCAGGGCTAGGGTTTCCCACCACGTCGGATTTCTAGCACTCTGATTAGATTGGAACGTATCTAGTTTTTTCAACTGCCTTTTCTATATCTCCTCACTTAGGCCCTCCAAGAAGGGATGACCTGAACTAAGTAAGAAGAAACATTTTTTTAAGTTAACATATTTCAGAGACCTCTGCCTCTATATCCAGCTGCTGGAGCGGGACAGGGACCAGTCCCACAGAAAGCTCACCATTTCCGGTCCAGAGGAGAGGGCAGATCCCCCCACGGACTGCCTGCACTTCCAGCCCGTCCCCACCCGTCAGACCGCTATTTCCCTTTCTGCACCCACACCCCTTCGTACATGTCCGCTGTCCTGCTGTGGTGCAGCAGAAAGAACACATCACTGGGGGCGGGCGGGAGCTTCTGTGTGACTGACCCCGAGACTTGCTCACGCCACAGCTCTGGGAAAGCTCGCCCTCTGCCATGTGTTCTAATAGCGGCAATTGGAACCAACTGCCCCAAATAATAAGACACATATGTTGACAGAAAGTATGGTATCTGAATTTGGAATCCCTCTCCACTTCTCCAAAATCATAGGGGGGGGGGGTTGGACCCCAGCCCAGCTAGCAACGTTCCTTGGGGTCATCACTGGGAATGTAAACTTAAACCCCTAGAAGTGCCCCCTGGAAGGTGAGCAAAGCAGAGGTCAAGCTCCTCTGGAGGAGCTTAAAGAGCACTGGAGACCTTCCTACACCTGGGGTACTAAGGCAACTGGGCAGAGACCCCCAGTCTTGGCAACCCTGGGGCCCTGGGTTAGCGTCACAATCGCTGTTCTGGCTTAGGAATTGAGCTACAAGAAATTTGACTTCACATTTTTTTTGTTTGTTTCTGATATTGTATTTCTTTCTGGAAGATTCCAAGCATCCTTGTGTGCATCTAGCAGCATCCCTCTGCCACCATCCTGGCCTCCTACCCTAATCCCTTCCCCCCAGGAATCACAGCTGACATTCTCTCTCTTCTGAGAGGACCCTGGCCCTGAAAATCTCTTCAACTGAGTCCTGTTCTTTCACTTGGGTCATGGCTCCCCTCTTTTTTGCTCCCCTCTCCCCATTTCCCAGCTTAGCCCTCCTTCTGGCTGAAAAATTCTCTGTTTCTTTGGGAGCAAAATCAATTGGGAAATTGTACAGAAGAGCTTTTGCTGCTCACAGCTTTTTGGGGGAGGGGCAGGTAGCTAGGAGGTGGGTCGTGGATACAGAGTGGGATGAACCCAATATTTCCTGACAGCTTAGACTGTTCGGAATTTATTCATTTTTAAAGCAACATAGAGAAGGGTAAAAGAAGAAAGTTCCTGCCACCAGCATCACGATCTTTTACTTTGCCAGCTTTGAATTTCTTTACTTTTTCTAGTAAAAAATAAAATTGCATTGCCTTGTTTGGCGCTGGAATGTTGGTCTTGGTACAGCCCAGCTCTCAGGTTCTCAGTGGCGGTGTCTATCCCCATTCAAGTCTTGGTTCTGTATTTTGCTTTACTCTTTATGTTTTCTTATTTCACTTCCTGGTCTAAACTCTGTCGAGTTCACCTTCGGCCTAATGTAGTTGTTGTAATACTTTCTAAATTAAGTGCTAGCAGTTCCCAAAATACAAACACCAAAATAAAAGCTGTCCCTTCTTACTTCTGGGTGGCATCATCAGAGCTGTGGGAGGTGATTCTCTCATCTCCGTGGGGCTTGGGCAGTGGGAGCAGAGTTCCTCACATCCAGCTTTTTAAGTGGGGATTCGTTTCCCATGTAAGCCTTGTAAGTGGGGGTCTAGCTCCCCTACAAACCCACAAAAGCCCGCTTAATCCATCGTAGGTAAAACACTGAAAAAACAGCCAGTAAAAGATGTTTTTGCTAATGTGTCATATTTACTTTCAATTAGGGTTTAAATTATTACAATGTTTCTATGGGAAAATGCTTGCTCTAGATTCCAAGATTTACAAACAAACTCTTGGAAGGAAAATTCAATCTAAATTTAGAACTTCCTAGATTAGCTCTAGTTTTCAGCACATATTTGTCCTTTCTTCGCACGGGCCCTCTGGGCACGGGCTCACAGAGGCTGTCTCAGCAGGCAATGCCAGGCCACGTGGTGGGCGCCCGTCTGGGGTGAGCCCCCCTCTGGGGTGAGCCCGCCCGTGTACAGGGGCCACGGAGAGGGGGCCTCTGGAGCCAGCGAAAGGCATTTGGAGTTCACTTGGACTGAATTTTCTGGATTTCCATTAAAATGTTGTCATTACTTTTGTAGAACAAACATATGATAGATTTTGAAAGCAGTTTTTCTCTTTATATGTTTTCAAGTCATACAACATGTTGAAAATGATTCTTCCTTTTAAGAAAACAGTACAAGACCCCCAACTTCCAAATGAGTACATCAGGAATGGTTCTCCACAAAAGCGGGAAATAACGCCCGTTGATTGTAGCGGAACTCTTCGCTCCCGCAGCCTCCCACAGCCTCCTTCGGCCTCCCGCAGCCCCCCGCAGCCCCCGGCAGCCCCCCGCAGCCCGGGGCTGACAGTGTGAGAACCTGGGTTTGGAGCCTCGCTCCAGGTGCGTTCACCTGAAGGACACCTGAGTCTAATTAATCACAAGTGAAAAGGCATCCTGTGAATGCTGCTCTCCGGACATGAGTCCGCTTCTGGGCCAGGTGCTCTGGGGTCCTTGGTCGCTATGCTGAGTCACTACAACAGTCGAGGTGTGCCTTACACTCACACTGTAGCTCTTTTGTTCACAAGGCTTGTAAGTGGCATTTTATTTAAGCAATAATGACTGGTAAAGAGGGCATTTCCTGATACCTAATGACAAACTGCAGGAACTGTGGGCCTGAGGCAATGCATATAATACGCTATTAAGCTCTGAAATTTAAAAATGTAAAGAAAAATAATTAGCTTCTTATGCATGTTACCATGGATACTAAGCATTGTTTATAGTTCTAGTCTTTTCCTAGAGGTTAAAGTCCAGTCGAACATCCAATAGGAAAGAAGAACTTCAGTCTCAATTTCCACTCGCCTTACACAATGTTTGACATTACCTAGTTAGGGTACGTCTCTTTAAGAAGGTGCATGTCACCCGGAAATGGAATATGTAACATGTGATGTGGATTGCCATAGTAAGTATTCATATTTTATTGAACAGTTTGCCAATCAGTATTTAAAATCAGCTAACCTTGTAGATAATCACGTTGTGTTTCCCCAGAGTGGCAGTGACTTTCATGCCTTGCTTTTTCCTTCCAAAGAATGAGCCATTTTTCAAATTGCATGCACATAGTTTATGCATTAGTCCCAGAAACAGTTTTTTCTGTCGGATCTATAATTACAGTGCATAACTCAGAGATTAACATTAAGCATGAAAGAGAAAATACTCAGAGAAGCACCTACGGCTCCATGATTTACATGGTAGCTATGTGTTCTATAATTTTTAAAAGCTTGGAGCACTTTTTCTTTTCTAACTCTTAGGGAAAGATAGGATGTAGTTAAATCAATTTTATAACGCTGCAGAAGGGCTGGCCTAAATTACTAAAACGAACTCCTCATTATCTGTTCCAGGGATAAAAGAACACTCAGAAAACTTTAGAGTTCATTTCATCTACAAGTCTGAACTGTCTCTCACAAATTTTTTCCCATAGTTATCAGCAAGATTTACCCACTTCTCTTTTCCTTTATTCTATTATAGTCAGAGTAATAGAACAAACCTTTATCAAATACTTAATACAGAAATACCATTCATTTGTTCACTCATTCATTTACTTGAGTCCTATCATGAGCCCGGCTACAGGAGCTGAGGGCAAGCCCAGTCCCCTACCTGTGCGGACTTCTATCTGCTCAGGAGTCAGGCACGTAACAGAAATTGCAGAGCTTCGCTGGAGGTGCTAGGCTCCTGGAACGACAAGACACATTGGGAGCACAAAGAAAGGTGACAGCAGCTGTCCTGGGAATTCAGGATGGTTTCTCAGAGGAGGTGACATTTTCTTAAGAGGTAAACCGTGAAGCTCTATACACAATTAGAAAGTTATGATTTTGTTTTCTTTATTCTTCTATGGGGATATAAAGATAGATAAATCCTAAAGAGACTACAACTCAGTTGGTAGTCAAATACAAAGAATTAACAGGGATTATAAAGCCCACTTTAATATATCTCCCCTCCAGATTTCCTCCCAAATATTTTTATCTAAAGGGATTAGTCCAGGGAGAGTTATGCATGACCCACAGACACGGACGATAATATGGGGACTGACTATGGGAGTGGGGACTGGGCTGGGGGAAGGGGACAAAGGGGATAATTGGGACAGCTATAGTAGCATAAACAACAAAATATTTTAAAAATAAAGCCATATCTTTTCTTCACACACAAAAAGTGCTAAATTTACTTAGAGAATCATCCCTCACATGAGGATCCTAGGAGTCCTGGGAAAAGGACGTGGACACCTCCAGAAGTGCTGATTTCCACATTGGCATGCAAGGCCATAAGCCCTGCACTTCCTGTCTTTATAAAAGTGCATGAAGGGAATCCTGACACCTTTCTTTGAGTGGTTTTGATCTGTAGACGTCCAAATCATGCTCATGCCAGTGGGATTTGTCTGGGTCTTTAGAATCACACTGTATAAGCTAAAAGCATAAGCTCTGAGAAGGAGTGAAATAAAGGGATCAGAAGAGAATCCATTAGGCAGGGCTGCCTAGATCCCTTGAGTTTGAACAAGACCTTTCAGGATATAATGAACACATATTCACAGAGAAAGGCTAGCCTGGAAGAAAGTGGCCAGGCAGTATCCAGCCAGTCCTTGGGGGTTACGGCAAGCTGATTAGCTTCCCTGGAACAGAAGGGCTGGCTGGCTGGGGAGTGAGGAGGACTTAGATTAAAAAGATAGGGGCAGGGAGGGGAGCAGATGGCAAATGGCACCATCATTAGCTGGAGGAGTATAGATGGATTGCTACATTCCTACTGTCCTCAGGACTCTACACAAACATCACCTCTGGGTTGCTTTCCCTGTTCTCTGTCCCCACCCCAAGTGGCCCTGGCCTCATAGCATTTAAAAATGTTGGAGAAGCCTGAGACATAGGTGGTCCACCGAATGGCTAATCAGAGCTGCAGATGACAAACCTGGCAATACTAGCAAAGATAACTATCGGGTTAAACATAGCCCTTTTCTCATGGAAAATGCAAATGCTTTTGAAAGGAAGAAGAGAACATACTACTGCAAGTACAGAATGCATATTGTTGAGGCAAACAGGAGGACCGAGCTCAGTATTCTCATAGACCAACTCCCCTGGTGCTGGCTACATCAATTGTGAAGGCTGTCTGGGGAGATGGCCTAACCTAATTGAGAAAACACATGGACCCGGAAAATACAATCTCTGGTGCAGGCTCAGACAGAATCTGGGCTAACTCACTGGTCCCGACTGCTTTGTTCTCCTGGCCTCTTTGTGACATGAGCCCCTGTGGCCCTCATCACTGCCAGAGTATGGCACTCCTCTGTCTTACTTCAAAGTTGGGGAGGTGAAGGGGTTTGCTTTTACAGTCTGCTTAACCAGAGAGTGAGAGCCAACTGACCAGTCAAACCATGCTGGCAGAGCTGGGGACAGTAGGAACATGGTGAAGAGCAAGGGGATGCGTGGTCCACCTGGGACAGCTTCACAGGATAAATGAGCCCAGGTGCCCACATGCATAGCAACAGATCGAAATGTGATATCAAGTAGAAAAACAAGTTCAAAATATCATAAGGAAAGGGAATAAAGTTCTCTTAAATCAACAGAACAGTCACGCACACCAACTCCCGTTGTACCATTTTTGAACAAAGGGCGTGTGAACACGACCCCTCAGGCTCATTGCATGAGGCGTGTGCGTTTTCTCTGCACTCGCCCCCTAATGACGCTCATGTGTGCTGTGCAGAAGACTGTGCAGTGCAGTGTTGAGACTTGCCCTAATTAGTGCAACTAGAGTGCCAAGTTGTGCAAACTTGTTGAAGAGGCTTTCGGAGACACTTCCTCAGACCAATAACTTTTGCTCATGAAAGAACACAGAGGAACCACCTGGCTCTTTCTCGAAGTCTCCCAAAATGAAGCTTTCTTGATGATGAGACGAGACCTGCACTTGAAGTGACGAGGAAGAAAACATTTGCTTAGCCACATGAGCAAACAGAGGGCAGTTGAGATACGCCGATTCCAGCTTCCTGATCTGCCCTGAACTCCCCCAAACCTCCAGAGTTTAGAGTGCTGCTCGTGGTTCAATATGAAGTCACAATGCGAAGAAAGATTCCTAGAGTTTGATAAAAATGAGCCATGGTTTGAAGTTCCTGCAGTTTTGCCCCCAGTATGCAGATCTCAGTATCTCTGAGTTGGTCAATATTTGCTTTATCAGTGTGGTTCAGTTTCAAGAACTGATTGGGCTGTGAGGGGGGGATCCATGTTGGTAACAAAGGCACAAAACATTAGGATTCTGAAAATGAATCCTGGGTGGGGCAAAAGTAGGGTTACAGTTGTGAGTACGTGAACCACAGAGTTTATTCTTGTATAGTTGTTTTTAATTGTGTTGTTTTAAATATGAACAACTGTAAATCTAGTTTTGCCCCACTCTACCTGTGAATCTACTAACTCTCTCTGAAGACTGTTTGAATCCACTGAGCTCTGTGAAAATGCGTTCTCTTCTACAAAATGACTACAATCCAAACTGAGAATTGCAATCAGGGTTGGAAATCTGATATCAGAAGTGAGATGTGCCCAGACCGAATATATTTAAGAATTCTCAGAAAGAGTTCACTTTGCTACATATAGGTCTATTTGATCAAAATCAATTGGCAACTAGCCAGAGGCTCAAAATTATAGCTTGGTATTAATAAAATTGACTACTTTTTTAATAACCAAAGTATTTTCATTCATAGGCCCCACCAGCCTATGAATACATATTGTCTCATCTGGTAACAACCTGAGTTTTAGTGGCTGTTGTAGGTCATGTTCCCAGGGTACAGTTTACTAAAGAGTGCCCTTGCATAAGTATTCATGAAGGGGGAGGGAGAAAGCAGGCTGAGACAGAAGGACAAGCAGAGAGGATGCCGTCTCAGCAACGAACAACTCACATGGCACTTTGGACCTAAGGTAGGTAGCCTTTTAGAGTTGTCCCAAGTTAGGGCAAGAGGGTCATTCAACACAGGTTATCTGTGGGAAGAGGTGATCTTCAGAGACCAGGTGGTTTCTTTAGATGAGGCAAACCGCACAGGTTGAGAGAGGGCCATCTTCCAACAGCACCCGTAGCAGCTGGGGAACAAAGCCCTCTTTGCTGAACAGGAATCTGGACGGTGGGGTAAAGCATCCTCCACTTCCTGCGGCACTCGGATCCTCTTCTTAGCCATCCCGGAAAAAGCTCCTCCAAGTTGTCAGTGAGCGTCTGCTCCTAGTTGGAACTTAGAAGAGGAAGGTTAATGGGACAAATTACAGCTTCTGATGCTACTACAGCTGATTTTGGGATGAAAACTGGTATCATCTTCTCCATCCTCTGTTATCACCAATTTCAGTGGCTTTTCTGATGGGGAAAAGTCGTCCCCTCGGGCTGGAGTCTCTTTTCTTTCAAAGCTGGAGAAGGGTGTACCAAGATGAGTCTAAGCAGATCCCCTTTGGCTCTACATTCTCCTCCCCGCCCTCTGTCTAACACGAGCCCTCTCTCTTCCTGATGACCAGGTTTAATCATCCCTTCTTGCCTGTTGGCCTCTTGATGCGAGGAGCTAAAAGTGCCCACGGGCCAGCCACCCTTACGAGAATAGTTCGATGGCGTGCTGGCTGTGTCCCCTGTCAGAAGTATCCCCCCTTTGGGAACCAAGACCTCAAAACCCACAGAACTCAGAGTCACGTGGATGGGAAGCCCAAATTCTTCAAGCCAGGCCCCTGGGAGTGATGACTGGCTGCTCTCGCTTCTACTCCTTCAGTCCTGGATGTGTTTTCCATGTACTGTGAACACAATGCCATATAATGTTCTTTGCTTTAAGGTGTACCCTGCCTCCTGGAGAACAGTGCTCCACCATCATGAAGTATCACCTTTGAGCTGGTAAATCAGCTAAGCTTCCGGCAGGTCTGTCTATACTCTGCTCTGTCTAGCTGGCAGCTTCTAGATGGTATAGCATGAGATAGAACCAGTGGAATCCATGGTCACGTGCCCATTCCAACAACTCCTTTGCTAAATAGTGTGCCCCTTGTTCCCATGAGGTGCTATATGAGATCCCATGAGATAGAGCATGAGATATAGTGGATTTAATGCTATATAAGGCTTCAATCATGCTGTTAGCCGAGACGCCAAGGATGGGAAGTTTGAACCCATAGAACGTGTGTCCATTTGTGTTAAAATGAGATTGTTTCTTCCAGGGAGGAAGATGTCCAAAAAGCTTGCCAGAGTTTGCTTGGTCTCCCTGAGGGATGGTGTTCTATGGGGGACTTGGTGTCACTCTCTGCTGCTGCTATGTTAGCCATCTGGCCACAACAGTAACTAGGAAAGCTTTGGTAAGCGGGGACCATGCTAGTGGGCCCTGCATCGCCTCCATCCCTGCCCTATGGCTCTCCTATCCTGTGCCATTGTGCCAACACCACAATGGCTAATGACAGGTGCTGGCTGTTGTCAGCTGGGTAGCCATTTTGTCTGTCTGCACACTTAGCACCTCTCTCCCATGGGTGCCAACATGCATACAGAGACCTTCATACTTTGAGCCACCATGCAGGTCCATGCATGTGTCTACTCCAGACCTTCTTGTTGCCAATCTGCCTATTTTTCTTCTAGTCTCCCGCCCATCTGGTCAAGCCATTTGCTACTGCCCCTGAGTCTAAACTGGGGCCGCTTCTCTTTTAATGCAAAGTGGATGACCAGGGACACCACCTGAGGCTGTCCCTTACCCCTGGCTTTCAAGGCCACCTTGAATGAAGCTGTGGTTCTAGACACTGCCCATCGTCAGCTGGCACCCACATGCAGCGCTAATGCTGCCATGAAGCAAGCTTGAGCTCCTTCCCCTCAGTCAGCTAGCTGATCCTAAAGGGCCTCCCATATGACTGTAGGTGTGGGCTGCTGGAGAGGTGATGGTGTAGGGACAGCGAGGGGGTGACGTGGAGCTCCTGTGCTGCTTGAGTACGTCCTCTTGTCCTGTTTGAGCTGAATACCCGAGGTGCCAGTCCAGTGTTACAGTGGATGGTTCCTTGGCCAGTCCCTTGATATGACATGGTCGTTCTGACAGAACCCAGTCATGAGGGACTGCTTTGGCCAAGTGGTCAGTTGGCGTCCCACAGTTAGGTGCTCTGTCTCTACTGGGTCCCCACAGCAAGCCAGGACAATTGTAGAAAAGTTGTACAATTCTCTGCTATACATGGTAGAGCCTCACTCCAGAATCCTGGGTGTCTACATTGTGATTTTCCCACTGGGGCTTGTCACAAATTCCATACGGCATCCTTCCCCACCACCGATGCTTCTAATTGACTTCCATGGCCCGAGTGGGAGGGCTGGTCACACCACAGCCTAGATTTCATACAGAGCCCTTTCTTTTTCTGGTCTGCTCTCAAAGTCGTTCACCTTCGAGCAGTGTTCTGATAAAGTAGCATTCCCAGGTGTGGAATATGCTGCTTCTAGAACTTCAATGCACTCATCAGGCTTTGCACTTATGTCTGTGTGCTGAGAAGTGTAAGATGCATAAACTTGTCTTTTACTTTGCATGTGATGTCCCGGCAGGCCCCTGACCACTGCATACACTACCCATGTGGCAGGTTGCTAGGAGGGGGCAAATATGAATCAGAGGCTTATTAGTGATTAAACAAATTCAATAAATGGTCTCCAAATGAAGTGGAGTCCATGGACAAAGTTTTTCCACTGCAATTTTTAAAAACCATGATTTTGTTAGTTTAAAAAGCTTTGTCACATGGTAAGAATATTATTGGTAACTTTGGGACACTGGGCCATATGATTTTTTTTAATGCTCACTCACACAATCTTTGCTTATTTATACTTTGCAAATCCATAAATGGAGCAGAGAAAGTGAACAAATAAAAAACTGAGAAGAGAGAGATGTAAATTGAAATCACAATGAGATATCATCTCACACCTTCCAAAATGGCTACCATTAATACATCAACAAACAACAAATGAAGGAGAAGATGTGGAGAAAGGGGAACCCTAGTGCACTGTTGGTGGGAATGCAGACTGGTGCAGCCACTGTGGAAAGCAGTATGGAGATACCTCAAAAAATTGAAAATGGATCTGTCTATTGACCCAGTGATCCCACTGCTGGGATTATACCTTAAGAATTCCGAAACACCAATTCAAAAGAACCTATGCACCCCAGTGTTCATAGCAGCACTATTTATAATAGCCAAGATTTGGAAACAGCCCAAGTGCCCATCAGTAAATGAGTGGATCAAAAACCTGTGGTACATTTATACAATGGAATACTACACAGCAGAGAGAAAGAAGGAGCTCCTACCCTTTGCAACAGCATGGATGAAACTGGAAAGCATTATGCTGAGTGATATAAGCCAAGTGGTAAGGGACAAACACCTTATCATCTCACCTTTAACAGGAACTTAATCAACAAAAGAAAAAAGCAAGCAAAATATAACCAGAGACATTGAAATTGGGAACAAACTGATAGTAACCAGAGGGGAGGTGGGAGGGGACAATGTGGGGAAGAGCTTTCAGGAACAGCTATAAAGGACACATGGACAAAACCCAAGGATTGGGGGGTGGAAACAGGGGAGGGAGGTGGGTTTGGCAGGGGTAGGGGAGTGGGGGTGGTAAATGCCGACAACTGTAATTGAACAACAATAAAATAACTTTTTAAAAAAAGAAAGAAAACCAACAGCAGGATGAGTTATGTGGTTGGCCACAGCACCTGGTGAATGGTTGCTGGCTTCTTTGGGGTGGCCTGGGGAGCTGTATGAGAGTGATCATAGGACTGTCCATCCACGGGGAAGAAAGGAAGCATTTACCCATTAGCACTTATGCTTCACCATTCAAAGGCTGGCCCCTAAAACATACTCCCCTGCACATCAGGGCTAGTCAATGCACAGGCCCCACGTGGCTCAGAGAAGCTCCCAAACAAACGCTGAAAGGTCCAGCAGAAGTGCGAGGCCCAGACGTGGGGCAAGGCCCTGTCAGGTTGCACCTACAGGAAGGAACCTGCTCAGAGCCCGCATCGATGGCTGGAATAAGGGGCAGGGGACGGCTGAAGGCAAGGGGTGGCACTCAAAAGGTGCCCGATGCAAACTCCAGGAAGTTGGATGTTGCCTTTAAAGCACCTTCAAAGAGAAAATCTTTTATCTTTAGCCTATTGCTGATCCCTAAGAAATGACTCCTATGGCATTAGGTGATGGCAGGGTATTTCTGGGCATCGAGATCCTCTCATGAAAAGAGCCAACATTTTAAAAGTATGTTTTTTGCTTCCAGTTTCAAAGTATGATGCTTTCATTAATGCATATCTGAAAACAGATATAACTGCAAACATCTAGTCTAGCAAACTCTGCCCAATGTCGTAGGTAGAAAATGAAGAGTTAAAGAAGTAAAACTGTTGATTATTACACATATGGGTAAGAAACCATCTTGCCACTCCCCTCCAAACTTCCAGAAGCCACTTTCTTGTACGCTAGACAGCTGAAGTGCAATTATAAACAATGTGAATTGCCATACTGTAGCCTAACACGTGAACCCTGAAAAAAATGTTCTTTTCTGAGAATCCGGTATTGATTTTTCTCACAGTCAAATTAAAATGCAACAAACAAGGCAAGATCCTATTTTCTTTTTCATTGTAAGTAGGTCTCTATTGTTTAAAATCATATGGTCTTCTGGATCATAACCCTGTTACTAAGGAATTTCACACTTGGCTCCTAAATCAGCCCTGGAGAATTGATTGTAGGCAAAAATTTTGAGTCTTGATATATAGCTGCTCCACTACTCTGGGAATAAACTGGAATGAAATCACAACTTATACTTATTTAGAAGGAGAGCTCAGCAAACGCTGTAAAGGACTGGAATTTTCTAGCTGGAAAAGCAATGATGGACGCAGACTGTATCACTTGAGCTCAGAAAGCAGCACGCAGAGAAAACTCGTCCCTCCGGCCGTGGTCTTCTGTCCTCCCTTGCAACAAACTCCAGACTGAGTTAAATTAATTTATTAGAAACTGGATATTTAATTTTTAATTAAGCAAACGTTGGTATTTAAGTAAAATTTATACTCACTATGAAATTCTAAATACATACAAGAGCTTTTAAAATCTTAACAACATCAGCTCTGGGTGGTGTGGTTCAGCGCACTGAGCATGGGCTGCAAACCAAAGGGTCGCCAATTCCCAGTCTAGGACACAGGCCTGGGTAGTGGGCCAGGTCCCCAGTGGGGGCCTTGTGAGAGGCAACCACACACTGATGTTTCTCTCCCTCTTTCCCCCCCTTCTCCTCTCTCTAAAAAATAAATAAATAAGAAACCTTTAAAATATCTTAGCGACATCACCATATTATTGTTTATATTCACAAAGAATGTGCCTCCAAAACCGCACAGCTAAAGAGTGATTTAGCCGGGTTCTAACTCAGGTAGCACTACGCCACCTCTTTAATCTCCATCCTCCATCCTCTGTTTACCGTCAAAAACAAGGAACAAAATTATCACACGATGGAACAAACAAACCAAAAAATATCCCAAGTGGAAAAAGCCAATCTTCACGCTGGCCCATTCATCTTGTTTAGCTCTCCCATAGCGCCTCCTCGCACCTCCCAGGGCCGAGGAGGAACGGAGGGAAATGGTGCAGCAAAGTTGCCATTAGCTTCATCCCTCTCCCCAGCTGCAAAGTGTTGCTAGATGCTCCTTGAAAACAAAATCTGGTTTGGGACACGGCGTGTCAAAGGCTCTGAATTCCTGCACTTCAGAAACCTGTCTGTCAGGGCTCAACGGGTCTTCCCCAGACTTGTTTCATCACGGTGTCTCTTTTTGAGGAGCACCTTCCTCACAAAATTCTGCAAAAGACAATTGTGAAATAAATCACTGAGCAGCAGAATACGGCAAAATACTCCATTCTAAACCAAGGCCATTCTGTTCCCATGGAGTACTCAGAGAGTAGAGTAGCCACAGCCCACCCTCACATCCCAAATTGAAAATGTCTGAGGTTTCTTACTAATTTAAGAAAAGTCTGATTATTGATCAGTTCCCCAAACATTTAGGGGACACGATGGGGCAGACACTGTGCTGGGTGTGGTGCCTCTATGCATAAGTAGAAGGGCCAGTTTCTGTATCAGGAAGCTTACAGTTAAACAGGGAAGATGAATTTTGCCCAGTAGTGCATATTGAGAGCATCATAAAAGAGAACTATGACGTGCTACTGAGTCACTCAGGAATGACCTATTTTTGTCAAGTCACCAGGGAAGTGACATTTCACCTGAGACCTGACAAATGAGCAGAAGGTCAAGGGGGTTGGGGGAATCCAATCCTACCAACAGCACTTATTATTCAGAGCTCTGGTTAGGTGTTTACCTGCCATAGGGCCTCTCACAAAGTAGCCAAATCTGAAGGGCTGGGAGTCTTTCTTAAGATCTCTGGTCCATTGCCTGGCATCTGACACTCTGGGGAGTCAATAAGACGTTTGTGAAAAGAAGAAACGGAGGAAGGAAGGGGAGAGGGAAAGAGGCAGCACAGTATTTCACTAATGCCTGGCTGTATATACAGGTTCATTCTGGGCAATGTCTTATTTTCTGATATATTAAAAAAGAGAACAGTTAGACTCATTCCTCACAGGGACTAACCCCCACCCCTTCACACATTAATTTAGTCTCCAAACACTTGTGTTCTGAGGTGGAGACACAATGATGAATGAGACGCAGTGCCTGTGTTCTAGGAGTTTATGATCTAGTCCTGGAAACTCAACAGAAATGAAATTCTTTCATCCTTTTGCCCAAATATGAAGCACAAAAGGCAAGATACGTTTTGATGTCAAGTGCCCAGGCAGGGTTTTGGCCTTGCCCACTGATGGGCAGCTTTAACACTGTCAGCGCTGAGTCCTGCACGCAGAGGGCAGAACTGGCTTCTTCGCTCGGTTGCAGTAAACTTCCCTGCCTTCCATTTGTTCTTACTGCAAGAGTGAGAGAGCCAAAAATCTGTCCGTGAGGCCGAGGAAAGGGCCGCAGGGCGACCCACCCATTCCCTGCAGAGCGGGATCCCACACCAGCTCTCTTTGGGCCCCACTCTCTGGCCACAGCAGCCGGTTCTCCTGCAGACCTGGGGCGCACCGGTGCGTCACCGGTGCCGGGGACCTGGGGGCCAACTCTGCTGACCCGCCCCTTCCCGCACGACGTCACCCGAGTCACGTGAGTGACCCGGCCCCAGATCCCTTACCCCTCCCCTCGCGCCAGACTCAGCTGCTCCCTTTGAACTGGGGAGCAGCGGGTGGGAAGGGGGGAGGGAGGGGTAGGCGGGCAGCGTGTCCGCTCCGCACCTCTCCGTCCCCTCCCCCCGGAGCCAGAGGACGGCGTCTAGCGTGGGGCTCCGGTGAAATTGGAACCAGCGTTCTAAATTAAGGGGAGCAGATGTCCCTGTGTTTCTCGGGAGGCCTGGGTGGCCTGCTGTTCAGACAGAAATCGTTGAGGCACTGACCTTCCGGGGCTGCTGTCAATCTCCCCGTGCAGATGGCCAGGCGAGCCGGCCCGCGCCTCTGCATGGGAAATGTGGCAGCGGGGGGATCCGGGCAGCTAGAGAGAAGAGCCTGCGTGGGGGTTGGGGAGAAGGCCTGGGGGAGACAGAGGGTAAGAGAGAAAAGGCCTGCCCCGCGCACAATGGAGCCCCCGTGGCGGCCCCTCGGAGGACAATGCGTCCCCCGGGACCCGCGGTTGTCTGCGCCAGGCTGGCGGCCGCGCTCCAGCTGCCTCTTCAGAACAAGGCCGTGCAAATGTGCCCACTTGATTCTAAATCCTCTTAGGCGCTCTCCATGTGAACGGGAAAAGGGGTGGCCTAGACAATCCTTTACAAATCAGAGGCCTGGGAACCCTGGTGCTCGGCAAAATGTCTGCACCACGCATGCAAATGAAGCCGGTCGGTCACTGGGAGAAATAGGCAGTCTCTGCCCTGTAGTCCGTGAGCAAAACCAAACAACCGCGTGCAGTAAACTCTCATACGGGGCTCTTCAGTGCCACGCGGGGTCCAGAAAAATTTTCAGGGTGGTTCTTCTGGAAGAAACTTACTAATAAATGTTGAGAAAAGCCAGCTGAGCTGGGCAAAGTCATTAGTCACCCAGGTATTTACACTGTTTTTCCTATTTCCTTTCTCTCTTGGCCTCTGTGGTCAGTAGTATAAAATTCCTAGGAACTCCCACCTAAACACCAGTTTCCTGTTTATGCTCTCAGTGGCTTTAATGTTTAGCTGTTAAAAGCAGTTGACCAAGGCTCTATGAGACAATCAGCAGAGGTTTGCAGGTGGAAAGGGGAAAAATGAAAAAAAAAAAAGAACACAAAAACCCCACGAAACAAAAAACCCAAATAGGTAGGTCAAAGGTCCAGGTTTATTTTTAATCACTTATGTCAAAATCACAGGGGGAAAACATAAAATTAAAGTGTAACTTAATGCCTAAGATCTTGGTTCAGTTTCATTTGGCCCCTGGGTCTACACGAACCTATAAAATATGATACACTAGTCTCAAGTATGTACATTTTCATTTCTAGCAGTTAAAGGCCTTTTTTTTTCAATGTGGCATGACATTTCTTTGTTAGAGAAGGCTAAGTTCACACATAAGCCCAGCCTGTGTGCTCCTGTGAGTGCTTCACACCTTGCTATGGCTGTTCTCCAGTTCCTGCCACAAAAGGTTTCATAGACGCAGATCCCTGAATTGCATGCAGCCTCCCTGACCTGGAAGAGAACCCTACAGGGCACCCCTCCAGCCCTTTTCTGGTAGGGAAGGCCCAGAGAGCAAAGAGCTGTTCTCTGATAGAAACCCTCTAGAATTCCCTGCCTCTGAAAACAGCATCTTTCCTTGACAATCTTATTTTTAAGTAAAGGTTTTCTATATATAAAAGTGGAATCTATCTCCATGTCTGGAGCCATGCAGAATGAATCTGGTTTCTCTCCCACATGAAACTGCCCTCCAAATATCTGGAGACAGTTTGCATGTCCCCTTGGATTCTTTTCCCAGCGAAACGCCTCCGGGTCCGTCAGCGGTTTCTCCCATGTGTCTGAGCCTCCTACCCCATCCCAAGTGATCTAGAGATGCTCCAGTTACTCCAAGTTCTTTCGAAGCGGAAGATGGTGCTTCAGTTCCCGCTGACGCAGTTTGGGAGGCAGCCCTAGAGGAGCATGGCTTAAAACCAACAGGGGGATCGGTCGGACCATGAGCAAGTAATTCAGGCAAAAATACATTTTAGTTTTCCGCTTTAGTCCTTTTCCCCTCCGTCAGTGATGCCAGACTCAGTCATGAAGTGAAAAGAGGAAAAAATAAAAATAAAAAGCCTGATCGAGGGTTAGCACCGGTGCTTTTCATGTTTTCGCAGTTTATGCCACAAAAACCGTCTGTGTGGGTGCTATTGTTACTCCTCTTTTAGAGGCTCAGAAGTCAAATGATCCACCCAAGGTCACACCGCTAAGTCCTTGTGAGCTCTCTAACCCAAGACGTGCTCTTCACATTACACAAAGCCGCTGCCCTAGATCCCAGAGTTAACACCTAGGTCCTGAATTTGGTTTTTAGCATAATCTGTGGCATACAGCTTTAATTCAAGGCCCGTTTATATACCTAGTATTTATACAGCTACAAAAACTTTTGAAATACAAGTTAAAAACTTTGGTGGCGGGGGTGGGGGAGTGGAGATGAAAAAGTTCTTTCTGGAAGCAAATGAAACAGAAATTCCAAGTGAGAGCCAAAAGTCATCCCAAACACACTTGTATTCCAATGGCGTTACTTAACAGCAAAGTGTTATATTACCCTTGAATTTCCTGCCTGGGCTAAAGGTAGGCCAGGCCCTTGATGCTATTTAAATTGTTCCATGTATTGCGGCTCGATCAATGCCAGGGCAATGCCACGGCCCCTGACTCATGCCTACTCTCCAACATGTCAGTTAGTCAAGAAAGAGAGAAGAATATACTTCCCATGCACACACTGTCATTTTTTTTCCAGTGTCACCCAGTCTGCCAGAACAAAAGTAAAACCACAGAACGAAGATTTAGATCAGCCTCTTGATCGTCCTGCTGTTATTTCACAGGTTTAGCAGGGGTTGGACCTCAAACACTTGAAACTGTCATCTACACTTTTCTTCTCAGAGTAAAGCAGCATTGGCATGTACCCCTGATGAATTATTTTCTGCCCTGAGATGCTGGAAACGCATTTTCTGGGGGAATATACTTACAGAAGGCATACTGAATTAATGGAGCTAGTTCTGAGAAAGACTCTTACAGTCGGTCTACAGTGAACTGTCGGGCGCTGACATGGGCCAGGTGGACTGTGTACCTTAGCAGAATGTTGCTGAGATGTTTAGGTTTTTCTAATATGTTGGCTAGTATAAGTTGTGCCTAAGAGAATTTTTCCTACCGCCTTATCTAAAGTAACCCCTAAATCACTGTGACATGAATCTGTTTATGGTATTCATAGTACTCATCAAAACCTAATTTCTTATTGCTTACGTGTTTGTTTATGGTCTACCTTCTTTAGACCGTGACTTCTGCGTAAGACCAGTAACCTCTCTCTTATTTATTACTTAGCACATACTTCCTGAGATCCTCAGGAAGTATTTTTTGACCGGATACAACCTGCGCATACATGTTGTTTCTCTTGTGCAATTGTCTCCTTAGAGTACATTCCTTGAGTCGTCAAATTCCTAGAGACAGAAACTAGAGGCAGTTGTCAGAGGCTGAGGGCAGGGAGACAGAGCTTCAACTGAGGAAGTTACAAAAGTCCTGGAGATGGATGGCAGCATTGGCTGCACAAGAATATGAATGTGCATGATGTCGTTAGACTGTACACTTGAAAATGCTTAAAAAGATAAATGTCATAATATATTGGTTTTACCAAAATAGAAATAATTAAATTATTTGAATTGAAATTCTTAGGCTAACAGTAAGTATGTCTATATTAAATTTGGGTATATAACACCAAACGTTCCTCCAAACATCATGCTACTTTACATCCCAACTACCAGGGCATGAGACTCGTCATTGCCCAACATACTGCCAACATTCTTTTCTGTCTCCTTATTCTTTGCATTTGACAGACAAACACACACACTGTAATTAGTGTTTTATTTATCACTGTACCTATTATTAAGGGTGGTGTATATTTTCATATGTTTGATATTTCTGCTTTTGTGAATAGTCTATATATATATATATATAGGCTATTATGTAAACAATACATTTATGTAAACAATACATTTATATGCACTCTGGAAATGATAACATCTAAACATTTGTTGTCATTATTAGTAGTAGTGGTAGTACCACTACACGGGAGGGATGGCTGTCTTCATCTCTCTGTCTGGTGAGATTCACTCGTGTCCTGGCTTTGCTACTTCTTTGTCCCACACCTTGTCCTCCAAGGAAGAGCTGCTGATAGAATAAGTGTGATCTGCAGGGAAAGCCTTCCGTCACGTGCTCTTTATTTTCCTACAGACATTCTGAATTTGCCAGTCCTATGATTTTGATTTTTTTGCGGGGCATGGAGGGCGGGTAGAGGAGGTCTTTATGGTGGATTAGGAGGTCTCTTTGGCCCTAAGTCTAAATCATAGGCTCCAGTCCAGCTTAACCAGGAGTACTCTGTTGGTGGCAATTGGGAGATAAAGTGGTATTTAGATTGCCATTCTGTTATTATTCCTTGTGCAGCATTACACACATTGCCCTTTAGGTTGTTGAGCACAGTCAAATCTCATTGGAGGAGGATGCCTTGACTGGCAATTGGGCCACCCTAGTTCTCTCGCGATGATACTATCCCAGCCATCAAATCTTCACTTCTCTGACCCCTAAACTCTGACAATAACCAGTCCTTAGCATGGGTCAGTTCCTCCGATGAGGGGGATCCTCTGTGCAGTAAACATAGTGGGAGTTCAAGAAACATTAGCTATTATTGCTTTACTCTTAGCTCTGCTCCTACAGAAGGCATACAAATGGAATTCTCTATGAAATAAAAAAACCTCAGTGCCCAGGTCTCCATCTTCATAACCTTGGCCTTTTGCTAATTCCTTGGCCTCCACAATACTTTACCTATAGCCCTCCTGTGCTCCCAGGTCTGGGACTTCAGACCTGACTCTCCCTTGACCTTTTGTTCTCTGGATCCAGCCCACTCTCTGACCAGCCCCTGCCTTTCCTTCTCACTCTTGCCGGTGCTGCTCCACATTCTGTCTCCCTCTCTCAGGGTGGTGTTTTGCCAGGCAGCTTGCTAGAGGGGATAAAAGAGACTCTACTGAGTATTCAAGGCATCCTGGGCCAGGACAGGAGAAGATGAGGGAGCCACGGAGCCCTAACGACTTTCTGGCCTTCTCTTACTACAGGGAGGCGGGGTCAGGATCATCAGGCAGGGCCCACTCATTAGCTAAAGCGTGTCAGCTGAATGCCTGTGCTAGACAGGGAGTCAGAGGTGGGCAAGATGGACACAATCTTTAGCCTCAAGGCACTTACAGTCCAATGGGGGAGACAAACACCATAAAACAAGTGAAGGAAACAGTCCCACAGGCAGGCACCACCTAGACACAACAGGGCGCAGAGGTGAAGACCGTGGCCTGGCCTGGAGACCTGCTTCCCATCCAGTGGCAGGGATGCCCTCTCTGAATCCCTTAATTCACCTTTCAACTTGAACTTTTTTTCTCATCCCATAAATATTTGGAAAGAATTCCACCAGCTCTTTCTATACTGGCAAGTCGTGTAGTGACAAAAGAAAAAAATCACAAGGTGGTGAGCTGGAGAAACCTGAAAAATAGAGCCTCACTGTTCTCAGTCATATTTCCTGCTTCATTTGCCCTTTGACACCTTTTACTTGATTGCTTTTAGGCCTGAATTAATTTTTCCTGGCCTGAGGCCCATGCTAATTTGCATGGCTACTCTATATATAGGTCAGATCCTTGAAGACCCTAGGCCAGCCTGAATTCACAAACAGAGCCACATCCATCAAGTGGCCTAGAGCTCAGTATACTCGCTGCAGAAGCATGGAGAATAATGAGAAATCCTGCCATGACCTAAAATTGTGACTCACCAGGGCTGCCCTGTGGTCAAGCTTAAGGGGAAACCACTCCATCATTCTGTGTTCTCCTTGTCAAACACTTGTGGGATTCCATTTCAGGCTTTAGATCTGTAATTATGGTGCCCATTGTTTCCAAAGCCAGAATGAAGCCTCAGATTATATAATTAATTGTGAGTTAGATGGCGCGCCTTCTTTCATTTCACACTCATCTGCGATGCTAATACAAATCCTTGTCTTGTGTACCACATATTGTCGATCTGCACTAGTTGATAAAGTACCCCTTCGTGTTGGCAAATTTAGCTGTTGTCGTGACTGAGTTCTAACTGGAAGGCTCACTTACAACCGTAGTTAAAACCCACTCTGGGAAACTCTCTGTTTTCTCTGTATTTGTTGACGTAGTTGACAATTCCTTCAGCCACTGGAAGTGTTTATTGATTTGTGTTCACATATTTCTTCATCTAATCATGGGACAAAAACCGTTTTAGGTCTATTGTGTGGAAGGAACTGTGCTAAGTATGCAGTGAAGAGATACGGCCTGTGGCCTGAATATTGCACCCCGGAGACGGTGGCCACCCTGAGGCAGGGAGTGGCAAGTTGTACTCAGGTCCCCTGGGACCAGTTCTAAAGTCAGTATGTGTGCCCACCCAATCCCAAACTCGACGGACATTCTGATTTGCCAGGGCTAGAGTGAGGCCAAGACGTGTGGAGTTTAAAAAAACTGCCAAAGTAATTCCGATCAAACTTCTGGGACTTGAACTGCTGGTCTAACAATCTTCCCAGAACTCTGGAGATGCTGCGGCTCCTTTTTGTGGGGCAGCATAGCCACGGGCCCCTCTTCACTTAAGCCAGAGAGTCAACCAAAGGCTAAAACTGTGCCTGACCTGAGCCAGCAGTACTTTTGGGCTCATGGCCACCAGAACCTGCCTGTTCCCAAGGGGCTTTTCCCAGTCACAGGTTCAGGTCTCCTCTGGCCACCTATGCCCACGCCCACTCTGGACAGGCACCTCACTGCTGCATTTTGTCCTCAGCTGTTCTGTGCCCCCTTGAATTTACCTGGTCCCCTGACCGCTAAACTTGGCTCTGACCCCTTGGCTTCTGGTCTTGTCTCTGCAATTTTACTTGATGCCTGTCTGATACCCTTTCTTAATCAAACGGAGACCAGGGCACCAGGTCATACGTGGCAGACTGCTGGGGCTGAGCTGAGCATGTTGTTGTCCCATGGGCGGAGGGGTATGGAGCTGGCAAAGGGCTCAGAAAAGGAGCACTCGGGGAAGAGTCACATCCAAAAGGAAGAGATGGGCAGGAGGACTCTGCCACCCAAAGAGGAGGGACAGAGAGGGAGAAGTCAAAGTGACATCCTGAGAAAGAGCGGCTCTGACCTCACAGAAGGTTCAAACAGGAGGTGGGGGCAGGAGGGGCAAGCTGCCTCGGCCAAGTGCCCACAGGAGTGGGAGGGTGCGGCAGGGCAGTTAAAGGCCTGGTCACCGCCCCAGTCACTGCCTCTGCAGCACCACTCTGTTCTAGGCACTCCCTGCTGCCTTCCTCCTCCGGTTCCCGGTCCAGACCCCTCCTGTTCGACCTGTTCAGGACTAAGCATGACTAAGCTCTGGAGATCTGTATAAACATCCAAAGGAACATTGCGAATATAGTTTTGAGTGACTGGCAATGGTTGGTCTCATGCAAAGGCCCTTTCCAGCTTGTGAGTTTTTATTGTTTTTTAAACATTTCTATTTTCAAGTATGATTATTTTGAATATGATATTCTGCCTGCGTACAGCCAATGTTGGCAACAAGTCAGAGAAGATATATTCAAAATTATACAATTATGTTTTAATTTTGCACATGTCACATTTGGTCCAATTGACCCAGGCTGAGGTGTAGTAAGTCTCTGGAATTGGGAAATGGAGTCAATTCATAATGACTTACTTAAACTAAAAAGGTTTTTAAGTACAAATAAAACCAGGAACATGAATTCCCTGGTTTTTCTTTTTTCTACTTGTGGCTATTTACTGGTTCTTTTTATTCAAAAAAAGAGAAGGAGGTTTATTTATTGGTTTTTGGACAGAGGAGAAGGGAGGGAGAAAGAGAGGAAGAGAAATATCGATGTCTGAGAGATACATCTATTGGTTGCCGCTTGCATGTGCCCCATCCAAGGACCTGGCCCCGCAACCCAGGCATGTGCCCTGACTGGGAATCGAACAAGTGACCTTTCGCTTTGTAGGATGACGCTCAACCAGCTGAGCCACGCATGTCAGGGCTATTTACTGGTTCTTAACTTTACATTACAGCATCTTTTTGTCCATTCATTCACTCAGCCTTTACTGAACACCTGTTACTTGGGATTTCCTTCACAGACTGGCCCCAGACCACACCTCCTGCCTCATCTCCCACACATCCCTGCCACGGCCCCCACCCCCTTACACACGTGCTTGCTGGCACACCTGCAGTATAAAGAGAATAGACATGGCTCCTGTCGCTCAACTTGGCCCGGTCAGGTGAAGGCCACAGCCACACATCAGTTGTTTGGGGGGTGATGAAAGTTATGCCGACATTTGACCTGGGTCTCGAAGGACAAAGAACAGGTGAGGACAGTTCTGTAGAGCAACAGGTGCCAAGATCTAAAGACCAGTGAGGGGTGTGGTCAGTGGAGCGGATGCCTTTGTGACAGGGCGTTTGGCGGGAGGGCAGGCTGGGGAGGCAGCTCTGTGCCTCAGCATGGCCTGAGTGCTCTGAGACACGCTGGACCTGAGTGGGATGTTCCTCACTCAGCCTCCTCAGTGAGGTCACATGTCCTCAGCCACCCTCCTTGGCTTGTTGCTATGGTGGAAACTCAGAACTTTGTTCTTGGGAGATGGGCAGGGAGTTGGTTCAGGGTGTTGGCTTCTCTTCCTTTTGCCGTTAAAGCAAACCACATTTAACTGTAGCCTGGGTCCCTGTTCAGGTGTGCAACAGACCCTCAGAACATTAGCCTCCTTCCTGGCGTGGCCCAGCCCTGACAGAGACTTATGTCTGAGCCCTCAGAAAGGTCTGCAACACAAGTCTAAAAATAGGTGAGCAAAGAAGCACAGACTCAGGGATAAATACTCTTACCAGGCCCCGGGACAGCCAGCTGTATCCAGTTCAGGCTTCCTCCCCGCCAAGCCACAGGGTCGTGAGAGACTTCCCAGCTTGGCTTCTGGAGCTGGGAAAGGGGCGGAGGAAGTGGAGAGGCAGGATGTGGTGGAGGGGCTGTGTGCTGCCTGGAGGGCCTGAGCTCAGAGCAGAAATCCTCCCAAGGACTCTGAACAGTGCTAACCAGTTTGAAAAAACAAAAGAGCAACACTCAGACGCTGAACAGCACTGTGCTTTCGTATTCCTCGGTGGAAACTGGATTTGGGATCATTCTCATAGTCATGGCCCGCTCAGAGTCTCAGGGTCTCCTGAGTATGGACAACCATCAGCAATACCGAAAAAACACACTATTTACCCTGACCCAGCCAAATTCACTGCAGGTTTGTGGTCATGAATGGCGGACAAAACCCAGAGCAACACCTTATCGGTGGTGATTTGCAAAGAACCTGGCTGAGCCCCCGTGTGTGACTACAGCATGAGTCCCTTTCCTGACCCTCTAAGCCAACATTTCTTCCCTCTGAACCTCCAGCAGTTGAGCCCATCTGCTGGAGGTCAGAGCTGTTTTGTTTCAGGGGACTTGGGTCCGAGGGTGTGGAATGATACTAATTTTCAATACCGATTCCATGCTTCTGAGCTCCTTCCAGTAGAAAAAAGAAGAAAGTTGCTTCCAGGAAGATACCACAACATAGTCACCCCCGGGTCCCCAGGGAACCCCTCAGGGGCTTCTACTAGCAGATGGACCCGGATTTTCCAACTGTGAGTCACACTGAGGGGGATGACTACTGTTCTTATACTCTGACAAAAATAGTTACTGCAATACCCAATGCAGCTACCACCAACACTTTGGAACTTAAACATTTAGAGATATTGAAAGCCTCTACCCTTTTACTTAAAAAAAATTTACCTTAAACAATGTCCTTCATTCTTTCCAGCTTATTGAGGGATAAATAACAAGACTCTGCCTTTTAAAATCCCCAGCCACTCAGAGGGAAAAATCCTCTCCAGTATGTTGTTCCTTCTTTCTTGACACCGAGAAGAGTCTTTCTTCAACACATAGCCTCTTCTGTGGCTGTAAAATAAGGTCGATTGAAAAAGATGGAGAGGGAAGTAGTATTTCCTGACTGACCACTAGACTCCAGGTCAAAGAACGGCCAGTGAGTCGTCATTCCATCCTGGGTGGGGCTCCTCCCTCAGACCAGCAGAGGAGGCCTGAGGCAGGGTAGCACACGGTTCAGACTGCAGCCTGAAGTCACACTGCTCAGGTTCATGTTCTAGTTCTGTTACCTTGAAGCAATGTGACTTTGGGCAAGTTGTTTAATCTTGATTTCTTCTCTAAGGTAGAGGAACTGGGTTACCTACCCACGCATTTGTGTGAATCTGTGGATGCACAGAACTTGGCGCAGTGTCTGGAGTAGAGTAGGAGCTCAATAAATGCTAGCTCTGTATCCTCCAGCCATTATCATTTACAACCGACAAACTAAATAAATAAAACAGTGATTCATGTGGCTCACAGGAAGCTTGGCCTGGCATACATCGTAACTGCTGTACGAGAACTATGACTTGTGTCAATGTGTGTTTTCAAGGGACGAGGCACAAAGTGGCTGATATAACAAGCTAATAGTGTGCCTTTTGGTAGCATAGAAACACATCACTGTCTATGATGTCCTGGAGCTCCTGCCTCACAGAGTTAAAGCTTCCCAAGTAGAAAACAACCACAGGGTTAACTCCTCACTGTTTGGATCAGGCTATTTGATCCCTCTCCCTTTTATATCATAGAGACTTCTTGCAGTTATACAATTTAATTGTAACAACCAGAAGTGTTATGGAATAAACTTGATTATGGTGATGCATGGACATTTTGACAACCCAGGACTTTGCTTCTAAAGCATTTTTATTACCACTCAATATCACCAAACAGTAAAATAGGACAGGGCACCAGTCCATGAGGTGCATGTTACTCTCAGGTTGCAGGGAGATCAGGTGACCTGTTTAAAACTGTCACAGCAAACCTGTGACAGGCAAATCGGAATGCGATTAGACCACACTTTTTTACCGGGTGGTAAAAGGAAGGGGCAGGCCATCCTCTGCCCATGTGTCTTTAATTAGAAACAAAGGAAATCAGGACTTTTTATCCACTTGAGAAAAACAGTGACATTTTACTAGCTAAATTGAAAATCTCTGTGCGATTGAGCTTCTGGTGGGCCAGCCCAGAGGTGACAACTGATGATGTGGCGGGGCTGTCCCCTCGTAGTGGCTGTAAAAGGGTGAGAGTCACTGGAGACCCAGGAAGCAGCTGAGAGAGGAGCAGGGTGCAGGACGTGGCCCCGCCATGTCCAGCCTTCCCCAAAGCACTCAGGATGCTCACTGTCCTCTTGTTCTTCTCTCTTGACAAGAATATTGCACCACAATTTTTTCCAATTCACATGCAAAACCAAAAACTGGAGTTCAGATTCTCTCAGTCAAGTGAAATTGTTCCGAGACCTCAAAATGCTCATTCACTAAAGACCGTTTTCCTGACTTGTAATTTGGTCAGTTATTCCTGGTTTTAGAAAGGTTCCGGGTGGTCCATTTTCCTCTGGGAACTCTGTAGGTTTCATGGTTTCAGTTTCCGGAATTTTCTGCTTGCCTTGGAGTTCCAGAGAAACCCAACTTGCGGAGGAAGTGAGTGCCAGCCATTCAGCTGCAAAAGGTAGTTCAATGTCAAGGGAAACCTAATTAGAATTCCTTTCTTTTCTTGGTACCAGGAGCTGGCCTGAGCTCGGACTGTGTGTACATAGAGGCTCTGAAATTTTGATCCCTACTACACCTGCATAAGGAAGATGCTCCACTTAAAATTTCAAAACACTTTACAACAATCTATTTTTTATAAGTGCATCAGATCTCCTTCCACCCGTCTGGGGTGTCAGAACTGCAAATCCTGAAGCATCTCCCTCCCGGAGGGCCTGAGTTAGTTGTGACTGGTGTGGAGCGAGTCTCTGATTCCCACATGCTTTCATGCAGCCCTCTGATTTGAAGTATGCAAACTAGGCTTTCTCCCTTTGGAACCATCCCAGACAATTTGGTTGAGGAGCTCTGCACATTTCACAGCAAGAGGACAGGGGCCATCCGAGAGGGATGGAAATTGCTCAAATGAACAATTTGCATTCACTGTCCTCCTGGGGGAAAATAAATGCAAAAACATCTGTTGTGAAAGTTTAAAGTGCAGTCTTCAACTCCTCCAACTTTCTCAGTTCTTGTTTTGTATAGCAAAGCACTAACCCAGGGCGAGGTAGGTGGGTTTTTGTGTGTGTGTGTGTGTGTGTGTATTAAAGCACACACAGAAGAGTCTAATATAAACAAACGGTCCAGGGTACCATCATGGAGACTGAGAGTGTGCAAGTGAAAAGCAGGACACTCAGCTTATAGAACAAGTCAGAGGAGGTCTCTCTGGCAACAGAGCTGGTTGAAGAGTGTCCGCAAGCATAGCTGGGCAGCCCAAGGCTGTCCCCTGACCAGAGGAGGACGTGGTTCTGACCTCAGTAATAATAAACATTAGAAAGCACAGCCTAGTTTTCCAAATAGCAGAAATCTTTTTGCACTTTTCCAGCCCATCAGATATTTCTCCTTTTAGAGGCAGGAAGATCATTTCTTCCTTGAAGCTAATCAAATAGAGGACAGTTTGAGATGCCTAATGGAGAGCCACCTCTCTGAAGTGACTGGGTTCGATCTTCATTGACTGTTCAAAGGGGGCCCACACAGGTGTCAGACGGGATAGCTCCCTTCCAACGGCACCGCCAGTGTGGAGAGATTAGGCCACACTCGATCTGGAGCTCTGCATCCAATTAAGGCAGGTACTCTACCAAGTGGCAAGTTCACGTTGGTTTCCTTCTTTCCCTTCAGAGTTGCTTTTTCTGAGTTCATTATGACCCTACGCTTGGCATCATGACCAATTAGGAGGGAATAAAGATAATGTCTGGAGGGTGTGGGGCCAAACAGATAAAACCTGTCACTCGTAGATCATGGTCAAGTTCTCTGGCAAGAGCAACTCTCCTGTATCAAAACCACTTGGAGCTGAGCTATTGGGTGCTCTGGTGGCTGAGACAGCTGCTTCGGCTTGATTTGCAAAAGTATTCAAGGTTTTTCAGCTATGACCTTGACTTGTCTCTTCTTTTTGTCTTTTCCCGTCTCTTCACCCGGGCCAGTTCCTGCGTGTAGTTTGGGTTCTATGGACCAATGATATTAGAAGCAAGGGCTGGACTCAGATCTGTCACTGAACGCTGCCTCCTTGCCCCACAGGGTGGAGGGATTCTGTGCAAAGATCCTATCTTTGCTGATCTTGGCACATCCTGACATTCTACATGTGTAGGCCCCAGATGAGCCCCAACTGTGGCCAGCTGGATGGATGTCACTAGGGAAAACCTCTCATCACAGCAGGTCATTTCCTTTCTCAGGCTACAGCTACAAGGACTGTCAACTGCGGGAAGGGAAAGTAGGCCACCCCAGAACTGGCTGGAGGGGAAGTTATGCCCAGTGTATTTGGAGGTGACCATGGTCCACAGTGAGAGAAATACCCTACCGCTGCTGAGAGAGACTGGCATTCTCTCCGTTGCCTGTTATTTCTGAAGGTCAAGCACTACGGTCCAAACCATGTAATTGACCAAAATTAGCACAAATGCTAACTGGCTTTTATATCCAAACTTCTTTTCTAAAAATCAGCCTATTTTCATCTTGTGTCTCTAAATATTGCTGACTGTGTGTACTCAGGGTGTAGATCCAGTGGGGCCAAACTTGGGGTGTCATCTGTGTGAAGAGATGTTCCTCGCATGTTCTTCTCTGCCAGTCTGCTGCCTGAAATCCTCAAACAGGAAACTACATCTTTAATTCTACCATCTGTGCTAAGAACTCAATGCCGATGTGATAGGAGAAGATGCTCATTAAAAATGTCCCAGTAAGATTTCATGGACTCATACAGATTCTTACCGAAGGTTAGTCTTTTTAGGCAGCTGGCGGGAATGGGGAAGAGTGACTGGGAGCAGGAGACCCTTGGGTCCCTGAAACAGGAGCAGAGTGTCCAGAAGTGCCCAAAAAGGGACATGCCGGGAAAATGAAGACAATTTCACCTTCTGCACCACTTACCTGGTCTAGAAGAGGATGACTCTCCTGCCATGGTCAGAGCAGACCTGTGTGAGAGGCTTTTGGTGGGAAGGAAGCTGCCTTTCTCTTAGACACCCAGGCCAATAGCATGCAAAGCTGGGTTTGTGTCCAGGGTGAACTGGACTATTCTGACCCCTAGCCGAGCCAGGAGGAGCTGACTTGGTCTGGGCTCCACTTCTTACTTACCTGGTTATAGGTGCAGGGACTCAAGACTATGTTTTCCAAGCCTTTGCTCAAGAGGTGTGTTCGAGTGCAGCTAAGAATCCACAGGCCCATGGCCAACCTGGGATTCTAAACCAGCAGAATCAATATTAAAGCAGAATCTGCTCCCGACCCCAGCCACCTGGACCTTTCCATCAGGTACTCCAAAGGCCAAACTCACCTTTAACACAGTCCAGGAAGAGGGGCTTTTTATCAGAAAGAGCCCTGTGTAAACACCAAGCTAACTCCCTTCCCTGGGACCACTCTTTCCTGCCTGCCTGGCCCGGCAGCCCTTGTCTTGGCCTGTTCTCCTCCTTGATGGCCTTGCTGAGAAGGAAACATAAAGGACCCATGCCTAACTTTCTTCATATTGCTTGGTAACCCTTTTGCCGAACAGTACAGCCAGAGCACGTGGGGTACAAGCACAATGGAAACACAGTCATCGAGATGATCAGAGAATATACTTGGTCTGGAGTACCTGGGGCCATGTTGAAGAGACTGGGTAAGAGCTGGCTGATCCTTCACCCTAAAAAAACTACGAGGGTTGCCCAAAAGTCCTGGAAATCACCAGTTGCATTTAACATGTTGTGCCTATTAATATAATGAGCAATATTTGGTTTCACCCTCAGTATTTGTTTCAGCACAATTAAAGCTCATTCCTTTAAAAAATTGAATCTTGTATACGTATTGATAGTCTGAGCTTCAGAGTGCCTTTCAATGTTTTTTCTATTTCATCTTTTTAAAAAATCATATAACATATGAAAATAAAATGAAAACATTACTTACTTGACTGGAACCCTGTTTGAAACTGCTCTGAATATATTTCCTAACATTTCCTGATTGATTCCCTGGGAATAAATAACCCCAAGGGGTAGCATTATATTTATACATCTAAATCAGGAATAGTTCTCTTATGGCTGCCCTTCTAAAATAGAGTCCCAAGAAAATGCATAAAATAGCAAAATAGCATTTTCAATATCTGCCAAACCTTAACGTTTGCATCTCAGCAAGGAAGTGTGCAACTGGTGAGTAAACAGCCCCTTTTGTCAGACACAAATGTGGCAAATTCAAAGGTGGCTCCTCTTCTACTCAATTGTCTCAGCATGCAGAGCAGCAGGGAGAACGTTTGCTGTAGAACACAGGCAAAAAACCAATCTTTATATGATTTTTCCAGGAGGGTGTTATATTACATTCCAGAGAGAACGATGAGACATTTGTAGTGAAATGGCACATTGCCTTTCAGAATCACCTACTCTATTTGAATGTATCCGATTCTTCCTTAGCGTTCTGCTGCGTCGCACTCAGCCTCCCCTGCCTCCTCCCTGCTCTTCCCTTCCAGGATGGCAATGAACTCTGTAACATGACTCCTTGCTCTGATTCCACAGGCCTGACCTCGCTGGACTTAACCCTGACTTCACATACATGCTTTTCAAGAGACACAATTTTGTCTTGTCTGGAGTGCAATGTAATTAGAAAGCAATTTGGCCCACACACGCCGCTTCCACGGTCACTTGGCACGGCCTCACCCCCGCCTCTGGCAGGACTGGTTTTGCTCTGCACTGGCTGTCCTCCGAGATGTCTAGCAGCTCTGGGATCCTGGGCCTCTCAGGCTTGGAGCTCAGGCTTGGAGACTCAGGGAGTGTCAGGTGCTGTCTGCCTGAAGCCTCAGGGGTCACCCTGGAGCCCTGGTCAGCTGTGTCCCACATGGCCTCAGGCACAAACAAAGGAGGCTCAGCCGCTGACACCAGCTGCCTAGCCACACAGCCCCAGTGCAGGGACCATCCCATGGCTTGTCCAGTCCCCAAATCCTCCTCATTATATTGCTCTCAAGCTTCCCAGTAGTCCCTAAATCCCAGCCCCCAGGCTGCAAACTGAAAGCCATTTTGCACTGGGCTTTCCATTTATATCCACATCCACTGAGGTGCTATGGCCTGTATTTGGCCTTCTCCATTCTGCTCTCAGTACCCTAATTCCAGCGTCTCACCCCAAACACTGTGACAGCCTCCCACCTTCCTTTAATTCTAGTATTATCCTATGGCCAAATTACTTTTCCAAGCACACAGCTTTGGTAACGTTATAATATCCTTCAACTCGCTATAGCCTTCTCGTGGCTTCCAGTTTCCTTAGCTGGGTCATCTGATCTGCTGCCTGATTATGGAACCGGAGTTTTATTGAAGCACAGCCCCACCCTCTCATTTACATATTGTTTGTGGCTGCTTTTGTGCCCTGATGGCAGAGCTGAGTCACTGTGACCCACTGCAGAGACAGCGCGGCCCTGCAAAGCCTAGACTACTATCTGGCCCTTTATAGAGAGGTTTGCTGCAAAAGTTTGCTGACCTCTGCTCTAAAATACGGTCACTAATTTCCTTCCCAACTTCATTTCCTTACAGCCTAAGCTTTCCTGCCTTTGTGCCTTGGCCGACACCAGTCCATTCTGCCCCGGGGAAGTCCACATCTCCAGGGGCCATCGCCGGTGTGCTCTAGGCACAGGCTTTCCTGACTTGTAATGGAAGGAAATGCAGTGCAATGTCTTCCTTTCTCACCCCATCACTCTTTGTTACGGCATTTTGCACATTCTGACTTTTGTAAATACTAATGCATGGATCTTGTTGCTTCTGCTCTTCTAAGCCCTTTGAGGGCAGAGCCATGTCCCAGCCATCTTCAGCTCATAGTCTAGCTCCCAGCACATAGTCATCTAATAAATATTTGGAGACTAACTTGACTCAAAAACTAGAAGTCTTTCTTCCAGAATACTGTATTTGCCGTGTATAATGTGCACTTTTTTGCCCAAATTTTTGAGGGGAAAGTAAGGATGCACACTATACATAGGTAGTACTAATTCTGTATCTATATAAATGTTTTGAATTCTTTCATTTATTTATGTTTATGCATTAAAAAGAATAACTCTAGAAAGCAATAATTATATCCATATGCAAAATAGTAATACCCTGGAATACGAGAATTGGTTTTGTTTCTAAATATAAATAAATAAAATATTGAATTAAAAAATTAAGACGAAAGATTTTTTTCCCTGAAAGTTGGGGCCAAAATGTGGGCGCACATTATACAGGGCAAAATGTGGTAAATAATCAACATTTCCCTCTTGGAAGAAAAGACAAGGTGGGAAAGTGAGACAGGAGCAGATGCAGCCTGTTCTTCCCTATGAAGTTGAGATTCTTGGAGGAAGTACCTTCGTTTGAAGAGGCTCTTTGTTCTGTTTGTTGGTGAGTGATTGTGGAAGTGCACAGACCCCATAGAAGAGACTTCCGACGAAGGGAGAGAACCAGACAGGTGGAGTGTACGAGCAGGAGAAAAGCTTCGCCTCCTGACACTGCAGGGCTCCTCTGGAGGGAGCCATTTCAAGGCTGCTCTGGCCAGAGGGCACAGTAGGGCGGTTTCAGGAACTTGCACGGAGGGGCTTCAAGCCCCCTGTGAATGAAAGAACGTGGTAAAGGGACGAAGAGGAAGTGGCCAAAGGGTCTCATGAAAAGGGGTGTTGTGACAAGAATATTAGAACCAGAAGGTGTCTGATCCGGGGAGTCTGATCTTTCAGAAAAGACTGTGGGCTGGAAGATCCATGTGTTTCCTGCAGCCACTGTAACAAATTACCACAAGCCATTTAGCTTAAAACACATATTTCTTCTCTCAGAGCTCTGGAGGCCAAAAGTCCAAAATCAGTTTGACTAGGTCAGAACCAAGGTGTCGGCAAGGCCAGGCTCCTTCCAGAGGCTTGAGGACAGGACCCATTTTCTTGCCTTTTCAGTCTGCTGGCGGCTACCGGCATTCTCCACGCATGGCAGCCCCACTCCACCTCTTCCCCGTTAGTGTCTTGCCTTCTCCTCTTCCTTCTGTACCATGTCTCTCTCTTCTCCCTCTTATGAGAATATCTGGGTGTCCTGGCATAATCCAGGATAATCTCCCATCTCAAGATCTCCAACTTAACCCCATCTACACATTTCTTTTCCACCATTAAGGTAACATTCACAGTTCTAGGGGCTCAGGTGTAGATATCTTTGGGGGCCAATACTTAGCCCTTCCTGGGAGGTCTCTGAAGAAAAGCAAGCTGCAGGCACTCAAGGGGGTGGAGTGTTGCTGGGAGGTGTAGAGGTCACAGAAGTTGTAGGTGAATGTGGAATGAGGGGTGTCGGGAGGAGTGTGGGTTACTGAAAGGTGATAGAGTTCAGGGCACTGCCCTTAGGACGGGGACCCTGACTGGCCAGAGGAACACACAGTGGAGCATGGGCCTGCATGAAGGTGGCCAGTGGGAGCAAAACCAACTGTGTGGGGCAGAGGCAGGCTCCCGTTTTGTGGGGACTGTCACTTAGTCAACCTCAGAAAGATTATTTTTGAGAAAGATAATCCAACATTACAAGTATAAAATTTTTTATGGAAGCGGATTTTTATTTAGATTGAGAAAAGAAATCACCGTAAACACACACTGTGGAAAGCCAAGGGAAGTGCCTCAAACAACGCATAGTCAGAAAATAACGTACTTTATTAACTGCCTGATTTCACCTCCTGACATTTCCCCCCCATTTTGTTGCCTGTGTACTTTTTGAACATCTCTTTGTAAAATAATAATTTTGTATTTTCTATAGAGACAAAAGAAAAAGAATTCAGTTCCTTCTTTTAGCGTGATTGATTAAAATATGGTTTTTATAGTTGACATTTTAGAAACATTTTCTTTATCTTCTCAACCAGTATCGGTAACACCATGTATATTTCTGATTGCTCTCAAACTTGGAAAAAACCTCTTTCAAGTCTCCTTCATATACAACTGGTAAAAATGTCCTCCCTCCCTTCCTATTGCACCACGAGGACTGCCCTACACCTAGAGGAATTTTTGATCATTTTTTTATTCTGTGAAGGTTTCACTTGAAAAGACCAAAATGTGGCGGCAACAAGGATGGACCCGGAGATTCCTACGCGGATTGAAATAGACAGTCAGAGGAAGACAAGTACTGTACGATCTCACTTGTATGTGGCATCTAATGAACAGAATAAGCTGACGAACAAAGTAGAAACAGAGGCATGGATACCTGGAGCAGACTGACAGCTGGCAGAGGAAAGGGTGGGAGGGGACTGGGTGAAAGAAGGTGAAGGGATTAGCCGAAGAACGTATCATGACCCACAGACACAGACAACGGTGTGGTGGTGGCCTGAGGGAAGTGGGAGATGGGTGGGGGATGGGTGAATGGGGAAAAATGGTGACAATTGTAATAGTGTCAACAACAAAAATAAAGTAAAAAGAAAAAAAAGGAAAGTGCCATTAGGACTCATGGCACGCACTATGAGCCATGAGTCCTAATAATAGAAATTTGTGTGATACATTTTAACACCATTAACAACACTAGGCATTACCGTGCCCATTGGTTATGAAAGAAACTTCTTAAAATAAGTTATGTAGTCTTGGCTTGGTGGCTGAGTTGTTTGGAGTGTCATCCCGTGCACCAAAAGGCTATGGGCTCAATCCCTGGTGAGGACACACCTAGGTTTTGGGTTCGCTCCCTGGTTGGGTTGCATATAAGACAAGGGGTCAATGCTTCTCTCTCTCTGAAATCAATGAATTATCCTGAGGTGAGGGGGCACTTACTGGGAGAGATTAACCAAAGAACATATATGCATATGTGCATAGTCTATGGACACAGACAATGTGGTGAAGGCTGGGCAGGGGCTGGGTGGAGTGGAAGAAAGAGCGGGGAATGGGGCTCATCTGTAATGATGTCCATGATAAGAAACAAAATAAAAATAAATTATGTAGTTTTATAGGTATTGACATAGAAAGACTTTAACGTATCAAGTTACAGACAATTATTATAAAACTGTCCCTTTTTTGTAAAATAAAAGCTGCTTGTGCAAATAAACAAGTATGTGTTCTGTAAGTGTAAGAGACCGCATGTGTGGCTGCCTGCTGCCTGGAAAGCCAGAGCTCTGGAGGCACGTGCTGATGTGAAGGGAAGTGGGTTATCCAGGAAGATGGGGGACTCATGTCTCAAAGCCCATCTCTCCCTCTCAGTGAAGGCCGAGGCTTTTATAAGGAGGGAAAGGGGAAGAGAACAAAGAGATCAGGGGAGGGCATCGAAAAGTGCTCTGCATACAGATGAGCACAGTCCATCCCAATAAAGCAAGGGATGGTCCAGTGTGCCTCAGCCTGGTTTAGTCATCCTGGCTTCCTGTCATCCGGGCTTCATGTCATCCTGGCTCCATGGCTGAAGGGCAGTACATCTCCCAGAGCTGGGATGCCTAGAGGTCGGAGTCGTCTGTATCTTTTGAAGCTAGTTCCTAGGATTCTTATACAAACATGCTATTTATCTACAAGCTACATATTAGTCAGGGTCAGCACTTACAGAAGCAGTATAAAAAAGTGGTGGGGTGCGTTACAATTCCACACCATTACAATTTTCCGCAGTCACATAAGCATAATGATGTTTGCTGCTGGAGAGTGGAATTGGCCAATAGGCCTCTCGTGTGTTACTTTATATACTTCTGCACTGGCTGAAAGTTTGCAATGAATGTGTATTTTTGTAGTTAAACATTAAAGATTAAAAACACACCAAAAATAAATAAAAAGAACAAGATGTGAGACGCAGTTATCACTGTACGTGTTGCGTTATCAAGTAGAAATCCCGATGGGAGGAGACTTCTATTTTGGTTCAGCATTAATGAAAAGTGAATTTCATACTTGTGATTTTACACACTTGTTTAGAAAAATTTATGGCAGACGAGTCTGTGACTCTGCATTTCATACCTTAACTCTCCTGCTGGCCAATCCGGGACCCTTTCACACCCCCTCTGGCTCATTGTGTCGAAGGATTTCCTCAGTGGCTGGCATCCCCAGGAGGATTCCTATACTGGGATGTCTAGTAGTCATGTAGTTATGCTCAAGAGAAACCACAGTCTCCACAAATGAGAAAATCTCCTCTAAACTGACGTTAAATGTATCCCCAACTCAACTTTCTTTGCCAGATCCTCAAAACGTCCATGTGCACTCCAGTGCCACCAAATGCAAGGGGAACTATGTAGTATGAAAGTCGGATTGGAAAGAGGCATTGGTCTTAACCAATTTTAGATAAATATTTTACTTTTGCAAATTTAAAAAGAAGACCACATTGTAAAGGTCTTTTCCAGGGCCTTGGAAGAAGTCAATGCAGGCAAGGGGCTCTGAGGCTCAGCTGAGCTAGCTTCTCAGTCTAGGAACCACTCGGGTGTGACCCTTTAATGATATTGCCCAGGGGAGGGAGCTAGGGGCCAGAAAGACATGCTGTGTGCTAACTAGGTCTCTGGATCTACCTTGCTTTCTAATCACTCAGGCATTCCCCATGGCATAGCAAGAGCCTCCTACATTTTCCCATTAATGTAGGTTTAAAAAATCTGCAGGCTAAATCTGCCTGGGATAAATAAAATCTGCATAGGATAAATAAAATGTGGTATATACATAAAATGGAATATTATACATCCATAAAAAGAATGAAGTCCTGATACATGCTAAAAATGCATGATCTTTAAAACCATTTTGCTAAGTAAAATAAGTCAGACACAAGAGAACAAATATTTTATGATTTCATTTCCATGAAATATCTAGAATAGGCAAATTCATAGATATAGAAAATAGATTAGAGATTACCAGGGCTTGGAGGAAGGGAGGGTAGGGAATTCTTACTTAATGCACAGGTGGCAAACACAAGGCCCGTGGGCTGAATCCGGCCCTCCGCCTTGTTCATCCGTCCCGGCACCTAGTTTCTACCTGACCTCCTTGGCCCTAGTTAAGGAGTACTTACATTTCTACAGACCTAAAATTCCATTTGGCCCTTGGAAGGCACCCGTGAAGCTGATGTGGCCCCCGTGAAAATGAGCTTGACACCCCTGGCTGAATGGTTAGAGAATTTCCATTTGGAAAATAGTGATGATTGTGCACAATCTTGTGAATATACTTAATGCCACTGAATTTAACTTAAAATTATTAAAATGGTAAATGTATATAGTGTATATTTTGCCACAAAAAAATAACCCAAAAAGCGAGATAATGTTTGAGCATCAGAAGTGAATGCATTCACATCTGCCTATTCATGCATAAAAATATCTGGCAGAATATTTACATAAAAATATTTATCTAAAATGATTGCAATTTTTGAAGTAAGACTTTTGTAGAGTTGACTTCAAATTAAACACATTTATATTTAAAAAACCTTTCAGTTTAATTACCAAGGCAATGAAAATTGATATTAACTTGGCATATATATTCACCAACACTCCCTACTTGTCAACAATCAGATTAATTCAGTGGTAGCAAACACTGCGGCTTCGAGAGATGGTGTGGGTTGTTTGCTTCTGAAAAGAAAAAGAAAAAGAAAAGAAAAGACAGACTTACTCGGTAGTGATTAGCCTGGGCTAGTTTCTTTCAGACCCTGAGATTCCTAATGTTTGTGAAATGCCTCTGGCTCTCCGGTGAGACACTTTCAGGGGAGTGGCCACCGGGAGACTTCCCAGAGGTTTCATTCAGGGCACAACAGCACTGAACGGGAGATGCATGTGCTTCCTGAACACTGTGAGCCACCTCCCTAGATGTGTTTGCCACCCCTGCCCTCTCTCCCCGACCCCAAGCTCCAGTCACCCTCTCAAGTGCTTTATCTAGGACAGCGATTTTCAACCTTTTTTATCTCATGGCATACATAAGCTAAATACTAAAATTCTGCAGCACACCAAAAATACATTATACTTTGTGCCAATCTGACAAAAATAGGTATAATTTTGATTCATTTTATACCAGAATATTGGTGTGTTGGCTGTTGTCATTTTTTTTATATGACAATCTGAGGGAAGAGTTTAGTGCCTTGGACTAAATAATCAGACACTGCGTGTTTTAGACTCTTGTGGTGCACTGGTTGAAAATAACTGACCTGGAGGTAATCAGAGCCTCTATTAGGCTGGGGGAAAATACTTGATACTGCTGAATCCAGACTGGTTTAGCACAACACAGGTTACAATATATTCTTCCTTCAAGTGAAATCTCACGGGGCTGCCTCTGCCAGGCAGGTGATTTCAGTTATTCAGGGATCTGAGCTTCTTCTGCCCCATGGCTTCACCATGTCCCAGCCCTTTGCAGTGGCCTGCTGGATCCCACGCATATGACCAGTAGAAGGAGTAGAGAGGGTGTGCAAAATGGCTGAAGAGGGTTCTAATGGGCCAGGCCTGGACGTGATGCGCATCACTTCTGCCTATTTTCCACTGGCCAGAACTCAATCACATGGCCCCGCCTAGCTGCAAAGGAGTCTGGGAAATAGGTTTTGGTGAGTACAAAACAGTGTCTCTGCTGCAGGGATCTTACAGGCTACACGATCAAATGGCTCTTCCCATCACCTATATTATTTTATCTTCACTGCATTATGAGACAAGAATAGTCTCACCTTTCAATGGGAGAACACAGAAACAAAGAAACCTTAAACTCATGGCTCCAGTTTGAATAAAGAAACATAGCCTCTAACTGGGCCCAGCAACCAGCCCTTCCACCTTCCTGGCTGGGTGCCTGAGTACCTTCTCTCGTGACCTGCCATGAGCTCCAGGGCGAACTAGGATAGCCTCTTCTCAGAGGGAGACCTGCTTGGACATCTGGGATCCAGATGCTGCTGGCTTCCTTGATGGCTCTGAATGCACTGAAAGGTATTGTACTTAAGCTCCCAAATCCTGCAAAGTCTGCTTTTTGTCTCTGAGAAATCTTCTCTTCCCTTTTGCACTCTTTCAGGGCCGAATTCTATGGAGCCAGGTTTCTTTGACAGCTGACAGGGAATTCTCAGTGGAGGGCAGTTGATTTTGGAACAACGCCTGCTGTCAATTCTATAAAGCCCAGTTTACTGACCTATAGGGCATGATGACAAACCCATCTGCTTTTGCAGTTAGTCATTTTGGGGGCTTAATTCTAAAGTTAAGCTGAGAAGGTACATGGAAAAGGGTGTGTTCATTTGGTTGAGCATCCCAAACTCTGCCCTCTTCCTTGTGACTTTATGGTCCCAAGCAATGCATGTGTCCAGGATATCAAGACAGTCAGCAAGAGGTACATTTTGCCTGCTCTCTGTGCGGATTTCTTACCATTCCTCTGTCTTGGCATTTAATTTTTCATGCAAGTGATCCAAGAGATGAGGTTGGCCTCTACTGCTTGATCTTTTAATCCATATTTATGAATAGCAAAATTGAAAGTTGAGTAAATTCATACATGACCAATTCCATGATGGTTGTTAGGGGGGAAAAGTGCATGGCTACAATTGTAACTTTTCACATTTGAGATCAAGAACTGTCTTCTTAACGTATCCTTTAGTTACACAGAGCCCTGTGCTGGATGGATTGTGTTTTTTGTCTCACTATTTCTGAACATTTCCTGTTCAGGTTTGCTTCCTCTGTACCATGATGAAGAAGGAAAGGATGTGTTTCTGAGGAATACTTCTAGATGTAAGGAATAACCTACCTGACGGAAAGTGAGATTTACTTCCTCACATAGCCAGATAGTTTGGAGGTACAGTGTGCCAGGCTGGTTAAACCAGTGGCACAAAGACATGATCTTTTGGGTCCGGAGTCCTCGGGGGGTACCCCCTGACTGCCACCAGACAGCTGCTGCAACTCCAGATATCACGTCCTCATTCAGCCCTGGCCAAATGCTGTGATGTTTTTCTCTTTCTTATCAGAGAGAAAGACCTTTCTTATAATCCCCCAGCAGATTTCCCTCGCATCTCCTCAGCCTAAAGTGAGTCAATTCATATTAACATAATCATTGGCATAGGGGGAACAGAATTATCATAACTGGTTTAGGCCAATGAGTATGCATTATGTTCACATAAATCAGAACCTCCTGGGGGCCTGGTTAAAATGCAGATTGCAGTGTTCTACCACCAGGGTTTCTGATTTCGTATATTGGGGATGGGGCCCAATAACTGGCATTTCTAATGTGTTGCCAGGTCATTTGACTACTATTGGTCTGGGGATCACACTTGGAGGACTTGTATAGATTTGTCTTGCTTCATTTTCTGGGGCATGGGGCAAAATCGCCTTTCTTGAATTAAGAGTGGAGGTGAGGGTAACTGGGGAACAAACTCAGCAGAAAAAAAAAGCTTGTTAGGTGGGCACCTGGCCCTATCTACCCCATGTTTTCCCGTGTGTCCCCTCTGTTTGCTGAATACGTATCCACACTCTTCTGAGTATTTTTAGGGACCATTGCAGATTAGATAATTCTTCTGAAATGTTTTCATTGATTTGATTTCTATAGTAAATCTCTTTCCTTTGAAATGAATATAACTTCTAAGTCCATCAGTGTTTACTGCTTAAATTATCTCTTTCACTATCTTAGCACCTTTTTTCTGTAACACGTAGTTCATTGAGTTTGTTTGGTAATGCAGGTTTGTTAGAGCTACAACTCTTACCTCCTCAGCTCTTATCAGACTGAATACCTTTGTGTCATCAGCAACTTTCTCTGCGTTGCCATTCACTTCATCCTAGGCCATTGACAAGTATATTGAGCTAAATCACTGGAACCATTAACTTGAACTTCAGGCATGAACAGCATCATCCGAAATGACTTACTAAGGATGGCAGCGGCCTTTGGTCAATATACCAGTTTCTTATGTTAAAAAAAAATCCATATTTGTCCTATGCAGGATTTACAGTAGAGATTATATAATATGTATCTTTTTGAAACTTACTCTTTGAAAGTTAGTGTATATGAGTTATTGCAGAAAGATTTGGAGACACCAAATCTAAAGATTTGTTTTGAGAGACTCCGTTCAATCCCATGCCTGAAGGACTAGCTACTTGGTAACAAATTCCACCCCTAAGAGGCATCTTCAGAGTAAGTAAGCATCTGTTTTAAAAAATGAAAGTGTCTCTTGAAAGGTTAAGGGAGGTAGTCGTGCACCAGTACACTAACCTGAGTGGGAATCCACTGACGGAGCCGTCGTCATTCCTCCCCACTGTGATCAACACACGCAAAGGCCCAAGGTTGGAAGCAAAGCATGGGTTCACCTGGGAATTCAGGGGGGTGGTTCCCCATGGGCTAGGGGCAGCTGAGGGGGTGGTTCTGGGAACTGGGTGCCGGAGTTGTAAGAAAAACCCCTCAGAAGATAGCAGTGGGAAAGAAGTGGGAACGCAGAAGCAGGTCACTCACAGTTTGATCCCAGACAGCCCTATTTAATAATACAATGTGTCTTAGTAAAGATTAATAAAAATTCCTGGGATGTTCTCATTATTAGCTTTCCTCCAGGGAAGGAATGTGATACCTGAATTCCAGGATCAGACATTTTTTTCTCACCTCCTGGTCAAAACTAGTTGATGGGGGCCCAGCCAGGTTTTAAGCCTTCATCAAAGTCCTTCACCACAGGGCAGCCCCACAGGGCAGAAATCCAAGGTCTGAAGACTTTCTGTGGTTAATGGCAGAGTGAAGATTCTGGTGGCCCCTGCTGTTTCTGTAGCACCTTGTGGTCAGCGGCCTCAGGGCGGCTGCCCGTGGTTGTGCAGCCTGTGCCCTGCACAGCGATGGGTCACAGGGCAGCCCAAACCAGGGAGGTCTTTTTGTGAGTAGCCAACCATACTAGCAGAGGCTTTGTTTATTCTTTCTTATTTATTATTCTCCTACAGATGAGGCCACCCTTAATTAAGCTGAGTTCTTAAGTTCATTTTAGAGTTAATTGTATAAAATTGGTGCCTGTAGGACTGGTTCTGGGCATAAGGACTTTTGGGTTTCTCAGCATCTTCCTGAGTGGTCTTGCTGCCTGGGATCTTGCCCCCTCCCATCTCAGGGCCTAGGGCCGCATTGCTTCAGTAAGACCTGCCCTGTTTTCAGCCGCCTTACTGGGGCATAATGAGCAAACTGTGTACTGTATATGTGTAAGGTGTACACTTTTGTATGTGCCGAGACATTTGTACTCTCATTATACCATCACCACAGTGATCAACTTCTCCATCAGCCTAAAATTTTCTGCCTATCTCTGCTTTCTGTCATCAGAGATCAGTTTATGTTTTCTAGATCTTTATAAATGGAGTCATACAGTGTCTGCCCTTTTTTTGTTTCGCTTCTGTCACCTGCATCACTGTTTGAAGCTTTATCTGTGTTGCTGCATGTATCGATGCTTCTCTTTTTTTTGCTGAATAGTATTCCATTGTATGGACGCTCACCTGATGATGAACAGTTGGGCTGTTTTCAGCACTGATCTTTCTTTATTTCTTTTTTTGCTATTACAGACAAGGATGCTACACATATTTGCATGCAAGTCTTTGTACAGACATAGGCATTGATTTCACCTGAGTAAGCATCTAGAAGCAGGATGGCTGGATGATATGGTAAGTGTATGTTTAACCATTAATAAAGTATCAGAATGTTTTCCAGGTACTTGTACCATTTTATGTTCCCCCCCGGCAGTGCGTAAGAGATCTAGGATTTTTCACGTCCTGGCCAACACTTAATATCATCAGTCTCTTTAACTTCAGGCATTCTAAGAAATGTACAATAGTATATCATTACAGTTTTACTGTGCGTTTCCCTAAGGAATAGTGATGCTGAGTTTATTTTCATATGTTTGTTGGTTATCTGTGTATCTCCCTTGGTGAACTGTGTGTTCAAATCTTTTGCTCATTTGAAAAATAGAGTTTAGCCCTGGCCAGATGGCTCTGTTGCTTACAGCACTGTCCTGTGCACCAGAGTTACAGCCTCAATTCCCCGTCAGAGCACGTGCCGGGTTATAGATTCAATGCCCAGTTTGGGCACATCCGGGAGGTAATCAATCCATGTTTCTCTCTCACATCAATGCCTCTCTCTCTCTCTTTCTCCCTTCATCTCTCTTAAAATCAATAAACATATCCTCAGGTGAGAATTAAAAAGTAATTAAAAATAAATAATAAAGTTTCTTATTAGTGAGTTTTAGGAGTTATTGATACATTGTGGATGCCAGTTATTTATCAGATGTGTCATTTTAAACATTTTCTCCTACTCTGTGGCTTGTCTTTCTTTTCTTAATAGTGCCCTTTGAAGAGCTGTTCTCAATTTTGATGCAGTCCAATTAATTTTATAAGTGTGTGTATTATTTTTTGATGTTGACTATAAGAAATCTTTGCCTACCCTGAGGCCACAAAGATTCTCAATTGTTTTCTTCTAGCAATTTTATACTTTTAGTTTTACATTAGATTTCTAATCCATTTTGATTTAATTTTTGAATATGGTCAAGGATTAGATCACAGGCTTTTTGTTGTTGTTGTTTTTGCTTAAGACTATCCAGTTGTTCCACCTCCATTAGTGTTGAAAATGTACTTTTTTCTCTGAATTATTTTTACACTTGTGTAAAACACCAATTGACTGTACTGGTGTAAGTCTGCTCCTGGACCTTCCATGTTTTTATTGATCACATTATCTAACTTGACACCAATATCATATTATCTTAATTGTTCTGTTCCACTGATCAATTTATCAATCTTGATGCCATTACACAGTCTCTTAATTATTGGAGTTTTATAATAAATGTTGAAGCAAGGTAAAGTGAAGCCTTTGTTTTTATTTTTCAGAGTTGTTTTGATTTTCCTAGCTTTTCTACATTTCCACATAAATTTTAGAATCAGCTTGTCAGTTTCTGCAAAAATTTTTTTACAGAATAGATTTTGATTGGGAATGCATTTTTTGTAAGTTAATTTGGGGGGAATTTGACATATTAGCTGTAAGGAGTCAACTGATCCATGAAACCAATGAATCAATCCATTTATTTAGGCAGTTTTAAGTGTATAGGTTTCCCCAGATTTATTCCTATGTATTTCACCTTTTTATGCCATTTTAAATATAATTTTAAAAATGTAGTTGCTAATTGTCTGTCAGTAGTGCATAGAAATAACTGATTTTGTATATTTATTGTGCATCCCGCAATCTTCCTAAATTCACTTTTAGTTCTTGTAGCTTTTTTGTGGATTCCTGAAGATTTTTCTATGAAGATGGTAATGTCATCCACACAGAGAAACAGTTTCACTTTTCTAATCTGGATACTTTTCATTCATTTTTTTTGTCTTTTTTGTTTAATTAGAACCTCCAGTATGATACTAAATAGAGGTAGTGAGTGAACATTTATGTCTTTTTTTTAAATCAAAGAACACTTCTATTTTAATCACATGAAGTAACAGGTATATGAATATGGAAAGTTTTAAACATAAGACTGAGTTTAGCAGAGACTCATAAAAATCTCATTTTGCAATAAATTCCAGAAATTACAATAATTTTCAGGTCTTAGATTCTTTGGGGTCAATTCTTTTTGTAAATACTTTTTATTGTATTCTTTTCACCATCATTCAGTCCCTTTATACCACCCCTCCTCACCCCCAAAATCACCACAGTGTGGTCCATGTCCAGGAGTCCTTTTTCCTGTTTGCTCAATCCCTCAACCCCCTACTAGACATTTTGTAATTATGATGAACATTTACAATCCATTAACTTTAAAGGAACAGCACCCTTAATAATGTGTGTGGGTTTTCTCCAATTAGTTGAAGCAAAACCCGAGGTTTCTGGGACAGGAAGAAATTCTGCCTCAAGACTCTAACATAGCAGTCCTGCCTGAGTCTCTGCCCTGCCAGCCTGCCCTATGGGTTCTGGACCGAAGACTACAATTGATGACTCTTTCCTGAATTTCCAGCCTACTGGCCTATCTTATAAGTTTTGGCCTTCCAGTCTCCACAATCGTGTGGGCCAATTTCTTAAATAAGTTTTTCCAACAGGCAATTGTCATGATGAATTCTTTTGTTTTCTCCCATATTTCCCTTACCATGTATTCAACTTACTAAAATAAACAAATTTTGCATAAAAAAATACAATAAATGTTACAAACAACTTTTATCTTTTGCAGAAGGTTATCTTTCATAAGCTGTAATATATAAAGTAATTTTAAAAATGAAATAAATCTCTTAAATTATGTCAATTTATATATTAAACAAATACGTGTGTGCATGTTCAATAGTGGAAGCCTATGGGGCAAGTGGCAGATAATATTTTTCCACAAACTTCAAGTCTTTACACTTACTTTCTGTACAGGGCTGCCCTGAAATTCTCTTCCACTAGGCCTCTTTCCTTCACAGAAGCAGCCACTGGAACCAGTGAAGAACTTGGGTGTCAGAGCCAGGAAACTGAAGCAGTTTGGGAACCCGAAGCAGTAGCGGTAGAGTGAGGTTGGACTGGTAATGAAGGAAAGATCAGCCCCTCAGTTTTTACACTGAACAGTCCAAGGTAATCCTATATACTCAGCCAGGCAGGATGGAATAGCTCTGCCTCCCACTCTAGGCCCTAGGGAATTAAGAGGGTAAGAGAGGAATCTTTTAAGCCAGGACAACTTTTTCTGATAAAAATATTTGAGTTTTTCTTCTTACATTATTATGTACACCATCACCATGACATTAAAACCCGGTGCACCCCGACAGCATGCTCTCACTGGGAGGCAGCTGCACAGACGTTAGGAATTGGGGCTGCAAGCAGAGAACTGTGTGGCTCTTCTCCCCGTCCCCTGGTTTGCTCACATAGACGTGTGTATTAATTTCGTTACAGGACCAGTAACTGAAATAATGGGTGAGCTCTTACCACACTCTGCAAGCAAAGGATTTAAGCAACAGGAAAAAGGCAGTAGCATTTATTCCAGTAAACATGTACAACGTACAGCGCTGGGAAGTAAATGGAGAATAATGACAACTTATCAATGTTCTTTTTCTTTCTGCAGTGGACTTAAGAAATTGAAATATGGAAGCCAAAGCACTTGGAGTTTTAAGTCCTAGGGAACTGTGACATGTGACTATTTTAGTCACATAAAAATGTAAATGTCTTGCTTTGGAAGGAGACAAGACAATGGGAATAAGAAAGGAGACACTCTTATACTCCAGGGATGAATTTTAAAATGGTGCTTCATTTACTCATTTAACCTTCATGATTTGATTCATGCTATGAAACTGGCACAAATAAACAATAAATGAGCCATTTTAGAATAAATTTCAGGGGGAGAGCTTTGGTAGAAAGGGAATTATACTGTATATCACTCGGTAAATCTCATTTTTCTGAAAAACTTTTTACTTTCTTTATACTTTTATTGGCTTTTTCTTGCCAGTTTCTAGTCTCCATGGTTGAGTCATAATGTCTGTTAAAAAAAGCCAAAATTCTTGAAAAAAACCTATAAAAGAAGACTAGATTAATTTTGAAATTATAGACACTTCAGGAAACAATAAAGTTAACACACCTAGTGTAAAACACACTTGGACCACTTTCCTATTTAATGAAAAATATATTCCACTGAGTACGAACGCAAAACAACATTACCTAGAAATCCATTAATAGTTTTGTAGCTTTATTGGAAGATTGAGATTTCACTATTCCCACTGTAGCAGAGCATTTTATGAAAATGGCTTTAAATTTCAACAACTAACCCTGAAGTCATGCCAAATTACTTTTTTACCCCCAAATCAGAGAAATATACCATTAAATGGAAATATGAAAATTTGAAGAATAACTTCACAGGCATTACAAATAACTTAGACATGAAATCATCTCATATGAGATGGATCGATGAAGAGAATGGGTAGATTCTCTAAAAAGGATAAAATATTTATTTAAAGGGCCAGTGGGTCACAGGACACATAGTGTGCCTGTCATATGTTCAGTAAATCACTGTGTTCTCACTTCAGGGACTCTGTACTCTGCAATTTCCTCTAAACTGAATTTTGGTTGTTCAATAAAACTAGATATCACACTATACTAAGAAATAACCTAATAAATAGCAATATAAACATTAGTTTCCCCCCCTCCTCCCTCTGAAACTTCTCTGGAATTTCCTGCTTCTCTTTTGTGCAAGAGATTTCTTTTTTCCACCATTCTTCTAAGGGTGATTGGTTTGTATCATTTCTGAACATGCATTTTTCTTTAAAAATATAAGATTAAAAAAATTTTAGCCTTACATTTTCTCATAAAGATTATGCTCTGATTAAAACCAGACCCAGATTGTAGATCTGCTTTCATTTTTTTTTCCTGAAAAACAAACAAGAGAAATTTCAATAAAAACATTCCACTTCCCACCAGAGACGCTGCCGATGGTAATCCAGGTATTACCCTATCTGCAAATATGCGTCCAGCACACAGGGTTTGCATGGAAGTATTTTAAAAGCTTAACCGAAGATTTTCATATTCAGAATGGAATGTAGTGTCGTTTGATTCCTTAAAACCCTATTTTTTAAAAAAGGCACCTTTTAAAACGAGCTGGATAATGACCTGGGACTGCTACCAGGTACCCTGCAGAATAGTGAGCTAATTTGTTTCCCTTTCTCAGTCCTTTTTAAAAGTGAGGAGACAGCACCCAAAGACACATGAAAAAGGGTGTTCACTGCAGTGTCCCTTCAGTGGTCACCAGTGGCACAGCCTGACTGCCATAGAAGTGGGGACTGAGAGGTGAAGTGTGGGAGGTGCACTGTTGGGGTGGTTAGAGCAGAAGCACTGGAGACCAGTTGCCAGTTATTAGTCATGTGACTTTGGACCAGTTACTTAAACTTTATTTTCTCATCTGTAAAGTAGGGATAAAAATAGTAGCTATTTTTTTAAGTTAAAGTGACACATGAGGTAATGTTTGCTAGTATCCCCAGCACCTAGAATAATGCCTGCCATATAATAGGTGCTCAGTAAATATGCGTTGCAGAATATGAAGAGGTTTCAAGGCTGCCTCACAAATAGCTGGCATTCAGGTGTGGTATAGTGTATGGTACATCCATACACTATAGTGTTAGGTAGTAATTCCCAAAACCTTATGTATCCATACATAAAAATAAATTAAAAATTTAAATTATGATATAAATTAAAAAGTATAAGGTGCTACAATTTTTATAAGAAGTGATCAAAATATGCAGATACATGCACATCTATTTTTATATATACACATTCACACACAAGGCCATCTCTGGAAGCTTCCACAGCTTTTTTCACATGCTTTTTTCCTTTGCATCTATTTTGTGCTATTTGACTTTTGCATATGTACATATGTGGCCAGCTGGTTTTCTGGGACACAGATTCTGAGTCAAGACTAACATACAGGATGTTTATTAGGGAGGGCTCTAGTAGAGAGGAGGGGAGGGACACAGTACTGGGCAGAGGGAGAAGCTGATCTTCAATGGATTCCCCCAAAAGGCTTCAGTCACCCCACCCCGAAAGCTCTGAGGTTGGACGGCTCCTCAGGGTTGTCCTAAGGTGGGAGAGGGCCCAGGCCCTCATACCCCCAATTAATCGGGCACTGGATGCTGGCTGGCCCTTTGGGGACCTTGGGTGAGGTCACTGTCTTCAGTAGAGGCGATCCCTCGAAAGGGTTGGTGACTAAGGGCCTTTTTAAAAATATATTTCCAGTAGCTGGGGGATAAGTACCCCCTTCCTGAAGGAGAATTGGGGAGCCACTTAACAGTATTCACATGATTTGCTCTTTCAGTAATAAATGGTACAGTTATCATGTATGGAATGTCCAGCGTCAATAGTTAAAACATGGGGCTAGCTCAAATACCGGAGTTGGACAGACTTTGTGATGTGACTTACGAGGCACCAAGGGCTACCTCCACTCCACCCTCCAAGTATTCCCTGCAATACCCTGGCAAAAAGTATGTGAGTTTTATCTATTTGTTGAAGGAAGGTTTAAGCAGTGCTTCCTGGAGAAATTTATTTGTGTGTACTCACTGCCTTAATGGGTGATTCAATTACTGTAGCCTATCAATAATTCAGGGGTATGAGAGGTGGCCAGCAGAGAACAAGACATTGAAATTAGCCCGTTTTTCTGGTTTAGACCGTGTTAATGTTAGCAGGAGTTTAGGGTAGGTTCTCTGCACAAACACAGCAGCACGAATATAACACAGAGCAGCATGCTACAAAATGAGATGTGTACACATTTGGGAACACAAAAGACACCCACTGGCCCTCTCTTCATAGCAAAGTCATTTGTTATGGGCAAGAAATTTGAGAACTTCTATGTAGACATAGTTCTGTTTTTAAAAGAGGAAAAATAAGGAAGGAATAAAGGTTCTCTAATATTCATAAACATATGAAGTTTGGGTCCTTACCCAGTCCGCAAACCAGACTGCCTCATGTCAAGTACCATAGAAGGGAAAGCCCTGACTCCCCAATACACAGGAGGGGGACAAGGCACCCCTGCTTTCAGCATCTGCGTAACTTCTTGCAGCTGACTTGTCTTTGATGAACTGAAATGCCAAATAAAATTATTTAGTTTTAACTCAACAAATCTTCACAAAATTATTATGTGCATTTACTATTGACTATTTTGGGAACACAGTATCCTGACTTGGATCCAGGAAAAGAAAAAGAGCAATAATGGAACTGGAGAAATTAAAATTAATGTTTTTAGTTATTGATACTTCACTAATGTTAATTTCTTCATTTTGAGAAATATGCTGTGATTACATAAGATTTTAACATTAAAGAAAGCTGGGTAAAGGGTGTATGGAAATTCTTTTTAGAAAATAATTATTTAATTTTCAATTGCAGTTGACATACAATATTATATCAGATCAGATGTACAACATAGTGATTAGACATGTATATACCTTACCAAGTGATCACCCCGTTGAGTCTAGTACCCATCTGACACCATGCATAGCGACACGTATGGTATTACCGACTACATTCCCCATGCTGCACCTCAGACCCCCATGACTATCTGCAACTCCCAATCTGTACTGCTTACTCCCTTCCCTGTTTCACTCATCCCCCAACCCCACTCCTGTTTGGCAACCATCGAAATGTCCTCGGTATCTATGAGTTTGTTTCTGTTTTGTTTTGTTTGTTTATTTTGTTTTTTAGATTCCACATGTAAGTGAAGTCATATGGTATTTGATTTTCTCTACCTGACTTATTTTACTTAGCATAATATCCTCTAGGTCCATCTATGGTGTCACAAATGGCAAGATTTCATTTTTATGCCTGAGTAATATTCCATTGCATATGATTGTATGAGAATTCTTTGTTCTATCTTGGCAAGACTTCTGTGAGTATAAAATAAATTCTCCCAAATGGAAACTTTTTAAAAAAATTCATTTGAAATATAGATTTTTACATTTATTATTTTTAACAATAAACATTGGCCTAAGTGTATAGTGTCCCTTTGCAATATTAGAAGATGATAGAACAAAATTATCATGATGAGCAAGCTATTTGAAATGAAGAATTCAGAACACTAAGGAAAATAAGCCTCTGGGTTTTTTTTGAAGTGTAATGTTGTATGATTCTCAATTCAGGATTTTAAAACATTTTACCACATGTTTATACACAGTTAGAAACCACTTTTGAGATTTCTTATCTAATACAAACTATGGCATGGGAATAATTTAAATACAACAATGAGAAAAAATTAAAATGCTCTCTTTAGTTAGAAAATTCTTTGGAAGGCACAAACCACAGAATATTAGTAAAAATTTCAAACTATGGGTTGGATGATTACTGAATGGATTGTTGCTGATTGAATGAAAGTTAAGATGCTTCTAATGTGACTCTATAATCGAGCTACTCAATTCTGTTTTAACAATAAATTATATGCAGAAATGTTTTTGTACAGGCTGCCAAAGATATGTTGTACCAGAAAAAAAATACATTCTCAATAGTGAATGGCTCCTTTAGTTAACAAGAAATAGGGCTGACTCTTGAACAATGTGGGGGTTAGCGATGCCAACCACCCACATGATCAAAAATCTATGTGTAACTTTTGACTCCTCAAAAACTTAACTACTAATAGCCTATGGTTGATGGAAGCTTTACCAATAATAAAAATAGTTATCATATCTTTTCTAGGTTTATATGTATTATGTAATATATTCTTATAATAAAATAGAGAAAATAAAATGTTAAGAAAGTCATAAAGAAGAGAAAATACATTTATAGTGCTTAACATATTTATTGAAAAAAAATGTGTATATAAGTGGACCCATGCAGCTCAAAGCCATGGTCAAGGGTCAACTATAAGTGTATTCACTTGGGAAGTGGTAGCTTTGACAGAATTAAAAAAGAAAAGACTTTCCCTGGCTGGTGTGGCCCAGCTGGTTGGTCACCGAAAGGTTGCGGGTTTGATTCCTAGTTGGGACACATACCTAGGTTGTGGGTTTGATCCCTGGTCCATGCATGTATGATCCCTAGTCTGAATGCATCCAGGAGGCAACCAATCAATGTTTCTGTCTCACACTGATGTTTCTCTCTCCCTCCCCTTCTCTCTAAGAAGCAGTGAAAAATGTCCTCGGGTGAGGATAAAAAAAGACTTGAAGGAAAATGCACAGACCTGTCCCTCCCATGACATTCACCGAATGCATCAGTCTAGGGAAGTCATTACAGCAAAAAAGCTGAACCAGAAATCCACAAAATGTTACAGGATATCATCAGCGCGATTACATAAAAGCAAAATAGCAGAGGCTTAATGAGATGGGGAATGGCCATGTAAATCTTTTGTGCCCTTCGAGAGTTATAAGTTATCTATGGCAAAGCATTTTTAAAAGCATTATTAAACTTAAAACGTTCATTATTCTTTTATAAATACAGATGTTCCAAATGCGCTGGCTTTTTCTGTGGTAACAAGAGGCTGACATAAAATCTAGCAGATATTTTCAAAAATAGCATATAGTTAATCTGTTCATTTGGGATAGAGGTGAGGAGGAAATGATGTTAAAATGAGCAAGAAAGTAATAACTTTTAAATGAAATTCATGCAATAGAAAGAGTAATTTGAAAATGGATGTTTGGAAATGTTTCTAATTCATGTGGTTTTTATTGCCAGAAACAAATGTAAAACCTCATATCTGCACACAGAAAAATCTTGGAAACAGAACTTCTAACCTGCCCTAAAGTTTTTCAATGAAGTATTTTATTATGCTTTGAATGTATTTGCCAGAAATATTTAAAATGTCGTACCTCCCAATTCATTTGCAATAACAACCGTTTGACATTCAGAAAAATAGAAATTTACAAGCTGATAAGAAATTAGGATAATTAATGGGTAGAATTTGAAAATCTGTGTCATAATTTAGTAATTGTAGCTAAAAAGACAGCTTTTCCACTTGAATCTACATTATCTTTGTGAAGCATATTTTTATTTATTATAATTAAGTCATAAAATATAGTGAACTCAAAACCATCCCAAATTGTTTTGCTCTTGCTATATCACACAATGTTAAAACGAGATTTTTACTAATAAAATTTTCTATTCTTATTATAATTATTTTCTTTTAAAAACATTTACTTTGGTATTTTGTGATATTCAAAACATGTCAATACTAAAGCACAATAAAGTAATAAGTAAATACATATACTAAATATAGAATATTTTGAAAGTATATATACTGAAAGTACATGCTCAGAAGCTTTTTACTGATAGGGGCACATAATATATAGTCTTGTATAGAGTCTTGAATAGAGAGCTAATCAGAAACAGCAAAGTGAATGGTTAAGTTTAGTCCTTTATAGAATCTGTCAGAGAAAAGAAATGTTCCCCACACTGTACATAGTGTGCATTGATCCTCTAGTGACAAGCAGACAAAATTGGATAGCAAACTACATAAGTGATTTTACAATTGTTTAGCAACACCATATATTTGCCTTTGGTTAAAAGTCACTTTCCTAGAACAGAGTCACAGAGCTCCAGGCTTGGCAGAAGTAGTGTAGGGCCAAGAATCTGGTCCGTTAACAGTTGCCATGAACTCTTCCGAAGTAGCTCCTCACTTGGCAGATGAGGAGATTAAGTCTAGAAGTCAAACTGACTTGGTCAACTGTATGTAGATAGTCACCAGCCAGAGTGAGGACTTGAACCGTCCCAGCTGTCCACTGCCCGCCTGGGTGAAAATCTTGTGCCTGCCCAGTTTGACATTAGCACATTGGAAACCAACTGAAGGGTTCCCATGTCAAAACTTCAACTCAAAATCACTCTTCACTTGCAAAATATCCTTTGAGCTTTCTGGTGAGACTAAAGGCCACATTGCTTCATAGACCTAAAGACAAAAGGCTATTGTTGGGTTTTTGTTGTCACCATTTTGCTAGGAGAGCCCTGCGAGGGAATGCACCGCCCGCACCTGGCTTCTTTCTCCAGGACAGCCCTGCCACGTGCAGAGGAGGTGGGCAAGGACAGTGGGGTGGCACATCCCATGCCTCTGATTTGGAAGGTCTCATGAAACAAGTCCAGCCCCCCACCAAAAAAAGTAAGAGTATTTTTAAAATAAAATGTGTTTTACTTTCTAAGCAAGAGTGGCTTTCAAATATTTCAAAAATGTTAGACGGTGAGAGAAAGTAGAATAAAGATCGACTCACCATCTAACACCTCTGTTACAAGCAGGTTCCCACACCTGCTTCTAAATGCCCAGTGTGAAGGAAGCCAGCCAGGAAAAGGGCGTGATGTTCACCCTGGCAGGCCCTCCCCTCGGGTATAGTGGGAGAAGAAGAAACAGCCAGGAATGATTTGGGTACTGGATTTATGAGGAACTATTCCCCTCTCAATACTCAGTGGGTCCTCAGGGTTCGGGTCTGCCCAGCACAGATGGTGGAGCCCCCAACCACCCCTCCCATGGCTAATGATGTGCTCCGATGGAAATGCTGAGGGGGAGACAGATGTTTCTGGAAGAATGTGGGCCCTCTCTTATCAGGGTGTCCTCACTGGAAGAATTTGCTGCCATTTGTGCTAATTTCATGTGATGGATGTCACAGGAAATGGTAATATTTGCATAGTCCCTGGGACCACAGCTCAGGGCTGGAGGGGCCGGCATGGGAATCAATTTGTCAATACACCTGTTAACCCAACCGGCACATAGGTTGGGGATCTCTGGTTCACACTGTATTGCCCTACATCTATTTGAGAAATGAAAGCCTTTGCCTAGTATTAAAGGATTGAAGGGATGTGGGCACCTTCTTAGTGGCTCTGAAGTCACGGTGCTGGGCTGTGTCACATTGTGTAGGCTGCTGTATATTTTCCTGTTATGGGAAAGCAGAGGCTGTGTAAACTGAAGAAGAATGTAGTCCTGTGAGGGGGGATGGAAATCCTGGCAGGTACCTCAAGTGCAAAAGGACACTGGCAGGCCTGCCCTGCGTCAGCAGGGAAGGAAAGGAGAGCCCAGACACTGTAGCTTCTGAGCTGACCACCTGTCCCCCTCTCTGTGAGGGGGCACGGCCTCGCCTGCATCCCAGACTTGGGTTCCAGAGAAGCAGCTTGAAAGCTCCTAGAGCTGCTCCTGGGCCCCCAGCCCTGACCTCTGACTGTCCGGTGGTCCTGCAGCATCCTCCTGCCCACCCTTGTGGTGTCCTTTGCCCACCTCTGAAGAACTATGCTACAAGGAAGTGACAGTTGGCAAGGCACAGGATTGGATTTGTATTCAATAGCGAGGAAGAGAGGGAATGTTGGTGGCCCATCGACAGAGAGAGAACATGCCAGCGTCCCCAGGGAGGCAGCCTCTCTTCTCCCTGCACACGGTCCGGCAAAGAGGAGGTCCTTCCAGTCCCACGCTGACGGAATGGCCCCCTTCCCAACAATCTAGGAAATTAAGAGCATGTCACATATAAAGCTCAAAAGATTCAAGGAGTGTGGTTTTCAGTTACAATTGTTTGGGTAATTTTAAAGCAAACTGTCAGACTACAACAACATTCTATTGTTGTTTTATTCCAGAGTTTTTTCAAGATGAATTGTGCTTTATTAGACAATTTTTCTTTATTGTCTTTAATGACTCTCCAAATAATGGTGGAGGTAGCCATGACCAGTGCACCTGAGCCTGAGGCAGAGGACCCCCGCCCAAAGACTGCTCACAGTGTTTTCCGACCCCGTCCCCAGAAGCACCTTGTTTACAGTGTGCCTCAGAATGAGTTTTAGAATCAAATGATTTTTCTCACCTCCTAACTTTGTCCGTGTCTTTTCTAATAGAAATTCAATCACTTCCAGACCCCATGACCAATAAGTCCGTGTCAGGGAACAGGGATGGCCAGAAAGACTCAGGACCACAAATCAGATTAGCAGATTCCACAGCTCAGGTGAGCCAGAGTCAGGAGGTAGCTGGAACCTGGACTCTAGCATGGGAGAGGCAGAGCCCAGAAGAGTGGGCACCAGGCAGCTACCCAGGCCTGGGAGGGACCCGCAGTCCAGGCAATCAGAAAGCAGAAAGGCAGTTGAGTAGACCGCATCGGATGCGGAGCTCGGAGTAAGCAATGGAAAGGCCTGCAGTGGCCATGAGTGAGTGGAGAACCACACGGAGACTGCTGCTCTCACAGGACTCCTTCTGTGGCTAACTTGAGCCCTGACTTGGAGGCTGGGCCCACCCAGGAGCACAGCAGTCCCCAGGGACTGGAGCTGAATGACAGTGGTCCCTGCAGCGACCCTGACTGGTTCAAAGGGAGCCGAGCTGCCCCACTTTGCGCTACAGGCACGGCCGCTCTTTGCTGCCACCCCGTAGCATTCCCGTTCTCCTCTGGCTGCAGTGACTGAGGCCTGTGTCTCCAAATACACGAAACAAACTCGAAGTGGCCACAAACAAGGATGGAGATGAAGTGTAATATTTAGTTCTTGTGGATTAAAAGAGAACTACCGTTTCATGTGGCAACAGGAAGCTAACTGTGGTATCGGGTGGTGAACTTTGGAGGAGAGAGATTTAAAACTATTGTATTTAGAGCAGAAAAGTTGGAATGATGGCTTTTGTAGGGCGCACCAGGATAAAGGTGTGCTTGCCGCTGAAGCTAACTGGTGTTGTGTGGGCACAGGATTGGCCTGGAGGACCCCGGGGCTGAGCTGGGGACGGAGTGTGGCCAGTGTCTCTTCACACCTAGAACTTGTTCAAGGCACAGAGATGAGGGGCTCACACTGAGAAAAGCGCGAAGAAAGAAACGGAAGGGAAGCATGACATGAGGGCATTCGGATCAATCTCCGGAACTCCATCGTGCCACCCCTGGGCTCCGAGCACCAACTCTGAGTTCAGCGAGTGGTGCAGGCCGTGGTCCCTGCCCTCCAGGAGCCTGCTGGGGCTGTGGGGGGTAGAAACAGAGACGCACTGCTAGGGTGGACCAGCGGGCCCCACAGGGTTTTAATGAGAAGGCAAGTTGATTCTTGCCTCCAGCATCCCCTTAGTGCATCCTGTGGGACTGTCCTTTCTCAGTCCTGGGGCGGGGGGGAACTCAGGGCCCACTTTTCTGATCACATTTGTATGTGAAAAAAGCCCCAGTCATTTAAATCTCAAACCATCATCTCAGGTCAGTAATTAATATGGCTACTCAACTGTAATATTAAAAAATGTCATACTTCATTTCACAATAAAACTTCTCCTGACCCCTCCCCTGATTGTACTGACCTCAGGTGAATGTCTGCAGGAGCACAGTGTCCCCCCAACCCCACATCCCCAACTGTGGGTTGGGTCGGGCTCCTCCAGCGTTGGGGTCGGGGGAGGAGGGAAATCAGGGAGCCAGGAGGGCTTACTGGAGGACAAGGAGCAGGCTGGCACCCTGCTGGCCTGGCTAGAGTTCCAGCAGCTTGTCTCGGGGCGGAGCCTTCATGGGTTGTCCCAAACCCTCCACCTGTTCCCAGCCAGGCCTCAGTCCTGGGACTGCTGCACTGCAGCACCTTGATGTTTGGCTTGCTCCTCACCTGACTGCTCACTTTCCGCTTTTCTTGGCTGCTAGGAATCTGAAATCACCTGCCTTGTACTGGCTCACCTGAACTCAGTGGCCCTCATCTGACCCTCCATAAAGGCTGGGAGGCCTCTGCTCCCACTCGAGTGCAAGCTGATCCCAAGGCAGCTGCCTCTTCTCCCTTTGCTATGGGAGCAGCTGGCTGCCTGGGTCCCCTCTGCAGGCCTCCCCTCCACACGCCTCAACCAGACTCCAGGCCATGGTGTCCCTGAGTTTCAGGGACACAGATTAATCCTCCTGATGCGTCCTCAAAGCTCCTATACATTGGTCTGAGGTAGGGCAAGCCACCCCATTCTTCCAGGTGAGACCCTCCTCGCCTAAGCTTTCTCTCAAAACTTCTCTACTGTAAACTTCAATTCTTTTCTTGGCCTCTCTGTCAGTTTTTATGGTCTGGATGTGTGTGATTGGTCAAGAGTATAAAACCGGTTTCTTTCCTTTTATCTATGTATTTTTAACTGGTTTCCATAAGCAGTCTTTGCAAATCCTGCAGCTTACTTCCTAATGTTCCATCTACTGCTTTGAGACCTCGGTTGAAGCCGAGACTACAAGTAGTTCTAATTCAGCATCTTGTACGGTTGGCGTAGCGCATCCTTTTCCCCCACTCAGGCCATACCAAGAATGACAATATTTGAGTGGTCCCCTCGCATCAGTGGATATGCTGTTCACAGCCAGGGGTGACCTGCCTGGAGTTCCAGCTGCTCTAGGCCCAGTGTGGACCCCTCGAGGCCTAAGGCACACCCGCAAACTATTTGCAACACACCACGTGCTGCTTAGCACAGGTTGGGGAGCTGTGCAGTAGACTGCAAGGCCCAGAGTGGTGCGAAGGGTGAACGATTCATTGAAGCCATAGCGTTAAGCTGCCCAGACATGGTGTTGCCCGTTTGGGTTTTGAAGGCTGAAGAGGAATTCTCTAGGCAGCCCAGCAGGGCAGGGGCATCCTGTGTATGTGCTGCTGGGGAATTCACGTCTGTGACAGTAAAAGGAAACTTGTCTGAGCAACAGGCTGGAGGTTTCATCCTGGGCAGCCCTCTCCCTTAAGGCCTCCTCACAGTTGTTCCCTAGAGCAATTTCAATTTCATCGCAGCCTCAGTTTTGATGCCTTTTCATCTTCATACTTCACATGTAATTAATTACCAGGTTCTGCTTGCTGTTTCACCATTTCGCTTGTTTTCATGTCATCCCCTAGCCCCTTCCCCATACTCACTATCATACCCTTGATCTTCTTTCCCCTACTATGTGAAGGAGAAACTCATGCATTTCCCTCCCCATCTTCCCCTCTCCCCCTGCATTTTCTGTACTGCAACTGCTGTAATGCTAAAACATCAAGCCTACCCCCACCCCCACCCCCAACCAACTCACTCAGTAAAACTCTCCTGCCTTGCCATAGTCCACCCAGGCCCACGTGTCCTAGAACCTGCTGCCCGTGGGACCTCACCTTCCCCACTGATCCGACCCCATCTGCTCCAGCCATGCAGGCTCTTCTTCAAACCAGCCAAGTATGCTCCTGCCTCAGGGCCTTTGCTTTTGCTCTTCCCTCTTAAAAAGCTTATTCCTCAAATATTCATAGTTTTCTCTTCTTACTTCTTCAAGTCCCTGCTCAATCGTCACTTTGTGAGGGACCATCTGTAAACAGTAGCAACCTGCTCCCAGCCCTCCGATCCACCTTACCCTGCTTTAGTTTTCTCCAGGGCACTTTCACCTCCTGCTGTGTTTATGTGGTCGCTCTCTGCCCCAGCGCAGTGGGAGCACGGGAGGCAGCACTTGGTCCTCTCTCCTGATGCACCTCCCATGCCTGGCCGGTAGGAGAGCCTCAACGATAGGCATCAAACAGATAGATGAATAAAGTGACGTGAGGGGAGAAGGAGGATGTCGGCTCCCTTTACACCCACGGTGTCTTCCTGCTTCACGCTATGGGAAGCCATCTCTTTGACAGCACTCATTCAATTACTTATTGAAGATTGGATGGGTGATGCTGTGCTAGGTATTTTATATGTACTGTCTCAGCTAGTCTCTGCAATAATCTATGAAGTAGGTACTATTTCCAGCCCCTGCTTTTAAAATAATGTGTTATTATAGTAAATTAAACCATACAGTGATACATTAAACACACAATAATGTGTACTTTACATGCATTTACTCCTGCAATTTTTGTTTATTTTTTCTGATCTGTTTTGTGTGCACATGAATGAAAAATTATTGGACTGGGAGTTTGTGTGTGTTTTATTTTTTTGTGTTTTACTTTAAAAAGTGAGCTCCTACTGCATACAGTTACACGATGTAATGTGTCTCAAAGATTTTCTCATGAAAGGTAATAAAATCTATCTCATTCTTTTTCTTGGCTTCATAATACTGTGTTTAATCAGTTCCTTACTGCTTGACATTCACATTAGTTTTGTATTTTGGTTCTACTGTGTTATAAACAATTGGGCAATGAACTCCATCTTCCTGAACTGTTGACCAGGGCCCAGGCATGTTACTACACCATGAGGCAGTTTCCCAGGTGTGACCTTTCTAGGTCTGCAAAATATGCACATTTTATTTACTTAGTATCATCTGGTACCATGGCTATGGTCCCTATAGCAGATGTGCCTAGTGCTCCACCCACACCCCGCCACCTGCTCTGGCCATGCAGGCTGTCCCAACTTCGTGCCTGAGGCCTCCTGCAGCCACCAGGGCTTGCTCTGTTTGTGCTCAACCCATGAATGAACACCCCAAAGCAGACTTCAAACCAGTGACCCACAGGAGCTAATGGATGCACACCTCAGCCCCTTCACTCTTGGTGGGTTAACTCTAAGGTGCAAGTTTTACACTGAATCACAGAGTGTCCAGCTGCCCACAGTGGTAACTTGATTGACAACACACTCGTGGTTAATGTTCTTCCCTTTCCTGCTTCCCTTCCTCCATCCCTTCTCATGTTTCTCAGGTTCACCTCCCAGATGAACCCTCACACTCGGATCTTTCCTTGTCTCAGAGTCTGCATCTGGACAGCCAAAACTAGGACACTTGCTTATTTATGAAAGAAAAAATCTTTAAATAAAGATGACACATAAACTTTGTATTTTTTAAATACAAAGAGATCAAAAATGAAATGTGGACATCTTTTATTTTCTAGTCCCTCATCTCTCTACCCAAAGGTAATACCCATTAACAGTTTCATTTCCCTCCCTCCCTTCTCTTTCTTTCTTTCTTTCTTTCTTTCTTTCTTTCTTTCTTTCTTTCTTTCTTTCTTTCTTTCTTTCTAGAGAAAGATATGATTATACACACACATATACACATGTCCTTTTACATTTTCACAAGTAGAATAATTCTAAACAACACACTTGACATTTTTTCCACACAGTGATATATCTTGGAGAACATTCATGTTCACCCACGCAGATTTGCAACAGTGTAATGGCTGAGTGTTGTGTGGCCACACAGTAGGTTTCTGCTGGTCACCTAGAAGAGAGTTTCATTGTTTTTAATCATACGCAGTTGCAACCACACTGTGACAGACATTTTTGTAAAAGTATCTCATCTTTTTGAATTTAAATACATTTATAACAGGTTAAGAAGTATGTGCATTTTGTTTTATTTTTCTTTTCTCGGTATTGCTGTTTCTCTCTTCAGATGGGTCGCTCTGATTTATAGTCCTCCCAGCACTGTACGAATGCTTGTTGTCTTGTACCCTCCCCGACAATGGGGTTAGTATTTCCTAATCTCTTAAGAGAAAAAAGTGGCCAATCATTTTATTGTGATTTCTTTCAGCATCTGTTCATATATACACTGGCATTTATAGTTTTATAAATTATCTGTTCTTATCCTTGAGTCATTTTTCAATTGGGTTTCTAATCTTCCTTTTTATTTCAGAGAGCTTTTATATAGAGTATGGCCACTAACTTGTTAGATATGTTACTTATATTTTCTCCCATTCTATGATTTTCAAAGAACTTTTTAATAATGAAATATTTTCTTATATAAGAGCTTTAAATTATTAAATCAAGTCTATTTTTCATGGTTTCTGTATTCCATGGTGTGCTTAAGAAGTCTATCCTGCCTCAGCTTTATAAAATATCTATGTATATTTTTCTCCTAGTTCTTTAATATCCATCTGCATATCTCCTACTTTATTTTTGTGAATAGTGTTTGTTCTTGGAAGAACCTACATGGAAATAGGAATGAAGCAATGAAGATAGGTATGACTTAAGAGGACTGAGTGCTTGGGTGCTGAGACCCGGGAGTTATCACAGATCAGGGCCTGATGAAGGTCCTTCATGTGGAGGGTGGTCCTGGCCTTTTTCTAGGGCTGTTGCCACAGCGTGGTTCCAGAGCTAGCTTGCCCTGACTCACAAGAGCCGACTTATTATGCACAGCCATTATGATAAGCTAAATGCTATAACATTATAATGAAGCAAATTTTATTTTTGAAAATAGGAATATTCAAAATGTATCATTTCCTAATTATTTTTACTGTGTTTTCTATTACCTATACTCCTGAGATTATTTACTGTTATGGTATTTACATTGTAGAAATACTGTTTAATGTTTATGTCATGTTAGTAGCTTGACTAGGCCATGGTGAAAGTATTTACACAATGGAAATTGGCAAATGCTACAAGTCACGGTGTTATCCCTCCGCCCCCCTTTGGGCATCTAGTTGTTAAGCATTTATTAGCATGCCACTGACTTTGCCCGTCTTTAGATGTTTACTCGAAGAAGAGGCTAGCATGTTGGAGAGGAAATTCAAGTGTCAGTTACAGAGTCAGACCTGAGGACATTCTGATCCTTTCCAGTCCTGACATTCTGCAATACTCATAATTACACCCAATGGCTTTATTGCCAAGGGGAATTTAGTTCAGGAAAATCTGCTTTAGGGAACTTCTCCAGCCTTCACACACATTCCTAATCTGGATCTCATTTTGGTGTAATTCAGCCCTTTGATGAGTCGTGCACCAAATTTTCCCTGTAATATCTCAGATTTAGATTCCAATGTGGCAACTCAGGGCTATAGATAGAATAATTTATTGTCATTCATCTGTTTTCCATTTGATATTTAGTGTACTTCAAACATTTTTATTAAAGTATAGCTGACATACAATATTATATTAGTTTCAGATGTACAGCATAGGGATTCAACGTTTATGTGCCTTACAATGTGATCACCACAATAAGTCTAGTAACCATCTGTCACCATACAAAGTTATTACGATATTATTGACTATTTCCCCTATGCTTTACATTATATCCCTGTGACTTATTTATTTCATAACTGGAAGTTTGTACCCCTAATTCCTCTTCATCATTTTCATACATTCTCTCCCCTTCCCCTCTGGCAACTATCAGTTTGTTCTCTATATCTATGAATCTATTTCTTTTGTTCTGTTTATGTATTTACTTTTTTTAGATTCCGCATAGAAATGAAATCATACAGTGTTTTTCTTTCTCTAAATGCCTTATTTCACTTAGCATTATATTGTCTAGGTTCATCCATGTTGTTGCAAATGGCAAGATTTCATTCTTTTTTATGGCTCAATAATATTCCATTATTTAAATAACCCATCTTTGTCCATTCCTTAATCACTGAACTCCTAGGCTGCCTCCATATCTTGGCTATTGTAAATAATGCTGCAAGGGATACAGGGGTGCATGTCTCTTTTTGAACTAGTGTTTTCATTTTCTTTGGATAAATGCTCAGGAGCGGAATTGCCAAGTCACATGGTAGTTAGTTATATTTTTCATTTTATGAGGAAACTTCATACTATTTTCTACAGTGCATGCACTAGTTTACAATCCACATACAGTGCACAAGGTTTTCCTTTTCCCACATCTTCACCAAGATGTGTTCTTTGTTGTCTTTTTGAAAATAACCATTCTGAGCTGATATCACATCGTTGTTTTGATATTCATTTCCTTGATGACTAATGATGTTGAACATTTGTAAAATGTCTGTTAGCCAGGTGTATGTTTTCTTTGGAGAAAGGACAATTCAGGTCCTCTGTACACTTTTAAATCAGATTTTTTTATGTTGAATTGCATAAGTTCACTATATACTTTGGATATCAAACCCTTATCAGATATATCATTTGCAAATATCTTCTCCCATTCAGTAGATTGTCTTTTTGTTGTATTGATGGTTTTCTTCACTGTGCAAGAGCTTTTTAGTTTGATGTAGTTCCAATGGGTTATTTTTGCGTTTGTTGCCCTTGCCTGTGGTGACATATCAAAAAAAAAAAAACATTACTAAGACTGATGTAAAAGACTGTATTATGTTTTCTTCTGGGAGTTTTATGGTTTCAGGTTTTACATTTAAATCTTTGATCCATTTTGAGTTTATTTTTTAATATATTATAAGAAAGAGACCTTCGGGGTTTTGCAGGTGTCTCTCCAGTTTCTTCAACACCATTTATTAAAGGGACTGTCTTTCCCCCCACTGAATTTGCCTGTTGTCTTTGCTCTAGATTAATTGACCATAGAAGGGTGTGTTAATTTGGGGGTTTTCTATTTTTTTCTACTGATCTATGTGTCTGTTTTTGTTTATTACCTTATTGTTTTGGTTACCAAAACTTTGTAATATAGTTTGAAATCAGGAAGCTTTGTTCTTTTTTTTAAAGATTGCTTTACCTGTTTGGGGTTGTTTTATAGTTTCCTGCAAGTTTTAGGATTATTTGTTCTAGTTCCTTGAAAGTATACCATTGGTATTTTTATAAATATTGCATCAAATCCATACAGTGCTTTGAATAGCATGGACATTTTAATGATGCTATTTTTTCCAGTCAATAAATGTAATATTTTCTTTCATTTATTTTATGTTGTTTTCAGTTTCTTTCATAATCGTTTCATAGTTTTTTCAATTTACTTATACTTATATTATTTAGTTTTATGGGTTTTTTTTTTAGTGTTGTTCAACTACAGTTGTATTCATCTTCCCCCCACCACTCTGTTTTAGAGTTTTTAGAGTATAGGTCTTTTGCCTCCTTGGTTAAATTTCTTTCTAAACATTTTGCTTTTTGGTGCAATTGTCAATGAGATTGTTTTCTTAATTTCTATTTCTAATAGCTCATTTTAGTATATAGAAATGCCACTAATTTCTGTATTTTAATTTTGTATATTTAAACTTTGCTGAATTCATTTTTTAGTTTTAATAGTTTTTTTTGTTGAGTCTTTAGAGTCTTCTATATATAGTATCATCATGTAGTCTACAAGTAGTGACAGTTTTACTTCTTCCTTTACAATTTGGATAGCTTTTATTTCTTTTTCTTATCTTATTGTTGTAGCTAAAACTTCCAATACTATGTTGAACAAAATGATGAGAGAGGCACCTTTGTCTTGTTCTTGGAGGAAAAACTTAGCCTTTCATTATCGAGTATAATGTTGCATATGAGTTTGTCAATTTATGGACTTTATTATATGGATATGTATTGTCTATATTCCCACTTTATTGAGAGGGTTTTTTAAAATCATACATGCATTGGTGCTTCAGGGTTCTTAGTATATACTCCTAACAATGGAATTTCTGGGTCAAAAGGCACATTCATTTTTAGTTTTCTTAGAAAATTCCATACTGTTTTCCATGGTGGTTGTACCAGTCTGCTAGGGTCCCCTTTTCCCCACAACCTCTCCAGCACTTGTTGTTTGTTTCTTTGTTTATGATAGCCATTCTGACTGGTGTAAAGTGGTATCTCATTGTGGTTTTAATTTGCATCTCTGATAGCTAGCGATATCGAGCATCTTTGCACCCCGATATTCATAGCAGCACAATTTACGATAGCCAAGAGTTGGAAGCAACCTAGATGCCCGTTGGTCAATGACTGGTTCAAAAAACTATGGTACATTTACACAATGGGATTCTATGCTGCAGAAAGGAAGAAGGAGCTCCTACCCTTTGCAACATCATGGGTGGAACTGGAAAGCTTTATGCTGAGCAAAATAAGCCAGGTGGTGAAAGACAAATACCATATGATATCAACATTAACAGGAATCTAAACAACAAAACAAACAAGCAAGCAAAATATGACCAAAGACACTGAAATACGTAACAGGCTGACAGGGACCAGAAGGGAGAGAGGAGAGAATCACGGGGGAAAAGGGGAAGGACTCACATGAACAAGTATAAAGGACACATGGACAATAACTAAGGTGGGGGGCGGAAATGGGAGGGAGGTGGAGAGCACTGGGGGGGGTAGGGCTGGGAATACAAGACAGAAAACCGTACTTGAACAAGAATTAAATAAATTTTAAAAATTTAAAAAAATAAAATAAATCATACATGGATGTCATATTTTGTCAAATGCTTTTCCAATACCTATTGTGATTATCATATAAATTTTATTTTTTGTTTTGTTAATGTAGTATATTACTTTGATCAAATATGAATCTTGAACCATATTTGCATTCCTGGAATACATACTATTTGATCATGATCCTTTTAATGTACTGTGTAATTTGGTTTGCTAATATTTTGTTGAAAAATTTTGCATCTCTATTCATTGGAGATAATTCTCTGTAATTTTTCTTTTGAAATGTTTTTTCTGGTTTTGATGTTATGGTAATGCTGGCCTCACAGAGTAAGTTCTGAAGCATTTCCTTCTTTTCAATATTTTGGAATAGTTTAAAAGAACAGGTATTAATTCTTCTTTAAATGTTTGGTAGAATTTACTCATGAAGCCATCTGGTCTTGCACTTTTATTTCTTGGAAGTTTTTTGATTACTAATTCAATTTTATTACCAGTCGGTCTGTTCAGATTTTTTGTTTCTTTCTGATTAGGTCTTGGAAGATTGTATATTTCTAGGAATTTATCCATTTCTTCTAGGTTTTTTAATTTGTTGGAGTATAGTTGTTCATAATGTTCACTTATGACCCTTTGTATTTCATAATGTTGATTGTAACTTCTCCTCTTTCATTTCATTTATTTGGACCCTCTCTTTTTTTTTCTTGATGAGTCTGGCTAAGGGTTTATCAATTTTGTTTATTTTTTAAGGAACGAGATAATAGCTTAACTGATCTTTTAAATTTCTTTTTTAGTCTCTATTTTGTTTATTTCTACTATGATCTTTAATATTTTGTTTCTTCTACTAACTGGGATTTGTTTGTTCTTTTTCTAGTTCCTTCAGGTATAAGGTTAGATTGTCTAGTTAAGACTTTTCTTGTTTCTTGAGGTAGGCCTGTATTAGAACTGTGGAACATTTGATTCTTCCTCTAAACGCCATCAAAGTAGCCACATGTATTAACATTTATATTTACTCTCTTCCACATGACAGCTCATAATTTGTAGAAAACAAAAAAGTGAGAGAAAAAGGGCCAAAAGATGAGTTTGGGGGTCTCACACCTACTCTTGTAATAATCAAAGCATTATTTACCCCAGTTACAAAGAAGGGCCTTTGCTTTGTTTTCATAAATCGTGTTTCAGAAGCTAAGAACATTTAAAATATACATAAAAATCACAGGGAAACATGTAATGTTCAAGTAGCTCTTATATGATCTCATGTAGACAGATCCTTTAAAAGTGTTCAGCACACATGTAGAAATCCTTACTGAATCGATTAAAATGTAATTTTATGCATTGTTCATCCTGAAACAAATCTATCTTCCATATGAATAATGCTTTTGTGGTGTTAAAACTCTTTCACTAAGAGTTTTAATTATTAGTATTATTTTTGAAGGTTTATTTTATTATCATTTGAGAGGGGGAGAGAGGAAAGGAGACAGAGGGAAAAACAACACCACAAGAGTGAAACGCCAACCAGGCACGCGCCCCAACCGGGAATTGAGCCTGTAACCTGGGCACGTGCCCTGACAGGAATTGAACTGTCGGCCTTTTGGTTATGGAACAATGCTCCAACCAACTGAACCATGCTGGCGAGGGTGAGTTTTAGTGATTTTTGTATAGATATACTTTAAGAGTCATTTTGCTCACACTTCGCAGATGGTCAGGCTGGTCTGTTCACTGTCCTCCAAATATCCCAAGCTAATTTCTAATTCCTTTCCCCTCCTTCTTCCTACTTGCAATTTTGTTTCTCCTCCTTTCCATGCAATCATCTCAATTCTTCAAGATTCTATGCAGTGTTTCCACAATTATTTCCAAGTTCGGTGATGTATTGCTATTCATGAGTCATGACTACTATTTTCTATGTCACTCATTTGGCACCTAATTATACCTTCCCTTGTGACTTATGAGGGTAGTCCATTTATACTGTGTATAATTTAATCTCAGCATTTAGATGAGGTTCTTATCCTGGGATGTATGGACCTCTTAAGACTTTAGGGAAACTATGATGTCATGAAATTGTAAGTCACATTTTGTGTGTATATTTATGTGACTTTTTAGAGACAAAAATCTTTATCTTTTCATAGATTCTCAAAGAGGTTTTTGACCCAAGAGTTTAATCTCTTGTTGGGAAGAAACTAAATGATATACTCTATTGTATTTTCTACATCGTTTTTAATAACTCAGCTAAGTAGTTGAATGGGCACAGGATAGATCTAGTGTTTCCATTGACTAGACTTTTGCCATGTATAAGGCACATGTTTTTGCCCAAATTTTTAAGGGAAAAATAAGGATGCGTAATATGCATGGGTAGTACTAATTACACATGGGAATCAGTACTAGCCACATATACTTCCAGCTTACTTCCTATATGCAAATTATACACGAGAATTAGCATTAAATGTAGGTGTGAATTATACATGGCAAAATACAATATTTGTGATCACTTAATTCCTTATTTTCCAAACTAACATTTAGGAGCAATATGACTTGCCTATTTCCATCTCACAGTTGAGCATATATGAAAAAATTGAGGTTCAAGTTTTGAACAGTTTAAAACAACACCTACGGTTAGGATAGCTCACCTTGAGACATGCAATAAGGGAATTCTGCATTTCCGGAATTCTCTGCCATTTGATTATCTTTTATTAATATTCTTGGGAAGCAAAGCTTGAAAAGTGTTTTCTTTCACTACAGCTTCAGCTGCAAATATTTTCAATACCACCTCTGAACCAAGAGTTTGTCAATGAAAATTTCGTTATCCCCTGCTAATTACTCTTATTTCTTGATGAATTTTATTTCCTAATTAACTATCATTTACCTACCTGTGTAGGTAAAATAACGACTGACCCTCTCCAAGATGTCTTCACTATAATCTCTAGAATCTGTGAATGTGTTGCATTACATGGCAAAGGGGGGAATTGAGACTGCTAAAAAGACAACCTTAAATAGAGAGATTACCTTGAATTATGTAGGGGGGCCCAATAAAACCACAAGTGTCCTTAAATGTGAAAAAGGGAAGCAGAAGAGGAAAAGGATGATGCTGTGTGAGAAGAACTCAACCCACTGTTGTTGGCTTTGAAGATGCGCCAACAAATGTGGGTGACCTGTGTGGGCTGGGAAGGGCCAGGAAATGCATTCCTCCCCAGAGCCTCGAGAAAGGAATGCAGTCCTGCCAACATCTTGATTTTAGTCCAGTGAGAACCATCTTGGAATGCTGACCTCTAAGAAACAGAAAATAATATAGTGTGTTGTTTTAAGCCAGTACACTCTCTAATACCCTGCTACAGCGAGAATGGGAAACATATACATTCTTCCCACTAGCAAATGAGGTCAGAGCTGCCTTGAAGCAGCTCATTCTTCTCTCCTTCACTTACTCGCTCTAGTCTCCCGATTCCAACAATTTTTTTATTTCACTAAAACCTACACCCGCTTGATCCTATAACCTTTCTACCTCACTGGAATGGGGTTGTCCTCTCAACCTCACACAGCTCAGACCCCGAGACCCAGACTTGTAATCACTCACTTATAACCTTCAGCTGTGCACTGCCAACACCCCATGACTTCTATCCTTTCGTCCTGCTTCCCTGAGAAAAATCCTAACTTCAGTTGAATCCAACCTTCCACCTACTTTATGGTTGAACCTGTTGGCTAAACATGGTTGGCAAAAAACACAGAAGCCCCCTCACCAGTCTCATTAAAATTTATGACACTATTAACAAGTAGGAGCTTAATGTGTTCTACTAGGATCCTGTTGTCCCTTTACCCTCTTGATCGTCTAGGAGACTCTGGACAACTTCTCTCCTCTCTGGAAATCTCCAAATTCTATTTCTCCATCGCTACCTTCTACCGATTCTGTGTGTATGTGACCTTACTCCCCATAAAGTAAACTGTGAGAAGAGGGCTTCTTCACGTTCCCACAGCCTCATCTACTCACCCCCATCCACCTGTGAGCCATCTCTGAGGGCGCCTGCTTAGCTCGGCCCCTCCCCTGATACGGAAGGTCCATTCCCTTACATCTCTCCAGCTTCCGCCTTCCTTTGTTTCCACAAAACCACTTTCCCACTCTCTACTGGATCACTCTCCTCAACATGCGAACATCCTGCTACTGCTCCCATCTTAGAAGCATACCCACGTGGCCCCGTACTCCCCTCTTGTTACTGCCCCATGATGCTTCTGCCACTTGGAGGAACGCACTCCTCTCCCAGTGTGCTCACTGCAGTCAGGCTTTCATCCTCGCCTTCCCCAGCACCCTGGAAGCTGCTCTTAGTCACAGAATCAGGGTTTCTCCGGGGCTAAATCCCGTGGTCAGTTGTTGGTCCTCATCTGACTTGACCTATCAGCAACATTTCATATAATCTCCTGCCTGAATTATTGCAAAACATTTGTAAATGGTCTCCTAGCTCCTGTTTTTGCTGCCCTTGGGTTTATTTTCTACTCGGAAGTCAGCACTTTGTTTTGTTTTTAGTGAATCTGGTCATGTCACTGCTCAGCTAATAGCCTTCCAATGCTTCTCAGCTCATTCAGAGTAAAAGCCAAATTCTTGTGATGGCCCCACAGTGTGCTTTGTGGTCTGGTCCCACTCCCTCCCTGGCTTCCTTGCTGACACAGTCTTTCCTGTGCTCACTCTGCTCCAGCTTCAGGGCTGCCTCGTCACTGCTCCCATCCACACCTCGATGTCTGTTTCTATCTCATAAGCTCTGCCCTGCCGCCTTTGCCTAGGACAGTCTTCTCCCAGAGGTGGGCATGACGCCTTCCTCCCTTAATTCAGGTCTCTGCTCACACGCACCTCATCACAGTGGCTTACTTTGAAGCCATCCAACATAAAGAATAACAACCCCTGCCTCTGCCCCCCTTCTCTTTACCCTATTGTATATTTTTTCCAAGCCAATTATCACAAGCTTATATGAGAGGGGACCCACAAAACCTGGAATTTATTTATAAAAACTTCTGTGTTTATTCTCACATGTTTAAACTTCGGTCACCCTCAAAGTACTCTCCATTCGATGCAGTCCACCTATAGGACGTTTTTCCCACTGCTCGAAACAGTTTTTGAACTCATCGATTTTGATGCCTTTTAGTGCTTTTCCTGTTTTTATGTTTCAGCTCTTTTACATCAGCAAAACATTTCTCTTTGAGGAATTTTTTTCATCTGGGGAAAAAAAAAAGAAGCTGCTCAGGGCAAGATGAGGTGAATGGGGAGGGTGGGGTATTGGGAGTTCATGCCATTTTTGGTCAAAAACTGCTGAACACTTAGCACAGTGTGAGGAGGTGCACTCATAAATCACCCATCATGAAATGGGCAAACATGTTGAGTCCTCAAAAAAAAATTCACTGAAGCTGAAGGCAGCATCTCACAACAACACCAGCTGGTACACAACACAGATGGGTTCCTAGAACACTCACATAACAGGGGAAGCTTGTACCACAAGGGGCCAGCTCTCCAGAAGATAATTCTGTGTTTTTGGGGGGTCCCCCTCATAAATATATATATGTATCATTAAATTATATATAACATAATAATATACACTATTATATATTAATGCAATATATGGTAATAATTTTGTATGCTATGTAGTATATTTTACATATATGTTCTATGCATATTTTTCATCACTGAAAATACAAATACTATCAGGGGAGGGACTTTGTGTTAATCCATGATATACCTCCAACACATAGAAAAGTGCCTTATGTATAGTTGAATAAATTTGTCGAATGAATGAAAGAATAACTTTAAGGAAAATGAGCACACATTTAAGTATGTTATGGCTTGACTGTGGGTCTTTGTTTTTGCTGTTTTGGAGGCAGAGCGGGCAAGGTGAGTTTTTGACACCTTCCCACGACTCAGCTTTAGCTTTTATCAAATACTGACAAGTTGGATCCTGAGGATCTACGTACCGAACGCCTTTTCCACCCAAAGAGACCTGTCTTCTCCGGGGAAGTCCTGGAGTTCTATGATGCCACCACTAGCTAGATTTCTTTGTTGTCTTTTGACCATTTCCCTTCAACACATCCTTTTCAGGGGATGAGAGTGAGACATAGAAGTTAATTATTGATGTTGTCAGTGGATGTTTTCTTTGCTTTCTATGAAAATCATTGCCTTTCTCCAGAGAAGCTTGCCAAGGCACAGAAATTGCATTTTGCACTGTGGGAGGGAACGGCTTAGTTCTGAAATACCAACCCACAACTGCATTTGCCTAATGATCAGTGCACAATGATTGTGTTGACCCAATGTCACTCTATGTGTTCATTAACATGTGGAAACATACACTCCCAGAGACATTGAGTCAGGTAAAATTTTCTATTATTTTCACCTTTTCTTTCAGCCTCAACAACCCGACAGTTCATGAGGCAGACGTACTCAACTAGTACAGTGCCCTTCAGCTCTAACAAGCTCTCATTTCCATCTTCTCACAAGGAAATGATCCTGATTCAAAATAAGTCAGGGCCACAGACAGAAACATTTTTTCCTCTTTGCTTTGAAGAGAAGGACAATTTCTGTGAAAACTGGAGTTCTGAAAATGGAACTTTGAGCAGCTCCAATATTGCACTCACTACTTTTATCAATCACCTCAAAGGAAAGTGTAGCTACAGCATATGTCATAGAAGGAGATAGACATGAAAGTTTGCTGATGCTTCAGACAGTGAGTTCATGGCAAACTCTGGGATCTTAAATGATGGACATGTTATACTCACAGTTTCTGTAGCTCGAACGTGCATGAATGATGCTCTGTGACAGTTGACCCGCAGTGATGATGTTAAGAATTCCATTCATTGGGTATTAATAGCATCATGATTATAACTGTCTTATACTCTTGCTTATTTCATGACCTATTTCTGGACCTGCAGACTTGGAGTTGCCCCAGGTTTGCAGTCCTGTCAGCATTGACTTGGATGGGGGGAGCAAAACACGTTAAGCCAAATGATCCCACTGAGGATAAATGAGTGGGTGGAATAAAATACAATTAAGTCTAAGTCTGTCAGAATTGAACATGAAAGCAGTTGTTGCATAGCATAGATTGGTATTTGGGAGATGTATTAAGAATTGGAGAATAGATGAATGGCCTGAAATGGAAATTCACAGAGAAGCTTATGGCAAAGTAAGTGTTGACTGAAAAAAGGTATTAACCATTCATTTATTCATTTCCTCAACAAGCTTTAATTAAGCACTACTGGCATGTGGTGGGTATGTGGGGAAGCTATTTTTTTCTGGATGGAGGTTGAGAAGGCCCACTGGGTGGTAGGGATGTGGGCACAAAGACTTGGGTTTGCATCTTGGCTTCACTTTTTAAGTGTATGACCTTGGAGAACTGCTTTAACCTGAGTCTGTATAATGGGAATAATAACTCCCAGGGCTAAGGATTCTGTGAAGGCTAAGTAAAACACTTCTGTGAGGAATCAGTGAAATGATGTTTTGAAAGCATTTCACGCAGCCCATTAAAGACATTCAACAATGTAGGTTTCTCTCCTCTTCCCCCAGGGAAGGGAAAGGGCTCTCAGCCATTACTGAGGAAGCAAAGGAAGGCTTCTTAGGAAGATGAGTTTGACTCTCAGGAAACGGGGCCCCTGAATTCTGTGCGTGTATCTGTCTGTGGTATACGTGCAAGAATCCTCATGTCTGCCATGAAACACAGGTGTCCCCATTCAAGGTCAAATCCTCAGGCCTTATTGGCCCATAATCTGACAGGACTTCCCTTTGCTGGAGCTCACTGGCTGAAGTGAAAAAGGTTTGAATTGTGACTGAGGAAACTATCAGTTGTAAACACGATCCTTTAAAATCCAGTCACAATGTAAAATGAAATGTTAGAGAAGGACGTGCTTTGGCAGGTTCGGGGGCATTTTCTGTTGGCATCAGGTGACTCCCTGTCTCAGCAGGAAGTCGTTACCAAAGCAGGAGGCTGCCTGTCACCCCATCACACAGCACAAGATGTGCTGGTAACAGACACCCCTGAGGATGCACTGCCAGCAGCCGGGCTGCCAGCAGCGCGGGCGTTGTCTACACTGTCCCCTCGCCTGGTTCCCAGGGCAAAGCGCTCTCCGAGGCTGCTGAGGCCAGGTCAAGCAGATGCTCTCTCAAGTCCCTGCCAGAGTTAACCCTCTGCCTTAAAAAAATAGTCGATCCAAATAATACTTTGTTTCTGAACAGGGCATCTATTGAACTGACTCTACCTTCACCCTCTGACACAGGGTGAAAGGAAGCCTATTGCTGGCCAGGACGGGAGGTGGTTAGACTGGGAACTCAGGGCCCCAGCTCGGGCTGTGGCTTGCAGTGCACTGGCCTACATCAGTGACACGCTGCACGTTGGGCCGTCCCTGTAAAATGTGGAGAAATAAGAGTTGTTCCTAGTGCACAGTTCATTGAACTACTGTATTTCCTAAGGGTTGACTTATTTCAATTTCCATCAATGCCAATGTTTACTTTTAAAATTAAATTTTAGTTATGGTTGACACACGGCAGTATATTAGTTTTAGGTTTACCACGGAACGATTAAACATTTATATACCTCAGGAAGTGATCATCACTGCGATCAGATGAGTACCCACCTGACACCATACTGTCATTACGATATTATTGACTGTGTTCCCTGCGCTGTACTTTTTACATCCCTGTGGCTGTTCTGTAACTGCCAATTTGTGCTTCTCAACTCCTTCACCTTTTTTACCCAGCTCCCCAAGAACCTGGCTACCCGGCAACCGTGAGTTTGCTCTCTGTATCTATGAGTTTGTTTCTGTTTCATTTGTTGATTTTGGTTTTTTTTTTTACATTCCACATAAAAGTGAAATCAGATGATACTTGTCTTATTAGTGACAGGACTTCTAGTCCACTAGCTGGACAAGTCTGTGGGTCACAGCCTAAGGCGAGCTGGCCTCCGAGCATGGTGTGGCACAGATGCTTGAGGCTCCAAGGGAAGGTCAGGAGCGCCCTGGTGGGTTGGCTTCCCCAGGTCAACTACTACTGGCCTTGGAACCCAGGGCATGATATCTAACCAAATCTCAGGCTTTTCATCTGTAAATCAGGATGATTATATTTCTTAAATCATGGGGTTGTTTGAAGAATTAATTTGGGGGGAAAAGTGCTTATAAATCCCTTAGCTTTTGTGCCTGAGTGTATGCTCAGTGAATGGTGGCCTCTGTTATTGTCACCGCCATCATCTTTTTCACCTGGGACTATTCCCTGCATTAGATAGACCCTTGGGTAAGACGACCTATACAGACATGAGTGAGGAGGAACCCCGTCCCTTTGCTACCGATGTGTGATCGCAAGTTTGTACTTTGACATGGTCGTTTCTGTGGGAGGCTGGGGGAAGGACGCTGGGGTAAAAATGGGAAGCCCTGCCAGGGGAGACAAAAGCGCTGCTTTGGATTGTGCCCTTCCACTCACCAGCCAGGTGCCTCTCGTTAGCTCCCTCCCTGTCTGCACCTCCGTGCCCTTCCCTATAAAACCAGCGTGGTGCTTCCTGAGGACCAGTGAGATGATGCTTGTCTTACTGTGAACAGAAGGCCCAAGAAGGGCAGGCAAGGTTCAGAAATGCTCACTAGGGAAGCCTGGGAGGCAGCCGAGGTGGGGAGAGTCCAGCCCAGACCACGAGGCATCGGGGTGGCTGCCTGGTCCCTGACCTCGGCCTGAAGAGGGTACAGAGACATGTTGGGTCACACCGCCTAGCATCACGGTGCCATTCTCCTCCCAGAACTCACTCTGTGCGTGGACGGGGAGGGAGAAGAAGGGGGCTTCCTGTGCCAACGTGGATGCGGAACTCGGGGACAGGAGGCAGATGCGTGGGCCAGGCCTCACGGAGCATCCCTGGAGAAAATGACAAAAAATCATTTTTTTCTTTTTTCAGATTAAATAAATGGTCCTCACCATTGACTCATTCACTGAACTTCCAAACCGGACCATAAAGGGTCCCTTTACACCCCTCCTTGAAAGATTAGAAAGGGAAGTAAACCTCATGCCCCCAGACGACCACAGTGTGCGGGAGCAGCTGTTGCAATGCCTCAGCCTCCCACAACTCAGGCCTGCCTGGCTGCCCCCCAGGTTGCATTCCTGGCAGGTCCAGGAGTTAAGAAAAGTCCCCCAGAACAAGAAGTGCCTCCCTGTTCTCCAGTTACCAGCAGGTGGAAGGTGGGGCTGCTTCTGATGGAAATGATTTCCACAGACCTCGGAGTTCCAGGGCGTTTTCCACTCAGCAGGCAGGGGGGGTGTGCCAGCAGCTCCCCAGAACCCCGATCCCCGATTCCTCCTGCTGGAGACACGTCCTCCTTTCTCATAAGGTCCTGGCTCTTTCCCCTTTGGAAGCCTTGGCCCACACCGTTTGGCTGACGTGACAATAGGGAGCATCGTGCAGATTCCTCTCCTTCCCTTTGCGCTGGAAAGATTTCCAAAGGAAGCCAGCGGTCAAGGGTATTTCCCTTCAGACATAAAGCTGTCCAAAGCCTTGTGATCTTGTTTGTACCTTCTGAAAACTGTACTGTAAGCCAGGAGACACGTGGATTTCGCTTTACATTTTCCCCCCAGAAATTACGGGGGTGAATATGAATAAATTAAAAGTGCTATCTACCCTTGTGAATGATTTGGGGTGTGACTTGGGTTTTATTTCTCTGCCCCATGCTTGGTCACCACAGGGAAGAATGCTTTGTAAAGGCACGATGATACTGATGCGGCTTCACAGTCATTAGCAGGAAGGACGGTTTAGTCCCACCAGCCTGCTTTACTAGGTGTGCCAGCGCTTTCTGTGTCTTTACAAGGTATTAATTAGGGACTGGGTTTCATAGGAATTCTAAATTGGGCTAGGCATTGCATTGGTACAAAGGAAATGTTTACTCTCCATGATTTTTTTTTTAGGAAAAAAAAATCATGTTTGGTTCCAACAATTTACCTTTCTCCTTACTATAAAATGCATGAACTGCAAGTCTGCGGACACTTTTATGACTGTCTCTAGCCTCCAGGCGCTCTCCTCCTGGTCCCCTGTAGCTCTCAATCCTGTGGCTGTCTCTGGGGCTCTGCTTGGGGCAGGCTGGAGCTGGCAGGGGAGGTGACGCCCTGCTTCCCAGCAGCTCCCAGCAGTTGAGGAGTGGGAGTCAAGGAGAAGCCTCGGAGGCTTGTTGCACACAATTTCCCACAGGCCCCTGCAGGATTAGCCCTGTGTCCACAGGAGAATCCTGCTCATCTGCACACAAGGACCTGCATCAGCTTCCTTCCCTTCTCTATCTCATTTCCTCCCGGGATTACTCCCAGGAATTTGAGGCGGAAGCCTCAAATCCTCGTCTCAGGTCTGCTCCCAGGGGATGCAGCACTAAGACTGCAAGCCCAGCCGAAGATAGGCAGGATAGGCTGAGTGGGGTGAAATGTGAAAGACCCTGAGTGCCAGGAATCCCTCCACAGCCTGGTTAGATCCCCAGCCCCTCTGTCACCAGGCCCCTGCGTTCCCTGTGGCCTCCCTCCCCCAGGCTCTGAGAAAGCATCTCTGCACTTTCTCCTTGTACCTGGGGGTGTCACTCTCCTTACCTACCACCTGTCAACCCAAAGCAGCCTCGCACTTCCTCTAGGATGTGGACCACTGGGCACACTCCCTTCCTGGAACCCAGCTCACCTGTACAGAAGGTTCCAAGAACTTGACATTTGAAAGGTGCTAATACTTGTTTGTGTCTGCTTCATTTCTCCACTGAACTGTCAGGTCTGGAGAGTTGGGGATCATAGCAAATGTTTTTAAATTTAGTTTAGTTTTTTTTTTCATGCACTGCCTAGTACAGTGCTATGATCACCTAGTATGATGATATGTAGTAGGTATGTAATCAGTATTTATACTCATCCAACAGTTTAGCAAGTGTCCACTGTGTTGTAGTTCCCATGGATATGTTTACCCCAGATTAAATGCTAGTGTGGGAGACAGACTATTAGCAAAAGTAAATAATTAATCACACGGTACATTAGAAAGCATTAGCAGATACAGAGGAAATAAGGCAAGGATTTGTTTTGCTACAGGATTGCCTGGGTGAAGGAGCAGGGAAGTTCTAGTTTTCAATAGTTTCCAGGGAAAGCTGTATCTGAGGAGAACAGGCCTGAGCAGAGACTTGAAGAAGAGGGAGCAAGCTCCACAGGTACCTGAAGAAGACTGTTGCAGGCAAACAAACAAACAAACAGACAGACAAACACTGCCAGCAAGTGCTGAGACCTTGCAATGGGAACCTGCCTGGTGCTTTCAAGGAAAGCAAACAGGTCAACTAGAGTGAGCGAGGATGACAGTATGGAGACCAGACGCTGAGGATCTGTGACCATTGTAAGGACTTGGGCTTTTGATCTGAGTGAGATGTAGGTATGAGAAAGTTTAGCTCAGAGAAGTGACATCATCTGACTCACATTTTATTTATTTAAAAAGGGTTTTATTTATTTATTTTTTAGAGAGGGGGAAGGGAGAGAAAAAAGAGAGGGAGAGAAACATTGATGTTTAGTTGCCTCTTGCATACCCTCAATTGGGGACGTGGCCTGCAACCCAGGCACGAGCCCTGACTGGGAATTGAACCGGTGACCCTTTGATTGACAGGCCAGCCCTCAATCCATTGAGTCACATCAGCCAGGGTTGGCTCACATTTTAACAGGATTCTTCTGGCTGCCATGCTGACAGTAGACTCTGGGTGGACCAGGGGGAAGCAGGGGCACACTCGAGGGGGTGATTTGCAATCTCTCTGGCTTGGCTGGCTATGTTTTGAAGGTAAAGCATATCGGATTTCCTGTTGGGTTAGATACAGGGTGTGTTAACTTTGATGTCTTGATTAAAGTTGTGTCTATCAGGTATTTCCACTGTAAATATATTACTTTTCCTTTTTGTAATTAGTAAGTAATTTGTGGGAGATATTTTTAGATTCTGTAAATATCCTCTGTCTCATCGAGCTTCTATCCACTACTTAAAGCATTCACTGATGATCGCTTCTTGGATCAGTTGTTTCTCTGTCAAACGGTGATTTTTTCCAAACCCATCATTGATTTTACACTTATGAATTGGCATTCTCTCATAAAAAGGGCTTTCCCTTCTTCCTTAATTATTTACCTGTATGAGGCTGGACTCACATGCGTTTATTTTACTCATCAAGTTATAACCTGTTAACATCATTGTATGTTTTGATGATCAAATGTCCCAGATTTGGCCAGTGGGAACCCCTGAAGGTTGGCCCCTGTGTCATTTTGAGATAAGTCCATCAGTCTTTGAGTACTCCTTGCTCTTTTGGAACAATAAGATGTCCCAAGCCCATGGTGTACTTTCCCTGTCTATTCTTCATGACCATTTCTCCAAGGAGCTCTGATTCTTGTTAGTGGAGAATGGCACTTAGAGACCAAGATCTGGGTGTACAGCATATTTTTAAATTATGGTTTTCTGGTCCTCCTTGCTATTGCTAAAATAAGAATTCTTATATCTTCATTTGGACAGTTAAGCTTTACCTGAGTACAAAGAGATCAGAAGGAAACATGGAATGTTAGAAACTGTTCATCTTCAAATATCCTGACATTGAGATACAAAGTGACGACATTCATATAATCCTAAATGAACTTTATCGGGACATGGTGCAGTTAACATTCCATACTCACCCCACGAATGTTCCCTATCCAGGTGCAACAGAGGAGATCTGCACATGTTCCATGAAAAAGTCTACGTGTTCTTGGCTTTATTTTGCCCATGAAAATGTTACCTTAAGAAATCTTTTTATATGTCAATGGGCTATGAAAAAGTGGACAATAATTGAGAGAAAGGAGCCCAAATGTGGCTCTCTGTGCTCAGTGATGTCCTTCTGTTTTTTTAAAGATTTTATTTATTTATCTTTAGAGGGGAAGGGAAGGAGAGAGGGAGAGAAATATCAATGTATGGTTGCCTTTCATGCGTCCGCTGCCGGGAACTGGGAACCGGAACCAGGAACTGGCCTGCAACCCAGGCATGTGCCCTGACTGAGAATCGAACCGCGATCATGTGGTTCGCAGGCCCGCGCTCAAACCACTGAGCTACACCAGCCAGGGCGATGTCCTTCTTCATTCATTTATTTCCCTGGAGCCTTCATCACACTCTTTCTAGCTATTAAGGCATGCACAGTAATGATGCGATAGCAGTATTCCGTTCACGAGTTGCTTTCACATATGCCACCTCCCTGACCTCATGATAACCTGTTAAACAAGGCATGATCATCATTCTTGTACCCACTTAAAAGATGGGGAAAGTAACAGAGAGACTAAATGACATTCCTTGCCATGTAAGTGGCCATATAAACCCAAATGTTACTGTCAATGTTTAGCTAATATTGATAGAGGAAAGATAGCAAAGGAAACTAGACATTGAGCTTAATAAACTGGGAAGCAGGAGCCTGCTTGCTAGCCAGGAAACTACAGCTTCACACTCCGCAGGACCACAGCACTGTGCTGCACCAAGGGGGTTAACACTCCCCCTTCCCCTCCTCTAGTACTAGATTTTGGGGGTTGCTGCAGGGGGACATGCTGGACCAAAGAGGCCTGTCAGTCTAGCCTGGGGAAAGAAGAGATTTGTTAGGACATAAACCCACCCAAAGCATGTGGAGGCCTGGGAAGTTGATTGGTTATTTTGAAAGGGTACCTGGTCCAAGCTCAAGCTAATATGATCTCATGGGAACAAACAAGCCCTCTCTCTGTGCTTGTGACCCACTGGCACAATGCACTCGCCTGTTCTCTCTGTGACCATGCATCCCTAGCAGCCACGTGGCCCATGGCCATGCAGCTCCACACACAGGCTTCAGGACGAAGCCTGAAATGGACTGCAGCTGGAAACACAGCCTAAACTAGCTAGATGCTGGTCTCAACTGCACTTTGATACAGCACAGAATCTCTGGACATTGACTCTATTTCTGGTCCTAACTTTCTACGGCGGGAAGGAGGGAGATGGGGTATTGGAAACCCAGCAGCAGCTTCTATTTCCACACGAATAAGCCATCTTGCCATCCCACGCTCTCCCATGCATGGGTCTTCAGAATGCTTTCCTTATGATCACATGGAAGAGCCTAATTCCCAACTACCACATGAGTGCTCTTCAGCCCTGAAAACATGTTAGAATAAAGACTGGGGTCAGAGTCTCTGCTTCCACATAGGGAGTGGCAGGCCAGCCTCCATAGTTTTACAAGCTCCCAGGCAATTCCCATGAGCACCCACTGAGCACTGTGCATTTCCTCATCAGTTCATGGTACCAGAAAGTCCAGGGTCTCACACTTGCGACCTGCTGAGTGAAGGGAGTGACCCCAAATGGGTACATGCTGGAGAAGCACAGAGGGGGCTCAGGGGGCCTAGCCTGAGCCCATGTGCTGGGGGCCTCATCCACTGCTTTACTCTCTCTCAGGGGGTACCCAGGTGTTTGTTAGAGCACAGCAGTGGGGATGGGGTACAGGGGGACAGGATGCTCCAGTCCTGTGCTTCTGCAGAAAGGAGAGATGACACATATGGAGGACATTTGAGTTTGACCAGGGTAGCACAGAGGGTTTTGCTATGTTTTCCTTCCCAATTTAAGGTTTCATCCCACTTTCACCCACTACTTAGAGCATTTTAAGAATTTTATCGCTTCACACTGGACATGCAGAATATTTTCCTAAATATGAAAAAGGAAGTACACAGGAATTGTAGCTTCCATTTTTATCTGCTTTCTCCATCTTCTTTTACTATTGCTGCCAACCCCCAGGTGAATGGTCTATCCCTTCTTTGCTGTTCTCATTGATTGCCCTTACAGCTTCTTTTGAAGAAAGCTAAAGGCCTTTTCTTGCCTTTAGCATCTTTGTGGGTCTCCATTCCATCTGAACCTTCACCCATCTCCTCTGATTTTTGTAGGCTTGTGGCACTCTTTTTTATTAGATTTATTCTTGGTCAAGTTCCCCACTTTCATCATTTGAGAATGGCCCTGGAAAACATGGACTCGTGGATGAGGGACCTTCGTCATCATAGTTTCTTCAGATGGCTGCCTTCTTTTCCCCTCTAAGGTTTGTTTGTGGTTATATTATAAGTATTTGGTTTCTACTCCCCCTTTGAGAGCTTCTCATCATAGGGCCTTGTGTCTTTGTCTTAAGTCTTTAGACTTTATTCTAAACCTTGGGCTCTTTGCAAAGTAGGAGTTGTGAGCTGCAGCCCACAGGCCAAGTCTGGCCCATGCTTAAATGGAAGACGCATCAGGCTGATGCTTCCTAAGTTTGTGTTTGAGCTCCCACTAGCTCAAATATATAAGATGAGCTATCATCTTATATATACAACTGCCTCCTGTGTTTTCTTTACTGCCTGGTCCCTGCCGACCTTTGAGTTTGTGAGCCCTGCCTAGGCTATGACCAATGTCCTTTCCTCTGCAATGATTTGCCTGATTTCTTGACACTGTGGCTGGCCAATTCCAGCACCTGAAGGCCCTCAGCCCTGGTGGGGAGAAGCTCGGCAGCAGCACCCCATGTAACAAGCTCTCTCCAAGACAGGCCTGACTCCTTGCTGCCCTAGGAACAAACTATATTCATTGTCACTCATGTACCTGCTCCCCCTGGGCCCCTTTTTAGGAATATACTAAATTCCTGACCATCTTGTATCAAGTCAATTTACCAGGCAATGCCCAGTCCCTTGCCCCATGTTGCCTCATGCCTGTATCTCTGATTGGGAATCCATCCAAGTGTCCCTGCTCGTCTGGGACTACGGCTCTGTGCTTCCGCCTTTCAGTTCCCAGGATCTGGATGGAGCCCAGCTCATGGATGGACCTTATGAATAATCTTAGTTTCTCCTGGTAAGATGTTCTCTGAAGCCCTGACTACTCTGCTTCCACCTCTATTAGCCTTTCCTGGGACTCCTCCATAAAGCTACCCTCCTCTAAGTCTGCCTAGGCTCTGACCTTCGTCCTTTTTTCTGGAATGGCTTGCATACCACATCCTGTTTTTGACTATCATAAAATCTGAGATGACTAGTCACTTTTTTCCAAACTTCCAAAAATGTCTCCCTCATCAAACAATCATTTTGTGATGGTCATTGTTAATTCTGAGCACTCTCTCACCTCCCTGCACTGGTCTACCTCCTTGGCTGCACTCACATACATGAAGCACTGCTTCTGTAACAAGCTCCCCAAGTAAGTCCTGATCCCGTCAACGAAGGCTGCATGGTTTGGGGGACCATTCTGATATGTCTGGAACTCTAATTCTTCGCAAATTGATTCGAATGGTTATGCAGAATTTATTTTCCAGGACACTCAACTGATAAACCATTTTTACACCATTCCTTAACCATCCCTTGTTGGAAAATTCCTGTGTTATTATCTTCAGCAAATAGTTTACAAGTTGGAGTGTCCTCCCAACACCACCCCCCAAAAAAACCCACTCAGGCACCTTTTCCTAGATGGAAGGTAAAGCTAACATCTGGAGCAGCCTCAGGTGCAGACAGAACTGGACAAACCTCGGAGGATGACACAGGGAAACTGAAAGGAAAAGTCCTGTAGAACTCCTGGCTGCTGCAGGCACTAGCGGCACAGACTTTGTCAGCTGTAAAAGCACCTTCCTATAGCCTTGACTTCAAGTTCACATTTCAGAGAGGACTACCGCTCTATGCCAAAAGCAGTAAAATTGACAGAGTCAAAATGCTACATCCTTTAAGGTAAACAAGTTCTACGTGTAGACCCTGGACTCTCAGCTGCCAGTTGCTATAGAAAATCTTACTGGCAGTAGATGATGACAATATCTGGAAGACTAATAAAAAGAAGAATGAAAGTGAGTTTTCCAGTGCCTTTAATCAGGGATATTTCCATTGTCTTCTTTGTGATTACTGCCTTGTGGTAGATCTGCTTGGTGCTAAGCCCTGGGAATGTTTGACAGCAACTGGGTGACAGCATCTGAGGAAAATCAGACATCAGGATGACTGCAGCTCCTGGTCAGGGGCTTACGTGGCCAATGTTCAGCTTCTGGGAGGGGCCCAGTGCATTTATGGGAGTGCTCCAGTCTCTGCGGCACCAGCCCGGGAGGCGGTCACCCTCTGGGAATGCACAGGGAAAGGGCCCTGGCAGTTAGTGCCACAGAAAATGTGACAGCCTAGTCTTTAACTGCTCCCCTGGGTGGGATGGCGAAGCCCAGAATTCTCCTAGCACCTGGGTGAGAGAAGATATTTTGTTTGTTTGTTTTTTAAAATGAAAAATGAAACCCAAACCAAAAAATTTGGTCACTGACACGCCCTCTTCATTGTTGGGAGAGTGGAGAAGGGTGGAGTGGGGGAGTCAGGAGTCAGGGTCCTTTCCTGTCCTCAGAGTCTGCTTAGCTGTCCACCAGCAGCATCCTGCCAGCGATGCCCACACTTGCTCCCCCAGGAGCCACAGGCCAGAGCTCCCCCTTGAAGGTTTGCAGGCTGAGTCCAAGTGCGATGAGCTGTCAGGGGGACTGTAAAATGGCTTGCCTCAAGGACAGGAGGCGGGCGTAGGGCATCCGTCCCACCTTAAAATTCCAAACCGCGTGGCCTTGACCTCTTTTGCTTCAGTTCCTCCAGTGTAAAATGAGGATAACAGCCGCCTCTTATGGTTGCTGTGAAGATAAAAAGAGTGAGTACTTATGAATAAAGGTGGGTGCTCAATAAATGGTTACTATTAGTTGGGGGACTCTTTTTTAAAATTAAAGATTATGCTTAAAAATGACAAGGTAAACTACAATCTAAGATACTGTATTTGTCACTTGTAATAAATACGGGTATCTTATAAAGAGCATGTTAAAAATCTTCTACAATTAAAATAATAATGAAAAGACAAAATAATTATAAAATGTAGCAAAATACGTGAACAGGCATTTTACAAAGAAACGTATATGGTCAGTAATCATGTGAAGTTACCCTCAAAACATGGCTGGCCTCTTCATACAACCACATCAAAACTACAACTGAAACATAAAGCCACCATCACTCAGAACCCTCGGAAATCGAGTTGAATGGAGGTCTGACAACCATGGAATTAAAAAAACCATCCATCCGGACTGGTAGGAGGGGTGCATACATGGAAGAGGCTGGTCCCACACCCACATGTGGTGGGCAAAAATTTGGGAAGGATATCTCCAGAATGAGTAATCGTGGCCCAACACCAGGACCCCCAGCCCAGAGTTCCAGTGCCAGGAAGATAAGTCCCCACAATTTCTGGCTGCAAAAATCAACTCGGATTGATCAGTGGAAAAAAAATTCTGGAGACCCAGGCAGTTCCTCTTAAAGAACCCACACACTCAGGCTCACCTACTCAGACTCACTCCCTCTGAGCTCCAGCACTGGGGTAGCAGCTTAAAGACACCAGTGACACAAAGGGAGAAACTGAGTTGTCTGGCATCAAGGCGAGCAGAAGCCATTGCCTCTTTTCAAGACACTCCCCCCACAAAGCCCACAAGCTGGTGAGATACCTGAGACTACATCAACCTGGCTAACATTATTTGACCTGCCTTGGAGATCCCCAGAGACTCTGCCCAACCCAACTTATGGGCCCACCCAAGCTGCTTTTCCATATGAATGGCTGGTTTTGTCTCATGCTTCACAACTTCCTAAATCCTCTCAAACAACCAACAGCCAGCCTCAGTGAGCCTCAGGACTAGCACCAGCAGCAGTCAGTTTAGATTCACAGCTTGGCTTCACCTGGGAATCTCCAAGTCCAGCACAAGTAGCAGCCATCTCAGATTGCTTTAGAGCTCAGATAGGACAGCCCTGGGAAGAACACAGGTTGGGGCTGACCTTAGCCTGCACCACCTGGGAAACCTCAGGGTTAGCACACCCAGTGGACAGTTACAGAGCACATAGGAGCACCACCACCCTGCCCCTGCACAGCTGATCCTCCATGGAAGACGGAGGTTGGTGGTCATTGACCATAGCCAATCCTTGAAGTTTACTGGCCTGGGTAAATCCCTCCCATTCATCTGTCAAGAGTAACCAAGGCTCAACTACAAAAGGAGGGTATACTCAGCCCACACAAAGGGCACACCTCAAGTACCCAGATTGGATGATAGGGGAGACTGTGTCACTGAATCTTACAGGACATCTACTACATTAGGCCACACTACCAAGACAGGGAGTCATAGCAGTTCTACCTACCACATAAAAACAAATACAGGGAAGCTGCTAAAATGAGGAGACAAAGAACCATGGCCCAAATGATAGAACAGAATGAAATTCCAGAAATAGAGCTAAATGAAATGGAGATAAGCAATCTATTAGATGCAGATTTCAAAACACTGGTCATAAGGATGCTCAAGAAACTTATTGAGGACATTAATGACATAAAATGATCCAGTCATAAATAAAGGTTACACTAATTGAAATAAATAGCAATTTACAGGAAAACAGCAATAGAGTGGATGACGCTGAGAATCAAATCAATGATTTGGAACATAAGGAAGCAAAAAACAACCACACAGAACAAGAAGAAAAAAAAATCCCCCCTAATGGGGACAGTATAAACAGCCTCTGGGACAACTTTAAGAGCTTCAACATTCATGTCATATGCACACCAGAAGGAGAAGAGAAAGAACAAGAATTTGAAAATCTATTTGAAAAAATAATGAAAGAAAACTTCCCTAATTTGGTGAAAGAAATAGACAGGCAAGTCCAGGAAGCACAGAGTCCCAATTATGATGGATGCAAAGAGACCCACTCCAAGAAACATCATAATTAAAATGCCAAAGGTTAAAGATAAAAAGAGAATCTTAAAAGCAACAAGAAAAAAAGAAATTAGTTACCTACAGGGGAGTTCCCATAAGACTGTCAGCTAATTTCTCAACAACTTTGCAGGCAAGAAGGGATTGGCAAGAAATATAAAAAGACATGAAAAGTAGGACCTACAGCCATGATAACTTCATATACCAAAGCTATCATTTAGAATTGAAGGGCAGATAAAGAGCTTCCCAGGCAAGAAAAGCCTAAATGAGTTCACCAAACCATTATTATATGAAATGTTAAAGGGCATTATTTAAGAAAAAGAAAATCAAAACTATGATCAATAAAATGGCAAAAAATACATATCTATCAATAGATAGATAGAATTAATAGAATCTAAAAAACAAACTAAGCAAACAAGAAGAACAGAGACAGAATCATTGGTACAGAGTGTTTTGATGGTTGCCAGGTGGGAGAGGGGTGAGGGGGATGGGTGAAGAGATGAGAGGATTAAGAATTACAAATAGGTAGTTACAGAATAGCCATGGGGATATAAAGTACAGTATAGGACATGGAGTAGCCAATGAACTTATAAGATGAGCCATGGACAAGAAGAATGGTGTGGGGAATGCCTGAGGAAATGGTGGAGGGGGACAAAGGTGGGTAATCAGGACAACTATAATAGCATAATCAGTAAATTATAATTAAAAAAGAAGTTATGCTCCACTTTCAAAATTCAGAGAAATGCAAATCAAGACCACAAAGGAGGTATTTTTTTTTGCTCATTCAGTTGGCACAAATAATTAAGTCTGACAATACCAAATATTGAATAGTATGCAGATGGAAGGGATTTCTTACACACTGAGCATTAGAACAGAAATTGGTGCAACTACTTTAAAACACAATTTGGCTTTATTTCATAAAGTTGAATATTTACACATTTTACAATTCAGAAGTTCTCCTGCTAGGTAAGAACACCCCAAAACTCTTGAATATATGTGTCCAGAAAACATATATAAGAATGTCCTTATCAGTTCTGTTCAAATAGCAAAAAATAATTAGAAACCACATTAATAGCCCTTGACAAGAGAATAGATAAACGTACCATGGAATTCTCCCACAGTAGGGTCTCATGCAGCAGTGACAACGAACTACACACATAATGACATGATTCATCTTCTACAATGTTGAATGAAGAACAAGCTTCAGAAGGCTATAGATCCTTTTAATAAAATTCAACAACAGGTAAATAATATATGGTACGAATACACAAAGGTATTTGATAAAACTACAAACTGGAAATTCAAGAGAAGGATAAACACAAATTCCAGGATAGTGGTGACTTTGGAGCAAGCATTGGCAGTGAATTCACCCAGAAGAATAAAAAAGAAAAAATGTTTTAAAAGAATGCTATTGACATTAATTACATCTTGTGCATTTCTCATTTAAACAGAATAATTATGACATATTTGTTTTTTTCATTTTTCCTAATCTGATTGCCCTCTGGACATATAATCATAAAACAACTGTTTAGAAACAGATTCTTTATTAAAGAGAACATTTTAATTCTGGAAATTAACTATCTGGGATGTGTTGTTTTATCTTGCTTAACTTATGAATGCTGTTATTGATTTCTAAATGAAAATTCCAAACCAGTGACTTTTATAAAAATATACTGTGAAAAGAAGTAAGAAATAAGGAGAAGGAGGGAGGGAAAGAAAAGACAATTTACAGAACAGAATTGAACAATGACTTTAATGGTCTTCATCCATCCCTATGAATCAACACATCATCTTCCCACAGGCTGGACTGTGACAGTAGAATGTGTGTCCATTCTGGTCATTTTGGCGATGTTTACAAGTGCTCGGACTCGTGCCAGGTTATGCATTTGCACAAATGATTGTGTTATAAAACCCATTCCAAGATCCCCAGTGTTCCAGTGATGGAGATAGTGAAGACCGTTTGGACCTATTTAAAATGGGGAAGCTTAATTCCAACATCATCAAGGCTCTGCTGTTCAAACGTTCTTCCTGATCAGTCCCAGACACCTGCTTGCTTAAGTTCTGATATGAGAAAAGAAAAGGATAATTTCTTCTAATAGTAACTTGTAGAAGGTGCACAGAACTAAGTGGTAATACTGAAACTCTGGGCTTAGCTCCTGAAAGAAAATAATGAATCTCCGTGGAGCAGCTTTTGGGTCTTCTGTTTCCAGAGGTGCTGTTGGGAAATACTCTGAATGACCCTCCTGACTAAAATCTAAAATATTAGATTAAATGTTTAAAAAGTGCGCCCCTCAGGAATTTAAATGCATCACTGAGCTGCCACTAAATTAAGGAAGGTGAAGAATCTCTAAGGAAGTGAACAGAGGCATCTTTGGAGGCAGGCTGATATCCAATGACACGTATGCCCTGAAGGTGGGAGTCCAAACCCTGGAGTTGCTGGATTCTGCTTTCATAACTATTCGGAGTTCAGAGGACAGATGAGAAAATGTAGGGCTGCCCAAGGAGGAATCCAATAAGAGACTTCCAATTGTCTGGAACCTTCCAGACTACAGTCCTAAGGTAAAAAGGAATGAGAAGGAAACCCAGGTACTAAGAAGGGGCCAAAAGGAAACATCTTCACTTTGATCAGCAGGTAGGGAAAGGTTATCTCCCTCCTCCCCTTGAGGATCTGTAACCATAACCAGCAGTCTAAACTGATACTGCCTGGGTGGTTCAGGAAAGCTCAGGCAGAACATTTTATTTAAACGGTCTGGGGTTGGTGTCTCTGCAAAACAAGGGCAATCCTCTCTGCACAGAAACTCAGCTTCCAGTTGGGCTTCAGAATTCCTGCAGAGATGACTTTCCCACACAATCAGGCAAAATTCACAAATACATATTAAGGAAAAATGACAACAAGGGTGAAAGTCAGCAGAAAAAAAACACAAAACAGAAAGAAATTCTCAGATACTTCAGGTATTAATAATACTTGGCAAAGAATACACTGTTTGATATGTTTGAAGTGAATATATAAGTAGAATTGAAAACTTACTGAACTGCCTTTATTGCAGATTAGACACAGCTGATGGGGGCAGAGCAAATGGAAGATGGCAAAGAAATGAAAAATCTGGAGAGAAGAGGGATGGGGAATATGACTGAGGTGAAGGGGCAAGGTGAAGAAGCAAGGTGAATAAAATGAAAAGGTTTAGTATATGTCCGATTTGAGTTCCACAGGGAGATAACAGAGAGAATGTGGAAGAGGCACTGTTCAGAGAGATTTTTTTGGAGTTGTTGAAACATATCAATTCTTAGAGCCAATAAACTCAAAGAATTTCAACCAGAATAAACTGTTGAAAAATCACAATAAAACCAAAGAAGATCTTAAAAGCAGACAGAAGAAAGACAGACCAGTTACAAAAGCAATGCAATTAGACTGGCTGCTGATTTCCAAACAGCGATAACTGGAAGCCAAGTAGAAAGCCACCTGACTTTTGTCTGTGGGAATAGCTTTCACCTGTAGTACTTGATTTGTTTCTTTATTTCCTTAATTTAAAATAGATTTTTAGAGAAAAGGAGAGAAAGAGAGAAAGAGAAACATCAATTTATTGTTCTACTTTATGCATTCATTGGTTGCTTCTTGTAGGTACCCTGACCAGGGATGGAACTGCAACCTTGGCGTATCAGGATGATGCTCCAATCAACTGAGCTACCTGGCTACAGCTTGTTTTTGTTTTTTTTCTCTCAATACTATGTCTGTGAGATTCATCCATGTTGTCAGAAATAATGGTAATTCTTTTCTCACTGCTGTGGAGTGTTCCACTCCATGAACACACACACATACACATACACTGATAGGCATTTGAGTTGTCTTTAGCTTTTTGCTATTATAAATTAAGCTGTCATCATGGGTTTTTTAAAATGCATTTTTCATAATATGTCTCTGGCAATGTTGTAAACTTTCTCTAGGGAATAGTAGTAAAGATTGAACAGTTGAGAAAACAAGTTTTATTTTTTCACTGTATTTTTCCCCTTATCATTTAGTCTCCTTATATCTGCCTCACCCCAACATTGTCTTAATTTCTACACTCAGGAAATTCATTGCATTTTTGCTATATTTTTTAAATTTTATTTTTAATTACAGTTTACATTCAATATTATTTTGTATTAATTTCAGATCTACAGCATAGTGGTTAGACAATCATATATTTTATAAGGTGATCCCCTGATATTTCAAGTACCCATCTGGTGCCATACATAGTTACAATTTTTAATGATTAATGTTTTCACTGTTATTTCCCCTCAATTTTTTTTCCAAAAGCTAACTGTAAGGTTTTAGTGTAGGTGATTTCAGCTCTAGTTAGCTGGATGTGTGTAAAAAATATCACACCCTATTCACTGATCTGACAGTATTATGCCACATTTTTTTTAAAAAATGGCTTTTCACTCATGGCAAAGTGAGAATACAACATACATCATCAACATAATGAAGACCATATATGACACATTCACAGCTAACATCACACTCAGCGGGCAAAAATTAAAAGCATTTCCCTTAAACATCAGGGACAGGAAAGGAATGTCTACTTTAACCATTTTTATTCAGTATAGTATTAGAAGTCCTAGCCTCGGCAATCAGACAAGAAGACATAAAAGGCATACACATTGGAAAGAAAGAAATAAAACTTTCATTATTTGCAGATGACATGAGACTGTAAATAGAGAATTTTAAAGATTATACCAAAGAAGTACTAGACTTGATCAATGAAATGAATTCAGTAAAGTAGCAGAATACAAAATTAACATTCAGAAATCTGTTGTATTTTTATACACCAATAATAAATTATCAGAAAGGGAAACTAGGAAAACAGTCCCATTTACAATTGTATCAAGAAAATTGACCTAGGAATAAATTTAATCAAGGTTGTAAAAGACCTGTTCTTGGAAAATTATAAGACAATGAGGAAAGATATTGAAGAAGATACAGATAAATTAAAACATATCCTGTGCTCATGGGTAGAAAGAAATAACATCATTAAAATGTCCATACTACCCAGAGCAATCAATAGATTCAGTGTAATTCCTACCAAGATACCAATGGTGTATTTCACAGAACTAGAAAAATAGTCTGAACATTTATATGTAACCACAAAAGACCTTGAATAGCCACAGCATTCTTGACAAAGAACAAAGTTGTGGGGACCACGCTAACTGATATCACACTATACTACAAGGCTATAAGTAATCAGAACAGCATGGCACTGGCATAAAAACAGATATATAGGTCAATGGAACAGAACAGAAAATCCAGAAATAAGTCCATGCCTATAGGAAGAAAAGAGATTATCACCAACGATGCATCTGTTAAAAGGTTAATATATAAAATTTATAAAGAATTTATAAAACTCAACACCAAAAAAAACCCCAACTCAATTAAAAAATGGTGAAGGACCTGAACAGACACTTCTCTAAAGAGAACACACACATGGCCAGTAGACATATGAAAAGAGGCTCAATGTCACTGATCATCAGACAAATGCAAAGTAAAACCACAGTGAGATGTCATCTCACACCTGTCAGATGCTGTCATCAATGAATTAACAAACAACAAATATTAGCAAGAATATGAAGGAAAGGGAACCCCTGTGCCCTATTGGTGGAAATGGAGTATAGAGGTTCCTCAAACAAATTAAACATTGAACTGCCTTCTAACCCAGTGGTTCTACTTCTGGGTATATACCTGAAGAAACCCAAAACACTAATTTGAAAGATATGTTCATTGCAGCATTATTTGCAATAACCAAGCTATGGAAGCAGCCTAAGTGTCCATCAGTGGATGACTGGGTACAAAGTGCTGGTATCATATTTATACAAAGGCATATTACTTTGTCATTAAAAGGAATGAAAACCTACAATTTGCAACAGCATAGATGGTCCTAGAGGGTATCATGGTAAGAAAAATAAGTCAGTCAGAGAAAGACAAGTGCTATATTACTTCTTCACTTACATGTAGAATCTAAATGGCGATATAAGTGACAGAACAAAACAAAAAACAGACTCATAGACACAGAGAACAGGCTGATAGTTGCCAGAGGGGAAGAGGTTGGGGGACTGGGTGAAAAAGGTGAAGGGATAGAGAAGTAAAAAATAGTTATGGGGATGTAAAGTATAGCATAGGGAATACAGTCAATAATATTGTGATACCTATGTATGGTGCCAGTTGGGTCCTGGAAATATCAGGGAGAATACTTTGTAAAGTATATGATTGTCTAGTCACTATGATATATACCTAGAATCAATGCAAAATAATATTGACTGCAAACTATAATTGAAAAAACTTTTTTTAAAAGGGTTTTCCAATTTTAGAGTGTTCTGAAAGCAAATCTGTAACTGCAAAATGCATGCAAAGCAGGCAGTTAGTACCTGCAGGTTAAGAGAGAAAAAAAAGAGGGAAAAAATGCTGTGTATCACAGTTCTAAGTATTTTCTAAATGCTTGTTTTTGCCATATGTAAAGATCTCTTGTGGGTCATGGTCCCCACATGCTCCTAATGTGTAGTGCACTTGTCAAGAGGGAGAACCTCGAATAAGTGTCCATGAGCAAGCTGAAGCGCTCCATCCCCAGCAAACCAAATGTGCTGGGCCTATGAAGAGAAAGTGAGGCAGAGAGCAAAGGGCTCACTTGTCTGGTGGAACATTCCCATGATGCTCAGCCTGGACTTCCCCGTGCCTGTCTGCTCCTCTGCCTGTCTCATGCTGGCCCAGGTGGGCTAAGTGAGACTTGGACTTAAATATAAAATAACCCCCAAAATTACTAAGCCTAAATTTCTTTTCTTTAAGGGTTAGAAATGTTAAATAGCTGAGCTTTGTCACTATAAGACAGAATTTATGAGGCACCTCTGTATTTGCTTCATCAAAACTTAAGATGTATAGGGCTAGTATCTGATCATCCTGAATGTTGCCATGCAGATAAACAAGCCTCATGAAATTTTTTTTTCTAAAATTGCCTATTACTAGAGAGAGAGATAGAGGGAGAGAAGGAGAAAGGTAGGAGGGAAGAAAGGAGGGAAACTGAGAGAGCGAAAGAGAGAGGCAGATGGTCCTCAAATGTTCATCTGTGTGGTGCCATGTGGTTTCTAAGACAGAGGAGGCGAAGACTGCTGAAAAATATAGGGCAACTTGCCCTACTCATAACTTCCGATAAGTATATTGGGAAAAGAATGGAGAAAGGGTTAGGTAATCAGGGTTTGAGGAGCCGGAAAGATAAAGGGGGGTGTGTTTTGGGGAAGGAGGCTCAAGGAGGGAGAGCTGGGTCTTTTGTTTGTCCATCTCATGCCTGGAATGCTCCCCAGCAAGGGTGCAGGCCCCAGAGCCCCCTGCTGGGTTTGACCTCTGGTTCTTCTGTTTATTAGTTGTGGAACCTAGGGGGGGCTACTTTCCTCTCTGTGCCTCAGTTTCCTCATAGGTAAAATTGAGGTAATGATAGCACCTGCCTCATGTGGATTTGTGGAGTTAGAGCATGAAAAACACTCACATTACATTACACATTTTAAGTGCTCAGGAAAAGTTAGCTGTAGGACTGTTTTAATTACTCACTTTAGTAAATGTTCAGGATTCCCTTCGCTGTGGTCTCGGTTTTGTGTCCCCCCAAAATTCATATGTTGAAATTCTAACCCTCAGTGTGATGGTATTAGTAGATGAGGCCCTTGGGAGGTGAATGGGTCATGAAAGTGGATCCCTCGTGAATGGGATTAGTGCCTCTTTTTAAGAGCCCCCAGAGCCCCCTTGCCCTTCCACCATGCAAGGACTCGGTGAAAAGATGGCAGTCCGCAGCTTGGAAAAGGACTTTCACCAAAACCTGGTCATGCTAGCACCCGATCTTGGACTTCCATCCTCCAGAACTATTCGAAATAAATTCCTGTTGTTTACAAGCCACTCAGTCTGTGGCGTTTTGTTATCAGCCGTCAAGGACTTAGACTCTCTACAAACCTAACTTTTACTATCTTGCCTGCACTTTTCACAGTCTTCTGTGCCAGGTGAGCACTTGGCCTGTTTGTGAAGAAGCATTTCATGCTGTCCTATTGTGAGCCTTTGGTCATTCTCTGCATACTACCAACTCCTTAACCAATGTGTAAATACAGAGATTGTCCCTTCAGGGGCCCTCTCAAGGTAGCTGTCAGTTCTCAATTAACTGTACCAAGTAGCCAACGTGTAATAAGGTAGGAAGTAAAGGAAAGTTGATATGATCAAACATTTCCAGGCTGCAACATAATCCACATCATTAAGTGCTCACAATAAGCAAAAGTCTCTAAGAACTGCAAAAGGTGAAGGAGAAAGGTTCCACTTCATACAGTGTATATACAGTAATCTAAAGGTCGTAGTCTACATACTCATCTATATTTAGAAAAGACCCCATGTATGGCCCATTTTAGGGGAAGTTCCTGACAAGCATGCAATTTTATGGCTGTTTGAGAAACTCGAAAATTGAGGTTTATATATAAGTCCAACACAGTATTCACTGCTCTGTACAAAGGATAGCACCATAAATAAACATAGCTCAGAAAATGTCAATGATATAGTCATGCTATTAAAGATCAGCACATTTTCTTGCTTTTATTTAGGAGGCTAAAATTGAAGATTTTTAGCATTAATAAAGGAAGGCTGGTAACCATAGAAACACAGCATTTATCAATTTCCATAGCAAAGAAAGCTGCTCCTTCCCAGAATTGAGGTTCTCTGGCAAGCACTCTGCCTGAAGATTTCTCTCTTACAGCTCTGCACTATTTAAAGCAATAAAAAATAAAATAATAGACGACCCAGTTAATAATAATGACAATTTTCATTAAAAGTTAAAATATACTTACCATAAAGAAAATGCAAAAATGTGATGGCAACAGACCAAACCATTCGTAGTAAAAAAAGAGAACAGCAAAGAACAAATCAATTTTCAGATTGCAAGGAAAAGGAAAAATGAGCAAGTATTGAAAGCCCGTTCTTTGCCAAGCTCTTAACATATTTCATTTCATTTAATCCTCGTGGCTGACCACCCTTCCCCACCCCTCCTCTTCCTTTCCCTTCATTCCCCTTCCTTTTCTTTCTGTATACCTTTTAATTGCTAAAGCAATACATGATCATAAAAGAAGATTTGGCAAATACTGAAGAAGTACCAGCAGGAAAGTGCCTCCCATCTTAACCGTTCAAAGATGACCACTGTAACAGTGTGGCATATCTCTGTTTTCTTACTGCATATTGTTTTACCTAAGTAAGGTGATAACAGATTCCTCCTTATCTTGATCACTATCCCCATCATTAAGTATTTCTAGAATGTAAGCTCATTAAGGGCTTGGAGTTTTATCTATTTTTTCATCGTTTTCTCTCCAGTACCTGGCCTGTGGCAAACAATAAATGCTTTCAATGTGTGAAAGTGATGTTTACATAATACAAACCATCCCTCTCTCTCATTTAAAACACTTTGAATTTTTTGCATTTTAAATATACAATTGATTGTCAGAATGTTGGATATTTTTCCTTAAGACCAACAGACATAAAATTACTCAGTCAAAAGTTGTAGATCTTTCTTTGTTCATAATACACATTGACCAATTTCTTCTAAAATTTCAAGAAGTGTAAGAAAGTTCCTTATTTCATTCAAACCTCACAGGCACTGCACTGTTTCTCTGTAAACATTCTTCTACATTTTGTAGACAAAATAATTTCTCGATGTTTCATGTTTCCTTTATTGTCAAGATAGAATATTTTGCTTTTTTATTCTTCCTTTTTTAGTTGTAGTAAATACACAAAATATCAAATTTACCATGTTAACCATTTTTTGGCTTTATCACATTTTATATGAGATACTATGAAATAGCTTCCTTTAAAAATTTTTTTATTGTGGTTCAATTACAGTTATTGATAACTCTCCTCTGTCCTACCCCTTCCCACCTCCTACATTCAATCCTTCCCCCACTCAGTGTTGTCTTTGTTCAAGGGTCCTTTATCAGGTTCCTTGACTTGACCCTTCCCCTTCTTTTCACCTTTATTCCCTCCCTGATCCACTTCTGTCACTGTCAGTTCATTCTTTATTTTCGTGTCTCTGATTCTACTTTGCTTACTTGTTTGTTGATTAGGTTCTACTTATAGGTGAGATCATGTGGTATTTGTCTTTCACTGCCTGTCTTATTTCACTTAGCACAGTGCTCTCCAGTTCCATCAGGCTGTCATGAAGGATAGGAGCTCCTTCTTTCTTTCTGTTGCATAGTATTCCCTTGAGTAAATGTACCATAGTTTGTTGATCCATTCATTAACTGATGGGCACTTTTACTGTTTCCAGCTCTTGGCTATTATAAATAATGGTGCTATGAACATTGGAGTGCATAGATTCTTTTGAGTTGGTGTTTCAGGATTATTAGGCTATAATCCCAGCAATGGAATCACTGGATCAAAAGGCAGTTCCATTTTTAGTTTTTTGAGGAAATTCCATGCTGTTTTCCACAGTGGCTGCCCCAGTCTGCATTCCCACCAATAGTGTATTAGGATTCCCTTTTCTCCACAGCCCCATCAACACTTGTTTATTGATTTGTTAATAATGGCCATTCTGACCAGTGTGAAGTGGTATCTCATTGTGGTTTTAATTTGCATCTCTCTGAGGGCTAGTGATGTTGAGCATCCTTTCATATGTCTATGGGCCCTCTGTATGTCCTCCTTGGAGAAGTGTCTGTTCATGCCCTTTGCCCATTTTTTAATTGGATTGTCTTCCTGGAGTGGAGTCATGTGAGTTCTTTGTATATTTTAGAATATACATTTCCCCTCAATTAGTTATTTCTTTTTAATCCAATTTAGGTGTTTCTTTTTCCCAACACCAAAACTTTCAATTTTTTATGTTGTGAAATACATCAAATACTGCTCTTGAATTTTTCCCCCAAGCATGCTTCCATGCTTGGGAACTCCTACTCCAAGAAGAAATAAGAAAACATTTACTGTTTTTTTCTTCTAATTTTTCTTGGTTCCATTGTTATCTTTATTTTATCAATATCCATGAAATTTATTTGGGACCATGGTATGTGGCGAGTACAATTCAGTGGATGAAAATTGTTCCAGCATCATTTTTTAAAAAATTCTTTATTTACTGTTTTGATTCATGTGTTTTTCTTCATATGTCAGATTTGTATATAAACTTGGGTTCTTTTAGTTTATCTATTTATTTTCATACCAGGCCATTTGTTTTCTTAAATTACAACATTTTATTATAATATAGGCATACATTTAAAGAGAATCAGATTATAAAGAGAGGATAATAATAAAAATAATGGCCTTCCAATCTTCCCTTTAATATGACAATCCTGTTCATCAGAAACAACCAGTATTAGCCATTTCTGTTTTAATTTTTCTGGTATTATCTCTATGTTACAAAATAATAAAGCATAGCCTTAATCATTGTTTACTGAATTCCTGCTATGATAGATTGGGATTTCATAATTTATTTTACCTCCTTTTCTTTCTCTCTCAATATTAGAGTTTTAACAGTCCTTTTCCCTTCTCTTTTGGTTATCTTGTGAATTAAAACACTATTATCTTAACTTTTATTTTCTGTTCTATCAACTTCAGCAGGGTATCTCCATTCCCTACTTTGCAATATTACTGCCTATACCGTTATTACAAATTTTAACTTCTACCTTTGATAGACCTTAATTTACATTGTCAACGTTATGTACATTGTGCCTGAGAGTTAAGTATTTTGAGGTTTGCCTATAGATTGATTTCAATATTAGAAATCAATAAAACGGTATTTATCAGGGTTATATAATTTTTCTTCATTCTAGGACCAAATTTCCTGTCTCTTATTCAAAAGATAACAGTGTCGTTTACCTTAAAAGAGTAAAGATCCATGCAAGATCGAATGGATTTTTTCTTAATTCTGTAATGTGCTCAGAATAATAATAAATGTTTTGTAGAATTCATCTGTGAAGCCATATGGCCTTAGAGTTTTGTTTGTGTGAATTTTTAATTGCAGATTTAATATGCTTAGTATTATAGGACTATTCTGATTTTTTATTTCTTCTATGAGTTTTGAAAAGTTGTGATTTGAGAGAAATTTTTTTATTTTTCTCAATTTTTATTTTTGGGTCATAAATGTTTTCCACATCATCTTTAAATTATAATTTTAGCTGATGAAAATATCTTTGGTGATATCTCTTTTCATTACAAAAATGGCTAGTGTCTGTTTCTGAATTAACCTCACTACATATTTTTCAATTTAATTAATCTTTAAGTGATATTGCTGGAGCACTGAGTATAATAAGTCTACTCTCTTTTTATTGATATGCCAATTTTTCAATGTGATATTTACCAATTTACATACCCATGAGTATATGAGATTTCAGTTAGTACACATCCTGGCCAAATCCTGATATTGTGAGTCATTTTTATTTTAGTTATGATTGTGTACCAGTAGCTTATGATTTGAATTGGCATTTATCTTGCAGCTAATTAATTTGAGCACCTCACCACGTTTGCCATTCAAATATGTTCTTTATTGAAATGCTTAACTATGTATTTTGACTATTATTCTATTGGTTATCTCTCTTTATGAGTTCTTTACATATTTTTAATGTTTTTACACTTTTATATATGAATATATATAATATATATACTTATATATATAATGTATATATATATATCTATATATATACTATGTTTATGCTTTTTCAAAGAGCCTATCCCAAAGAATTAAGATATTTCCCTCTGATATATTCCAGAAGTTAATTGGTTTTGCCTTTTACATTTAGATATACAATCCGTCTACAACTGATTTTGAATGCGATTTTTTATTTCAGTATGGCACCACTAATTAAAAAGATCATCTTATTCTCATTTTGTCATAAGTTAAATGATTAACATTTCTTTGAATTATTTCTAGGCTCTTTTACTTCCATACAAATTTTAGAAACAGCTTGTTGATTTTCCCCACCCAAAAAATGTCTGCTGAAATTTTGAGGTTGCATTTACTCTATGAATCAATTTGTGCAGACTTGATACCTTAGCAAAAATTTGCCTCCCAATCTATGACCCTAGTATATGTCTCCATTTATTTAGGTAGCTTCAATCTATTTCTTTGATATTTTGTAATTTTCTGCATAGAATTTTTGCACACTTTCATTAGATCCATTCCTAGATTCAATATTTTTCTTTTTTATAGAAGCATATTTAATTTTTCATTTTATACCTTTATTTTTAGCATAGTACATAAAAATAACAAATTTTTGTCCTGATATTTTATCTAGTGTCCTAAGTTTAATTATAATTATAGTTTATAGATAATTTTGCACATTTAACACATAATGACAGTTTCTTTCTTCCTTTCTAACATTCTACTTATTTTCTTGCCTTACTGCAATGGCTAGGACCTCTGCTATGATATTAGATAAAAATTATGATATTGGGCATCTTCATCTCTTTTCTGATAGAAGGAAGAACACCTTTGATATACCAAAATTAAATATGATGTTTGCTCTAAGTTTTTTGTACATACATGTTCATCTAATTAAGGAACTTCCCTTCTATATCCACTTTGCTAATTTTTTTCCTCTTTGTCTTATTGGGGTTTGAATTTATCAAATGTTTTTCTGCATTTATTGATATGATAAAAAAATAGTTTTCTCCTTTTTTCAGTTAATAAGGTGAGTTGTATTTTTTTATTTTAGTGATGGAAAGTCAAACTTGTATACATGGAATGAATCCAATTTTTTTCTGATATACATTTTTGTATTTATAAATTGATTAATTTAATTTTCTAATATTTTGTTTTGGATCATGCATCTATATTAATGAGAAAAATCAGCCTATAACTCTCTTTCCTTGTAATGTTCTTGCCAGACTTTCATATCAAGATAATGCTGGACTTACAAAAGTGAATTGGGAAGTAGTCTCCCTTTTCCTAATCTTGGGAACAGCTTATCTAAGAGTGGTGCTTTATCTTCCTTAAGGTTTGGAAATGTTCACAAATGAAATCATCTGGACTTGGAGATTTCTTAGTGGAAAGGTATTTAATTAGAGATTTAAGTTTTAAATAGGTATTTATATTTTCCATTTTTCTTTTTGTATCAGTTTTGATCAATTACATTATCTTATATATTTATTTCATCAAACTTTGTAAATGTTTAGCCTAACTGTATTTCTAACATCTTTTATTATTCCTTAAAATCTGTAGTGATTTTTTTTTTGATTCTTGATATTGGTTATGTGAGCTCTCTTTTTTTCTTTTTCAGTGATAGAGAACTAACTTTAATCTTTCAGAAAGAGCACAATTTCAACCCTGTTCATTTTGCTCTATTGTATTTATAATTTCTATTTTATTAATTTCTGCCTTTACTGTTATTGCTGCGTTCCTCCTACATTCTCGAGTTAATTGCAGGGAGTTTTTCCATAATTTTTAGACATGGATAATGAGGTCACTATTCTTTAAACTTTCTTCTTTTTTAACATATGGATTTAATTGTTATGAATTTTTCTCCAAGCACATATTAGTGGCATTCAACATATAAGAATATAATATATTCTTATTTTCATTCAGTGAAAAATATGTTAGTTCCATGAGGACTTCTTTTTGGACCCGGGGTTTATTTTTAAATGAACTGTTTAGTTTATACATATTTGAGGATTTTCTTGTGATTATTTTTTGTTTTTTTTACTTTCAGTTTAATTCCACTATGTAGGAGAATGTGATTTCAGCCCTTTTAAATTTGCAGAGACTTGTTTATAGCCTAGCAAATAACCAATTTTGGTAAGATTTAGCAAATATGACCTGAGAAAAAATATATTCTATTATTGTTAAGTGCACTGTTAATCAGGTTAATTTTGTTTATTAATCCTCTCTTTAGTTGTTTAGTTGTTTACATTTCTTAATCCTCTCTTTAGTTGTTTATAATTACTTTTCAAGTATATATACTTACAGATGAATTTACATTATTATATTTTTCACTTTTCAAATTTCCATTCGTTTTATATTTTGATTTAGTACTCTGGTAAAATTCTCCATCTTGATTTTCATCTTTTTCTAACATAATTGTCTCCATTATTATATTTTTAAGTACATATCTAACAACTCCAATATCCGAGTCATGTGTAGGTCCTCAGTATTTTTTATGTCTGGTATTTTATTTTGTGAAAGACATTGTGATTAAAAACATTTATGGTTTTTGATACTGTTATTTTTCTCCAAAAAAACTTCCCCCATCCACTATGGGCATCTGCGTAACGGAGATCAGACGAGTTGCTCAAAGTGAAGTCATAATCTTTACAAGACTTGGTTTGCCTACAGGCTTGGAGCAGCCTCCAGGGATTCCCAGGGGAAAGCCCGGTGTTCACTAGAGCTCCCTCTCCTATGGCAGGTTATGAAAACCAACTATTGTTTCCCAAGCCCTACGTGACTGTCAAAAATTACACTGTTTCAGTTGTTCCTGCTTAGTTTCCTAGACTTTGCCCCTCACAGTTTAAGGTTTATTAAATGTTTCACAGAAAACACTGATGCCAAATGTTGAGCTTTCCTCAATATCCCTTTCCTCTGGGATGTGGGTTCTTTAAGTCCTGGTCACCATGGCGGGAGCATCACTCAGCTCTATAATTGGAAAAGGTAATCCAAAGCTTATAGGGTGATTTCTCATTAATTAATGCTTTTCCTGTTCCCTCACTACAAAGTTCTCCAAACTGGAGGTCCTTTTTATTTAATACCACAGGTTCTAGAACACAGCTGTTTTAGTGTTTCTTTTAGAAAGTTTAATTAGTAGAGATTTATGTCTTCTATGAATCTCTTTGGGCTACCTATTGTCAGGAAAACTTTAACTTGGATTTAAAATCATTTTACTAAATTGTTTTTTAATTGATTACTTATGGCCAATTTTCTCCCTATTAATCCCCATTCAGTTATATGGCTTTAGAGGTGCTTGATTATAAAATTGGAAACAAAAGAATTGAAGTAGGTTTAGATTCTCCCAAAGTGAATTATTTCATGAGTCTCATGCCATTTAAATTTATTGTGGAACAAATGTCTTTTTAGATTAAGCTTGAATAATCCCAGGGGGCAAAATATTACTTCTTTGGCAATCCCTTCTTGTGGATTAAAAATTCAAATCAAACTTTAGAAGTCAATCAGAGTATGTGACTTTCCACCTGGAGAGTTCATTACATTTGTTAAAAATTGGAATATATACAAGATTCAGAATTTTTAAATAAATCTACACATTCTGAAATGTAGCCCAGCAGAAAGAAAACATGCAAGAATCTGAGCTAATGTATTTTAAACCTTCAAGATAAATATTTTAAAGTTTACCATAAAACTTTTTTTAAAATGTAAAAATTTCATCAACACTTTTTTTAATGACTTTCAATGCATTATTTATCAACTGATAACTCCTAAGCTGTTTTGTTCTGTGGCTTATCATATAAAATTGTTTTAGGGGGAAATTTAATAAAATCAAACATGTCTGAGTAACAAATGAATTCATTATATCAAAGGTGAATACATGCCTATATTTTAGAATAGATAATTTAAACCAAATATGACACTATGAAAATTAATATTTGTTTTTTCTCAATACTGGCACACAAAGCAGGATTCTCAGGTCCTATTTCCCAGTTACAATAACATGAATAGATATTTATGTAGCCTATTATCTTGGCAATAATGCATATTAAAACAAGAGATTATTTATTAGCAGTAAAATGTTTCTCCAGGGCTTAATTTAGAAAGCCTGAGATAACAAAATCTGTCTGGAAAGCCATCCTCTGTATACTTATTATTTAGGGAACTTTTTGTTGCTTCACAGCAGTTTAAGATCCTTAATTGAACAGTTCTTTGAAATGAAGGCATATGGTACAATACCAAGTCCTTGGGAGGCTGATGTGAATGAACAAATGCAGTAGGAGAAGCCAGGTTTCCTGGAATAGTTGAGAGGTTTTAGTACAGAAGTAGAAGTGGCCATTTCTCTCACGTCCATTAATATCCTCAGGACCTCTGGGTATGCTGCTGCTTTAGCAGTGTCCACACATGCCCCGGGGTTCCACATGCAGAGAGAAATGTTGGGAAACAATGGGTTAATCCATCTAACTGTACTCTTTCATGATCAGGGTGCAGTAAAATATGAGGTCTGGGAGATGGAACTGTGCTGGGGTTATGGTACAGAACTTCACTCATCCAACTCGTTAAAGCAGGTTGACTGACTTAGGTTTCAGCACTGAGCAAGCTAACTCTACTTCCTTGACAAGCAACAAAGGAGTTTGATTCCTGCAAGTTTTTGTAATAGTAAGGCAAGCACCTGGAATTGCCAAGCAATTCTTCTCTGTTAAAGCCCTCCTGTCTCACAGCTGGTACCGCTGGTGAGTACTGGAGACTCAGCCCTGCCCCTGGCTCTAGGATCCATTCCATTTCTGGTCAGAGAGAGTGCATGAAGCATTTAGGAATACATTTGGGGTTCAGCATCAAGCCAGCCATGCTCTAGTGCCCATTCTGATGTTGCACTTCTGAATCTGGTGAATGGATTCTCACTGTATGCTTTTGGATCAGACTGAACCTGAGACTCAGAAGTTCCAGACCAGCATCCTTATCTCCTCCTGCACACCCGAGAACTCCCCTCCTTACTCCACGGACTTTTTGGTGTCAGTTTTTTTATTTCTTCCCAGTATTCTTAATTTTGGAGGTTTATCAAGATCTACAGGAAGTTTGTCCCTTGATTATCAGCTATCATTCTTGTGACACCTACTAGATGCTCAGGAGTTAAGAGTAGTAACAACACCCTGCTCCTGGCATGGCTTTGGTTGTGTCTAGGTCTATACGATGGCCTAGAACCATGGGTTTTGCCCTCTGAGCTTCCTTTGAATCTGCTGACTGAGGACTGAATAATGACTGAAAATGTCCATGACTGAACTACAATCTTTATGCTTCCAAAACACTAAAATAAATTTCCTTAATGGAACTGCTGGCTAGGGAAAAAATGCATCTATAGAATTCTTACTTCTACTTCTATCCAAAGATAATTTTCTCTGATTCCAAACTCCAGGCTCTCAGTAAATTGGCTTAATTATTTGGAAGGGTGCTGAGTCAGCAGGCGGTGTTTCTTAGCCCAGTTCTAACCACGCGGCAGCTGAATATTGTCTGGTCCTATGCAAGTCTGTTTCTTAGTAGACCAGCTCTTTTAGGACCAGTCATACAGCTAAACACATTATTATTCACCCCCCTTAGTCCAGAATATCAGGATGATGACTTGGAAAGAAGAGGTACAGACAAGCTAGGACAACCTGAAATCTTGGTGACTAGCTACATGCAACACAAAAGAAGCACATTCTTGTGGACAGGTAAGGATGAGCTGAGGAGGTTCAGCTGCAAGTGAAGAGAAATCCAGCAAAAAAGCAAATCTGGTGTTCAGATTACAGAGCCAAATAGTAGGCAGTCAGGAGGAAACAGTGTAGAGAGATCAGGATGGTCTTCAGGTTTTTGGAAACCCTAAATGGAATTCTAATGCTTCCACTGACTACCCATTAATTCACCCATCCAACATTTACTACAACCTTCTACGTGCTCCAGTGCTGTACCAGATGTGCACCAACCTAATCTGTCGGTGAAGTATGGTTTTCTATGTGGAAGTTAGAATAGGAAAAAATATGGAAATTAGTATCTGTTAAGTATTTACTATGTGCCAGACACTTTCATATTGAGGAATTAATTTAATCCTCAGAACAATCCTCTAGACATTATTATCCCCAGTTATGAAGAATGGCAAAGAAAGCAATTTCATGAAAGTAGGGTGAAGAAGAATAAAGCTAAGTGAAGATGATTATCCACAGGACCTACATGAGGTACACCCTGAGTTTCTGCTAATTTACCCGTAAAGCAGATAATTACACCTGTCTTGGAGGAAGGTTGTAAGGAGAAAATTGCGTTAAATGGCAAATGTGAAAGTTCATACTGCAGGGTTAACACCTTGAGAGTGTGAAGTGTGTCTTGTGTTCTACATTGTCATCAGAAATCTTACAAGAGGTGTATGGCTGAGAGGATGACAGAGGACAACGATGGAGCCAGACCAGGCTAACATAGGAGGTCTGCCCAGAAAGTATCCAGCCACATAACATGAAAAATAAAGATACTTATTGAAGAAGACACAAGATACAAGAAACACTGTACATAGGACAATGATGCCTTGGTCCTCTTCAAGGTAGGGATATTGGGACATCGGGACATCACATGGTTCTCCTAATCGCCATCAGCTACCCTGTCATTTTCCCGAATCTCATTAATGGTCTGAAATCTCTTCCCTTTCAAAAGTGATTTTAGTTTTGGGAAAAGCCAGAAGTTGCAGGGTGCCAAATCTGGGCCATAGCGAGTCTGAGTCACCTGAGTGATTTGCTGTTTCACAAAAAACTCTGTATAAGTGGTGATGCATGAGTGATGCACTTGTCGTTGTGATGAAGTTCCCAATCTTCGGTTGCCCATATCTGCGGCACTCTGAATTATCTGAATAGTTTACATGGAGGAAATGTTCAAGTTTAATGCATAATGCATAATTTAATGCAGATTTGTTGTTATACTCAGTCATTTTGAATGCAATGGCCACACAGTACACATGCTTACTCAACAGCATCTACTTCCCCAACTGACTAGTACAACAAATTTGTCATTGTTCACACCTGTGCATTCCAGTCCACACTTCTTCACTGTCAGGCCACATCAGTGTTGCACAGACTGTTCTTGTTATATTAACAATGGCAGGGCTTTCTGCAGACAGACCTCATGCAACAACCTCTTCACTGAGAATAACTGATGTGGGTCATCCTGGCCATAGGTAATATGTTTCAGAAATGCAAGGCTTAGTCACCAGTTCTAAGAGGCCTGGAAAACCAAGGGAGGAGGAGTAGAAAGCAGGAGATTAGTCATTAGCATAAAGCAGATACCCAGTCACTGGAACTGAACCTCAAGGTTAAGGATGGACTGTCGGATGATGAGAGCATTGCTGCATTTCAGCAGGGACTGTAGCATCAGGCCTGCCAAAGGGAAAGCCATTGTCAGAATTCATGGTCCCCACCTCCAGGAATTATGGCTCTCAGTTCTTCCTTCTGTGACTCAGCAACTGCTCAGCTGTCTGCACCTGTCTCCAACCTTGTTTCTCAAGCCCCATGGCCTGATCCTCTCTGTGTCTGTAGTGCCCTCTCCTCCCAGTTGATGTCAGCTAGGTTCATGGTACACTTCCTGGAAGCTGAGTCATGCAAAGTTGAGGGCCCCCTGAACTGCTTGGTGAGGCACCAGACCTACAGAAGGCTGAGCATGCCAGTGGGAGAAGTGGCTCCGGATGGGGAAGGAAGTGACTACAGACATAGAGTCCCAGGCACTTCCTTCAGGGACGCTCCACCCTTCACAGGACATGGTTGGTCTCAACCTCAGGCTCTGTCTGTGTCTCTCTCACACACACATGCATACACATGATCTTCATAAGTCATGGGTATGGTGTCATGGTATCTAGGCCACAATGCTCCTTGGGAAGATCTCTTCTTGGCCTTGGCTTCTGCATATTATGATGTTTTCTTCTTATGAATGAATGAAGGTGACACCAGTCTAGAGCTTAAAAACAGAACTTTCTCTTACTCCTATTTACTAATTATACCATAATTGAAGAGCAGGGGAAAAGGTTTGCTTTGTTTCTACATAATTCACGTAATAGGGCCTGGATTGCATTACAGAATCGTCACATTTCTCTAGGTTTGAACTCCTACCCAGAACCTACCCTAGGAAATTTGCCTCCTTAAATACCCACCAAGTTCTCACTAATTTTCTGCTTGAACCCACGTCCACAAAACATCAATTGAAAGGTTTTTAGGCATGGAATCAGAAAGAATGTGAAGGCAGAGAAGGGGGTGTGTCAACAACAAAGTATTTGAGTAGTATATCCAGAAGAGAGATTATTAAAAAGTTACGAAGAAGTGCTGTCTTCATTTAGAATACCATTTGCCATGCCTTTGAATTCAAATTCTTCCATTTGACCAGAGGTTAGACAAAAGCCTTCCCTGATCATCATTAATAATTTCTTCCTTTCCAGAACTTCCTTAGCCGCTCTTATGTTTTTGTCTCATCACACTCATTATATTGTGCAGGGATGGAACCAGGTTCAGTAAGGCCTAAAGTTTAAACATTATGGGGGACCTCTTTAGGAAAAATAAGGGAATGGATTAATACAAAATTACATATGAACATTAATATTTATTTAGAATAAACAAATCACAACAAAATCAAGTTTTGACAAGTTGATGAATACAACAAACATTACAAAATCTAGGAAAATAATGTTTTCATTAAGTAACATCCTATTGGAATTAATTATAATATTTTCTATAAAGAAAATGGAAAGATAATTCAGTCTCTCCTCTTTAATGGTTGGTCACAATTATTTTACTGTTGGTAATTGAAGTGAATAAAACGCACATCTTTACATATACACAAACTCACTCTTTTAGTGCTGCCACTAGGTTGCCCCTAAGCACCTGACACACTGCGTTTTTGTGTAATTACCAATGAAAAGGAAAAAATGTAGGGTGCATGTATAATTGCATAGTTATTTGTGTTGTGTTACGGAGAGTATTTCTGACTTCAGAAAGATCTGTCTTGCCCAGGCACTGTCAAGAATCAAGCCTTCTCTTTATAGTTTTCCTTGTCTGACTAAAATAATTTTCTACAGACTATCTTTTGACTCTATGCACTTCCAACCTTGTGTCCCCTGTAGCACCCACTGAAGTCCTGTGCTGAGTGCCCCAGGGCATGTTTCTATCTTGATAAAACCTCCATTCTGGTCTGCAACCCACCAACAGGTCCCCTTTCCCACACAACCTCTCCAACATTTGTTGATTGTTGCTTTATTTATGATAGCCATTATGACCGGTGTAAAGTGGTATCTCATTGTGGTTTTAATTTGCACCTCTCTGATAGCTAGCAATATTGAGCATCTTTTCAGGTGTCTCTGGATCCTCTGTATGTCCTCCTTGGAGAAGTGTCTGTTCAAGTCCTTTGCCCATTTTTTAATTGGGTTGCTTGTCTTCTTAGAGTGGAGTTGTGTGAGTTCTTTGTATATTTTAGAGATTAAACGTTTGTCTGTGGTATCATTGGCAAGTATGTTTTCCCAAACAGTTGGTTCTCTTTTTATCTCAATAGTGTTTTCTTTAGCCATGCAGAAGTTTTTTATTTTGATGAGATCACATTTGTTTATTCTTTCCTTTATGTCCCTTGCTCTAGGACATAACAATGAAAATGTTGCTGCGTGAAATATCTGAGATTTTCCTGCCAATGTTCTTCTCTAGGATTTTAATGGTGTCATGGCTTATATTTATTGGCTTATATGGTGTAAGTTGGTGCTCAAGTTTCATTTTTTTGCATGTAGCTGTCCAGTTCTCCCAACACTATTTGTTGAAGAGGCTATCTTTACTCCATTTTATGTTATTGCCCCCTTTATTGAATACTAGTTGCCCATAGAGACTTGAGTTTATTTCTGGCTCTCTGTTCTGTTCCATTGGTCTATGTGCCTGTTTTTATGCCAGTACCAGGCTGTTTTGATTACAGTGGCCTTGTAATAGGCAGGAGGGGGGGATGGAAGGGAGGTGGGGAGCACTGGGGGGCATGGGCTGGGATGGCAGTAAAAGACAGAAAACTGTACTTGAACAATAATTAAATAAAAACAAAACAAAACAAAAAACCCCTCTGTTCTGTACCCTCCTGCCATTAACACCTAATGGTGAGGCATTTCTAGAGACCACTCCTCCGCCTGGAGAGCTGGTAATCCGTTCATTCTAAAATGAAGTATTTGCGAGCCCCATACATACATTTTAAAAAACTCCACTGAGTGTATTTTCAATACAACTTTTCTTTTGCTACATCTCAAAAATAGCCATAGCCATGCCAACGGGGGATAAACTAAGAGGGAAAAGAGACAGTTGAGCTAACTGAAGCCTTTTCTTTTAATCTCACTTTTGCAAGTTTTACAAAAATATATGACCACAGAAGTATGTTCATAGAGTCTCCCAGAGTGCTGGAAGTGGCCCATGTTAAGTGAGGGGCATGACACTTGAGCATCACTCACTTCATGCTAAATCTGCTTCTTTAACTTTGCATTATAATAATGTATGCCCTTCTATAATTTAGGCACTATAATAATGTCATCTATATTTGAGCGTGTTTTTACATTTTCAGTTCCTGATACACTCTTTTTGCATAAAAGCAACCCAGTAAGTTTTGTTGCATTAAGTAAGGAATTCATATACACTAATGGGCAAGTGAGTGTAACCAGGTTGAGTGCACAGAGGAATTCCAGGCTGTCCAATTCGAGGTTGTTCCCCCTCCTTTGAGAGTGCATTGGTTAGTAGCTTTGGTCTTGAGTTTCTCTGGAAACTTTGGGCTTCTTTTCTTCTCCTGGTCTCAACAAGGTCAGAAACTTCTGAGTCAGGATTTCTGTGAGGACCAGAATTTATTAATTCAAATAACAAACATGTTATTATAATTTAAAATAATGATCCCAGTAAAATATTGTGTAATTAATTTATGACACACCTATAAAATGGAATGCTATGTTAAAATGCGTGAGGTAGAACCAAGACTTTTCAAATGGGAAAACATCCAGGATGCATCATTAAGTGGTGAAAATGCTCCACTCCAAAACCATCACCAGTTCAAACCTCTCCAACAGCATTTTGTTCTTCTAGCTTACCTGTTCAGATAACCCCACTACCATTTCTTTTCTGTAGCCTCAATGGAACTTCCTGTCCACCGATTTCTCTGCTTTCTCCCAATCTTTTGCAACTCTTCTGCAAATATTCTAAACTCCCTTGGCCCTTGTACCTTTACTTTTTTCCACTACATTTCAATTGTTATAAAATACAAAAAAAAAAAAAACCAACCCTTCACCATCTATTTTTAAATACAATGCAATACTGTTAAGTACCTTCATGACATCGTGCAACTATTACCACTAACCATCCCTTGAACCTTTCCCACCTTGCAAAACTGGAATGCCGTGCCCATTAAAAACTACCCCTCCATCTTCTCCTCCTGCTGGTCTCTGGCAATCGCTATTTTACTTTCCACCTCTATGATGGTGAGCACTCTAGGTATTTTATAAGTGGAATCATAGAGTATTTGTCTTTTTGTGATTGGCTTATTATGGTTTTTTGCCCAGTTACCTTGGAGTTTATTTAAACTAACAGAAAAAGGTCATAATGTTTTCATGCGGTACATACTTGGTTGTTCAAACACAATCGTGACAAACAACAGGAAGAATTAAGGAATGCTGAACTAACGATCCATACAAAACATTTTGGCTAGTACACAAGAAATGTTAAATGTTGTTAAAGAAATACTGCAAACTTTTTAAAATACTGTAGTAACTAATACAAAGAGGCATGCCTTCGATGGGAATAGAAATGCAGTTTAGAAAATAAGAAAAAAAAGCACACTGAAACTATCAATTTCTTTAAAAACCCTGAGCAAGAAAAGTAACACTGAACCTCCATACTATCATCATATGGCTTAGTAAGGTCCATCCACGCTGTAGCATGTGTCAGAATTTTCTTTGTTTTTAAGACTCAGTAATAGTCCATGGTATGTACATACCACACTTTGCTTACCTGGACTCTTGTGTTGCTTCCATGTGTCATCCAGAATTTCTATTCCTTTTTCCACATTTTATGTCTTTTTATTGATATTTCCACTTAGGTCATACATTTTTTCTCAACTTTCTCCTTTAGTTCTCTGAGCATCTTTAAGATAGTTGTTTTAAATCTTTCTCTAGCACGTCTACCATCTGGTGTTTCTCCAGGACTATTTTTGTTGTTTTGTTCTGTTTTTTCCTCTGAATGAGTGATGCTTTCCTGTTTCTTTGTATGCCTTGTGATTTGTTGTTCAAAACTTGACCTTTGCATCGAATTATGTGTTAACTCTGGAAATTAGAGTCTCCCCTACCCCAGGGGGATCTTGGAACTTTTCTGGGTCTGCACCTTTTTCTGGGTATGTATGTTAACTTTCTAAGTGTCCCCATATATCACAGTTGATTTTGAATATCATAGTCTTTAACGTCTGGCTCCCAAAAAGGAAAAAAGAGAAAAATAAAATGAAAGGAGGCACTGGCTCTTTAAATGCTCTGGCAGTCACTTTGGTCAAAGAGGGAGGGGCTTGCAACAATGGCTGCCTGGCCCCTTTGCCTGCACCTCTGTGATCACAAGCAGCAAGGAACAGTCAGAGCACAGGTCCCCAATATTGGCCACTCCAGCTCTTGAAAGCTTCTCAAGCTACTCAAGCTGCTCTGGAGCATAGCTGCTTGCCAGGGACAGTAGGATGTGGTTGGTGGGCAGGAAGGTGGAGCATGAGTAGCTGATACCATGCTATGAACTGAAATTGATTGAATTTAACCACAATTTACTTTCCAAACCTTCCCTTGAAAGTTGCTAGATTCCAAAGTTCCAAAGTACTTGTATCGAACAGATTCTGCCAGGGCCATTGTTGACTAGGTGGGAAGACAGATCATTGGTGCTTCCTACTCTGCCATCTTCCCAGAATCCTATCTGTGCCTTTGCTTTTTAAAAACACTTCCCTACATGGAGGAACTCATTCAACTTTGGACCAATGCAGTTGCTTCTTTCTTACTTACTTGCAATCAGGCAGTTGAATCTTGCTACAGAAAATCATTTACTGGATACATTACCAAACACCTGGAACCTACACAAATCCCAACCACCGTTTCACAAAAAAGTTGCGTGTGCTTCTTCATCTTTCTCTGTCTCTTTTTTCCCTTTTAAAAATAAAAATACACTTCAAGTACTCTCTAGAATATAAGTTCATGAGGCTGGAGATTTTTGTTGTTATTCAGGGCTCTGTCCCTCAGCCTTAACACAGTGTGGCACAAACTAGATATTAATTTTGAATAAATGGACATAGAGAAATACACAAATTCAAACAGAAAACACACTTGTACCATATACTTTATCAAATTTGGACATACTACCATAATTAATCTGCATTTTTCTAATCTTCCTGGATCCTATTCACCTCTCTATCCCTAACAATTGGCGCTGTCAATAATTTGATGTTTATCTCCCTTATGGAAGTTTTTGAACTTTACTACATATTTACCCCATAATAGTATATATCATTGTTTTTAAAGGGCTATAAGCTTCACATAAATGGTACTATATTCTATGTAATCATCCTACAGTTTTTCATCCTGCATGTTCTTCCTTCCACATTGTTTTTGAGATGAATCCATGTTGATACCTGCAGTTCCAGTTTATTTGTTTTTAATTATTATTATTTCCTAATCTTCATATGAGGATATGATTTTTATTGATGAGAGAGAGAGAGGCATATCAATTGCTTCCCATATGCATCCCGACTGGGGATTGAACCTGCAACATTTTGATGTACAGGAGGAGTACATTCCAACCAACTGAACTACCTGGCCAGGGCCCAATTTATTTTGTTCATTTTTGCTTGCTTGCATCACGATCTCCTTATCCATTCTTCTGTTGATGAAAATTCAGGTAGTTTTCAGATTTTTACTATCACTAGCACTGCTACAATGAACGTTCCCACACGAGTGTGCTGTGTGGCATCTGCAGTAGTTCCTCTGGGAGAGTCCCGCATCTCGGGATGGAAGGCTGGGACACCAGAGTGTGGACTCTACTAGACATCGTCAAATTATTCTCAAAATATTTTGTATCAATTCACATTTCCAACAGAAATATTTGAAACTTCTCCTTGTTTCACTTCCAAGTCACCATTTGGTATTGTCAGACTTTAAATACTTTTCTAATCTCATGATATTAAATGGCAACTTATTTTTTATCTTGCATTTCTTTGATTACTAGTAAAAGTTGAACAATTTTTTATCTTTCTTGGCCATTAGGCGATTCTCTTCTCTAAATTACTATCTTGTATAGCTTTGCTTATTTTAAAAAATAAAAACTTAGTTTTTTTAGAGTAGTAAGGTTCACAGCAAAATGAGACAAAAAACAGAGATTTCCCATGCACCACACATTCATGATTAACACCCCCACCCACCCACCCAAACTGGCATATTCGTTACAACTGATGAACCTATATTGATCCTACATTATCACCCAACATCCATAGTTTACATTATGGTTCACTCTTGGTGTTGTATATTCTACGGGTTTGGACAAATGTATCCATCATTATGTATCCATCAGTATGGTGTTATACACAGTATTGTCACTGCTCTGAAAATCTGCTGTGCTCTGCTTCTTCATCTTTCCCTCTTCCTACCAAAGAAAACCCTTTGCCTCTTATTTTTTTAAGATTTTTAAGTTGTTCTTCTATTATAGGTGCTCCAATTCCCACCTCCCCCTGCTTTGCCCTCCTCTGCCCATCCCACTCCCTGCTCCCACAGTCAAGTCCCACACTGGTCGATGTCCGTGGGTCATTCATACATGTTCTTTGACTAGTCCCTTCCCCTTCTTTCCACCATTACCCCCTTCCCCTCTCCCCTCTGGTCACTGTCAGTCTGTTTTGCGTTTCTATGCTGCCTATTATTTTTGTTGAGCTGTTTCTTTCTGTAATTTTAGGCAGTCAGCACTTTGTCAGCTATATACATTGTAAATGTTATCCTTCAGTCTGTGTTTTATCTTTATTTATAGTATCTTTTTAATAGAAACATTTAATATTTGAAAGGAGTCAAATTTATCAATCATTTCCTTAACAGTTTTTGTATAGTGTTTTAGAACTCTCTCTCCCCCTCAGGTTTTAAGGATATTTTTATGCTATCTTCTAAATTTTTAAAATGCTACTCTACACATTTAGTTTTTAATCTAGCCTGGAAAATAAACTAAGAATTAAAGTTTATTACTTTCCATACAGATAACTAATTTTTCCACCATCATTTTATTTCCCTACTGATCAGCAGTGCAACTCTTCACAAATATTAAGTTTCCATTTATGCATGAGCTGTGACTGAGCTCTGCATTCTACCCACTGGGCAACTTGTCTACATCTGTGCCAAAATCAAACTGTATTAACCATTGTAATTTCACAAGAGTATTGCTCTCTTCCCCACCTAGTTCTTCTTTAAAGATTTCTTGGCTATCCTGTCCTTTACCATATGCATGTTAAGGACACTTGTCAAGTTCCATATATAATTCTGGTGATATTTTAAATAGAATTGAATTTTAAATGGAATCTATTGATTAATTGGGAGACAACTGTCATCTTTACAATCCCCAAATATGGTTTTCGTTTTCTTTATTTTCTTTCTAGTTGTCTTGCACAATTTGTTGGACTTATCCTTAGGTGAACTATAGTTTTTGCTGTCACTACACAAAGTTTTTTTTAAATCAATACATTGTTTTTCTAATGGATTATTCAGAATGTTATTGATTATGCTGAGTTTGTATAAAAAATTGGACCAAATTTCAAATTAGTTTTAGAATTTTAAATTGGTTCATTACTGGAAAGACTATTATTTCTCAGGTAATATGGATATATAAATATGCCCTCTGTCTTTCTTTCTAATCCTTGTACTTCTTCTTCACCTATGGGCTTGTCTAGAACCTGTAGTATATTGTTGAATAGAAGTGGTGACATAAATATATTTAATTTTTCCTGACTTTAATAAGAATGCCTTTAAAGTCTCATCAGTAAAAGATTACTGTAGATTTTGAATATTTGGTAAATAATTTTCTTTTGTATTTCTAATTCTCTAAGATGTTTAGAAATCATGACAGATATAAATTGGTTTTTCTGGAATTACCAATATAATCATAAAATTTTTCTTAATCTCTTAATGTAGTATAAATATATATTTTAATGCTATCTTTTAGCTGTGCAGAAGATTTTTATTTTGATGAAACCCCATAGGCTTATTCTTTCCTTGCTCTAGGGGACGTATCAGTGAAAATATGGCTGTGTGGAATATGTGAGTATTTCCTGCCTATGTTCTCCTCTAGAACTTTTATGGTGTCACAACTTATATTTAAGTCTTTTATCCACCTTGAATTTATTTTTGTGTATGGTGTAAGTTGGTGATCAACTTTCATTTTTTTGCATGTAGCTTTCCAGCTCTCCCAACACCGTTTGTTGAAGAGGCTCTTTTTACTCCATTTTATGCTTCTGCCCACTTTGTCAAATAGTAATTGGCCATAGGTTCTTGAGTTTATTTCCAGGCTCTTTAGTCTGCTCCATTGGTCTATGCATCAGTTCTTATGCCCATACCAGTGCCTTTTGATCAAAGTGGCCTTATAATACAGTTTGATACCAAGTATTTTTTAATTATTGTTGTTCAATTGCAGGTGTCTATTCTCCACTCCCTTAATGTAGTATATTGTATCAGGAGACTTTGGAATCCCTCCTGAAACCATCTTTCCACTCCTGAGATGGACCAGACTTGAACATAAACACTGCTGAGTTTGCTTTGCTACTATTTTATTTAGAATGTTTTATCTTTGTGTTCAAAAATAAAATGAATCTATAGTTTTCTTACATTTCCCCTGATCTCAAGAGTACAGTAGGTTTAAAAATGAGCCACATGGCTTTCCCTTCTTTCCAATTCCCTGAAAAATGTGTATAAATTGGAGATTATCTGTACCTTAAAGAAATAATACTCAGCTACAAAACCACCAGAACCTGGTGTCTCTTTCATGGGGAAGGGAGTTTTGACTACTGCTTTAGGCTCTTCAATGACTATTAAACTATTTATGTGGTCCATTTTTTTATTCATTTAATTTTTGTAATTAAAACTTTTAAATATATATATATTGTTGATTATACTACTACAGCTGTCACATTTTTCTCTCCTTTATTCCCCTCTGCCCTGCAACCCTCTCCTACCAGCATCCCCCCACTTAGTTCATGTCCATGGGTTGTATATATAAGTTCTTTGGCTTCTTCATTTCCTATCCTATTATTAACCTCCCCCTGTCTATTTTGTACCTACCATTTATGGTTCTTATTCCCTGTACCTTTTCCCCCATTCTTCCTCCTCCCTGCCCCACTGATAATCCTCCATGTGACCTCCATTTCTGCAATTCTGTTCCTGATCTAGTTATTTGCTTTATTTGTTTTTGTTTGTTTTAGGCTCAATAGTTGACAGTTGTCAGTTTGTTGTCATTTTACTGTTCATATTTTTGATCATCTTCTTTTTCTTAGATGAGTCCCTTTAACATTTCATATAATAAGGATTTAATGATGATGAACTCCTTTAACTTGACCTTATCTGGGAAGCTCTTTATCTGCCCTTCCACTCTAAATGATAGCTTTGCTGGATAGAGTAATCTTGGGTATAGGTCTTTGCCCTTCATGACTTTGAATACTTCTTTCAAGCTCCTTCTTGTCTGCAAGGTTTGTTTTTTTTAAATTTATTTAATTATTTTTCAACAGTTTTCTGTCTGTTACTCCCATCCCATCCCACCCCCTATGCTCCCCCCTCCCACTTCCACCCTTCTCAATTGTTGTCCATGTATCCTTTATATATGTTCCTCTAAATCCCTCCCCTATTTCCCCTGAAATTCCCTCCCCTCTGCAAGGTTTCTTTTGAGAAATCACCTGATAGTCTTATGGGAACTCCTTGGTAGGTATCTGTTTCCTTTTCTCTTGCTGCTTTTAAGATTCTCTCCTTAGCTTTAATCTTGGGTAATGTAATTATGACGTGCCTTGCTTGGTGTGTGCTTCCTTGGGTCCAACTTCTTTGGGATTCTCTGAGCTTCCTGGACTTCCTGGAAGTCTATTTCCTTTGCCAGGTTAGGGAGGTTCTCCTTCATTATGTTTTCAAATAAGTTCTCAATTTCTCACTCTTCCCCTTCTCTTTCTGGCACCCCTGTGATTCAGATGTTGGAACATTTAAAGTTGTCCTGGAGGTTCCTAAGCCTCTCCTCATTTTTTTTTTTTGAATTCTTGTTTCTTCATTCTGTTCTGGCTGAATGTTTATTTCTTCCTTTTGTTCTAAATTGTTGATTTGAGTCCCAGTTTCTTTCCCTTCACTTTTTGTTTCATGTATATTTTTTCACTTTGCATAGCCTTTACTTTTTCCTCTATTTTGCGACTATACTCAACCATTTCTGTGAGTATCCTGATTATCAGTGTTTTGAACTCTGCATATGTTAGATTGGCTATCTCTTCCTCACTTAGCCCTGTTTTTGGAGTTTTGCTCTGTTCTTTCATTTGGGCTCTTGTTTTGTCTTGGTGTGCCTGTTATGTTGTAAGGGGCAGAGTCTTAGGTATTTGTTGGGGCAGGGCAACCCACGTAACCTGGTTGTGGTGCTGTATGTCGGGCAGGAGTCTGAGAGGGAACAATGCAGCTTGCTCAGCTCTCAGCTGGCTTTCAGTCACTTCTCCTACTACCCACAAGCACATGGGGCCCTTCTGGTACTGATTCCCCATGTGAGTGGTTTTGTGTATGTTCTAGGACCCTGTGAGTCTCCCTAGTGAACTATCCTGTGAGGCTGGGAGTTTCTCCCACCACTGCAATGCCCACAATATTTTATGGCCAGAGGTTTTGAAGCTTTATTTCTCTACACTCCAGTTATTTCCCTTTCACTCCCCAGTTATTCCTCCCAGTTTATCTGCACACAAATGTGGGGCCACTTGGTTGGCCAGCTGCTGCCTTGCCTTGTATCCTCTCCTCCCTGGCTGCCCATCTCTGCTCCTCCTACCAGTCTGAATGAATGTTTCTTCTTTAACTCCTTGGTTGTCAGGCTTCCATACAGTTCAATTTTGTGGCAGTTCTGGTTATTTTTTGTCTTTAAATTTGTTGTTTTCCTTCTTTAGGCTGTGCAAAGAGGCAATGTGTATCTACCTATTCTTCCACCTTGGCTGAATTTCTTGAAGAAATTTTTTATCTAAATATTTAAATTTTGGACATAAGTTTGTTCTTAGTTTTTATAGTTTAATAATTATCTTCAGTAAGCCCCTTATTTGGATGCTAATAATATAAATCTGTGCCTTTTGTATTTTTTACCATTGTATTTATTTTTATAGAGAGGGAAAAGGAGAGAGAAAGAGAGGGAGAGAAACATTGATGTGAGAAACACTGATGATCAATTGCCTCTTGTATGTGCCCAGACAGGGAACTGAACCTGTAACCTAGTCCTATGCCATGACTGGGAATGGAACCTGTGGCCCTTTGCTATGATAAATAATGCCCAACTAACTTTGGCACATCAATCAGAGCTTGCCTTTTTCTTGATTGTTCATTTTTATTCATTTTTTCAAGTTAATAGTTTTTGGTTTCATTTTGCCCTCTACTGTTCCTGTATTTTTTACTTAATTTCTATTTTATTTTACATTTTTTAGATTCATTTTATGCTCATTTTCTAGCTTCTTCATCCAATCACTAGCTTGTTTTTAATATTGGAGCTGATTATGTAGTATGTGCACTGCTAAATGTAATCTCTGCTGTGATTGCTTCTTCAAAACTTTCCTATGTTATGTAATTTTCCAGCTATATTTTTCCTATCTTTATATTGTGGATCTCTAACTGAACTTTATTCTCTGGTTAGAGAATTTTCCTACATGTTAACAAGTCTTTAAAATTTATTGTTTCATTTATTATTTAACACATAATCAATATTTGAAAAGAGTCCATGGTTTTTTGAAAATAACATGTACTTTCTATGCAGGAGGGCTTTAGCCTTTTATATAAAACTATTAGATCAAGCATATTAATTTTGTGTTTTAATAATAGAAAAATGACTAGGACAGATTATTTGCAAGCAAAGGTATATTCTATGATATTGCAGGAGAGAACAAATCATGTAGTAAATATGAAACAGATTCTGAAATAAGGCTACAGAGCAGCTCTTATATGCAGCTTTTAGGTTCTATTAGTTTATACATTGTATGGTTGGCTACATTTAATAATTAATCTTTACTTGTGACTAGTGTACTTTTAACAAGGACTCATGCTACCCTACAATTCCGGGAAGGCTCAGCTCCTCTTTCTTCAAACACGATCCCTCCATCCCCACATCCATCACTCCCATTTGGCAGACGTTGGAGAACTTGTGTCACTCCCTGTCAAAGTCCCTGCTACTGCCTACAAGGCTGTGCTAATATTTTTCCATCATTCCAATGAAAATTAAGATGAATATAAAGTGAAGTGCTTAACTATCGTTTTTATTAAATCCAATCATAAGTCAAAATACATTGAGTAACATTATTTATAAACCAGGGGCATTTATATGACAAGATTACTGCATAATCCCATTTACTCAATATTATACTGAAAGGCTAAAAACATAATCACACAGAATTTAATAAACTAAATATCATAAAAATTCTTGAAATCTGAAATTTATAAGTGACAATCACATTACTACCCAAGACTATGATTTCACACTAGTTATGTGAATTATTTTTTGAATCCTGAAGTCATTAAAAAACTTGACACATGCTTAGAGTACAGCAGCATGTACCTATTCTGTTGTGTATATATGTGTATATTATAATCCTACAGTTAAATGACGCTCTCCAGCAGCCCTTATTTGCTTCCATTTCCAACAGTGATCTCATACCAACTGTCTACACAACAGTTATGACTAGTTGATGTACCGCTCCTTTGTCTGTCTTCCTCTGAAATGTCAGCTCCTCGAAGGTGGGGGTTTAGTCTCTTTTGGTCATTACCATATCCCTGGGACACTTCCTTGCACATAGTAAATATTCACTGAGTGTAAGTTCATATATTTTTATATGTTACAGATCTCAATTTGAGTTAAAAAATAAGCAAGAAAGACGCTACAATAAAAATATGTCAAATAGGAGCACTGTAGTGAAGTTGTGGGCCTGGATGATAGCAGAGATTGAGGAGTGGAGCGTGTGACTAAAGATGGTAGAACAAACTAGGTAATGCTACCAGTCAGAGACATGAACTTGTTCTAGCCACAGTTTCAATTAATTATGGAAAGACAGAGTAAGAAAGGTTGAGAGTTTACCAATACATTCCGGATTAAGTCTGGATGCTCAGAGGCAAGCATACGAAAAAGTGAAAAATCTGGTAGATGGCTACTCTAATGAAAACGCAGTATACAGGATACACCCTTGGAGAGATCCCAATTACATCCAAACTCCTTCACCTGGCAGACAAGGTCCTTCATGTTTCGGTCTCCATGGTGAGCTTCTCTATAACCACTCTATGATTTTCTGCTCCCTGCTCTATCCGTTGTCAAGTCCCTCACTTCTCTGAACAACACCTTGTTCTTCACAGGCTTTGGTGTGTTCCTTTTCTCCCGCAAAGACTCTAGCTCTGCCTTAAGCCTCCTGCCCCTTTCCTATTTTCCTTCAGGTCTTCACTTAAACCTAGGCACTCATAGTTAAGTGTTTTCTGCTCCCCAAGATCATGTAGGACACCTTTCTGATGCGTCCCCATAGCACCCACTTACCCATATCTAACATTTATCATACAGTTTGGAAACTGCCACTTTTCACAGTCATTTCCCCAACCAAGCAGTATGATCCTCAAAGACAGAGGCTGGGTCATGTTCACAGACATATTCCAGCACCTAGCACAACTGACACAGAGAGTACTCAGTAAATGGTTACTGAATAAATATGACTAAAGGAGTGACAGGTGTATGAATGTGAACAGGTCCGTGAAGGCAACTGAGTCATAGGTTGCCTAAGGAGACATGATTTATTCAGTTTGTTAAGTTTCAGACCCACAGAGAAGAGTATGTGTTTGACTCAGGAGTCAGGGGAGCTCTAGGGGAGACCAGGAGGCCTTGATATCATGGCTGAGTATGTTAAGTAAGGTTGAGACAAAGGCAGGTTAAGGCTATGGCAGGGTAAAACCATCAAGTAGCTGGTCTGTCTATGGAAAGTCCAGCTTTCCCTTCCGATGCTTTCCCCAATCCCTGCCGTGGCAGTCTCTTGTTTAATCTGATTCCAGATAACAAATGCCCTTTACTCCTTCTCCTTTCTGCCACACAGGCTCTCTAGACAATTTATCTGTGAGACCTTAGGTACTGGCAGGTGAAGATGGAGTCATGGATGTTTCAATTGCTGGATGTTCTCAGAACTCTGGCTTTATGGCCCAAAGAAGCTACTCGCTCTGCTACAAGTGAGGTGGGTGATTGAGGTTTCATCAATCACTGAGAACCAGGGAGCCTCCCAGGAAGACACAACATCAGCCTGAAAAAGTCACTGAGTTGTCAAAGTAGCACCTGCTCTAATTTCAGTGGATTGGATCCATTCTTTAATGAGGTACAAACCACGTGTGCGTATTTCCCGCCAACTGGAATCTATTATTTCTATTTTGAGCCAGCTGTTCTTTTGTTCCCTACAGTGGAAGGGAGACCTTGAAATTACATTTTTTAATCCTACATTCTTGGAAATCTATATTGATACTTTAATAAAGGGATTCATTTATCCTCAAAAACCCCTCTGTGACAAAAGTATGTTTGGGTATACTAATGCACTCGTAATAAATATATACAGCTGTACAACAGAGCAAGAGTCCTGGTAGCCTGTTATTTACAGTAATTGTAGATTGTGAGTGGACATTTTAAAGAGAAGCTTACAAGTTAGTTGTACTTTCTGGTAGTAATTACCTCCCACAAACATGACTCATTTCAGCAGTTTAAATGCAAGAGCTGGGTGTCCCAAAATCAACAGTCTTAAAAATACATCTCTGACAAATGCATAAATGTTTAAATATTTCTCCCTGATCTCAAAGACAGGTTTAAATGTAAGATTTTTATGCACTGCAATACCTTTGGGAGAAAGTAAAAACAGGGATCATGGAAGTCTCTCTGCACTGGGGGACGTCTCCATCCCCGTGGGAAGGCGGAAACTCCAGCAACAAGAAGGTTAAGTGAGTTTTCTTCCACCCAGGAGGGAAGGCTGCTATTTGTTCTAATGCAGTCCGTTTGTTTTGTTTTTTAAAGTAACACTCATAGAGCAGACTTTTATGGTAATAGAACAGCGTTAGTGCTTTTGGGTGGGAATGACTAGGCATCTTTAACAGAACACATAACCGAAGAAATGTGGCTTGTCAGCCGGGAATGCCGAAGAAAGGACACTCCATGCCAGGAGAGATGCTCATTTTGTGGAATGCTCACTCAGAGTCATTGTGTATCTCGATAACCTTTGGCCTTCCAATCAATGGAACATTTTAAAAACATTATTAAAAGCACCCTTGGAAAGTATTAACAGAAACCTAGGTACTAACATCATCCACCCACTAGATTCATTATTTTGTGAAGTCCTAAAGTTTTATTTGTGTTTGGTTAAAAGTAGAAGTATATTAGAAGTCTCTGTTCTATTCTCATTATACCCACCTATTTTGACATACTATATCAATCACCCACATGAGTTTAAGAGTAAAATCTATACTTAGAATTCTATCTTCTGTATTGAAATATGAAATAACATGTCGATATACACACAGTCCTTTTTTCCTATTCAACATAACCATTGGTAGCCAACTTATCACTGAATCCTACAGAATGTCAGTGTCAAAAAAGAACTGCTTCTGCTGAAAATTCTTTCTCAGTATTTTTGAATTTGATGTCTATTTTGCTCCTGGTTATTTTTGTATCATCAGCTGCTGCTGTTGCATTCCCATCTCTTGAAAGAATCCGGAGGAATACAGGGTTCCTCTGTGGCTAAGGGGAAAAATGCCTGCCAAGAACGCTGAAGTTCTGGTGAAGGTCGCTAACTACTCCAAAATGAACTAAGTACGGCAAGTAAGAATGTTGGTGCACACAAATGGACAGCCAATGGCTATGGCATTTTGTGGAGAAATTTGATATCATATAATAACACTAGTACATCTGGACATTGAGGAGCATAGAGAAATACCTCCAAAGGGTGTGCAGCAAGCAGTTCAGTGGTTAGATGAGGACCAACCCAAACTCGGTGTCCCAAAATAATCACAAAAAAGAGCTGAGATGGGTTGCATATATTAGACCCCTTGTACATAGAGTTGCAACTAGAAACTTTCCACCTGGCTCTCATTAAATTCCTTTGAACAAGACGGGGAAACTAGGCCCACATAGTCTATTCTCTTGAACGCAAAATGATCACCTATAACTAACTCTCAGAACTTGTCAAAAGACGGGCCAAGTCCCTCTATATGAGCCCTGAAAATGCTTACAATGCCCAGGGTATTATTTCTGGTCCAGGAAAAGTTTAAATTTGGGGAGGGGGTGCAGAGAAGAGACAGAAGGGTTAGTTTGGAGGAGGTCCATGCCATGCCGTTCACAAATCTTTTTTTTTTTTTTGACAAGAGTAACTTACAGCTAAGGAAGCAGCTCTGAGGAACCTTAATAAGTATGTGGGAAGGAGAGAAGTTGCCTGAGGCAGACCAGACATGACTTGGGTGAAGCTAGAGGATGCTCACTGACTCTCCAATGTCCAGGCTTTTTTGTCAGGGGATGAATGAAGGAGACTCTTTTTCCAAAGGTGGTAACAAAACTTTTTTTTACTTTAAAAATAGAACCAATTGGCCTGCCTTTCCTCTTTAACTGCACCAAGCTACCACACAGACTTGCAGCTTACCAGGTGGGAGCGTTTCTTCGTTAAGTCGAGCTATCTCCTTCCATGCTTTATAATATACTTTTTTTATTACTTTGTTACTAATGGGAGCAAATCAAAGAGAACAGAAAAACATGCCTTTATAAATAAATAGGATAGCTCTTTTTTGCAAATGTTAATGCTGTGTTCCAGAATAAACAATAGGGTGACTTACTTCAAAGTTACATCCTCTCAGGCTCTCTTCCAGTTCCATTTTCACCAACTCTCCTGTGTTGCCTTTGCCTGGCCTCTGTTGAGGGCTTCTGTCTGATATCCAGGCATGACCACTATGGGACCTGCTGGGTGCCACCAAGTCACATTCCAGCCTGAAGTGTGTGGGATGGACTCCCACTTGGGTGAAACCTTAACCAATGAGATATGAAGTCCATGGGGAAAATCTTCCCCTTTCCTCCCCTGCATTACTGGCTTGAAATGTTGTTTATACACCTTAGAGGACAGCACTGTGGGATTGAACAAGCAATTGCACAGAGCAGCAGAGAATGGGGTAATACCTTGTATTGGCTCACTCTCCTTCCTTGCTTCACTGGCCTTGTCTTTCACAGTGCCTCCTGGGGTTGCACTCCCTAATAAGCTTAAGGCCTTTGTCTTGGTTTCTACTTTCCGAAAAAAAAACCAGGGTAAGACATACTTTTTCTTTATAAGAAAAACAACTGATCCACACTGGTCAGGGCAGGATTTGAACTTTTTAATAATAGAAAAGTCTTTAGTAAGATTTACTGAAATTTAAGTATACAGATTATATGTACAAACCATGGATGATAAAATGTTAAAAAATGCACAGATAAAAAGATTAGAAGAAAATAAATCAGACTCTTAGGTATTTCCAGATTGGAATCAAGGACAATTTTTTTTCTTTATATCTAGCTGTACTTTTTAAAAAATTTTATTTGAATTGTTGTTCATGTACAGCTTTTTGTCTTTTACTTCCATCCCAGCCCACCCCTGAAGCCCTCCCCACCTCCTTCTCATTTCCACCCTCCCTAGTAGTTATACTGTGACAGACACCATGCTGTATGTTCACTAAACATTCACTCTTGCTCTGGGTGGGTAGGAAGACTACATATCCAGACACCCTTCCAAGTACAGTCACATGACTCATTCTGGCTATTGGAATATAGGCCATAGTGGGTATGCCACTTCTAGACCTGGCCCTGGTTGGCTGCAGAGGTTCAGCAGCCAACCAGGATCCCAAGATCCCAAAGGATTCCAAGGCCCTGGAAGGCAGTGGAGCAATTAGAGGAACGAAGCTAGATCCTTAGTTGCTAATGGAAGAAGAGCAAACCAACTGGTAGGACCATGACACAAATGAGAAGTAAATCTTCTATTAAGTTTATTTCTCAGTTAAGCTACTAAGCTCTGGGGTTGTTTGTATACCATTCATTTGAATTATCTTTTTTTAAAATCATTTTTTAAAAGATTTTATTCATTTGTCTTTAGAGAGGAAGGAAAGGAGAGAAGAAGAGAAACATCAATGTATGGTTGCCTCTCGTGAGTCCCCTGCTGGGAACTGGCCTGCAACCCAGGCATGTGGCCTGATTGGGAATCGAACCTCGACCGTGTGGTTTGCAGGCCCATGCTCAATCCACTGAGCTACACCAGCCAGGCCTCATTTGAATTATCTTCACTAATACATATACTTTTCATTTCTTTAAATAAAAAGTAATTCAAACACAACAAAGCAATGTTAGTTTTTTTGGTTCAACAACTCCAACTTCAGCCGGTGACTTCCGTTTCTTTACTCCCCCGGAATTCTGATCTCCATCCAAGGCACCTGCAACAATGGCAGCAGTAGCAACAACAGCAATCCACTCACTTCAGGTGTGAGCTTTACGAATTTTGGTAATTGTGTATAGTCACGTAACCACAATCAAGATCTGGAACACTTCCATCGCCCCCCAAAGCGTCTTTGTGCCACTTCCCGTTAAGTACTTCCACAGGGTCCTGCTGCCCCAGCAGCCATTGACCTGCTACCCCCTTTTCTGCCTTTCCCAGAGTTTCATAAATGTGAAATGACACAGTATGTAATCTTTTGTGATCAACTTTTTCTACTTAACGTAATGATTGTGAGACTCAGCCATGTTGTTGCACGTATTAGTATTTTGATGCCTTCAACTGCTGAGTTCCCCTTCTCATCAGTATGGAGTCCCCTGAATTCTTGTTGTATACCCACTGACTGGTAAGAGACTATATTCCCCAGGGGTGGCTGCAAAATTAAATTCACCTCAGTGAGAGGTGGGCAGAAATAAAACATGTGGATTCTTTGTTACCTTCTTAACAACAAGTTGTCCTGAATTTCTTCTTTCTGATGTCTTGAGCAATCGTGGAAACCACGGGTTTACATTCACATACAAATTACTACAGGGGAAATAAACACTTTTCTATCCTAGTTAAGCCTGTGGATTTTGGATCTCTTTGTTACAGCAGCTAAGTAATTACCCTAACAAATGAACTCCCCATAAAGCAGGGGTTATTTTTTATTCATCTTTGTAACCTCACCACAATTTAGTTTAATGGTTTATGTTGAATAAACTTTCAGTAGCTATTTACTGGGATGAATAAATGGATGAGTGAATTCCATCTGTGTATAATGTTTGCCCTCAGAGAAATCATTTAAAACTTCAAAACCCACATAACATTTATCTTTTTCAATGATATCAGATTAAATATGTTCTGCCAGATTTGGCCTTGATACATCATAATATGCCTAAAAGTAAAGTTGATAATGTAAAAAATGCAGAAAATTGAGTGACTCTTAAAGATAATACCTATATAATAGTGCTTTATTTTTTCAGTTTTTAAAGTATTACAGAATTATACTTACAGTACTATTTTTATAAGTATTATTATTATAATATATTACAATTACAGAATTATTACAGTAAAATAATATAATCAAAGATAAAATACAGATTAACCATTTAAACTAATTTTACATCCAAATTTGTACTTTTTCCTTTCCAAAAAAAGTTACCAACTTCAAAACCAGACTAAAAAGTGCTATAACAATGAACTGGAAATATGTGTCCACAAAAGATGACCAATATGAATCAAAGAGTTTGATTCCCCACTGAAATAGCTGATTCCATACTGACAAAATCTGGTCAAACCAATTCGTAAATCTGTCCTGCATTCCTTGGAAAAATTAGCTGTGTGAAACACGTAATTACTTTAAAATGTTGCACAGCTTAATAGAAAAAAACCCCCCAAATAATCAGATTAAACAATGGGCAGAGAAACTGAATAAACATTTTTCCAAAGAGACATACAGATGGCCAACAGGTACATGGAAAGAAGCTCGACATCCCTAACCATCAGGGCAATGCAAGTCCCAAGCACCATGAAACACCACCTCACACCTGTGAGTATGACTATATTGAAAGAGAAGAAATAAGTGTTGGCAGGATGTAGAGAAAAGGGAAGCCTTGTGCACTGTGGTGGGGATGTAACTGGTGGATCCACTATGGAAAACAGTATGGAGGTTCCTCAGAAAATTTAAAATAGAAGTACCATATGACCCAGCTATTCCACTTCTGGGTATGTATCCAAGAAAATGAAAACATTATTTATAATAGCCAAAATATGAAAACAACCTAAGTGTCCATTGGTAGATGAATGAATTAAAAATGCGATATGTGTATATTATATATAACATTCCAATATATATACTCAGCCAAAAATACTCAAATTATATATATATAATAATATATATATATACATACATGATATGTGTGTGTGTGTGTGTGTGTGTGAAGTGTTGGCCACAAAAAGAATGAAATGTTGCCATTTGTGACAGCGTAGATGGACCCAGAGAGTATTATCCTAGATGAAATAAGTCAGATAGAAAGACAAATACTGTATGATCTTTGTTACATTTGGAATTCCTTCCCCACCCCCCAAAACAAGGTCATGGATACAGAGAACAGACTGGTGATTGTCAGAGGTGGAGGGGTAGGAGGGTGGGAGAAATGGATGAAAGGGGTCAAAGAGTACACAGTTCTGTTATAAAATAAATTAATCCAGAGATGTAATGGCCAAGCATGGTGACTACAGTTAGCAATACTGTACTGCACATGTGGAAGTGGCTAGAAGAGTCGATCTTGAAAGTTTTCATCCCAAGGGAAAAAAATCTCTGTGACTACATATAGCAATGGATGATATCTAGGCTTATTGTGGTAAACATTTAGCAATATATACAAATATTGAATCATTACACTGCACACCTAAAACTAATATATGTTTATCAATTATACCTTAATAAAAAATAAATGTGTCAAAAATCTTTTTTAACTCATCATCTAGTCATTGCAATTAAAGACCTAGGTCAAATTTTAACAGCAAAAAGATAAACAGATATTTCACAAATAAGATTTTTAAAATGTTGTGCTGATTGCTCATGGCTAAACCAGTTTTACTTTGATGTCAGGCCTGATGTTAACACTTCAGTGAAAAGCTTTTTGTATGCAAAACCAAAGAAATAGAGTGTAGAGTCTAGATGTCAATAAGCAAACTTGGAATTTCAGGGCTTAAACTACTGTCAAGTCAAAGTCTCATTCATGCCAGAGAAGCATAAAAAAGGAGCACTTGCCAGTCCTCGTGTGAGGGAACCCCACGGAGTCCCACTGCATCTCACCCCGTCAGCTCCACGGGGGCGGTTATTTTTCAAGGTTAAACTACTTGTTAGCAACTGCAACTTTGTATTCTTACCCCCAATTTACTTACTAAAGTTAAGTATTTTGTAGAGTTAATTCTAACTCTAAAAACTATGTTTTATTTTAGCAAATCAATTTCCCTGGTGGATGTTATTTTAAATACAAAAATTGATCAGCATTCTTTTAGTTTAACAAACTATAAATGGTATGCCTGCATTGCACTCACATTGATATGTCAAACTACTTATCATTCTTTCATTCACAATAATAAAAAATCACTTAAGACCACTAACATAGCTAGCATGTAAATTTAAAGTAGCTATCCATCACTAAAATAATATATAAAATGATTAAAATGCCATTTCATTGTACTTAAAAGTGTTCTAATATGAATTCCCAGTAGAAAGTGAGTTAAATACATTCTCCAAATAATTTCTCCCCAAAAGCCTTAACAAACTGTTATTTACAGAAAATTTTCAATAAATAATGGTTACTTGCTCTACAATTAAAACTAAAATGATTATTTGAAATTTAGAATTGAAAATGGAAATCTCTTTTTCATCCCTCCTGCCTACCTTTGCGATTGTATTTTTCCTAGTATTATATTTTCCTGTGAGGGACTCAGCCAGTTTTCCTGAATTTAGGTCACAGAGACTTGAAAAACTATTGTGTAATTTAATAAATTATAGTAAAAAGGGTTTGCCTGAAGATCTCCCTCTTTTTGTCATTAATTCTGCTTACCCCTTGGGTGGGAAAGAAGGCGGCGGGTAATGGTTGGAAGAGATGAGTATAATGAAGATATGCCAAGAAGGGAGATATAAGGTCAAGGTGAAAACATCCATCTTCTGTGTTCTAAGGCAGTGCTACTCCAGCTGGCTGAGAGGGACAAATTGTCCTGGGGGTAGTACACACCACCTGGAACTGACAAAAGGGATTAAGGATGATGATGGGTGGCTGCTGGCTCTCAGATTGTCATCTGTGTGTCTTGTAGAACCAGATGCTTTCTTGGATCCACCAGATTAAGTCCAGACCCAAAAAGCAAAAGAATCATAGAAAGAATAATAGAAAAGGGTCATAGGATGTGAGAAGTGAAAGAAACTTAGGATGTTACTCCTTTAATATGCAGAAGCCCAGATAGTTCATGTGATTTGCCTGGACCTCACAGAGAGCAAGGGGCTGAGATGAGAATCTGAGTGTCATGAACTCGTACCGTGCACAGTGTTCATAATGTGGCCCCAGTCCTCAGGCCTCATCTTCCTTCTGCATTCATCCAAGAGCAGCAGGGCCCGTGGGGAGGTGACAATGAGACACGATCACTACATGCTTTGCTCCCTGGCTTAGGCCTTCTGAGAAAGGTTATTTTGGACTTTTAAGCACTTACTTCCCTTTTTGCAAATCTCCTGCTTCCTTGCCTCTTTACTGTCCCTCATTTGGCAAGGAAGGGAATGGGGCAGAGAAATCCTGAAGTCTATAAAAAATGATGTGTAGAAGTTACTGTCACCTAGACCTGCTATAATAACTGTGATAACAAAATAAAAAATTAATCTAGAGGTATTTCACACAGGCATTTCCTCCAGTTCAGAGAGTAAATGCCTGTACCACCCCCATGACAGGTCTGTACAAATGCGACGCTGCAGGGCTCCACCACCCGCCCCAGCTCCACTGCAGTGGTGTTGTCTTTGATGCCACCTGCACTGCTCTTTCTACCAACAGGTCTGCCCATCTCTATCAGTTTGCAAATCATGAAATGCATATTTTTCCTTATTACTAAACATACATAGTTTATTTTTGCCTTTGTTTCCCTTGCTCAAGGGGATGCATACAAAAGGATATTACTCAGACTGATCTGAAATAGTTTACTTCCTATGTTTTCTTCTAGAAGTTTTACATTTAAGACTTCAGCGCTTTTAAAAATTTTTTTTAAAGATTTTTAGAGATAGGGGAAGAGAGGAAGAAAGAGGGAGAGAAATATCAATGTATGGTTACTTTTTATGTGGCCTCTACAGGGGACCTGGTCCACAACCCAAGCATGTTCCCTGACTGGGGATCGAACTGGTGACCCTTCAGTTTGCAGGCCGGCACCCAATCCACTGAGCCACACCAGCCAGGGCAAAGACCCAATTATTTAATCTGGCTGATCTAGATATTGTAAACCTTAAAAAACAAGAAGAGTTAGAATACATCACAGAGATGATATGCTCCATTTCAGCCTGATTCTCTAGCTTCCAGACTCTTAGGTGTTTCATTAGTGTCAAAAACATGAAAACAGCCCTGGCTGGGTTGTGGGCCAGGTCCCCAGAGGCGGGGAGTGCGAGAGGCAACTACACATTATTGTTTCTCTCCGCCCCCCTCCCCCGTCTCTCTCTCTTCCTCTTTCTCCAAAAATAAAAAAATAAAATCTTTTAATAAAAAATATGAAAGCAGTCGTAAGGAACTGGATTCCCTTTTCTATTCTTTTTATATTTTAAATTTTTATTTTTAACTTCATTTTTATTGACACTACAGATGTGTAATTACAGGTGTGTAATAGTGTCAACACGCTCCTATTCCCTTTCAAGCTTTATTCCTCTCTGCCCAGCTCCCACCCCTTCCCTCTGGCCAGCACCACACTGTTGTCCTTGTCTATGTGCCATTCAAGGAACTGGATTTTCAATGAGAAAAGGATGAGAATCAGATTCACTAATATTTAAAATTTTGTTGTATATTTTTTCCTCTTATATCCATAGTCTCAATATCAGAAAGTGTTTGTCCTAGGCATTTTCCTCTCAAGGACACATGCTCAGGATCATAAGAATACCAGAACCTATCACCTCCTTCAGTGTTTGCTCTTTTTTCCATTTGTTAAGAATTTTAAGAGGTTTTTAAATAATGAGAAAAGCAATGATCCTTTTCAACTCAAGATAATTTATATCTAGTTCAAAACTTGTCTAATGCCATGGGCCTGCCCAAAAGTGTGTCCAAGTTTGTAAAAAATAAAAGAACATTTTTCAGTTCCAAAATTAGAGGGGAAACCTACTGTAGCCAGTTCTGTCAAGCATTCCATATTTCTTGGCACAGGCCTGAGCTCTGTCAGCACAAAGTCTGAGACAGCTTTTGGCCACACTGTGGGGATATTTCAGGAGAGCTTCAAGGAACTGAAGTTTTGTGTGACTGACTTGGAAAATGTATTTATTGCCTATACCATCACAAATGGAACATTATCTTTTGAAAAAGTGTCATAAAGAACACACATGGCCAATTTTCTATTCCTTCGAGAGAGGGTACCATGTCTTGCTGTTTTAACGCAGGTGCCCTCAATGCACCACCAACTGAAAATCGTCACAACCTTAACTGAGGCAAACCCTCACCTTCCCATAATGTCATGGAATATCACATGTGGAAAATGAATTGTTCCACTGTGCCTCCCCATGAGAATTTAATGTGTCTGGACAGAGTATTTTCTGTGGTTCTGAGAAGTTCAAGAGAGTCCAAAGCCTCTGGTGTTTGCCGATCCAATACTGACCTTGCACACTATCATACTTTAGAATGGCTGAGTGGGTTGTATCCAGGGGTAGAAAAAAAGCACATGGAAAGGAAGACAGAGATGCCTTCACTAGTAGTGTGCGGAATAGAAAAAGCATGGACTTTAGAGCCAGACAAGCTGGTTCTAGCTCTGCCACTTGCTATGTCTGTCCTTTTATGTGTGTGTTTATGTCCTTGCTATGTCTGTCAACATGTTCAAGTAATTTAACCTTTCTGAGTCTCAGTTTCCTCATCTGTTTAATGGGGATGATACTGGTTTTACACAACCTGGATCATAAAGAGTGATATAAAAATAAGTATTATTTAGTGAGCACTTACTATATACAGTATTTGGTGTAAGCACTTTATGAGCTACAACTCATTTAATATTCACAATGATATTAAAGGACAGACTCTATTGTGGTCCTACTTTTACAATGAGAAACCTGAGGCGTGATAATAGGCATAATGGGAGCCATTACTATTTATAATGATGATGTCATTAACACCATTGTGATTTAAAAGCATTAACAGCTAACAATAAAAGAAGGTAAAACCAGCAGAAATTCTTCACTTTAAAAATACATTATAAAAGCAAAATTTATATAGGAAAAACTGAGTAGGGAAAAAATAAATCATTCTTTAGATTTACACTTGATATTTTCCCCCATGCTCTTTCTCCAAAATGATAGGGAGTCATGAAAGCCGCCTGCTGTAAATGAGTCTGAGGATTTATACAGCTCTATAAAGACGTGATTAGAAACTGAAATTATTTGCAAGTCCTAGAGAGAACAGAGAAAATGGGGGAAAGTATTAACACGTAATTCAAAAAAAGTCCCAAAATTAAAAGATTAGGACTTTTAGAAAAGGTTTCCAGATTGAAAGGGACTAGCATAACCAACAAGAAAAGACCCACTGCAAAAAACCTGTGGTACATTTACACAATGGAATACTACACAACGGAAAGAAAGAAGGAGTTCTGACCCTTCTCAACAGCATGGATAGATCTGGACAGAATTATGCTAAGTGATAAAAGCCAGGCAGTGAAAGACAAACACCATATGATCTCACCTATAAGTGGAACCTATTCAACAAAACAAACAAGCAAGCAAAATATAACCAGGGTCATTAAAATAAAGAATGAACTGACAGGAACCAGAGGGGAGTGGGGAGAGAGAAAATGAGGAAAAGTAGGGGGGAGGTCATCAAGGAACATGTATAAAGGACACATAGACAAAGCCAAAGGTGGTAGGATGAAAAAGTGGGAGGCAGGGACAGATGGGGTGACGGGGAGTGGTGGGGGAAAAATGGAGAAAACTGTACTTGAACAACATAAAAAATAATAAAATAAAAAAATTTAAAAAGAAAAAAAAGACTGCAAGTGAAATTTAGAAACATCAGAAAGAAGAAATGGTCCTAAAATTTTCTCCAAAAGGACAGACAAGCGAACTAAAACTGCCTGCAAAGTTCAGGTGTCAAATAGCGTCAACTTTCCCAATAATACAGGAAACTAGATGGCAATGGAGAAAAGTTTTCAAAAATTTGAGGCAAAATTATTTCCAATCTAAAACATTATACCCAGAAAATTATTAATTATTTCTGATACTTTATTGATTATTTTGATATTCAAGGGCTCCAAAATTTTACCTGCTATGTTTACTCTTTCTCAGGAAACTACCAGAGAATCTGCTCCACGAAGAAGAGGAAGTAAATGAAGAAAAAGGAAGACTTAAGATACAGGAAATAGAGAATTTAGGAGACTAAGGGAATTCCCAAGAGTCAGTGAAAGAATGCTTCAGAACAACAACTGCACTGCAGCCCTGGACATCAAGTCCATATCTGAGCAAGAAGATCCAAAGCCATGGGAGAGAATCTCCACAGATATTTATATCAGCCCCTTATTCTTGATATATATATATATATATATATATATACACACACACACACACATAAAACAAGGCAATTACTAATTCTAGAAAGAGTAAAATGCTATACAAAAAAAGGAAGCGAAGTATACTACCTGAATGAGCAAAAATAGAAGCTTCACTCTATTGGGAAGTTGTGAAGGGAAGTAGACGGCATGGGATAAAAAGTCTATAGCCTCACCTACCAGAATATCAAGTTGACACTGTCTAGGATTCATAAACCAAGAAACTGTATTATAAATATATTACTATGTGAAGAAGCAAATAAAAGGATCAGATTTGGTTGCTTCTGAGTCATCAGTTTGTGGTGAAGAGGAATGGGAGGAGTGTTGTTATTCAACAACCAGTTGAAACAACCAGTTGAAACAACCAGTTTCCAACCTGGAGTTTTGCAAATCCTGAAATACTTTATGAAAAAATTTTCCAATACAAAATTGGCACGCAAGCACGTGCCAATTATTCAACAACACTTTAGGGTTTTTAAAATTGAGATGTAATTGACATATAACATTATGATAGTTCCAGATACATAGACTTTAAGGTTTTATAATTCAAAATATGTCAATATGACTATGTACTACCTTATAAAAGAAAAAGAAAAAGAAATAACATATTTTAAAAGGCTCCTCTTGGGTAGGCAACTCATCAGATGCTCCTAACATTAAGAAGCTACTTTATTAAGTGATTCCAAACTGATGGGTAAAGATTATAATTTGTTCTTTAAAAAAATCCTCAATTTAAGTAGTTAATTCTAATGCCCCAAACTAAAGGGAAAAAAAGCAGAAAAATTAAGGAAGAGAAATACTCCAGAGGGAGAGAAGTAAAGAGGGGTAAGGGAAAGGAGAGCAACTCAGTTAGAAAGAAGAAGTAGAAAAACAAGTAAACATTTAAAGCTGAGGAACTGTGGAAAGTTTCACCCCTTCAATAGAAACCATGAAAGGAGACAGACTCACAGAGACTTATGCTGGCCATCCACGTGCACAAACGGAAAGCAATATGGGAAAAGATTTAATGCAGGCAAATAAAGCAGTTTTTAAATTACTAGTAATTAATTTCAAAGTAGTTACTGAAACATTTATTTTATTTATTTTCTTTTAATTAAATGTATTGGGGTGACAGTTATTAATAAAATTATGTAGGGTTCAGAAGTGCAATTCCATAATATATCATCTGTCAGTTGTAATGTGTGTTCACCACCCCAAGCTGTTTATCCTCCCCAAACCCTTTTCTACCCTACCTCATCATAAAAAGTTTTTTTCCTTTTGATCTTTTACAAAGGAGACCCATGAGAAAGTATATACATAAAAAAGAGATTAAACAAGCAAGCAAAATATAACCAGAGACACTGAAATTAAGAACAATCTGACAGTAACCAGAGGGGAGGTAGGAGGGGATAATGGGGCAAAAGAGGAGGAGGGTTTTCAGGAACAACTATAAAGGACGCATGGACAAAAGCAAGTGGGGGTGGAATTAGGGGAAGGAGGTGGGGATGGCTGGGGTGGGCAGGGGAGTGGTGTATGGAAAATGCAGACAACTGTACTTGAACAACTATAAAATTAAAAAAGAATAATATAACTAACTAACTAAATACATAAAATCTTATTGTTGTTTTTTAAGAGAGAGATTACAACTAACATTTCCAAAAAGGCTAAAAGCTCTTTGCAAGTGTAGCAGGGATTCCCATGTTGGGGATCAGGCTTTTTGGGGACAGAAGGGACATAAGGCACATGAAAATCTGGGGAAAAAGCTGCTCAGAAATCTTCTTTCTCCCCCTTGCCCCCATAATTAAAAAACAGGTTTTGACTCTGAATTAAAACTCTTTTCTATCTCCTATGCTTTAATAACTAGTTGTACTACATACATTTCCAAATGTCCTGAGTTTCTGGGTAAAATGATATTTAAAGCCACATTTCCATTAATCTGATGCATTTGAGATTTAGAAGTGCATTTAAAAGTGATTTAAATGTTCATAGTGTTGCATTTTTATGCAACACTTTGAACACTATTGGTCACAGGTAAAGCATTCTAAAGTGGAAGTTGTCATTATAATGCCACCATTGTTTGTGGTGTCAGACTTGAAGCCCTTTAAACAGTGAGAGAAGAAGAAAATTGCATTATCTTTTTTATAAGGCAAGTGTAGATACTGAATGCTTGTTTTATTTTTTAATAATTTCTAATTATATTCATAAGAATTGTAGAATTATAGGTAGCCCTGATCTGGAGTATTCTTTTTCCCCTTAAACTCTGGGTCAGAGTCACAATTTCTGTCCTCTGCAGAGGAAGAGCAAGGCTAGAGTCTTTCTGAGAGTTCCCACCAGTCCCCACACCCAGCTTTGTCTTATGTTTGCTCCTCACCTACTGGCCAGCTAGCTCAGAAAGGTTGTCTCTGCCAACAGCCCCTGGGGGCTAATTATTGCAAAAGGTACTACATAAATTGATCCATTTTCATTTAAAATAAGCAGGAATATAAAAAGTATATAAAATGTATTTCCTTAAGACATACAACCACATACACATACTCTGTGTAATATATTAGGTAATCCTTGGACACAAGAGGAGAAGCTTAGGTTAAATTCTGTAAATTTAGTTTAGCATGTAATCCACATGGTTGAGTTCTGACTAAATCCCAGGCTGTGTTCTTGCTGGGAACTGGTTCTTGGTATAATAGCCGTTGATCCTCATGTGTTATAGAGGGTGTTCCGGCAATTCAGTCAATTTTATTTTTCCTTCACGTGAAGACTTCTCTAATAAAATAGAAAAGTACAGTTACTCCACAAATATGTGTTGAGAATCTTCTCCTGGGTGCTGAGGATTTAGTAGTAGGTCAAAACACACAGAAAGCCCCACCCTTGAGAAACCTGCCCTGGAGAGGAAGACGCTAAAGGAAGAAAAGACAAGGCAAAAATGGGTTTCTTTGTATAGACACGTGCTTGCGTGCCAATTTTGTATTGGAAAATTTTTTCATAAAGTATTTCAGGATTTGCAAAACTTCAGGTTGGAAACTGGTTAATTTATGTGGTTACAATTTTACCAGAGTATAATGAAATTAATTTCAACTATACTGTAGATTCAGTTAAGGAGCAAACTCATGCTGTGCTTAGATTTCACTTCCTGCACCATGTGAGCCTATACATAAAGTGTTTCATCCTGATTCCTAATGCTTCTACTTACATGTAGCATAATGTCTATTTCTGTAACTTTTAAAATTCAATTTCAATGCTAATGTCTGAGATTACAGTCATGTGCCATTTAACAACACTTCAATGGACTGCATATCTGATGGGGCTATACCACATAGCCTAGGTGTCTAGCAGGTCATACCACCTAGGTTAGGTTTGTGTGAGTGCACTCTATGATGTTTGCACAACAGCAAAATTGCCTAACAACACAGTCCTCAGAATGTCTCCCCATTGCTTTTTTTTAAACAGTTAGCACAGTACCTTTTTTAAAAAGATTTTATTTATTTATCTTTAGAGGGGAAGGGAAGGAGAGAAGGAGAGACATATCAATGTAGGGTGCCCCTGTGCGTCCCCTGCTGAGAACTGGCCTGCAACCCAGGCATGTGCCCTGACTGGGAATCAAACCTCAATCCTTTGGTTCACAGGCCTGCACTCAATCCACTGAGCTGCACCACCCAGGGCTAGAATGTCTCCCCGTTGTTGTTAAGTGGTATATCATTGAACTATCACCTTTAGGAGGAGTCAGATCTCTCACATAAGAATTCTCTTCTTATTCCCAGATAGCAGCAGCAGCAATGATAGTGACAAAAAAAAGAACAAAAATCCCACAGTCATGACAATTATTATGATTTGAAATAGGGGGTACAGTGGTGGGAAAAGGGGACAAAGAATTGCCCAGTGAATGCAGTTGGCTTGTACACAGATTTCTATTCCATCTCCCCATGCTAGGCAAAAGACAACAAAAAGAAGAAGAGGGTGAAAGAGGGAACCATAGGGAGCCCCAAATTGAATGGGACAGTGCCCAGCCTGGCAACAGGGGGAATTGAGGCTCCTTGTATATTTCTAATTGAGGATGGCAACAGCTAGTGGAATATGGCTAGGCTGTTTTTTGTTTGTTTGTTTTTCATCAAGAAAGAGAATAGAGAGAATCATTTGTGGCACTGCACTAAAATAGAGACCAGTAGGAAAGGCAATGTGCACTGGAATCTCCGGAAGGGCTTGAGAAAACACAGCCTGCAGCATTTCTGACGCAATAGGTCTGGGATAGGACCTGCAAAGTTGCATTTCTAACAAGTTTCAAGTGAGACTGGTGTTCATGGGCTAAGGATTACACTTGGACAACCATTTGAGTGAGACCCACAAAAAAGCTTCAGAAAAGGGAGGAGGTATGGTCTATAATGACCCCCATTATCTCCGTGCCCATCCTTGTACAGGTAGAGCCTGTAGATATAATGGGATATGCTATCATGATTAAGTTAATAAGTTGGAGTAACAAAAAGAGATTATCCCCGGAGAATCTCACCTAATCAGGTGAGCCCTTAAAGAAAGGTCAGGAGTCAGAGGAACACGCCGTAGCTGGCCAAGAAGAAAGCCCTGTTGTGAACTGCCCATGGGGGCCACATGTCATTTAATAGGTCAAATATTTATTAACTGACTAGTATTTTTAAGACTCTAGTCGGCCCTGTTATGGATTTTTTAAAAAAATCATATTTCTATTTCTCAAAGGGCTGACTTGCTAATAAGAGGAATAATACAAGAACACAAATTTTTCTCCAAGGAAGATTATAGTAAAACTCCTAAGAGAGACATAAGCAAGTATTACAGCAATTAAAAAATATAGGTAACTTCTGGGAACAGAAATATTTAATAGAGAAAAAGGCATGGGAGAGAGTATTAAAAATAAATAAGATTACCATAGACCAAGAGACTGAAAAAAGAAGGAGGTCATATAAAAAAGGGTTTGATAAACGGGAGAATATATTCCAGGGACAGACCAAATAAACAAAGTCTCAGAGGCATAAAAAGTACAGGGCATAATGATTTCACTCACATGTGAGATACAAACCTGAAAGCAACAAATGAACAAACAAGAGAAAGAAACAAACAAAAACTCACAGACACAGACAACAGTATGGTGGTTACCAGAGGGAAGGGTCGGGGGATAATAAAGGGTAAAGAGTGTTAAACACACGGTGACAGAAGATTTGACTTCAGGTGGTGGGTACATAATGCAATATACAGATGACGTATCACAGAAGTGTACACTTAAAACCTACATAATCTTATTAATCATTGTCAACCTGATAAATTTAATCAAAAATAAAAAAAATACAGTACATTAAAAAATACATAGCATATTTGCAAAATTACAAGTAGTATGGCTGGAAGATATGTATGAGAAGGAGAGGGTAAGACCAAAAAGTTAAGTTGTAAGGACTTGTAAATATTAAGAATCAGTAATTGAGAGAAGCAAGTGGGACTTAGAGATGGGCTGTCTATAGACATGAATGAGACTAGATGAACTGACTGAATATTGAGCTAATGATTTACCAACCTCCAGTTCCTTCTTTTCTGCTAATAAGTCCAGGATTGTTGCAGAGCCTTGTCTTACTGGGGATATTAAAATAGGAGTAATATGAGGCCCAGGAGTCCATTATACTTAGAAAGTATAATAGACTTTCCCAGCAAACTGAAGATCTTTCCTTCACTTCTCTAGCAGTTTACATGCACTAGAAACAGCTTCCCCCAACCCTTATTACTCAGTCTTGACTCTAACTTAGTATCAATATCCCAGTTGCTTATCCTTCATTGCCAATTTGGTTTCCATTTAGTAGGATATTATCTGCTTAGCTTTTCCTTTCTAAGGTCAGAAAATGATCATATTGCTTTTCTAATACTGACCATTAGAAACATGGTTTATCCCTATGTGTCAGCAGAATCCCTTATCTTCTGATACTGGTCAGTTGTTTCCCTGTCCCTAACCCTAAGGCAGTATCACACAAGAGAAAGGGGATAACACAGCTTCTGAACATCAAGTAGCACCTCCTTCCAGCAACAGCAAAGGTTTTCTTACATAATTTGCAATTTCTTGGATTATAAACATTAAAAATGTTCCAGAATGCAAGGTTGGTATGATATTCACAAATCAATAAATTTAATACTTCACATAAACAAAATGAAAGATAACAATCATATGATCATATCAATAGATGCAGAAGAAGCATTCAATAAAACCCAGCACCTGTTTATGATAAAAACTCTTAACAAAGTGACAATAGAGGGAACATACCTCAACATAATAAAGACCATACATGAAAAACCTACAGCCAACATCATACTAAATGGGCGAAAACTAAGTGTTTCCTTTAAGATCAGAAAGAAGACAAGAATGTCTGTTTTCACCACTCTTATTCAACATAATAGTGCAAGTTCTAGCCGCAGCAACCACACAAGAAGAAATAAAAGGCATCCAAATTAGAAAGAAAAAAGTAAAAATGTTATTATTTGCAGATGACATATTGTACACAGAAAATTCCAAGACTCCACCCAAAAGCTACTAGAACTAATAAATGAATTTAGCAAAGTAGCAGATACAAAATTAATACTCAGAAATTGATGGCACTTTATATACCAATAATGAACTAACAGAAATTGGCCATCTGTATGTAGTACAGATGAACTACTACAGTAGTCACATGAAGTGCTGTTCAATGTCACTAATCAGAGAGATGCAAATTAAAATAACCATGAGGTATCACCCCACACCTGCCAGAATGGCTACCATCAATAAATCAACAAGTGCTGACAAAGATGTGGAGGAAAAGGAACCCTAGTGCACAGTTGGCTGAAATGCAGACTGGTGTAGCCACTGTGGAAAACAGTCCACAGTCCATGTCCAGTCCCTTGGGCTGCACATGGCCCAGGATGGCTATGAATGAGGCTCAACATAAAATCGTAAATTTACTTAAAACCTTTTCTTGTTCATCGGTCTTTGTTAGTGTTTGTTTACTTATTGTGTGGCCCAGAGACACCAAATGTGACAATACTTCTTTTTCCAGTGTGGCCCAGAGACACCAAAAGCTTGGACACCCCTGGTACAGTTTCCTCAAAAAACTAAAAACGGAACTGCCTTTTGACCCAGGGATTGCATTTCTGGAATATAGCCTAAGAATTCTGAAACACCAGTTCAAAAGAATATGTGTATCTCTATGCTCATAGCAGCCTTATTACAATAGCCAAGATCTGGGAACAGCCCAAGTTCCCAGGATGAGTGATTTAAAAAGCTGTGGTACCTTTACACAATTGAATACTATGTGGCCATAAAAAGAAGGAACTCCTACCTTTTGTGACAGCATGGATGGACCTGGAGGTTATTATGTTAAGTGAAATAAGCCAGTTGCTGAAAGACAAATACCATATGATCTCACTTATACCTAGAATCTAATGAACAAAATAGAAACAGAGGTATGGACACATGGAACAGACTGGCAGCTGTCAGAGGGGTAGGGAAGATAGGAACTGGATAGAAAAAGGTGAAGGGATTAGCCAAAGAACATATTGTATATGCATAACCCCCAGACACAGACAAGAGTGTGGTGAAGGCCAGAGGAAATGGGGAAGAAGGATGAGTAGAGGTAGGCAAAGCAGGGGGTAATGGGGACATCTGTAATAGTGTAAACATTAAACATAAAGTTAAAAAATTTGTAACCTTCCTTTTAGTAATAATTACTTCCATACTCCTTCTATATTCCATATAACTTATTTGACATAAAGGGCTTAGTGTTTAAGTAATAGTGTTGACTTTACCCAGCAACACATGGATACTTTGTATCCCTTAAAATACAGTTCAATTATAAAGTTTAATGTAAAAAGTAAACTTCCATTTTAGGATATGACAGAATATTTTATAGTATACTAATGATGTCACTGAGAAAAAAATAGAAAATGAGATACATCAAACACCTGTATAAATGCATCAATAAGCTATTGAAGCAACCAGGAAGAAGGCAGTCCAAGATTCTGAAGATTCTGAAGAAGGGACAACCAGGGAGAGAACAGCCGAGAATCTATAGCTGCTTTTTCTCTGGAGAGATTCACCAGTGCTGGGTCCTGGAATCAGGGAAATGCCTGGAGAGAGGGCTGCTGGGCCCCAGCAGAGTTTTGGGTGATCTTGTAGTACTGAAGATAGAAAATTAGAGTCTAAAGGCCTAGTACTCAATTGTGAAGGGACTTCCAAGAGTTTAGCTATGGCACTCCATGGTATTGCTGCCTCAGTATCCATTTATTTATTTTTTGGCCAAGTGGCCCTTGGGGGCCTTAAACTGACATTAGCCCCCTTGGGCAAGTACATGCCCTAGATAACTTCCTAAAGAGTCACAAGCAAATGTAAGGTCCTGATATAATTTTCCCATCGGCCCTCGTGATCAACAGTCTCCCTTGTCTCCCACGGCCTTCTCCTTTGTGTGCCTTAGACAAGACCCCCACTTTTTAGTTTGAATTGACCAAGCTAGCCCTAGTCCAGGGGCCCCAAAGTACTCCACTCACACACTCTAATGAAGTCATATGCCCAGGTTCAGTCTTTCTCTTGCACGTCGTGCCTTGACTTCCCCATGTGACACCTAGAGTGTGTTGCATACTTCCTCTATGGCCTGTAAATAATGTCTTGTTTAATTTCTCTATGGTCTTATATCAAATTGTGGCTTACCATCCGGCATCCTGTGTTCCATTTAACAAATATTAATTTAATAAAGTCTTAACATGGACAGATGAAGCACTAGAGTTCACATGCGGTAGGTATTTCCCAAGATTTTTACTGAATTCTTAAACTTCATGAGATGGAAACCAAGAATCTGAGAACAAAGACCAGGAAAAAATCAGGTCTGAATTTCTGATTAAGAAAAAATTAATACAATTAAAGACTAGACAGAACAGGCTCCAGTGAACATACCAGGCCTCCATCTGGAAGCCCTGGAGAGTGACATCCTGGAGAGGCAAATGGAGCTTTTCCTTCTGTAAGCAAAGCTTAGTCCTTGATTTGATTTAGGTGGCCAGTCTTATTCCACCTGCCTAGCAGAGGAAAAGGTGAAACCTGTCTAGGGAAAGATTACATGATCTGGAGAATCTATGGTTTTTAATATTTAATGTCCAGAATTAATTTTAAAATTACTTAGCATGCCAAAAAAGGGATCATTCAACCGGTCCTCAGGAGATTTTTTAAAAAGTCCTATATATGATATGATGATTGATGATTGGACTCAGCAGACAAGAACTTAGAAATAATTATGATTAATGTGTTCAATGAAATAGAAGGATAAAAATACAATGAACTGCCTAAAAAGGCATGAACTGAAATTAAAACTCACATTTGGATTTAACAATAGGTTACATAGGTTACATACAGGAGATTAAGTGGATAAGTAAACCCAAATACAGGTCAATGTGAAACATCAGTACTAAAGAATGGAGCAAAATTTGAGTGGAAGATGCAAAAATCGTGTATCTTCCAACACACGATTGCAGAACATAGTGAAAAGGTCCAACAAACATGTAATTGGATTCTCAGGAGAAGTAAGAAGAGAAAATGAAACTAAAGCAATATTAGAAGTAATAAACACAACTATTTCAAAAGAAGACATCAAAAACTGTATCAGTAAGCTCTGTAAACCCCAAAAAGAAAAAATACAAAGGACAAGTAAATATTCCTGCCACACCAAAATAAAAATGCAAAAAAAGGAATTAAAAAAATCTTGGAAGCAGCTAGAAAAAAATTTGTTAGGTTAGTAACTTCCCAAAAGAAGGAATGCAAACCAAAAACATTAGTATGACAGTTGATGATCTAAAAAAATGTAACTGCCAATCTAGAATTGTATCCCCACAAAGTCCATCAAAAATCACATGAAGTCATTTTTGACAAAAAAGTGATATGAAGACTTTTCAGATCAACAAAAACTGGCATCAAGATGGTTTGTTGCCAGTAGACCAGCAGTTCATAAAATGCACACAGGGAAAAAAAGAACACAAAACACATGAGTCAAATTAAAAAAAAAGAAAGAGGAGAGATTCAAACTCAACACAGTTACCAGTTACAATAAATGTTAGTGTACTAAATATTTCACGTGAAAACCTAAGGTGGTCAGAGTAGGCAAAAACAAAACAAAAACAAAATTGCAAAAGATACATTTGAAATATAAACACAGTTTGAAAGTAAACATATGGAACACGATGGCTGCTTTAGTTTACTAATATCAGATGAATAGACTTACAGACAAGAAGCATTATCAAAGACAAAGAAACACTTTTCACAATAAAATGGTCAATCGACCTGGAAATATAAAAATTCAAATCTATATGAATTCAAAGACATACACTTAAAATGTACAAAGCAGAAATTAATAGCACTAAAAAAGAAATAGCCCAAATCATAATTGTGAGGGGAGATTTTCATACACTGGTCTAAGTTGCTGACAGAGCAGGCTGATCTGAGCAAGCCGAACCTCAGACACCACAGATAATCTGAACAACACAACTAACAAAGGTGGATTAATGAACACATTAAGGAGGTAATTCATATTCTTTTCAAATGTATGTGGAGTATTTACCAACTAAATCATATTCTACATCATATAAAATGTCTCAACAAATTTTTAAAATCTGAAATCATTTAAAGTATGTTTTGACCACAGTGAATTAGGCTAGAAATGGATATTAATGCCAACTCTCTTCAAACAAACAGCAACAAAAATACACTATGAAGTGATTCACTGAAAAAAGATAATTCAAAAAGAAATAGAAAATATTTTAAACTTAATTATAGTGAAGAAATAGCATGTCATACTCATGAGGTGCAGCTAAAACCTCACTTGTTAGGAAACCATATCCTTAAATGCACTGATGAGGGAAAAAAACATGCTGAAAAGGATTATTTTAAACTTTGATCTCAAGAAGCTATAAAACCAAAAGCATATCAAGCTTAAAAGAAGTAAAAGGATGAAAATAATAAAACAAGGGTATAAATCTATTAAATAAAACTGGTAAAAAGCTATCAAGATCAGCCCTGGCTGGTGTAGCTCAGTGGATTGAGTACAGGCCTGTGAAGCAAAGGGACACTGGTTCGATTCCCAGTCAGTGCACATGCCTGGGTTGCAGGCCAGGTCCCCCGTAGGGGATACGTGAGAGGCAACCACACATTGACGTTTCTCTTCCACTTTCTCCTTCCCTTCCCCTCTCTCTAAAAATAAATAAATAAAATATAAAAAAAGCTATCAAGATCAATCATGAACAAAAAGAGAGCATACACAAGTTACAACATTAGAAATTAAAAAACAGACATCACCACTGAGTTTACAAACATAAAGAATATATTACTGGACTAATCTAAAGTGTCATGAAATTTGGCAGTTGGGATGAAATGAACAAATTCTTTAAAAATAAAACTTACTAAAGGTGACCAAAAAATCAAAATCTGAATAGTCAAATTTATGTATGTGTGTGTATGTATGTGTGTGTATGTATGTGTATATATATATACATACAGTATTATATTATTGAAAACATTCCCAAGAAAAAGACTTCAAATCCAGATGGCTTCATCAGTGAAGACTTTCAAAGATTATAAGAAAGGAATATCAGTAATAAACAAGTATTTCTAGAGAAGAGAAAAAGAAGGAGCAAATCACAACTCTTTTATGAGACTAGGATAATCCTGATTCCAAAATCTGACAAGGCAGTATTAGAAAATTACAAACCACTCAGTCTTTTTATTTTATTTTATTATTTAACTTTAATTTTAATTTTTATTGTTCTTCAAATATGGTTTTCTGCCCTTTACCTCCATCCCATCCCACCCCCAGTCCTCCCCTCCTCCTTCCCATCTCCACCCCCCCTTGTTATTGTCCATGTGTCCTTTATACTAGTTCCTGCAAACCCTGCCCTGCTTCCCCTAAAATTCCCTCCCCTTTCCCCTCTGGTCATTGTCAGCCTATTCTCAATTTCAGTGTCTTTGGTTATATTTTGCTTGTTTATTTTGTTTATTAGATTCCTGTTAAAGGTGAGATCATATGGTATTTATCTTTCACTGCCCTGGCTTATTTCACTTAGCATAATGCTTTCCAGTTCCATCATGCTGTCCCAAAGGGTAGGAGCTCCTTCTTTCTTTCTGCTACATAGAATTCTAATGTGTAAATGTACCGTAGTTTTTTGATTCATTCATTTACTGATAGGCACCTAGGTTGCTTCCAGCACTTGGCTATTGTAAATTGTGCTGCTATGAACATTGGGGTGCATAGGTTCTTTTGGATTGGTGTTTCAGGGTTCTCCAAGGAGGACATACGGCAGATCCAGAGACACATGAAAAGATGCTCAGTTTCAATAGGTATCAGAGAGATGCAAATTAAAACCACAATGAGATACCACTTCACACCAATCAGAATGTCCATCATAAACAAAGCAACAAGTGTTGGAGAGGTTGTGGAGAAAAGGGATCCCTAGTGCAATGATGGTGGGAATGCAGACTGGTATAACCACTATGGAAAACTAAAAATGGATCTTTCTTTTGACCCAGCTATTCCACTGCTAGGATTATATCCAATCTGTCTCTTAAACATAGAGGCAAAATCCCTAAATGTGTAATAGCAAGTCAAATCCAACTATGTATAAAAAATAATAATAGATTTCCAATTAAGTAAAGTTTATTATAAAATACAAAAATATTGTAATATTTGAAAATCAATTCAAATAATTTACCTCGTGAACAGAATAAAAAGGAAAACGGTATTGTCATTTCAATAGATGCATAAAAAAACATCTGATAAAGTTTAGCAGTAAGATGCAGCTATCAATCCCAAATGAGCATTCGTTCTCACAGAGGGAAAGATGGCCAAGATCATCACAGTCCCAACTACCAGAAGTAGGAGCCCACAGAGGTCAGCCTACTGCACCTTTCATGGCTGGAAATCACCAAAAAGAACTCAAACACAATAGCCATTGCGTGGAACAATGGCAGTGGGTGGAACTCACAGAAAGAAGATATATAACAAGATCAGCATCTCTAGCGCATGCTGGTCTCCCACAGCCAGCGTGTCCATCTTGATAGACCCCTCTCATGCTGCTGGTGAAAATTCCAGGTGAAGATCCCATTCCCTTCCCAAGACACTGCCAGGTGCCATATGAAAAATACATTTTAGCAACATGAGGAAGTTCACTGCATACCCAGAACAGGGGGAACAGTTTCTCTAATAAGGCAAAGGAGTCTGGGGCCAAATGACAGCTCAGGACCCAGATTCCATTTAGGGGAAAGTTCCAGGTCAAGGGCACTCACTGGGCTATCCAGGAGAAAGGCAGCAGATGCAGAAATAGCTGCTTCCCCAACAGGCAAAGTCCCATACTCCATTCATGATCTAAACTCTTAGCAACAAGGAACAAAAAGGAATTTCATTAATCTGATGAATGAGTACCTACAAAAACAAAACAAAACTTACAGCAAGCATAGTACTTAATGGTGAATTATTGATAGTTCTCTCCCTGAGATTGAGAATGAGACAAGAATTCCCAATAGTTCCATTTCTATTCAACAATGTATTGGAGATCCTAATAAAGGCAATAATAATTCAAGAAAAGTTTAAACATTTTTGAAATACTATACCTGGTTAATAACCAGAATATACCAAAAATTTGTGAATTAAAAATAAGAAGAAAACTGACAGGAACTAATGTAAACAATATTTAGTGGATATTCATAAATGATAAAAAGTAGTAGGTTTCAGCCAGGGCTTGACCCAGGGCTTATGAATCTCACCAAGGACCCAATTTCTTTTGGTCCTTCCATTCTACGTTCTGCAGTGTCAACTTCATTTAAAGCTGACTCTCATTGTGGTAGAAAGACAGTTGTCTACATTTCTAGTGACAACATAATTAGTCAGAGAGAGAGAGATTGATTTTGATTTTGAAATTGTTTAAGACTTGAGATTTACTGTGATTGGCTGATTTGGGATACATGTTCACCCCTTAACAAGGCCAGGAATAGACTGCATTGATTATCTTAGCTTATTATGTACTCCATCCAATAATTCTGGAGGTGAATTCAATGTTTCAGGTCCATGGGGATCCCCAAAGAGAAATAAGAGATGCTGGGAAGGGAGTAATACAGAGGTGTGTGCTGGTCTCCCACAGCCAGCATGCCCATCTCGACAGACTCCTCTTATGCTGCCAGTGAAGATTCCAGGTGAAGGTTCCATTTCTTTCCCAAGGAAGACGGCAGACGGACTGGTGGGGCTGCTCACAGTGCCACTAGTGTCTCAGGCATTTTTTCATAGTGCCTTTCTAGGTCAAGACAAACATTGAACAGGTCCTTTCTATTCCTTGTATTAATTAGGTCCAAACAACTTGCTAATAGCTGTTCACCTAGTATCCAAAAAATGGTACAGTGTTTCTTCTGAAAATTTAAAATATCTCACGGCGCTTCTGTGAGCTCTCTGTGGTGCCCCAGGGTCTGCCAGTGCAGCTTGGAACTGTGGCAGTGATGGCTGATGGGCAGGCAACCACACATAGCCACTGACTTCCTGTCAACAGTCATGAAAATAACAAAATTATTTTGGTACATAGGATAGAAATTTTCATGGAAGAGAAAGGAAGCATAGTTGCAGACACTATTTGTCAACATCACATTAATATCCACTACCTTTAACAATACTGAGGATGGATGGAACTAGAGAAGGATCAGAAGAGAGATGATAAAAACTTCAACCCTTCCTGTGTTTGCAGTTAAAACTCCAAGTCTTGGTGGATATCCTTGGTTCTCTTCAATGCTGGCCCCTAGTTTGTTCAGAGCTCTGAATCACCATAATGAAACTACTCTGTAGATTTGTGATCAAATCAAAGTACTAATTTAATGGCAAATAGGAGCTTTCAGATAGCAAAAATATCCAGGCAAAAATAGAGGATATTTAATAGCTTTTATTTTAAAGGCTATGGTTTATAATACTAATATAAAAACCTTACCTATAGTTATGCAGGCCAATTTTGATCTCAGTGGATCTTTCTGTTACTTGCTAATACAATATCCTAGTCTCTACAAACCTGTCCCATGGGTTTCTGGGAGTTCCCAAGGGCGACACCACAAAAATTCACAGATCTGGTTAACTTTTACCAAGGAGTTAGTGTAAGTGAAGATAATTCATCAGCATGTATGATTTCAATCTTTTTGCTCTTCCGCCCCCTGCACTGGTTATCGCCATATATCCCCCCTGGGCACTGCTATGTCCACTGGGTATAGTCAGGCCCGCCAGGCCTATCAGGCACCACCACATTCTATATGCCTGACTGGACATTCTTGTTACTTCCATTAGACTATGTTGTCTACAGTGTATAGAAGTACAGTTTTCTGCGAGAAGAGGTAAAGATTTCATCATAAAATTATAGAACACTTCCCCTCCCCAATGCCTTACCACCAATCAACAGAGCTCCAGGATAGTAACAGTGGATTACAACTGCGAGAAGGGCAAGACATAGGCTCTACTTAGGAGGCTGTTCTTGGGAAACCTAAATATAGCAGAGGAGGAAAAAAACAAACCAACACCCCACCCCTCAGGAACCCCACACAAACACACACACAACCCAGAGGAAACTGAAGCCTCTGGCACAACTGTAGTGCACATTAAACACAGCCCACTCCCAGCCACACTAACATAGCATCTTGCACTAAAACCCAGATTGCCTCAGTTCCTATTACCATATATGTCATACCTGGCTTTCAGCAAAAAGGTACAAGGCATGCTGAAAGGCAAGACAGGTTAAGACACCAGCTTTACAAATGATACATGCATAAAAATAGCTGTCCTTGTCCAGTTCCTCTTACCAATGGCCAGGGAAAAGTTCTGACCAGCTAAGACTGCGCTCCAAAGTGGGGGAAGACAGAAAGATGTGAAGGTGTGGGGTGCACAAATTCGGAACCAAAGGAAGCTCCAGCTCTAGTTAAATGATTAAAGATAAAGGCTCTGTAACCATGTTACCTGGCTTGAATTCTGGCTCTGCTACTTCCAGCTGTCTATCTTGCTTAGCATTTCCACACTTCCAATTCCCAACCTGTGAAATCACACTTATTGAAACATTCACCTCATAATGTCGTTATGACTGGTAAATGGAATAATACAAATTGGGCACTACAATGCAGCAAGTACATAATAAGCACTCATATGTTAGCTAAGATTATCCATAAAGGCAGAGATCATTCAGGTATCTAGATTTCCACCATGTCTCCTATTCTCTTAACATTAGCAATGTTCTTACATTATGGCAAGGAAAGACTATATTTTGATGCATGGTGTAGCAAAGAACCAAATTACTAACTTTCTTTCTGTAAAAAAAATTTATTTGTTCCTCTCTAAATTAAATTATTTTTAGAGCCCATTAATACATCTAGTATGCACTGCTTCATTGATAAGAGATTCTGATGCCCTCATTACTGGGTGTTAAACTAAGAATCACTATCAGTAGTAGGTACAGACTTAAATGATCAACAATTCTCCATTAGAAGAAAAACTCAATTCTTAGAACAGCATGACTCAAGGATGATGGCTTTTCAGAGTAAGTGTGGCCTAAACCTGAAAAGACAATTTCAAATTTTAAGAAATTTAAGTGAAATATTTTACTTAGTATTGTAAATAGGTGATGTAATTCCATTGTATCATAATTTGTTTGTGACACTGGCTATAGTTTGTTTAAGTTGTTTGTCCATTCTGTTGTTGACTTTTAAGTGAGCTCTATGGCTGTGGGCTTGGGGCAGGGGCAAATTATCTCCCATATGTCTTTTTTCCCCACTAAACTCTCACAGCACTAACATTTAATATATTCTACCTATCTTAAAAGACTCATTCGTTCCCATTTTGTGCCTTACTTCAATTCTTGATAAAATTAGTTTTGTTGCTGTGCTGTTATATCCAATTCTCAATGATTATTCACAAAAAATAAAGTATGTCTCAAGTTATTTTCAATGTCAAAAATATTCATACTCTTGACCCAGAAATTCCTACACATATACTCTATCATATACATAATGACACACACACACATTTGTTGTAACACTTTTGTAATCACAAAAGACTGGAAACAATCTAAATACCTACTACTAGAAGAAGGGCTAATTAATTATAAAATTTCCCTATGTTGTAATGTTATGCAACCATTAAAAAACTAAGCAAACAATAGAACAGGAACAGAATCAGAGAAATGGAGACCACACGGAGGGTTATCAGTGGGGAGGGGTAGGGGAAGAAAAGGGAAGGAAAGGTACGGGGAATAAGAAGCATAATTGGTAGGCATAAAATAGAAGGGGAGAGGTTAAGAATGGTATAGGAAACAGAGAAGTCAAAGAACTTATATGTACAACTCATGGACATGAACTAAGGTGGAGAATGCTCAAGGGTTCAGGGGTGCAGGGCAGAGGGGGGATAAAGGGGAAAAATTAGGAAAATTATAATAGCATAATCAATAAAATATACCATATTTTTGGCCTATAAGATGCATTTTCTCCCACCCACCCCCAAATTTGGGAGGAAAATGCAGTGGTGACCCTGCTCCTGCCTCCTGTAATCCTGCCCTACCATTGCACCCCACCATAACTGTAAATCATAAGTGAAAAAATTTTAAACTAAAAAATGCAAAATAAAAATTTACTCATTTACATCCTGCCTTTCCCAACTGTAGGATGCTGTAACAAATAAATTGACAAAATAGGTAAAAATAGTACCTAATAAATAAGAATTGCTATGCTGCAATGGGGATTTAATTTTTTTTAATTAGTGAAGTATAACAGACATATATTAAAGTGAAGATCATAAGCTCAATGAAATATCACAGAGTGAACACCTTTACAACCAATACTGAGGTCAAGAATAGAATATTGCTGGTAATCCACATCCCCTTCTTGCTCCCTCACCATTTCTGATCCTCCCTTCCCCTCAAAGATAATCAGTAAGTCAATATTCTGATTTTCATCACCATAGGTCAGTTCTATCTATTTTTGAATTAAAATTTTTTTCTCACCCGAGGACATGCTTATTATTATTATTATTATTATTATTATTATTATTTAGAGAGAGGGGAAGGAAGGGAGAGAAACATCAGTGTGAGCAACATTGATTGGTTGCCTCTCACACATGCTCTGACTGGGGACCGAACCTAGGTTGTCCTCTGACCAGAAAACAAAGTCATGACCCTTTATGGAATGAGGCTTCAACCAACCGAGCCACACTGCCCAGCGCTCGAATTTTCTTATAAGTAGAAAAACAATGATTAGAGGAATACCTATTGTCCCATACATTCCTCACATAATAGTTCAGACTTTTCTCTTTTAGTCAGTCTGATGAAGTTGAAGTGATATCGCTTTGTGGTTCTGATTTCAATTTCCCTGAAGTGTAATATTGCCATCTTTTCATATATTTACTGGCCATTTGGATATCTTCTTTTGAGAACTGTCCCTTCAAATCCTGCCCACTTCTCTTTGGGTTATCTATCTTTTTCATATTAATCTGTATGAGTTCATCACATATTCTGGATATGAATTTTTTGTGTTATACAGATTGCAAATATTGTCTTTAACTCTGTGGTTTTCATTTTTACTCTCTGAATGATTTGAATTGTAGTTCTTAATTTTTTTAATTAATTAATTTATTTTTATTCATTGTTCAAGTACAGTTTTCTGTCTTTTACTTCCATCCCAGCCCACCCCAGTGCCCCCTGTAGTTCTTCATTTTAATGTAATCTATTTTATCATCTTCTATTTAGATAGTGCTCTTTTCTGTTTAAAAAACCTTTGCCTAACCTAATACTCTGAAGATAATCCTCTTATTTTATTTTCAGGAAGATTTAATGTTTAGCACATTCATATCTACAATCTGCTTGTAATGAATTTTTGTGTGTGGTATGAAGAAAGGTCCAGTTCCATCTTTACTACATTGGTAAATGGATAACCAATGGACTCAATACCATTTATTGAAAAGATGTCATCTGTCATGCAGCAAGAGTCCACATATGTATATGAATCAGATTTGAAATCTCTTTTCTGGTCCATTAGTCTTTTTCTCAGTCCTTTTGCCAATTTATGCTACTAATTACTTTGTTTTATTTTAAATCATAATATTTGATAAAGTCCTCTATACTTCTTTTTCTATTTTAAAACTCATTGCTATTCTTGCTCCTTTGCATTTCCATATAAATTTTAGAATCAGCTATCAGTTTTCATAAAACCTGTTGGAATTTTTATTTGGTTTCTTTGACTATATTCCCTACATAAACTCATTGAATTTAGAAAGAACTAACATCTTTGTAATACCAAGCTTTCCAATGAAAACATATTTATTAAGTTCTGTTTTTGATGATGTTTATGGTTTTCTGTGTAGGGGTTTACATCTTTTATTAAGGCTATTCCTAGGCAACTGGTACTTTTAAAAACTATTATATGTGGTTATCTTTAATTTTTTTCAACTTATAGCTACTACAGAGAAATACAACTGATCCTGTATACTGATTGCGGACTCAATCTTATTGCTAATGCTCTTATTAATTCTAAAAATTTACCTGAAAATTCTTTTTTATTTTCTTTGACCCAATTATATCATGTGTGAACAATAACCTTTATTGTTACTTTCCAACCCTTGTATATTTCTTGTCTTTTTCTTACCCATTGTGCTATTGATTGGACATTTTGATACTGGGCATCATTATCTCACCCAGGACTTAGTAAAATAGTTTTCATCATTTCAGCAATATTGGATGTGTTTCTTTATAGTACTCTTTGTTAAATTAAGTAAACATCATTCTATTTCTACTGTTTTAGGAGGTTTTTAAAATCATGAACAAATGTATGCATTAGATGCAGAAAAAGCATCTAGTAAAGCATCTTATAGTCTTTCTTCTTTAATCTGTTAATACAACAAATTCATTAACTTATGTTATAATATTGAATAAGACTTGCATTCCTAGATTTATTTAACATTCATACATTTTCCCCCTCTTTTCCAGATTTCTTGAGACAGGTTTGACATAATAACACCACACAAATTTAAGGTGTACACTTGATGGTTTGGTGTATGTATACATTGTGAAATGATTATCACAATAAAGTTTGTTAACACATTCATCTCTTTCTGTGAGTTCAGTTTCTTCTGTATTCTACATATAAGTGAGATCATACAGCATTTATCTAGACAAATGAAAAGGCAACTTATAGAACGTTACACTGCCTTTCACTGCCAGGCATTTAGAGTTCCTTTTGCAAAATCACTTATGCCTTCCCCAGTTTGTCTCGCCTTTCCTGTCTCTGCTTCTGTCTGTTTTTCTTATTCACTACTGCATCCTTCTAACATGAGGCCTCACACCCATGGGTTCATTGTAGATGCTAACACTTGAGAGATACAAATAAACATGTGTTGACAGTATCTAGATGTTTTTAGTTTAGACAATCTGCATATTTCATACATCACAGAACTCTGTTAGATCTTTTTCTTTTTAATCTCATAATTGTATCGGACTTTAGGAAATAGCCAACCAAAATAAAGTACAAAGTTTAGAATTCCTTTTAATAACAGCATTAAAATTAGTATATGATTTAGGTACTATTTTCCTATGAGAATACTTTTATTAGGACTTCTGGAGAGCACCTATTAAATTATTTAGATTTAGGAATAGGCTTTGGAATCTGAGACCTTGGTTTGAACCCCTGCTTTAAGGCAGGACCATGCCTGGCATATTCTAGGGACACAGAAGAGGCCCATGTGGCCAGAACAGAGCGAAACACAGACTGAAGGACGTAAGATTGGAGTGGTGGGTGTGAGAAGATCATGTAGACTCTGAAAACCATTGTAAAGACTTTGCATTTAATGTAGTCAAAGGGGAAGCCATTGGAAAGTGTGAGCAAAGACCTCGATTTAACTTGATATGTGATATGATCTGACTTATGTTTTAACAGGATAATGCTGGCTGCTCGATTGAAATAGGCTGATGGGCAACAAAGGAAGAAATAGGGGAACCAATGAGGGAGATTACAGTAGTTCTCACTGGTTATAATGGTGGTTGGGCCCAGATATCAGCAAGGGAACTGATGAAAAGTAATCAAATTCTGGATGTATTTTTAAAGTAGAACATAAGAATTTTCTGCAAATTTGAACATGGGGTTTAAATAAAGGGGCATCAAGACTGCCTCCAAAATTTTGGCCTGAGCTTTTTTAGAAGAGTGAAATTACTATTGTGTGAAGTAACAGATTGAAATGGCAGAAGGAACAAGTTTGGGAAGAGGGATTAACACCAGAAGCTCAATTTGGGGCAGTTTAAGTTTGTAATGTCTACAAGCCACCCAAATAGAGAGGGCAAATTAGGTCCAGGCTAGAGATAATTTATGAGCGTAATTGGCATGAACATGAAAATTTAAGCCAAGAAATTGGATAAAATCACTTAAGGAAGTCATGTTGACAGAGACGGAAAGACATCCATGGCCCTTAGTATGTAGATATTGGGGAGAGGAGGATGAAAACTAAGAGAGAGTGAAAAAGAGTAGCTTGAAAAAGGCAAACCACACATATATGGTATCCTCAAGGCCAAGTGCAGAAAGTATTTCAAGGAAGACAGATAATCAATTGTGAGGATTTGCTATCACAAGGCATGTGAGGACTGCAAACTAACATCAAACTTAATACACCATGTAACTGAAAGAGAATATTGACGCAGAAGAAGGGAGATCATTTCAGTCCCTGAGTAGATGAGGGGTTCTGGGACTCAGTGTACAAGTAGAGGGGCTCATTTTGCCTCATTGCCAATTAGAAGAAAACCAAAATAAGATCTAAATAGGCAAAAATAGTAAGCCATCTGAGTAATAAGGAAGAATATCCTAATAAGCCTGTAAAAATCCAAAATTTCTCCTTAGGAGGTTATTTCTCCTTACCAGAAAAGTTTCTCCAATCTTTAGAGACACTCCACAAATAACATAACACTTGTCACCTGAGAGTTGGGTAGGACATTCCTGTTGGGTAGTGTTACACTTCATCCCATTATTCAACGCACAATTAAACTTGCTTACCAATCCCTTAGTAGAATGCACCCCCCCACACACAAAAATCCCTCTAAGAATATTGTTAAATAGCAAGAAAAAAACTTTAAAGAATAGTAATATTTTCATTGTTACTGTTTCATAAAACACGTTGTGATAGGTTATTCTTTTGTCAGCTCAATGTCCGAGTTGGAAAGAGAGACCCAAAGCAAGGCTCATGGCAGTTAATGTTCAAGACACTCACTAATATACAGTAAAAGACTAAAATGATCCAGTGTTAAGCAATTCTACTTCTGTAATAACATGAGTTCATTGAGACTGAAACATCTCATATCTTTGAATTCTAAAAATTTGGCTTGATCCATAAGCTATATACAAAGCAGTAAAAAAACTGACTTGAAATAATTTTTACAGTATTCAATTTGAGATTTTTTAATCTTAAAAATCATGAATTATTAAGAATTACTGTATAAGAGATATTGTTTCTTTAAAAAATTCTACAGTTCATATGCTAAGTGAGCATAATGTTAAAAATCAGCCAGCTCAGCCCTGGCTGGCGTAGCTCGGTGGATTGAACACGGGCCTGCGAACCACATGATCGCGGTTCAATTCCAAGTCAGGGCACATGCCTGGGTTGCAGGCAAGTTCCCATCAGGGGACTCACAAGAGGCAACAGGAAATATCAAATACATTGATATTTCTCTCCCTTTCTCCTTCCCTTCCCCTCTAAAGATAAATAAAATCTTTAAAAACATCAGCCAGCTCAAATTCCTGTACACACTTGGTTGCTTCCTTTAATGGAGATTTACACCAGTTCTGTTCCTACCTTTCTGAAATGAAAAGTAAGGGTGAGATGAGGTGAGCTGAGCTGCTGGCAAGGGCAGCGAAGCAAGAACTGTGAAGTGAGAGAAAGGATGCTTAGTCATCAAATTACCATCAGTTACCTAGAGAATATTTACCAATCCATATTTCGTAATCTATACTACTCATAAATACTTTTCCAGTTTTCACAGCAAGACAAAGTCACTTAAACATAATTAACTTAGATGTTTGTCTTTTAAAGAACAGTGTAGTGTTCACTTCCACCCAACACATTGTGGCCTCCACTCCCACACCTACCAGGTTAGTGACCTTGGTAAAATAACCTTTCCATGCCTCAGTTTCCAAACAATCTTCCTGACATCATAATGTTAAAATCAAATGATATTTTAAGTGATAAAGAGCCCAAAGCCCTTTGAATTATTATTATTGTGGTTTAATAATAGTACATTTTTCCTATTTCTAATGATGTTTCAAGAGTTGAGAAAAGGAAGTAGAAGTTTCTATATGTGGACTTCAGTGTCATTGATAGTATAATTGTCTGAAACTAAAAGAGGTAATCAAAAGACACCTGGGGCCAAAGTCCCCTCGCTTGTCCTTAAGTTAGTAAATCCCTTCATGTTCCTCCCATCCCTGTTCAAACAGATGGACTGTGATGTCCATTTGTGGTGAAGAAATAATACCGATTTTCTGAAACACACAAACTTTTAATTATATCATCATTGACACTGATGGGAACAATGCAATTTTTTTTCTTACTGAAACTGCACATATGCTTAATTGTTTTAAAATGGTAGTGAAATAGTATTTAAGAAAATGAGAAACAAAGGTAAATAAAGAGAACAGGTGTTCAAAATTCAATTAATGGGAGACACCACAGATTTTGTTTATTATACATTTATAAAACACTACACATATTTTATGATAATTGTGCAACTTACTTTCTGTTATAACAACAGAAATAAGAATTATTGCTTTGAACAAAATAAGAATTATTAAGCAAAGTCAAACAATTATTTATTTACTGGACATATCCTATGAACCTAGCTCCACCAACTTCCTCCTCAACACACCAGCATGCCTCTTCTGGAGATACAGAGCACTGGAATTTTGTTTTGTGATTTAAAGGGGGAAACCATGATCCCATGGCATCTACAATCACTCTTACCCTGCTCCATTTCTTCATAGCACTTCATCCTCCTCTAATTGATTATATAATTTGTTTGTTTATTTTATTTGTCTTTTCTTATGTGTCTCATTCCACTAGGATGTAAGTTTTGCTAGGTGGGAATTTTTGTCTGTCTGGTTCCTTGATGCATCCCAAGAATTTAGAACAGTGCCCAGCGCATAGAAACAGGCTGATAAACCTTTGTCAAATGAATTCTTATGTGCCCCTCTTTAGAAAGACTAGGCTCTCTCCCTTGGTTTCATGCTGGGTTTTTAAAATTGAATAACATGTTTGACATCTTTGGCTTAATATTTGATCTCACTTTTATCTTTCTTAGGTGCACAGCTCTGTCCAATTTTCTACAAACAATCCAGCAATGTTTGCTATAATGACCTTCCTGATAATGAAACAATAGTAATTGTCTTAAACCAATAGTTAGCTACATCAAGAATTCCTTAAATAATCCTCTATTTTACTAGGATTTCTTTTGTTCTAAGGTCTTTGTTAATGACTAGGATGACTTTTGAAAAGTATTCTTTCTCTGTGGACATTTCTTTGTGATAATTCATTATTACCTGTACCTTTTTTACATTCTTCCTAGCTTTTCTTCTTGGCTAGTGTGACTAAGTCCTTATCTTTTATCATGATTACAGCTTTCTTCAGATATCCAGTTAATACTTTTTAAAATATAATTTTACTCTTTAAAATCCTTAATCGCTGCATCTTATATGTATGTGTGTATCTGCATAAAACTTGAAAACATTTTCATTAGGCTTCTGAGATTTCTTCCTATCCTGCAGTCACTGTTTTTGCTGATAGCCTGAAAAAGCAAATTACCGTGACATTGTGAGTGATACATCTTTCTGAGATCTCTCCCTGCTGGTTAAATTTCCTTTCATGACAACTAAATCTTGCAACATCTTAAAGAAAAAAACTTTCTTTCCCTTCTTCTATTTCTACAATTTCTTTTTTTGTATCAGTTTACTTATTTATTTATCCTCATACAAGGCATGCTTATTGATTTTAGAGAGGGGAAAATAGGCAGAGAAACATCACTGAGAGAGAGAGAGACAGACAGACAGACACATTGATCAGTTGCCTCTTGCACACACCCAGACCAAGGACTGAACGCACAACCTAGATTTGTGTTCTGACTGGGATTTAAACCTGTGACCTTTCTGTTTACAGGATGATGCTCCAACCAGCTAAGCCACTGGCCATGGCCTCTATTGGCTAATTTAAAATGTGCATGTTGAAGGCACACTACTCCAAGAGTTTTACCGTTAATTTTGTATCTGGTTGACAATTTATTGTGGTCCAAAAGGAACTATTATAGTTATGTCCTCTTAGCTTCATATATAATATAAATGTAAGAACTTTTAAATTGTTTCAAAAAGAATCTTTTTATTATGTTTGTGGGTTATGCTAGAAACAAGGTAATATTAGATTTTTCTCCCAAGTCTTAGTTTTCTTCACTTGAGGTATTCACTCTAGAAGATACATTTTGGCCTCTTCTGTCTTCCTTACCCTGAAGATACACTGCCATGTACCCTAACACTCATGGACAACCTAATCTAGATCCTTTTCTACCTCAAAGCTACAAAATTCTAATTCAGAATTCAAGCTTCTTTAGATGGTGGATACCTATCGGCTCTTGACTGCTATTTTCCTTTAACCTCATGTTAAAGATGCTTGCTCCAAAAAGCAATCTTTTCTTCTTTGGCTCTCAGAACTCAGGTATCGTAATACCGTATGTAGTGGTACTAAAATATGAGGGCTAATCTCTTGTATCATTTAAAAGGGGCTATCACTTTTTTCAGCTTTTTTGCTTTTTGTAAGTTAAAGTTCAGGTACTCTGAGGTATTCAATACTCTGAGACAAATCGTGATCTCCTTCCATACTAGCTTCCAATCAGGATAATATTTACTTATCATAAATATATTAAAATACATTTACTTTCCAGATATGCTCATCACTCTAGCAAGAGCTATTAGCCATGCTCTCTATTATAAAAGAGTTTATAATAGAGCATGAGGGTTAAGACACTGAACAATCGATTATAAAATAAAGATGATAAAAACTTGGGTTGGGCATTCAGAGACTAGAGGAATCACTGAAGAATAAAGAGCAGACAGAGGAGGACTTGGGTAGGGAGAAAAGGAATCTTCTAAAACATGGGAGTAGGAGGAAATGTTCTGTGTTTATGGAACTGTTCAACTAGAGAAGAGGGAATATCAAATTTTGCCATTCAACATTTTGTGCATTGTGAGAAAATTTATAGAAGTATTGAACGTGTAACAAAACATTCACTAAAATATTTCTGCTCATAATTCTTTTCCTGAATATTGACATTTTCTTTATGTTTTAGAATTTTGTCTTGGCACAGCCTTGGATATAATTTTGTTTATCAAATGAGTACAATAATATTTAAACACGAGAGTTATACTTACAATCTTGGTTTGAGAGTCCGTCTAGACTATATGAACTATGTCACTGCAGGTTTTCAAAATCTGTTTCTAAAAATGAGATTGAAATAATAGCTATTAGTGCTAAAGTGAAGCTTAAATAAAACCATGTGATAGTAGATTATAAAAGGCTCAACAAATGGTGCATTCTGTATTAAAATTGGTAACTGTGCATTAATATACATAGGATAGCTCCTTCTTTCCTTTATTTTTTTATTACAGAATCTCAACGCAGGGCGATACATGGTTCCCCATTTTATTGCAGAAAGATGCTTTCATTCTTTATCTGAAACAGGGCAGCAATCATTCCCTAGTTATATCTAAATGACTGAATTGCAAGGTGAACTGTATTAGTGACTCACTCATTTCCCCTCACCTCCAGGACTCTCTTTTCCCAAGATCAAGCAATTTTCCTGTGTAATGAACTGTATCTGCTATCAAGTAGCCTGGAAATTAAGAGGTCCAAAGCACCTTCCAAGTCCTCATTTTCTATTTGGTATCATGATGTCTTTTGCTGCCACATCACTGATCTATGTTTTCCAAGGCTATACAAAGGAGAAATGCAAAAAAAAAAAATGAATGGACTGCAATGCAATTTCATATATGAGGGAAAAACTTCAATCAATTTTGAATTATACAGGGAATAGTTTTCTAGCTAATGGGTTGTCAAATATTTGCATCAAATGCTTCTGTCTGGTTGATAGCCTTCTGGTCAGTTAGAGGCTGACTAGTAATTGCAAGGGGAGCAGGTGCAATAAGGACATGGTTTAAAACCAACATCAAACAACAAAAGTGGATTTCAGAGGTTAGATTTAAGACCATAACCTACACAAAGTCTGGAGAAAGTGAGTTCGAGAAGGACAAAAATATAATGTAAACTAGGTAACAAGAAAAAGTTCAGGCCATGCATTTTTTTTATTTAGTATGACTTCTACAGGCACAGAAAATGAAACAAGGAATAACTAATCAATTTATTCAATAATCTTGAGACTAATTATATTTTTCTCAAGAGCCAATGTTTTTATTTTTTTTCTTTTAGCATATAATATCTGAGTAATTTTTTTCTAATCATTCTGGTATTTCTATCATTTGATGAACACTTGAAATTTCTTACTCATCTATTACTTTTTGGCATTTACTAAAGATGTCCCATTACCTACTGAAATATCTGTCAGAAGATCTTTCATATCATGATACTATTTGAACACCAGTAACAGATATATGTCAGTGAGTTTACCAGTCAAAAGGGCAAAATCAAGAAATAAGTTAAGCTACTAAAAATAAAAGATACTTATTTAATAGTACTAATTAATTAAAGGCACATACGGTGAGTAAATTCCATAATTCACAACATTAAAATAATATAAATTTCTAGTTGTAATAGCAAAATATGTTGAATAATGTTGATTCCAAATGTGCATGAATTATGTACCATGCTGAGAATGACTTTACCTATAACTAAAATATAGCTACTGAAGGTAAAAAAAATACCTAAATCTATACAGCAATCTAAACAAAATCTACTGTTTTTTATAAAACAATATAAAAATAAGCATAAAACAATAATTTGGCTCTTTTTTATTACCTGTAGGGATACTTTATATACTAAGCTAGAAAGAAAAATGCTATTAAGTTTCATTGTATTTGACAGTTAATAGAACACCTTGGCCAAAATAAGGCAGATAATTTCAGAGATAGAACTGATCATAAAACCAAAGCCAGTCCTTTGCAAAATGTTAAAAAAAAAAGCAAATTGCTTTTCAAAGTTCTATCTGGGTATGTTTAACATAAATCAAATATTTAATAGAGCATTTCAATTTGGACCTCTTTTTACTCTGCTTTGGTATGTTTGTTTTTTACATTTCCACTGATAAAAAGCACCTGTATCAGAGGGTGAACAAGTGAAAAAAGAAATTAAAAATCATCAACTCAATTTATGTTACTGAAGTGAGTTAACACTATATAGGCTCTAATAAAATACAAAAGAGCTATTTATTTAAAATTTATTAATATTTGACTTTAGGAAAAATTTTTATATTGATACAGTAGCATTGCACAGTGAAATTTCAAAACTCTGTCTTATAGTACAATTTTCAAAATATCTCCCTGAAACATGATATCATGTTATACTCACTAAAACCCCGTGAATATGTAGGGGATTTTGGTTTATGTAGGGAAATTAGTTTTGATTCTTCAGAAAAGGAACTCAGGCTCACAGAAGTTAGGTTATTTATCCAAGATTATACCAGCAATAAAGAGTTGGGTCTGTGCTCATAAAAAGTATTCATCTTTTGCTAATATTGAAGGATTCTTCCATTTTCTAAGTATTCTTTGCCAGATGAAGGCAATGTTGATAGAGGAGAGCAGGAAAATCCACCTGAGATTAAAAATTTCCCATGGACATGGTATATGCTTCCACTAATTTTAGCTTCCTGAATTTCTTTCTTCAATATCATATAGTTTTCTGAGTATAGGTCTTATATTTCCTTGGCTACATTTATTCCTAGACAACTTATTTTTTTTGTTGTTGCAATGATAAATGGGATTGTTTTCTTGATTTCTCTTTCTGATGGTTCATTATGGATGTATAAAAATGCCACTGATTTCTGAACATTAATTTTGGGCCCTGATACTTTGCTGAATTCATTTATTAGTTCTAGTAGCTTTCTAGTGGAGCCTTCAGGGTTTTTCTATGGACAATATCATGTCATCTGTGAATAATGACAGTTTTACTTCATCCTTTCCAATGTGGATGGACTGGAGATTACTATGCTAAGTGAAATAAGCCAGTCAGTAAAAGACAAATACCACATGATCTCACTTATATGTGGAATCTAATGAATGAAAAAAACTGACGATTAAAATAGAATCAGAGGCATGGATACATGGAACAGACTGGCAGCTGTCAGAGGCATGGGGGGAGGAGGGATTGGATGAAAGAAGGTGAAGAGATTAGCCAAAGAACATATATGCATGACCCATACACAGACAACAGTGTGGTGGTGGCCAGAGGGAAGGCAGAGGAGGACTGGGTGGAGGTGAACAAAGGGGGAGAAAATGGAGACATCTGTAATAGTGTGAATAATAAAAATAAAATTAAAAAAGAAAATTCTTTTTTTAAATTTTAGATGACATGATATTGTCCATAGAAAACCCTGAAGGCTCCACCAGAAAGCTACTAGAACTAATAAATGAATTCAGTACAGTATCAGAGTCCAAAATTAATATTCAGAAATCAATGGCATTTTTATAAATCCATAAGGAACCCTCAGAAAGAGAAATCAAGACAATCCCATTTACCATTGCAACAACACCAAAAAAATAAGTTGTCTAGGAATAAATTTAGCCAAGGAAATAAAAGACCTGATATAACTTTAATGTGTACAATGTAAAAATATAATAACAACAACAATTGACCATAAAAAATCAGCAAAGAGGAGAACTGGCCAGAATTATACAGTTTGAATGTGGATAAAAAGTAAAAATATTGGCTATAAAAATATCATCAGACTTGTAATTTTGTTAGACCATGCTACACCTATGCCCATTAGCAGGGCTAAGAGATGACCATATATCTTGCAGCTTTTTGAATATCTAGATTATAAGTACCACTCCTTAATAAAGAAGCATATACACAAATCAGCTTTTAGGAAGATTACATAGCCTTTTGGACCCAATGGTAAAAACTGCCATTATTCATGTTTTTGAATAGATAAATGTGTTTATGGTACACAATTTAAAAATATGAAGACATTAAGTACAAAGTGAGTCTTTCTCTCTCTCCTGTACTTCAGCCTCCCAGAACAATCCCCCCAAAGCAAACATTGCTACCATGTGTCTTTCCACAGAGCACCTATGTACTTACATATGTGGATAATTGCTTGTATGTGTGTATATATCTATATACACACAAATATGTGGTAGCTAGCTGTTCTTCACCTTGCCTTTTTACCTGACTTTACTTTTTTAATATAATTTTTATTTAATTATGGTTCAAGTATAGTTTTCTTTTATTCCCATCCTAGGCCACCCCCCCCGTGCTCCCCACCTCCCTCCCATTTCCATCCCCCTTAGTTGTTGTCCATGTGTCCTTTGTACCAGTTCCTGTAAATCCCTCCCCTATTTCCCCTGAAATTCCCTCCCCTCTCCCCTCTGGTCGCTGCTCCTTGTTCTCTATTTCAGTGTGTTTGGTTATACTTTGCTTGCTTGTTTGTTTTGTTGTTTAGCTTCCTGTTAAAGGTGAGATCATATGGTATTTGACTTTACTTTTTAACTTCGAGGGCTTTTCAAGTCAGCTGTTTAATTTATTTTAAATGACTGCATAATATTCCTAGGAACTCCTTTGGTTTACTCTTCAATTTAATAGTCAAGTACACTTACTGAAGAATTCCAAAATTGCTTTTACTCATTTAATTTAAAAAATCCTCACCCAAGGGCATTTCTTCATTGTTTTGAGAGAGAGAGAAAGGGAGAGAGGGAGATAGGGAGAAGGGCAGAGAGAGAGAGACAGAGAGAATGATGTGATAGAGATACATGGATTGGTTGCCTTCGATTTGCATGTGGATTGGGGATCATATGATTGGGCCACAACCCAGGCATGTGCCCTGACTGGGAATCGAACTGCAACCTTCCGGTTATGGAAAGATGCTCCAACCAACTGAGCCACACCGGCTAGGGCAAAAACAGCTAAATTTTTCTAGCATATAAAAGGTACCCCTGTAGTTGACTGATTATTTCTTAAGAGTAAACAAGAATTTAAACTTATAAAAGTTCTAAATACTATTAGATATTTAAAATATCCAGTGACAAGCTTAATCAAAATCTAAATGAAACACAAATTATTCTTTCACTAATAAGGGAATTTTAAAGAAACACACTCATATATGTTTTTTTTGTAATAGTAGGCATGAAAGAACTTAAATAGGTCTCAAAATCCAGAGCTGGAATGATTATTGATTTAATCCAGTGTGGAATTTATTACATATTTATATATGTTCTTCATTAGTGCATTTAATTTGTTTGCCATGTACATATTTTAAAACTTTGAGCAATTCATATGTTTTCAATCAGTGTGAATAGCTACCAACTTTCAAAAAACTTTTAACCATGGTGAGACAAAATCTCACATTTTTCTAGTGGTGTCAAATACTAGGTGGGGCAAAAGTAGCTTTACAGTTGTTTGTATGGAAAATAGCACAACAATAATCCAAGGACAAACTCTGTGTTTTGTGTACTCACACCTGGAAACCAGTTTGCCACACCCTGTGCTGGTGCAGCTCTTTTCTAACGCAAGCTGTGTTTTATTTTATTTTATTTTTTTAATTTTTTAAATTATTTTTCAAGTACAGTTTTCTATTACTCCCATCCCATCCCACCCCCCCGTGCACTGTGTTTTAAAAGGATATAACCACGTTCATTTCCACAGACTATGTAAATGCAGTTTTGAGAATATTTTCCCAGGAAATGATCAAGAATTAAAAAATACTATGCCACAAGAATGTTTGTCCTTCACAAAATAACAAGAAAAACTAAAACTAATTTAAATGTTCAACAAAATGGAACTGCTTTAGTAAATTATGGTATAACAACCTGAGGAATATTAGTCAAGTAACACAATTCAAGTGTAAAGTTTATATGCCTACATAGGAAATGTGTGTGATATGTTAAGTGAAAACAGTGTAAGTCTAAATTATATGTAGTTCTCATCTATGTGGCAAAAACTAGGCATTATTTTAACTATATAAACTAAAAATGTGAAAACAGATTGAATAATATTGATCTTGTATAATGTTACAGTGGACATATTTAAATGTCTTCTCATAACTCTTCTGATACCACCTTCAGGCACAGCAGTAGGTCCTAAAAGAAAATGAAATGGATTCACAGAGAGATGCAGAGATAAGAAACAGCAGTGCTGTCTGCATTCTTAAAGGCGTTCCAAAACTCACTGTGAGGCCCGACTGCTTTCCTACTTTTGGATTCTGTGTGTGTGTGTGTGTGTGTGTGTGTGTGTAGAGGGGCTAGTATTGGGTGGTGGTAAATTTTACTTCCTTACTATAAATTCCCATCTCTTTTTGCTTGGGCCAGTTTGTATTGGTGTCTGTTACAAACAAACCAAGAAACAAAACTAAGCCAATTTGTCTTTCACAATCTTTAACTCATATTTTTAAAAAGGCCTACATATCATCTGGTTACAGTGTAAAAATTGTTGGTTATCCTAGGGTAGTAAGTTTACTTATTGTGTAGACAACTCCTTAGATAATGTTGCTAATGTAAGCCAACATTATTCCTAGACAACAAATATTCCAACTAATATTAAATGTATTAATATCATCTCTTCTTTTTGCCCTTTAATTATAGTCCTTCCACCTATACCTAAAATGACATCTTTAGGAAGAAAAATAATCTTTTAGCCCTGAACAAAAAGGCACTGCATTATAGGCATTTCTAGTGGATTATATTCTTAATATCCAACTCTGATCATTAAGAATTTGCTTTTGTTTTTATTATCCATCATTCACTGTTTACCACATCCCAGGCAACATGTAAAACACTTCGTATTCAACATCTCATTTACTCTTCACAAAACTCCAGTGTAGGAATGATTCACAAATGGCAGGAACTTGCCCTCATTTTCATAATTATTGAGTGTGTGTCCCATTAGGCATTGCTTTGGGGAGGAAATATAGATAAGAAGTTCAGACGAGGAGAGGAGACAGATGTAAAACATATATAAAAGTGATAAAAGCTACACCTGTGGTATGTAAAAAGTGCTCTGAAGGATGTGAGGGAATTACTAGCTATGTGGGGCTGGTTGTCTAATTTTCAAGATTCCTGATACTCTTGGAGAAGTGCTGAGATAATCTGAAATCCAGGGAAAGAAAACTAATCTGCCCTCTTGGCAGCAGAGTGTGGGGCAAAAGTAGGTTTACAGTTGTTTGTATGTTACAATTCATACAATAATAATATAAGAATAAACCATTTCATATACTCACAACCGCAAGCCTACTTTCACCCCATCCCTTAAACAAGTTAATCTGGAAGACAGATTAGAATCTGAATAGGGAGAATGTTAGCTTTTATGCCTCTACCTCTGCAGTCTCATCCAGATTTTAGATCTATTAGGGCAGGGGCCTCCATTCCACAAATAGTTAATGAATAGTTACTATGTAATAGACTGACAAATTTCTAAGTATTTACCAGATTTTGCATATATACAGGTTAGAACATGAGTATACATTTGGTCAAGTGAATGGCATTTACATCACATTTAAACTTTAGTGTTATAATTAACAGAAGTATAATTCTTGGTGGATAATAAATATGGTGAAAATGCATTTTACTTCTATATGTGTATTACTCAGAGACCTGGCAGGAAATAAATGACACACTCAAAGAGTAAACTGAAGACAATCTGAGGAAGAGACTATTTACAGAGATGTGTTTAGGCATTAAGGGAACCAATAAGTGATAACCTACCCGAAGACTCACAACAGGAGGTAGCCTACCTTTCCTAGGCCTGAAAGGACTAATGGAAGAGGCAGTTTCTGAAGCTTGCCAAGACCTGTAGCCAAGGTGATAGGGTTGTCTGACCAGAGCCATGACCTCAGGTAGACAGGGCTGAAGCCACTGCCAAAAACCACAGACAAGCAGGGGAAGGTAAAGTAAGTATCTTGACTTTTCTCTCTTTCCTCCCTCTGATCATTTGGCAATGTTTCCAAATTGGCTGAAACCAAATATACAAAAACCAGAGGGTAAAGGAGACTCAGTGATGTCCACAGAAACTGACCTCCAAGGGCATGGAAAGACGGGGAATAACCAGCATAATAAGAAAAAGCAAAATATTTTACAGAGCTAGAACAAAAGCCCTAACAAAAAGAGGAAAGGAACTGATCCAAACAGAGCTGTGTCACAGCTGGGACAAAGATGGAAGAGAATGATTAAACAGTAAAACAGTAGAGAGGGGCACAGTGTGTGATCTATTTATGAAAGTAGGATAAAGAGAGTGAGCAAAGAAATAAAGGCATTCAAGTATTAGAAGGGTCTGACCAGGGATCTTAAAGCTGTGGATGTATTTGAACATAGGGTGTGTCTTATTACTAACTTTTTATGTGAGTTTATGGTGGGACATTTAAAACCTGTTAATCATTGGAAATATTTTTAAAATATATACTGCAAGGATTGAACAGTGGCAGTGATTGTAACTGAAGACCTGTGGAATACAGAATGCCTGGACTGTAGGTCAAAGAAACAGACATACTCTGTAAGGACCAATCAGCTGCTAAAAGTTAAAATGCCAGAAACAAGAAATACATGGAGACAAAAGGGAAAAAAGCAACAACAGTAAAAACCATATAAGAGACCTCTGAAATTATGGTAAATAACTAAATTTGACTCAATACAAAATATGCATGTTGTTTTTTCTCTCTCTCCAATAGGTATGTCCAGCTTTTTGGCACCTCTGGGCCACACTGGAAGAAGAGTTGTCTTGGGCCACACATTAAATATACAAACGCTAATGAAAACAAAATAATTTCATAATGTTTTAAGTAAATTTACAGTTTTGTGTCAGGCTGCATTCATAGCCATCCTGAGCCATATGTGGCCCATGGGCCACAGGTTGGATACCCCTATACAAATTAACTACCTATAACTGTTTAGTATAGAAAAATGCACACATGTATCACACATGTTCATATGTGATATCAGTATTAGAAACTATAATCTATCTTTTTTGGAAGTAGCCTTTGAAAGCAATCTGTTTTATTGTGATTTTATGGAAACGATTAATTTTACTTTTTGGATGTTCACTAATATCTTTCAAACCTCTATGTTTATACTTACATTTCTCTATATTAGACATGTTCCTGAAAATCTGCCTCCCAAATAAGACACTCCCTATGTTAACATTTCTACTTTTTGGATGTTCACTAATATCTTTCAAACCTCTATGTTTATACTTACATTTCTCTATATTAGACATGTTCCTGAAAATCTGCCTCCCAAATAAGACACTCCCTATGTTAACATTTCACAGACTTATAGTAAAAATAGGTGCCTTATTCCCCAGAGTGGGCAATAGCATCTTGTGATGCAGTAAGTAATAAAATCACATGAAGTTCCGGTGAAAACATTTTTCCCTATTATTCCCTCCTGGGTTTTATCCATGGGTCCTAAAGACAGCTGTTAATTCCTGCATCACTCTGTAGTCATGTTTCCTTCCTGACCCGGTCTCAGTGAAACTGCAGGCAGTAAAGTGACCATGGCCCTGCTTTGTCTCACTGTGAAACACATACGCAGACTCACTACTGAGCCAAGGATCGAGGATCAACTTTAGAGGATTCTAAGTTCTGTACTTTGACAGAAAACAGGTATCAAATGTATTCTTTTCCCTTCAAACCTCTAATATTAAAACCACACGTTAATGTAATTAATTTAATTTACATAATTAATATTTTATCCCTCCATGAAAATAATGAACTTTTTATTCTGATGAAGATTGTAGAATCGTTAAGTTATACTTCCCAAATGTGTTCAGGAACTTTGGTACATAGAAATCATAGGCTTGATGTGGAACACTATGAAATATCTATACTTTAAACTTAAAAGTTTTATGTCAAATTCTACCCTCATTTATACATTAATCTTATATGGAAAGCAAAGAGTAGGTGCAAAGGGTTCATGAAAAAATTAAAGAAAACAACTCAATATTAAAAATATTCTTATTTACATTTTCCTATAAATTTAGAAAAGATTATAGCAATTCATTTTCAGAATACTTCTCCTTCAGAATATACCAGTGCTCACTGGAAACAGTATTAATATTTAATTGACATTAGAAATAGCATATATGGAATATATATTGTATGATGGAAATGCAATTATTAAAAACCATCAACACAGAATGTTAAAATTTTATTAGTATCCCCATCCTGTTTGACTTAAATAAACCTAAATTTTAATAAATTTATTCTAAAGAATTTTCCCAATTCTTTAGTTATATTTAAGAGAGAAGAACCATCACATGTGCATCAGGTTTAAAGGAGCAGTTTATTCTGAGATTTACTTTTGTCTGCTTTCTTTCCAGTCTAGATTTCAATAATTTTGGAAATATTTACACTAAGTAAAATACATTAATAGTCAATTTGTAATATATATAATTATTACAAGATTTAAAAAATTGAAAATTTGTATTAGAAGAGTTGTGATATCAATAATATTTTCTCTGCATATTTTAAAAATATGAGTGAGCTGAGTTATCATTTGGGGGAAATTATTATGGGAGACTATAAAACCAAGAGCAATTGTCTCAAAATAAATCAGGATATAAATGACAGTAAATGGCTTTTACATCCATGATTTCAGCTGCACCTAAGAACTAATATGATGAAGGTAAACAATCCTTACTTTAAAGCTAAGAACAGATTCAGAAAAAGTCAACAAAATTTACTTAAACAATATTTACTTATTATGCGACTAGGTACTCTGCTAAGTGCTGATGTTGAAGATATGAAGAAGAAAAAACAAACAAAAAAGGTTATCTGTCCACATGGAATTAAATACACCTGGCCCATGCTAACTAAACCAATTCCAGTAAGCACTAAAGTAAGGAAGAAAATGACTTCCACTTGATTTGTCCCTTCACTTTGTCTCTGATTTCAAGGTGAGGATGAACAATGAAGGAAACTTGGGAGGTACAGAACTGCCACTTCAGAAAGAGCAAACCAAATGGCATGTGTGATATTTCCTAAGTTTAAGAATAAGTAAAATGTGTGCCAGAGTTAGGAAGTATTTTTTTCCCTTCTGATTGGAAATTAGGGTAAGTATAAAAGAGTTGTGTGTGTTTAGGGAGGGGGAGGGGCAGTGTCAGCAAAGGATAAAGTCTACAATCTGATTCAGATGGCAACTGAAGAACATTATATGCTCTTAAAAGGGTAAGACACTTACCACTTAAACCAAGCAAAGCATGGGCAAGGTCCTGGTTCTGACACACACATGTTCAGTTAACATGATGTTGAGGAAAGTGAACACTGCTTGTATTTAAAATAATCACCAGGAACAATGATTCTATTTTTGGCACTGAGAGTGAGAGTCGATATACAGACATAATATACAGCAAAGCATATTTACATTTATATTTCACGCACCAATAAATAATGCATTCACTTCTCAAAATGCCAAAGTAAATGTGAGAGAGAAAATTTTCATCTATATTCAGCATTAAACTTTCTAATTTTAAATTATCAGACTTCAGCTGTAAATTTATTTCAGTTGAAAGGTATGAAAAGATTATTAATGAATCTTCTAAAATTCTGGAGCATGTTTAAAAGATTATTTTAACATAATAAGAAATGCTGCCATAAATATGACAAATTTTTTGAGCACCTACTATGTGACAGCATTATGCTGGGCGACTATGTTATTTCTAATAATCTATACGGCACATTTCAGTTTTCTCAATAATTCTTATACTATTTATAACTATATTATTTTAAATACAGCTCATTTATTCCAAAAAGTTGGTCCGAAAGACACTTCCCTATTGGAAAGGAAGGGAGGGGGGAGGGGAAAGCTAAGTTCTACCGACAAGACTCAACTTCCTTGGTATTTGTGCTATTATCTATATTGCCTTTAAGAAATCCCCCAAATTTATACGAAGTCAGAGACTTGAGATAAAAATCAGCAATGTCTCAAAGACCACATTTGTCAGTCGTGCTTCTTGCTTTAAAGTCCTATACAGCAATAACTGCCCATTTAGGTAGGAATTCGCGGCCTGTTTACTCCTTCACTCTGAATCTTGATGCCTATGACCTCGTGGGGTGACTGTAAGGGGAAAACCGGCAGAAGCCCCGAGAGCAGGGCGGCCAGGCTGGGTAAGGCCGAGGTGACAGCAGGTGAGCCTGATGCGGATAAGGAAGTGAGACAGAGACAGTGTGGGTATTACTCATTGCGCTTTACCGCCGAGGTAGCTTGCAAGCGGAACTTCTCGCCTCTTTTTCAGTCCAGCTGAAGTTCTAATTGAAGTCACGTCGCAACTCGGTTTGCTGGGGGGAAAACCGTGCGTCTGTGTAGGGGAAGGGAGTGAGGACGGCAGGGTCAGGTAGCGTCTCTCTTGACGTTGCATGTCCTCGTCGTCAGAGGCTGAGCTTCCCAAATCAGTCCCTCGCTGTTCCTCAAACCTGCCCTTCTCCAAAACCTGGGAACTTCCCGGGGAGCCCCGAGCACGACCCGCTCGGAGGCCCCAGGGACGAACGCTGCGTAGAAGCGGAGCTCAGCCTTAAGGAAGAGGGAAAATAGGTTGCTCAGGTTACTCTGAGGACACAAGGTCCCGAGAATTAGGCACCCATATGAGCCCCAGGCAGCTGCGGCGGGTGTGGCCAGTTGAGATACAAAACGACGTGGAGCCTCCTACTTTACCTTTCTCGCTCTGACAGCCTGTTGCCCTTTTGACCACGTGCCCACTGTTCCTAATGTCCCTTTCCCCCAACCCAGGACACCTGAGGGAAACTTTTCCCTCGCCCCTCAATTCAAACTCAGCTGTTTCCACGGTTGCCGCAAACCGTCCCCTCCCTAGCAACAAGGTTCCGGCCGTAGAGCGAGCGGCTCTAGGTGTAAGGAAGGTGATGTCGTAAAGCCGCGAGTGTCGTAAACCAGGTGCGGTGGGGAGGGGGGAGGGGTGGAGGCGGAGGGGTGGGGGGGAAGGGGGAGGGAGGGAGGGGGAGGAGGTGACTCGAGCATTTAGACTCAAGCGAGAGGATCATGGCGGATGGCCCCAGGTGTAAGCGCAGAAAGCAGGCGAACCCGCGGCGCAATAACGGTGAGTGGCGGAGGGGACTGGGGAGCGGCGGAGTCAGGGGGAGCCGGGCAGCCGGGGCGTCCCGAGGGTGAGGGGGCGAGCCGGGCTGGGGGCGGCCGGGGCAGGGACGGGCAAAGTGGAGTGGGAAAGTAGAAAGTAGTGCTCTCTGCCCCCCTCAGCTGCCGGAGCCGCGCCGCGGGCGCTCGCTCTCCCTGAACCGTTATGTCTCTTACCTGGTCTCTCTCCGCCTAGCGGTTCCTGCCGCCTCTGCCGCCTCCCTGGACCGTTAGCCGCTGCCTCCGCATCCCCGGCTCTGGGCGGGCGGGCGGGACGCGGCATTCACTTTTCTGGTCTCGGGTGGAGCGGCTGTTGCTTCTTTTCGCACTTTTCCCCACTCTTCTGTCCCTCGCGCCTCCCCGCTACCCCTCCTCGTCAGCCCCCTTCGCTCTATTGCCCCTCAGCGCCGGGCTCCCTGGAGCTGGGAACTAACTTGTGCCGTTCCTGGCTGTGCAAAGTGGCTTCCGCGCGCCGCGGCCCCGGCCCGCGCTGTCGCTCGGGGCCCCGCGGCTCGGGCCGGGCAAGCGCGCGGCGGTGGGACGCGGCAGCCGGGCTGCGTGTCGTCCGTGCGCGCGTGTGCGCGGGCGCCGGTGGGGCGCGCCGCGGGCGGACCAGGCTCGGCCGGCGGCGGTAAAGTTGTGACCAGCCGGCGCGCTCGCGGAGTGGGGATTAGCGGTGGAGGCGCGGGTCCCTAAGTGCCCCTCCTCCCCCGCCCCGCGGCCAGCGCGCCCTGGGCCGCAGAGGCGAGCCCCGCGAGTGAGGTCCACGTCCTGTGGGGCGCTGGTGGGGCAGCAGGGACGACGGGGCAGCAGTGGGCGCCTACTTGCTGCTGGGGGTGATCCGTGGATGGCGGAGAGCTGGGCAGCGGGTGTGTTTGTGGAGTTGTTACCTGGTTAGAGACAGGCGAAGCACCACAGACAGAGCACCCTCCCCGGGGAGGACTCCTGCTCCGCGCTGGGATGGGGTTGTGTGCGTACGCCTCTCTTTTTCTCTTTCGGTTTTTGGGGAAGTTATTACCTGGCCTGGACGCTCGGAGCGCTGAAGCCGGATAATGGAGCTTGGATGGCGCTCACGGTCTCGGGTGGAAGGGGATGGGGGAGGGGGTGGGAGGACTGACGGACGCGTGGGTCGGCTGCTCTTGCTGCAGCTGCAGCTGCAATGTTTATTGATTTGTGCTGATGTGCAGGGAAATACACACCCCTCGGCCTGCGAGAGAGTTTCAAATAAATAAATAAATAAATACGCGGCTGAAAGCAAGACCCGAACATGTGGTTGTTATTGCACAGTGGCCTTTTCCAGTTTGGAGAGACGTTGTAAGTTGATTGTATTTCTGCTTATCTCGGGGGCGATTCTGTGCTTTCTCTCCCTCCTGTTCAGCGGTGAAATGTCTGCTGATTGTTATTGTCTGGACAGTTCCTGTGGTGAGAGGGGCGAGACTTGTCCGCCCGGGGGCGGCGTGAGCGCTTGGAGAGGCCCCCGCCCGCCAGCCGGGTACCTGTTTGTATAATAATGGGCGGCAACGGCTCTGCTGCCGGCTGCGGCCCAGGCTATATAAGGAATTACACGTACATTTCGGACCGAGGGGCTCGTCTGGGTTTCTGCGTTATTTTTAAAATGAGTTTTTGAGAATCGGGAAATAAATGCGCGTATATTGGGGTTGCTGTATCTTCCAAAAAATTAAGGAAATATGTGTTTAAGTAAAAACTCTCTCGCGCTCCCCCTGCCCCACCCCCTGCGCTTGGGCTCCCTTTCTCCCTCCCCTCTCGAATACGAAATGCGAGGTTTTGTAACCTTCCCTGGCAATTTTAGATTTTGTGTGGGATTTCCTGTCTAGCAGCAGATACGAAGGTTTTATGCTGTTTCAAGACGTTTCCTTCTAATCGTAAACATATTTTTAATATATTTGAGCCATCGACGTTAAAATCATTGCTTTCTTGAATGCTTTTGGTTATTCAAATAAACATTTTAAAAAGCGTGTATCAGTTACGATTGATAACTAATATTTGGTATCTTCATTGTGGAGAGATGACTTGTTACAGCAAGGAGCAGAGCATAGGCTATTGCAATTTTAATTTCCTGTTTTAGCGTCAAATAGTGTGTGTTCTATATTGAGCTGTTCCGCTGTTGCTGATGTGGCTTTATGAAAGGTAAGTTGGTTCGGAAAGGGCTGTTCGCTTTTTACCTTATGTAAAATGTTCATCGCCATAGAAAGGGGCTTTTCTTGTTGCTGACGACATATGTGTGACATGTGAGTCTGAGCCACCCAGCGTCTGTGCAGCTGCTGTAAACATGTTTACCTGAACAGGAGAGAATGGATTTTTCTCCTAAAGATCCTGTGATACGAATATTACACCCATAAGGCATATCAACAGATGACTTAAGGGGGGAAAAATCTATCCTGAAAGGTACTTGAAATCAACAGGAAAAAAGAGGTTCTCGGTCGCTGCAGCAAATGGCAACTTGTGCAGGTAGAAAAAAGATGGTGTTTAGTTTTCTCCTGCATGTATGTCAGCCCCCTCCTGTCTGCTGCTTTCATTCTCAAGGGAGGGATTTATTTACCACGTTTGCTGTCAGTGTTTTTCCTTTGTGTTTAATATAAGGAAAACAGATTTGGGGCTGTTTAGCACAAAATGTCTTGCCTGCAGTATGCATTACTCTGGGAAAACAAAAGGTGTTTAAGATAGCACTGTACTGCTACAGGTATCTTCCATTTTCATCACTTTTGGCTCTGTCTTTGTATTCCTTTTTGTTCTCAAATACATTTCATTGCTGATGATTGCCACCATGCTATTTGATTAAGCCTTAAAATTTGCAAATGAAAAATGAAGTTACATGCCATTGTGTGCTGAAACCTCAGGGTAGGTACTGGTTATTTCTTAGCAACGCAATCATATTTAAGTTGCAGTTTATTGGAGAGAATTGCTTGGAAAAATGGGAACTCTTAATTCTTTTTGAAGAAATATTGTATCCAGTGGTATTTAGTCATAGAGATACTTTGTTATTTGTGTGTGTGTATATATATATATATATATGTACATAATTTTTCATTTTCAAATAAGGTTTGCATATTTAACTGATGAGCTCCAGTAAAATATTTTAATTTCCTTTCTAGAATATATCTGCAGAGTAACTGGAGAATCAAGTATTGTAACTGATTAGGGGCAAACCAGTTAAGGTGTGGCCAAAGCAACAAACCTTACCTTGTAACTTTATGGTAATGATGTTAGTCATCTCTGAAGGAGTGGCATTAGAATTGTTTGAATCATTTATAATGTGATGCTTTGATGTATTTAAAAAATTTGTCTTCTCATTTTTTACTTCTCTGTATGGTTTTCTTATTTATTTATTTATTTTGTTTATTTATTTTTAAGAAATGTACTCTAGCTACTAATGACTACATGCTGATTAATTCACTTTAGATGGCTTAGGAGGAACATATCTTTCTGTCACTTGCACCACTTGCTGGCTTTGGAAACCACCAGTAGAGGATGCTAGCAAGAATGATTATTGGTATAGCAGTACCATAAGTCTGTTTATCTCCTGTTGATTGGGACCTCTGTGTTGATAGAGACCTGTCTTGTTATTCTGAGTCTTACTGTTATTTTAAACCAGCCATGGGTAAATTAGGCATAAGCATTTTCTAGTCTCCTAGGACTGGAAAGAGGTAGAAATGTTTTAACTTGAACAATTATATAAATTTGAGCTTTTTAAATCTTGAAATTGAGATTGTTATCAATTTAGTCTTGCTTTAGACCAGTCATATTTCTGGTTAAAAAAAGTGCCTTATGTTGTTAAGTTTGGAAAAGAATATGTAATTATTGGCCCATATTTATATTGCATATTTACTATATCTTTTAACCTCCTTTTTCTTCATAGAAAAGCACTGAAAAAAGATATCTTTAGACATTAAAAGATGTTAATGGTGAATGTAGTAAGAAAAATTGCATCTATAATTGATAATACTGTGCAATTATTTTTCTATAACTTAGGTATACTTAAACTATGGGTGGGTTCTCGGACAACTACTAATAAAGGTCTTAATCAGATATCAGATATCTGATATCTTAATCAGATATCCTTTCCTTCCCCTTTTATTAAGAATCAGGTAGTGTATAAATTTAAATTTACTACTTGTAAATTAAGGAATGTAAATTTTTTAGAGGATTTAAATGCAGTGGAGAAATATTGTTTGTTAATTATTGTATGCCTGTATTAAAAATTCTTTAAAATAACTATGTAAATTAATATAACTTTTACATGTAAATAATTGCATAAGACTTAATGAATTTAGTTGTGTATTTTTGGTCTGTGCCCTTAAATAATTAACTTACTTTAACTGTAAACTTTTGCAATCCTTTCATTTGTCAAATGTCAGAAGTATTTATTTCCCTAATTACTTTTAATGGTGTGTCTATGAATGTGCCAGTACCATAATGCAAGAGTAATACTGTTTATATTGAAATAAGTAAAATTACCTGCATTTTTAGGTAAGCCTGTATGAATTTCTCATTTTAGTATGTCAGAGAGAGGAAAGGGAGAGAGGGAGAAGCAGAGGGAGAGAGAGAGGAGATGTAGTTTTATACTTCCTGGCAGACATTTCTTGAATTTGATGTTCTCTTAAAACCGAGAGCTCAGTAGTGACAAGGTGTGATTCACTTACTTTTTAAAAATGAACTGAGGAACTTTACCACAAAGCCATACCATACATAAATGTGACATGGAGTAAAACTTAAAGTATCTCATGAATCGAAAGGATCAACTTGTTAAAATGACTGATATAAAAGCACATGAAATATTCGATTAGTACTTTATTTTCTTTCTCTACTATTCAGTATTTTTGAACTGCCATATACCCTATGTTTGCAATTTAGTTGCTTTAAAGCATGTGGTGAGAAAGTTCCATCAAATTGGGACTATTTTAAAAATTATAGCATAATTATTTCTCAGAGTTGTAAGGTTTTATTTTACTCCTTTTTTATTTCCCCTGTATAAATCATTCTACACATGTGATTAGAGCCAGATGTAAACACAGATGCAATATCATGTGGAATTACATTGTTAGCTACTCTTAACTACCTGTATTGAATTGCAGTAGAGAAGAAGAATCATGCAGATGTGGGAACAAGATATGCATTAGTGAGCAGAAGTGCAATGAAAGGTTAAAGGATTTGATGAATTGTAGAAATAATATTTATGACTTAAAAAGGTTTCTTGATCACTGTGGCTTGATCACTAGTTATGGGGAAATGCATGTTAATTTTGAATAGAGATGGAAGCTAAAATAAAAGTTCATTGTTGAAAGAAATTTTTTAAAAAATTTAAATTATAAAAGTGCCCTGATTAGGAAATATAATGAAATGACTTTTAAAAATACTTGGAAAGGCTGCGTGTTATACATTTACCTGCTAAATAATCATTGAACTGCTAAAAGTAGAAAATGAATGGGTATACCTATAGCAGAAAAAGTTTTGCAGGAACCCAAGTTAAAAGTAAATGTGACCTGTTATACTAGCATTGCCATAGAAAATTACCTTTCCTTTGGATGGGAAAGTGTTTTGAGAATTGATTTACCAGAGGGGGCATTCTTAGAACATGAATGTCCTAAAATTTTTCAGTATGATGTGAGCATGTCTATGTATTAACCTTGATAGAAGTGGGTTATGCTATTTGTCATCTTAAGAAACTGAGTTGCTTGAAAATATGGCACTCTATGATGCTGCTTAAATAGCAAAGTACTCCTTGATAAGTAATGTTTGCCTATGATTGTTTGTAGAGAAAAAATTAATATTTTGGAGTATATCATTTAGGTGTAGATAAATTGAAAGATTCCGAAAGGGGAGAACAAAGCAAGCCAAGTTCAAGTCTTTACTTGTATTATAGGTATGAAACGGTACTAGAGTCTTGATGTTTCATCCTTTAAAAAGTTATTTTTCTCTCACTTATTTCTTCAGTTATCTTTCTGTTATTTAACACGTGTCCTCTATATTCATAGGGATGACATTTGTCTATCCATGTACATATTTCCTCTCATAATCAACTTTATATAGTTATTGAAACTTGATATGTGGAGTTTCAGATATAAACTAGCACTTTTGGTAGAAGACCTTATCATATGGCAACCGGGAAAACCTTCATCATTTCTTTTGCTGTAACAACTACATCTGTGCTAGAATTATTAATAACAGATGTCTTGTGACCTCTTAATTCCCACTTGCCTCCCCCTCCCCCAGCGATGTTTAAAATGAAATGTGAATGAAAGATAAATATGAGAATGATGTCAATTTCTTATGTTTATTGTTGTAATCTAAGAATATTGAAAGTCCTGTATTTTCTTTTTAAAGATATTCTAATTTCAAATTTTTAGCTATTCTAAATATTCTAATTTCAGTTTTTTAGGCACTTTAAGTACTCTGATTTGAATTTCCTTTTTATAAATTGTGACACCACTATTCTTAGATATCTCATTACCATTCATGTTCACCAACCTACAATATGATCTAATTTTCCTTATTCTTAAGGTCTTTATATTCCTTCAACCCATAGTTCTAATTGAATGCTTGGTTTTTAGTTAAATGCTAAGTGTGACTAGTTTGTTGACTTAAAAACTCATTCTCTTGGAAAATTACATTTTTTAATATGTAAGGGACCTTTAGAAATCATTTTTACCTGAAAACTGATAGAGATAAGCTGAAATTTATGGACTTCAAATAGGAACTAGTTGAGACACTTTAACACATATTTCTAGAAGGGGTAATAGTGACATGTAAATTCTTTTAAGGAGTAGATTGTCTGAATCTGGGCTCAAGTTGACTACCTTACTTTGTCTTGGATACTTGAAAATGTTGTGAAAATCCCTGTATCTCCTTAATTCTTTCTCCTTTCTACCCCCCCAAACTAAGTTGTACTCCTATTCTGCATAACTTTTATGAAAACTCTTAATGTGTGTATATATATATATATATATATATATATATATATATATATATTTTACTTCTTTTGGGAGTGTGGGCAGGAAGGGAATAGGTGAAGAACAGAAAATATAATTTCATATGAATAAATATTAACTGAGAAAATAAATGAAATAATTTTGGAGATGGAAAGACTTGGGAAAATTAACCAAGTCCATTTTTTGCAGGTAAGCAAATAAATTCAAAGAGGTAAAAGAACTTTGCCCAGTTCCTATTACCAGTTAGCTTGGACTAGGTTATAGCTTTTCAGATTCATAGCTCAGTATCCTTTTATTAGATTATTTAGAGTATATTTACCTATTATAGTGACAGCCAAGAAGTAGATGCCATGAATTTTCAAATTTATCATAGCCCTGACTGTTGTCACTCAGTGGATTGGATATTGTCCTGCAAACTGAAAGGTCACTAGTTCAATTCCCAGTCACAGCACATGCCTGGGTTGTGGGCCAGGTTCCTGGTTAGGGGCCTGTGAGACAGCTAATCGGTGTTTCTGTCCCTCTTTTTATCCCTCCTGTCCCCTCTCTCTAAAAATAAAAAAATATGTATTCTGTAGAATGCTCAGTCATCACAGAAAAAGGGATTTCTAACCATTTGCATAAATCTCTAAGTAATAGTTGATGTGACTATAGCACTTAAAACATTTCAGATGAAGAGGATTAGTTTAGTATTTCTTACAGGCTTACTCTGTTTGGATATTTTTTCCTCTTCATTCTCAATCTCAATTTCTGTTCACACAATTTTTCCCAACCCCCACTTGTACCATCTATGTGTTTATATATGTATGTGTGTATGTATATCCTTATAAAATTATGTAATTATTTGTGTGTTTCGCATCTATGTAACTGCCGTTTTGCTCTGTATTTTACTTTCTTTACTCAGCATATTTGAGATCTGTTCATGTTGCTATAAGTACATGTATTTCATCACTTCTAACTGTACAGTTTTCATGTTTTGCATCTAGCACAAATTTCTTATCAATTCCTCTAATGATGGATGCCCCGATTGACTCCAACTCTTGGGTACAAATAATTCTGTAATTAACACCTTTCTAAACATGTTGCTAATGACTGTAGAAGAATTCATCTGGAGATATATATCTAGGCATGATACTGCTGGGTTGTAAGTTAGTCTTATATTTAATAGCACTAAATTTTGCCAGATTATTTCTAAAAATGGCTATACCAATTTTTACCCTTACCAACAATGTATAAAGATCTGTATTTTCTCACAGTTTTTGGTATTATACAACATCCCACATTTTGCTAATTTGATAGTTGTTAAATAGAATCTCATGTTGCTTTAATTTAAGTTTCCCTGTTTGGCAGGGAAATTGATCATTTCTTCATATCATTGCTATCCCTTTGGATTTCCTTTTCCATATCTGGCGTATTCATGTCCTTTGCCCTCCTGCTTAGTTGGATTTCTACTTTTTGGGTATTTCTCAGAGTTCCTTGTGGATTTGAGAGGGTAACCCCAAGGTGGTTTTAGACATAGCAAATATTTTCCTAGTGTATCATTTACCTGTTGACTCAATTGTTTAAATTGTATTTAAGTCTATCCATTTTTTTTTGAATTTTGGGTAGTAAGAAGGCCTTCCTAATCCATAGATTGCAAAGATTTTCTTCTAGTTTTGTAGTTTTATCTTTTATATTTAGGTCTTTAGTACATCTTGGGTTTACCTTTTGAATACAGTATTTCTTTCTTAGGAGGAGCAAAGATGGTGGTTAAGAGTTTTGATGATACTGTGATTTACTACCTGAGTCATCTTGGCTGAGTTACTTAGTCTCCTCAGTGCTTGAATTTCCCCATGCGTAAAATGGGGATGGCAAGATTAGACTTGGGAAGTTTAAATGAGATATGAAATGTGCTATGTCTAGTATATATTTGAAGCATTCAATAAATGTTTGTTTAAAAATTTTACTTATATTGTTAAAGTTTGTTTTAAATGCTTTTTGCATCAAATGACAATTTCTTATACTTTTGTTTAGTATTAAATTGCCATGTAAAAGGAAGTTGTAAATTTTTGTCAAATTTGTTCATTGCTTCTATAGCTTTGGCCTTATACCGCTTAGTTATTCTAGCCCAAAGGACAAGACTGTTTGTTAAATGAGTAATACAATAGTAATATATACTGATGCTTCATCTTACTACTATTTGTGATATGTATTTTTTAGCTTGAGGAAGGCTGCTTGGACTTTTTTTAAGGGGCATTAGATTGAGAGACCTCATCATATTACTTTTATGTGTAATACTGACAAAGATTTCAAGGATAATGTCCTAGTGTTATTTTGTTACTTCAAACAGAGAACTCAAGCCCAAGGAAGCTAAACTTTATTCTATATTTGAATAGCCTAAGTAGCATGGAGTCCATCATTCTCATACACTCATTTGGTTTGGAATATACTTAAATGATGTGTCTTACTGTGTTCTTGTGGTATAGATCAGTGTAATCATGAGACAAAAGTTAAAGCTGTACCCTGGTTGGGGTGTGTGTTTTAGTAAACTTCATTGAGGTAAAATTTATATACACCATTATGCATGTTCACTTTGATAAATTTTGACATACACATATGAAGTCAACATCACAGGCAAGGTATTGAACATTTCCATCATCCCCTCAAATTCCTATGTATATCATGTCAGTCAGTCCCCTCCAATCCTCTCCACCTGTGGCCCAAACAATCACTGATCTGTTTCTGACTACTAGGGATTGGATTTACTGTTTCTATGGTTTTATAGAAACAGAATCATTCTGTATTATTTCTTTTGTACAACATAATGTGTTTGAGATTCATCCATGTTATTGCATGTATTAGTATAATAGTACATTATTTTTTAAAAAATACTTTATTATTTATTTTTAGAGAGAGGGGAAGGGAGGAAGAGAGGGAGAGAAACATCAATGTGTGGTTGCCTCTCACATGCCACCTACTGGGGACCTGGCCCATAACCAGGGCATGTGCCTTGACTGGAAATCGAACCAGCAACCCTTTGATTTGCAGGCCAGTGCTCAATCCACTGAGCTACACCAGCCAGGGCTATAGTACATTCTTTTTGTATTGCTGAGTAGTATTCCATTGCATGAATATATCACAATTTTGTTTATCCATTCACCTACAGTGGACTTACTGTTTGGGTTTCTGGTTCTTTGCTATAGAATAAAGCTTTTCTGAACATTCATATACAAGTTTTTGTATTGATACATGCTTACATTTCTTTTGGATCAAAATACCCAGGAGTAAAACTGTTGGGTCATAAGAAATGTATGCTTAATTGTGTAAGAAACTGCCAAGCTGGTTTTTAAAGTGCTTATATTTCATATTTCTACCAACAATGTATGAAAGTTCTAGTTGCTTCAGTCCTTGCAAATATTGGTCCATATTTTTAATTTTAGCTTTTTTAGTAGGCGTGTGGTTGTATACTTTTGGCTTTAATTTAGATTTAATTGATTCTAATGATGTTTTAATATCTTTTGATATACTTACAGGTAATTTATACATTTTCTTTTGTAAAGTGTCTGTCGCAGTCATGTGTCCATTTTTAATTGGGTTGCTTATCTTTTTATTATTGAATTATAAGTATTCGCTATATATTCTGAACCCAAGTTCTGTTTTGGATATAAGTATTTAACATTTTTTCTCCCTTTCTGCAGTTCATCTTCTAATTTTCTTAAAGGTACTTTGAAGTGCAAAAGTTGTAAATTTTCATGAAACTGAACTTACAATTTTATTCTTTTCAGCTTCATGATTTTTGTGTGCTGAGAAATCTTTGTCCACTCAAAGAGGATGTGTATCTTTTTTTAGAGCTGTATAGTATAATGTCTAGGTCTGTGATCCATTTTTGCTTAATTTTTATCTATACCTGGTTTTGATCTTCATCTACACGCCTGCCAAAGGTAGTCCTGAGGACTTTGCAAAAGACAAAAACTTGTTCTCAGTCATCAAAATTCAATATGAGAATTTCTATTTGAATTTTAAAATATTTTTCAGGATCCAACTACAAACCAAAGCTCAAGACTGTAAAGGAACACAAATTTTACTTTCTTGGTTTTATACATTTTTAAAATTGAGGGCAATTGTATTGTTCATAGTGTTTTCAAAATTTTTCACATCCTTGGGACATGGAGACTTACTTCAGTAAGACTAAAGTTTCATAAAAAGATGCTCAATGAGAGTGGAGATAATTAAGCAGAATGTGAATGTTATCTTCAAGGTCTCATTTCTTTCTTGGTTTAAATTTGTGAGCACTGTACCAATTCTTTTTCACATTTCACAACTTCTTTCTTTACATGAAGAATTTGTTTAAACCTACCACATTTTTTAATTCCTTTAAAGATATAATTATATTCTTTTGTTATAAAATTTCTTTAACCATCTCTAAATTCCTTGCATAAAGATTCCACCTTATTGTTCCTCAAAAGCTGTAGTGCAGAGGTCTGTAGTTGCCTTCATTCCCATGAACTTTTCTCAATCTTACCTTGTTTGACTTCCTTGTATTTGATATTGTGGACTTTACTGAAAGGTTTTGAGTCCTTCGTTTCCGTATTGCTCTTTTCGTGTTTTCTCATTCTTCTCTCTTAGAGCTTCCTCTTTGGTATTACCCAAGGCTGCTGCTTTTCTCACTGGATGCGCTAAGTCTAACCCAACCCAACTCTTAGTTTCAGCTATCACCTATATGCCGATATCGTCAAGATCCTTATCTCTTGTCCAAAACTAGACTGAACTCCAAATACAGTTGTCTGTGCTACTTCTCAATGCCCTACAGAATTCTATAGAGGTCCTTCTGTAGGACCTCTATGTCCTACAGAATTTTCAAACTTCACATGTCCAAACTTCACAGGTAGAACTAATTTCTTTTATCTTCCACTCAGTATTGCTTTCCTCCTGCATTCATTCTCTTGTTAGTACCACCACCAGTGATTTTTATTCCCAAATTAAAAACCAGAGTTAACTTTCCCTCTCATAACTCGATCATCATCAAATCTGTCATTTCTGCCTTCCAAATATCTCTCAAATCACTCTTTTCCTATCCATTTCTACTTCTGTTGCTTTAGGATCCTCCTTTTTCACCTAAATTCTTATACTAGTCTATTGGTTTTCCCTGGTCTTTTCTGCTATGTAGGCTGCAATATTTTTGCTGCTGTATCCTCTATGGCAAGGGAAACAATGGGGAAAATAAACAAATAGGACTACATCAAATTAAAAATTTTCTGCACAGCTAAAGAAACCATCAGCAAGATGAAAAGGAACCCATTGTATGGGAGAACATTTTCACCAGTAATATATTTGATAAAGGGTTAATCTCTAAAATATTCAAAGACCTAATATGACTCGACACCATGAAGACAAATAGTCCAATTATAAAATGGGCAAAGGACCCGAATAGACACTTCTCCAAAAAGGATATACAGATGGCCAGTAGACATGAAAAAATGTTCAATATCACTAATCATCAGAGAGATGCAAATTAAAACCACAATGAAATATCACCTCACCTTGTCAGTTTGGCTACCATCAACAAGTCAACAAACAGCTAGTGTTCACAGAGATGCGGAAAAAAGCAATCTCTAGTGCACAGTTGGTGGAAATGTAGATTGGTACAGCCACTGTGGAAAACAATATGTAGTATCCTCAAAAATTAAAAATGCAATACCTTTTGGTCCAGTGATTCCACTTCTGGGAATAGATCCTGAAACACCAATATTAAAACATATGCACCCCTATGTTCATAGCAGTGTTATTTAAAATAGCCAAGATCTGGAAACAGCTTAAATGCCCATCAGTAGGTGAGTGGGTAAAAAGCTGTGTAGTACAGTTACACAATGGAATACCACTCAGCAGTGAAAAAGAATGAACTCTTTGTGTGACAGCATAGATGGACCTGGATAATATTATGCTAAGTGAAATCAGTCAGTCAGTGTAAGATAAATGCCGCATGACCTCACTTATATGTGGAATCTAATGAATAACATAAGCTAATGAACAAAACAGAAATAGAAGCACAGATACACTGAACAGACTGATAGCTGTTGGAAAAGGGAGGGGCACAGAGTGGATGAAAGAAAGTGAATGGATTAGCCAGAGAACATATATGCATGACCCATGGACATGGACAATGAAATAGGGATTGCCTGAGGAAGGGGAGGGTGGAAGTCCTGGGGGGATGTGGGCAAAGTGAGAAAAAGCAAGGACAATAATATAAACAACAGAATATAACTAAAAATGATAATATATTTTGAAAATATATTAAGCAAAAAATAAGTAGGACCACAGAAGAAATAGGCAAATCTATCAGCATTGTAAGATATATAAAATAACCTCTCTTAATAGGCGTTGGAACAAGCAGAGAAAAATCAACCAGAATATAAAATATCTTAATACCAGCATCTACAAGCTTGCTGAAATGGACATTTACGGAACACTACATCTCAGAATTCTTTTTAAAAAATAAAAAAATTTAAAAATGATAACATGGCCAAATGCATCTGGTTTTAACAAATTTCAGTGCATTGGCATCATACTGCATTTTCTGTTCACAATGTCATTAACTATGTAAGGAACAACTTAATTTCTTTGTATGTTTGTAATTAAGATAGATTGCTTACTAATAACTTATGAGTCAAAAACCTGTTAAGATATTACAAAATATTTATAATTTAACAATAAAATACTATATTATCAGAACTTGTGTGATATAGTTTAAGTGATACTTCATGGAAATTCATAGACTTTAAACCTTATAGGGATAAGTGCTAAAAAAAACTGCATTCTTAATAATTAGAAAAATAAAAGAATACTTTCCAAATAATTTTAAAAAGAAATAAATATGAAATAATGAAACAGAAAACAAAAGTAAAACAGAAGAAACAATGCAGTAAGAAATAGATTATATGAAAAGACTAACAAAATTGAAAACTGGCAAGATTAATGAAGAGAAAGATCACAAAGCAGTGTCTGGAGTGAAAAAGGGAATGCTGCTATACATGTTTTAAGAATAATCGTCTTAATATAATCAAAAGCTTAGATCAAATGGACAACTTTTTAGAAAAATATAGCTCAGATTGGGTCAGGAAAGAATAGAAAATAAAGTCATCTTAAAATATAAAGGAAAAAATATTCTTACAAAGAAAAACACCAGCTCCTCAAGGGTTACTATCAAGTTCTCTGAAACCTCCAAGCAATAACTGCAAACTCCTCATTATGGAAACTTCATATGTAATGGCATTGGGGACAGGATGACTCTTTCAGTAGTTGGAGTAGTTGATTGATTAAATGGGGGGGAAAAACCCTAAGTCGGACCACTACCTCATGTTTGGAGAAAGCCTCTATACATAAGGTAAAGGTACAGTTAAGGTAAAACTATATTACTTTCTAAAGGTAATAGAGTAGAAAATTTTCACGATTTGGAATAAATATAAAAATGCATAAAATAGCAAATATTGGTAAATACAACTACATCAAAATTAACATTTTTTCACCAATAGATACTTTAAAGAGAGTGGGTATTTGTATTCAGTACATGTAAAGTTCTGCCACACAGTGAAATAAAGACAAAGAACTTAATAGAAAACTGGGCAAAGGACTTGAATATGCCCTTCGTAGAAGAATAAACTCATTTGGCCAAAAAGCATAATATATTTAACACCATGATTAATCAGGGAAATATATATTAAAATCAAATGAGAAGACATTATATGCCTCCTAGGTTCTCAAAAATTAAAGACCAAAAATGGTGTTGCTATTTATGTGAATTTGCAAGAACTGGAACACTTAAGAAATGGTGGTAATGCTAGTTGTTACATCCACTAGAAAAAAACTGATGTTATTAAGTAAAGTTGAAGGTGCACATACACTGTGACCTGTTACAGTACCTCCACTCCTAAATATGTCTTAAACATTTGTACAGAGATGTCAGGTGATGTTGTAGTTGTTCATACAGCATTGTTTATAATAAAACATTCAAATAACTATTAATGGTAGATTGGATACTGGTACACTCATATAATGCTATGCAGCACTAAAAATGGATGAATTACAGCCCTGCTCAACAACTAGAATTATCCCAGGAATATAATGTTGGAACAAAACAAACCACAGAGAAATATATACCATAGCTCCAGTTATATAAAGTTGAAGCACATGGAATATGAGGTAATACATTGTTTAAGGTTACAAATATCATACAACTCTGAAGAGAATGATAAATATAAAATTTAGGGATGAATGAGTATAATGACAAACTCATGTTCCAAAATTGGAAAAGACCCAGAGTAGTTATAAATGGTAAGGTTAACTATATACTTACTATTATTTATACCTTAAACTTATTTTGTAGAATTATTAATACTTAATGATTACTGATACTGTATTTAATAGAACATAATAACTTCTATTCATAGATGTGAGATACTCCAAGATGTATTCCTTTGTTTCAAGAGGTACAATTTTAATTTTAACACTTTTCTAGGTATTACCAGTACATTTACATGATTTTCAACTTTCATGAAATTTTCATTTATTGACCATGTTGTAAGAAGTTTAAGAAAGTCATTGCCTTACCTTATATTTTTCTAACATAAAACATATATAATGTCTATTTTTACAATTATATTTGTGGATATAACATTTTGTTTCAGAATATTACCATTTTGTTTTATTTATCAAATACCAGATAGTGTTTATATGCCAGGCACTAAGCACTTTAGAAATATCAACTCATTTAACCTGGATTAAAACCCTGTAAAGAAGATGTTATCATTTTATGGGGAAGGAAACTAGGGCAGAGGGGTTGTTGCCTAAGATCACGTAACTAGTAGGTGGAACCTGTATTCAAACCTAGATAGGTAGCCTGGCTCCAATACCATGTGGTTAACCACAAAGCTGTAAGACCATATGAAACAGATCTCTAAGGGGAATATGCCATCTTTCAGTATATTTTAATAGATTGGGGTACTATTTTTGAAGGTTGCAGGCATATTGTTAGATTATGGTAAAATGGTTATATAAGTCCTTTAAGAATGTTAAAAGTAATATTGGTAAATGATGTATTTATAAACATTGCTTAAATTTACTCTGAAATGAAATTTGTATCTGTACATTCATGAGATGAGAAAAGTAGATAGGTTAAAAAGTACCTATTAATCTAATTGTAGATATGCCCATATACACAAATGATGACAGTGACCTTTCTTTTTCCAAAAATGAGTGGATGAAGTTACCATTTAAATCAGAAAGTTTAAATGTAGCGTGGGTAAATTCTAGAAAGCAGTATTTGATTCAGGGATGAATCCTATAATAAAATAGACTGTGAATAGAGGAAATCCAGCACTTGTTAGTGATTTATGAAGACATTAATAGTAATATTCAAAAGTGACCCAAGTGCCCATCAGTAAACGAATGGATCAAAAAACTATGGTACATTCACACATTGGAATACTACGCAGCAGAAAGAAAGGAGCTCCTACCCTTTGAGACAGAATGGTTGGAACTGGAAAGTGTTATGCTTAGTGAAATAAGCCACGTGGTGAAAGACAAATACCATATGATCTCACCTTTAACTGGAACCTAATCAACAAAACAAACAAGCAAGCAAGCAAAATATACCCAGAGACATTGAAATTAAGAACAAACTGATAGTAACCGGAGGGGAGGAGGGTGAGGATAATCAGGAGAAAGGGTGCCTAGAGTCATTCTTTGCCTAGACCGGGAATCGGACTGGAGACCTTCCCTTTTTGGGATGATACTCAGTGAACTGACCCATGCCTGTCAGGGCAAACTATGGCAGTTTAAAAGTATGGTTTTTGTTGAGTGGAGTTGCAGCTGATCTTTGAAACCCATCTATCATTAACATTTTAGTAACAGGACTACATCAGAAAGGAAAAATCACCTAACTTTTCATTTTCAATTTTATATAATTTCACAGTTTGGTACTTAATGACTAATTTGCTATTCTTGGTATGAGATTAGCTAGTATAATGTAACAAACATTTAATGATTGCCTATTGTGTTGTGTAGGCACTGTGGTAATTGCTAGAGATACAGTGATGGATAAAGTTGTGCTTACAGACAGAGTGAAATGATGGAAGAGTCTCAATAACAGATATTTGTAATATAGTACAGTTACTATAAAATAGAGAATGAAAAGAATGGCCAAAGAAAGCAGTAGTGGAAGAGATAATGTCTAAACTGAGTATTAAAAGAGGAGAGAGAGACACGCAGAGAGAAGGGGATTGTGTGTGTATGTATGATAATTTAGATGAGGGGGACAGAGGGGAATGGCTGCAGAGGCCCAATCTTGGGGAAATCAGGAGCAAAAGCACATTGATGAGAAAAGCATGATGTTTTCTGGAAGTGTAAGTAGATACGTGTTGTGTAGTAGGAGTAGAAAAAAGGACAGAGTGATGGAGAGGTATGAAACCAGATCACAGAAAGTCCTTTATGCCATTTTTAGGAGCTTGAACTTTGTCTTTCATTCTGTGCTTTGGGAAGTTGTTCTAGAGTTTTAAGCAAGGGACTTTTGTACTTGTAGTTAAGTGTAACAGATTACTTGGTTAGCTGTCGTAGATGATAAATTTGAAGGGAAGAGGATTGGAGGCAGGAAGTCCATTGGAGGCAGGGAGACTTAATTAGAGCTGATGACAGCTTAAACTAGGGCTGTGTTAATAGAAATGGAGAAGAGGAAACAAATTTCATACTCTTAACATTTGTTGTTTGTAAATAGTAAGTTCAGTAGGACTTGATGTTTGGAAATGGCCGGTGGAGGAGAAATAGACAAGTTTAACACCATAGTTTGTAGCTACAGTACTACTACAGTACTACTACAGTACTACTACAGTACTACAGTACCACCTATACTACATAGGTGATGTGGCACCAAAGAGAAAATACATGAGTAAGGGTCAACTTAGAAGCTAAGGAGTAAGTCAGTTTTGGATATTTTGAGTCTAAGATGATACTGAAATAACCTATGGGGAGGTGTAACAAGGCAATTGACTTTGAATCTGATGCCGTGCATGTAAATGTCTGGAGTCCCTGGGCTGGAAAAATCAGTATGTGAGAGGTGATTGAAACCATAGGACCATATAGGGAGAATATATGAACTAAGGAGAAAATACAAGGGCAGAGACAGGATATTGGGGAACATCAGTTTTTCAGGGTAAAGCAAAGAAAAAGGAGCCCCACAAAGGAGAGAAGAAGCTAACGAAAGACAAATTAAATAGACATTGAGCCGACCTGTGACTAGAAACTACACATTTTTAATAGAACAAATTGTTATATGTATTTATGATTTCCTTAGATACTCTCTGTAGCCAAAATGAGTTATGGGGAGAAGAATGTTACATTAATCTGGGATTGAGGTTGTGAGTTTAGAGAAACTAATGTGTTAAAGTTAGAGCAATTTAGATGATACACTGTGGCAAATGTTGCCTATGGTATGCTGTGCATGATTCTTTATATATACATTAACTCATTTAATCCTCACCATGGAGGATTCTATATTAAGGGGAGGGAGGTATGTTTTGTCTGTTGTATTCTCAGTGCCCAGCATATAGAATGGGCCCTAATACTTGTTGAATAAATTAGTGAATATGAAGTATTATTGTTTTCATTGTACATATGTTTTGACATCTGTAAAAGAAGAATAAGTAACTTTTGCTATTTAGTAACAGAGGTAGTAGGGAAGGAAATGAACCTGCGAGTGGGAACTGGTAGAAAATTGAGGGATTCTAGGACTGGAGATCTCTATCAGGTGAAGTACAAATGAAGGCATGAAAGATACAGAAGAGGAAGAAGTATGGTCAGAGAGTAAAGTGTCTGAGTTTACAATTTTTTGAGGTGGGGTTGTTCTCGATGAAGACAAAGGGTCAGATCTCAGGAATGGAGTAGAATATGTTTATGTTGAAACACTGTTGGCACCAGTGGATATTGAAAGATTCTAAGATATAGACGTTTGGGTAGAGAGGAAGCTGTTATATGGAGATATATAGATTAGAAAGCATAGGGAATGGAATAGGTGAATGTCATTGTGGGGTTTTTGTTTTGTTTTTTTTTAGTTACCGCTTGTTTTTTTATTGCACTTGTTGGGGTGACATTGTTAATAAGACCACAGAGGTCCCAAGTGTACAACTCTGTAACACTCATCTGCATGTTTTAATGTAGGTTAAGGTTAGATCTGGTTTGCTGAAAAGACAGGAATATAAACTGGGCTTGCTAAATATGATTTTTTTCCTCCTGAATATGGATAGACAATCTTACTGGAAAACTTGAAGAAAATACTCAGAATATGAATACAAACATTTTAAGTTTGGCCTGATATTCCAGCCATACTTAAGGTATGAATTCCAAATGTTATGTTTTTTTTTTCTTGCAGAAAACCCCACTTTTTAAAATTGGGTGTATTGTAGCAGAGCATAGTTTTTGTTTGTGTTGGTAGCAGCATGGCTCACCTCTTCTTTACTAGCTGTTAATTACACATCCCAAAGATGTTACGAACAAAATGTACTTGTTCTTTTAAATCTTTAGCTCCAATCCTGTAAATTGCTATTTGTTCCCTGTTCCCTACCTGACCCTTTTACTCTCCTCCTCTTCCAAAACTCTTTTTGAATACTTGTGTTTTAAGAAGCTCTGGAGAACTAACTTTCTACATTACATTGTATCACAGAAAAAAGTAAAATTAATTTTAGCACTAAATTATACTTAACATTTTAAGTTGAACATTTTCAGAGTGTTTTGATAACCTAAGCAGTCAATTCTGTTTCATTTTTAAAGATATTTCATTTGCTTTGAAAGGCTCTAATTTCTTTTTATATGTTTTGATAGCATTGTAATTTCTGTCCCATTTCCCTTCAGAAAAATATAAAAATTCAGTAATTTATTATGGGATTTTATTAAATCTGAAATTTCATTATTCATCATATCAATTTAAAGCATTTAAAAATGTTTTATTTTGTGACTGTAAAGTTATGTCCATGTATGTGTGTGTGTTTCCTGCAAATGAGTATCATCCTATGAGTGGCTCTTAGGAAATTCAGGATAATTGAATATATTATAAAATGTGTTTGTATAATGGATAGGTTGGAGGAGTTTGCCTTTTAAAGCAGATGTACTATGATTTTATAGTTTTCTGTATTCAGCCCACTTTATATCTTAGTAAGGAGTAGCTGAAATACTGCTAAATGACCTTTGACACAGAACCCAGGACAGCTGGAATATGATCTCCCTTTCACCTCCTTTGTAAACCTGAATGCTTGCTTGTCAAATCAGATGTGAGTTTAGATCTTTTTATTGAATGTGCCTTGAGGAGAACAGAGTTTGGGGTCAATTTAGCATAATCCCACATTTATCTTGTTCTATTACAGAGGTTTGCTGGGGGATGGGTGAGTTTTCTGAAAAGAAATTGCAAGCTGAGCATAGGTGGACTTGCTGTCTTCTCCATACTTTTCCCAGCAGCCTCACTGGGTCATGGTGATTTCCGTACATTAAAAGAAAAGCAGAATGCATGAGTTGTTTGTTAGTATTTGTGGTTCCAATTTGATCCAAGTACCTCTGTGATATAATAAGCAGATTATCTGACAAATTAAGGCACTATATTTGGAAGTCTCTAACTTTGTCTTTATCAATAAACTAGATTAGATTGTCTCACAGTAGTTAATACATGTGGTTTTTCATGTGTTCAAGGATAGTACTGAATATATATTAAATTGTGTTTTTCTGTGTCATTTTTTATAAATCTGGTAATTTGCCAAATTGTCAAGTCTTAAGTATAAAATGCTTAATTATAAACTACTTTAAAAAGTATTTAATGTTTAATTATTATTTTAACTTCATAGTAATGAAGATTGAAAATTATTTTTTTTAAATTGTTGTTCAGTTACAGCTGTCCCACCTTTTCCCCACTGCTCACCCCTTGAATTTATTCTTTTAAAGTTTCTGATTTAGGTTCTGATAATCCATTTGAAAATTAGGAGTATGTTTAGGCTCATGTGACTTTTAGTAGCAGAAGCTACTGTGTCCTTACTGGTTATCATTGATTAGAAGCTGCAAACAGCCATTAATTGTTAAAATATAAGAAGGTTGTAGGAGACCATATGACAAAAGAAGTATAGTTACCTTTACATTTTGTTCACTGTACCTCCTACACACTGTTTCAGACAAGATCGGACACATTCAGGGGGGTATGGCCATAGACCTCCTACATGTTGTTTCAGAAGGAAAACTCTGATCAGTGTCTTGGGTGAAAAGACCCTACTTTTAAAGGAGGATTGTCCAAAATTTCTTGCTAACTTGGATGTTTCAATTTATTCTGGGTCATTTCAAACACACCGCCAAGCTGGAGTTGTGGGATGGTTGAAAACTTAATTCACTTTTTCTTGTTTTGCAGAATCAGTAGTTTAGTGATTAAAGCTTATGTTCTTAGACTTAATAAATAAATATTAATTTGACAATAATAAAAAGCATTACATAAAGGAGATGTTCAATAATTTGATATAAGAGAATGTAGAAAATAAAAATATTTAAAGATTTGTGTAGATACAAGATATAACTAGAAGAAAGATGTTTTCTGCCAGAAGAACTTGTTTGGATTTTAACAATTAAAGGGTGTTAGGGAGGTTGTTAAGCCCAGATTAACTGCTAACATGCTAAATATTCATATCCATATTATTTCACTAAAGCACTTATGGTTTTGGCATTTTTGTTGACTAGTCTTTTGATTTACAGGGCTTCGAAGCCGCTCTATTTATCTGTAGTTCTATTTAGTTGAAAATTAAAGCATATGTTGCGATAGACGAACATATGCTTTAATGGGGCCTGGGGGTTGCATTATATAATGTATTAAATTTATTAAAGCTATTTAAAATATAGATATTAAGTTTACCTTTTAGAATTATTTTAGTGACAGGAAGGTAGACTGGTATCCTAAAATTATTTTTTCTCTTAGTTTGTTGCAATCTTTAGCTAATATGGTGAATATAGACCATATATGCTCTAAATTTTCCAGTTGCACAAAACTACTTTCCAGAACCCTTGGTGTTTCCTATACAATGTAAAGACAAGACAAAACAATATCCTGATACCTTTTAGTGGAGAGAAACCCTGTTATGTATTATGAGGCTCATCTTGACTAAGCAGAACACCTAAAGGACCAATAGTCTAAAAGGAGGCTGTTAGCAAAGACAGTCTCATTTATTCATAGGAATCATCAGGTTGCAAGATGAATCATCATCTACTCTAGATCTTAAGGAGAGTTGTGAAAATGCTGTGAGAGCCTGGAAAACTTTTCTGTGTATACTGTCAGGAAAAGGTAGGAACATTTTATTTTACTCTCTAAGTGCCTTACCACTTTTGAAAATGATTTGAATAAGGCTGTGATAAATGAAGGATAGATTTAAGTATAGAGTTTTAAAATGTTAAGGGACATTAAGAAATTCATCTGATCTGCTTATGTTATAGATAGGAACTGAGAATCTCAAAAAGTTATGTGATTTGGTGTAGATTACATAGAGCTAATTTGAAGCAGAAGCTATAATTTCCTTACTGGGTTTGGTGTGAACAGTCATTGTTAAAATGTAAGGATGTTATAGGGGACCATATGACAAAAGAACCACTAAGTAATTTTACAATTTGTTCGCTATACCATCTGAAGAAAAAAAAATTTAGTGACTTGTGTGAAAGACTCCGACCTTCCTACAAACACAAATTACAGGAAATTTCTTGCTGTCTTGGGTATTTCAGCTACTTCATGGTTATTTCTGGGATCTAGATAGTTTTTCAGAATGCCAGTTAGGGAGACTTAATACCATAAAAGTTGTTGATATATGGAAACTTCAGACCCAAAGTAAAGACAGAACAATGTCGATTTTGTACTTAGAATTTGAATGAAATAAGAGCTAAGTACAAAATAGACATTGTTTAGCAGTTGCTTGCTCTTTTAAGATGTTTAGCAGTTGCTTGCTCTTAACAATTTATCTTAAATTAGTGGGTTTGGAAGTAATGCTATTTATTTTGGCAATCAGTAAATACAAATAAATACATGAATGAAATTTCTGTATCTTTTCTCTTTTGGGGGTGTATAAGGTATTTTCATGTCTTCATCTGTTATGTTTGGATAAGTCGAGAACAGACCACTTGTTGAAGAAAGTTATTAAATAAAAACTATTTTTTTAAAAATTCTGTTAGAAAAACATAAATATTTCACTGACTTTTTGTCTGGGTATTCTTTACTGTGTAAGAGAACTTCATAAATTTTGTCAGAAATAAATTCCTGTTTCTGTCTCAGAGGTATAACCATACATGTTCCATGATGTCAATTTTCAGGTCTTTTACTAAAGATTACAAAATAAATAAATGTGTTATCAGAACTTCGAGTCTTAAATAATATATTATTTGCACGTTTTCCTGCTCTGCTTGTTTGATGGTAGATGCACAATTTTCCCATCTTCAGCTGTACTTCGGCTAATTCAGCCCTTTCCTTCAGATTAAGATTAGATAAGATTTACAGATGTTTTAAGATTGTAATTTTGAAAAGCCTCTAACTACTGAGAATCATTTGAAGCTTTGACAAATGAGATTTGTACTTTAAACAAGGACTTTAAAATTTTTTCTCAAAACACTTGGAAGATATTTATTCTAATTCTCATAAGTAAAATGCTTTTCAGCTTTAGGTAAGGAGGGTCTTGAGGTTTTATTTGGGCTTTAGGAAACTCATTTCTATTCTAAAGTGATTATTAGGTCAGGTTTTTATTCCCTGTTAAGTCCTAGAGAAAGAAAATGAGTTGTTCAGTACTAATTAAAAAAAAATTAAAGCAGCCTTGGCTGGCATAACTCAGTGGATTGAGTGCAGGCCTGTGAACCAAAGGATTGCAGTTCAATTCCCAGTCAGGGCACATGCCTGGGTTGCAGGCCAGTTCCCAGCAGGGGACACATGAGAGGCAACCATACACTGATATTTCTCTCCCTCTCTCCTTCCCTTCCCTTCTAAAGATAAATAAATAAAATCTTAAAAATTAAAGCAAATGTATTTCTTAGAGAAAAATCATTCTTTCTCCCCTTTAAAATCAGATTTGTTCCCTTTCTCTCTCTCTCTCTCTCAATCTCTCTCTCTCACACACACACACACACACCAGTTAACATAGGAAAGCTCCTTTTCTAACACTACTATAAAACTTCGGTAAGTACTTCAGATTGCTCCATTATAGTGCATTTATTGGATATACCATCTCTTCTGATTATTGAACATATGTTACACTTAAATTTTTTTGTTATTATGAATGTTGACCATGAATATTGTCTGACAGTTTACCACAGTATAAAGTCCCAGGAATAGAATTATTGGTAAAACTCTTTAAAGCCTCACAGTACATATTGCTAAAGTACTTCAAAAAGGCTTTATCAGTTTTTACTCTCCAATGTGTATTCCAGGATCCTTTTGTGAAGTTGGTCAGGACATGTAGCAGGGAGCATCATGTTTCCAAACTATGTCTGGAAATGTGGTTTCTAGTCTGTTATGCCATACTAATTGTAGGTATCTGGGTTAGTAACATAGCTTCTGAATATCTCCCAATTCTAATTCTCATTCTATTATGAAATGGTTTAAAGAAGGAGGATCAGTGCTGATATCTTACCTTGTGATTTGTCTGGAAGGCAAGGAGAAACAGGGAATATTAGATATATCTGGAGAAGGGAGGAAGCTAGGCCAAAGGAACAAGATATGGTTTACTCTGGATATTTTACCTCAGGTATTGTAGAATATAGTCCAGTCAAATTATATCATATAAATACTTTTGATGAGACTTAGGAATTTCAAACAATTTTTAATAGAGAATGGAAATATAAGGAGATGTGTATATAGCTCTTCAAAAGAAGCTGTTTTTTATAAAGGACACATGGATGAAACGAAGATGGGGTTGGAAGCAGGGGAGGGAGGTGGGAATGGCTGGGGTTGGGAGGGAATGTTGAGGAGTAAATGCAGACAAGTGTACTTGAACAACAATAAAATAATTTTTTAAAAGTTTTTTGTGTGGGTTAGAAGTTATAAAATGATCAATAAAAATTTGTTAAAGATTTGGACATTTACACAAAAGACAAAATATTTTAATATTTTTAATGTACTTTATGATGAGAAAGGAGAAAAGGTTCTGTATCATCCCAAATATGTAGGAAATGATGACCTGAGCATAGATTAAAACTGGTTATTTCTCATTTAAGAATCAAGGACCTTCCTGCCTATGTTCTCCTGAAGGACTTTTATGGTGTCACAACTTATATTTAACTCTTTTATCCCCTTTGAATTTATTTTCGTGTATGGTATAAGTTGGTGATCAAGTTCCATTTTTTTTCATGTAGCTGTCCAGCTCTCCCAACACCATTTGTGGAAGAGGCTATTTTTTGCTCCATATCATGCTTCTTCCCCCTTTGTCAAATATTAATTGACTGTAGAGACTTGGGTTTATTTGTGGGCTCTCTATTCTGTTCCATTGGACCATGTGTTCATTCTTAATGTTGGTATATCAGAACAGCCATTCTTAAAGGCTGTTTTGATTACAGTGGCCTTGTAATACAGTTTGACATCAGGTATTGTTCTTCTTTCTCAAAAATTGCTCTCTTGGATATTTCAACTACTTCATGGTTATTTCTAAGATCTAGATAGTTTGTTCCTCCTACTTTGTTCTTCTTTCTCAAAATTGCTGCAGCTATTCAGGGTCATTTATGGTTCCATATAAATTTTTGAAGTGTTTGTTCTTTATCTGTGAAATATGCCATTGGTACTTTAATAGGCATTGCATTGAATCTATACATAGCTTTGGGTAGTATGGACATTTTGACGATGTTAATTCTTCCAATCCATGAACATGGTATATGTTTCCATTTGTTTGTGTCTTCCTTGATTTCTTTCTTCAGTGTTGTGTAGTTTTCTGAGTATAAGTCTTTTACCTCCTTGGTTAGGTTTTTTGCTAGGTATTTTATTTTTCTCCTTGCTGTATGACATGGATTTTTTTCCTGATTTCTCTTTCTGATATTTCTCTTTCTGATATTGTTGGTATACAAAATGCCTTTGATTCCTGAATATTGACCTTCCAGCAGTATTTTCACTGATACACATGCCCTAGAATAAGTGACATAAGGGAAAGAATAAACAAATGGGATCTCATCAAAATAAAAAGCTTCTGCACAGCTAAAGGAAACAGCATTAAAATGAAAAGAGAACCAGTTTTATGGGAAAACATGTTTGCCAATACCTCAGACAAGGGTTTGATCTCCAAAATATATAAAGAACTCACACAACTTCACTCTAAGAAGACACACAACCCAATAAAGAATGGGCAAAGGACTTGAACAGACACTTCTCCAAGGAGAATATACAGAGGGTCCAGAGACATGTGAAAAAATGCTCAGAATCGCTAACCATCAGAGAGATGCAAATTAAAACCACAATGACTCCACACCCCAGAAAGAAAGAAGGAGCTCCTACCTTTTGAGACAGCATGGATGGAACTGGAGAGCATTATGCTAAGTGAAATAAGTCAGGTGGTGAAAGACAAATACCATATCATCTCACCTTTAACTGGAACCTAATCAATTAAACAAACAAACAAGCAAAATATAACCAAAGACATTGAAATTGAGAACAGGCTGACAGTGACCAGAGGGGAGGGGGAGATAAGGGGGAAAAGGGTATAGAGTTTACAGGATCAATTATAAAGGACACATGGACAATAACAAGTGGTGGTAGAAATAGGGTAGGGATGTAGGGAGGGCTTGGGCAGTGGGGAAGGGGGGGGAAAGGCAGAAAACTACTTGAACAACAATAAAAATGTAAACAAATAAATAAGAGTTGCTCTTAAAACCTAAAAAATAAAAAATAAATAAAACCACAATGAGATACTACTTCATACCAGTCAGAATGGCCATCATAAATGAATCAACAAACCAGTGTTGGAGAGGTTGTGGAGAAAAGGGAACCCTAGTGCACTGTTGATGGGATTGCAAACTGGTGCAGCCACTACGGAAAACAGTATGGAATTTCCTCAGAAAACTAAAAATGGGACTGCTTTTTGACCTGGCAATTCCACTGCTAGTATTATATACGAAGAACACTGAAACACCAATCCAAAAGAACCTATGCACCCCAATGGTCATAGGAGCACAATTTACAATAGCCAAGTGCCAGAAGCAACCTAAGTGCCCATCAGTAAATGAATGGATCAAAAACTATGGTGCATTTACACAATGGAATTCTATGCAGCAGAAAGAAGGAGCTCCTACCCTTTGGGATAGATAGTATGAATGGAACTGGAGAGCATTATGCTAAGTGAAATAAGCCAGGTGGTGAAAGACAAAATACCATATGATCTCACCTTTAAATGGAACCTAATCAATAAAACAAACAAGCAAGCAAAATATAACCAAAGATATTGAAATTTAGAATAGGCTGACAGTGACCAGAGGGTAGAGGGGCGGGGATAATGGAGGAAAAGGGTGAAGAATTTACAGGAACAAGGATAAGGGCACATGGACATAACAAGGGGGTATGGAAATGGGAAGGAGGGTGGGAAAGTTTGGGGTGGTGGGAGGGGTGCAGGGAAAAGGCAGAAAACTGTACTTGGAACAACAGTAAAAATCCAAAGTATTAAAAAGGAATCAAGGACCTTATTTCTCTTTATTCAAAGAACATTTAATCTCTATTAATAATTTATGCAACTAAATAGCATTAATGGTTGTGAGAGAAGTCTGACTGTAGCCTTCATCTAGCTCATCAAGAACCAGCACTACCTTCTAGAGACTTCTGTAAAAAATAAATATCAATGTCACCAGTGGCAAGAGGTTTTCTTGAACCAGTTTAAGGCATTGAATTGTTAAACAGATACAAATAACAACAATAATAAAAAGGTTGATAATTTAGCATGTTTGTAATTAGCTTTTTAAATGAAGTATAACAAAAATAGTTAATTTTTAATATCCTGTGATGAAAGTTATGAGCTGATTTTTTGTCTGTTTTAAAAATTGACATTTTTGGTATAATTATAAAATTTATCCATTATAAATGTAAACTGTGTAAAATATAATTCACAGAGTTAAAAATGTTTTCAAGTAGAAAAAATCAAAAGTAAGTTTGCTGAATGGTGATAGTTTTTAAACTTTATTAGTCTTTGAATTCACTATTTAGAGTTCCCTGATAGATTATTAGAGTTAGAAATAGTGAGTTCATTTCTTAACTGAATAAATAATGTATATGGCACAAAAGCAGCTTTTTCTTTCTTCCTAGTTCCTTTCTCTTTCATTATATTTACTTTCTCTCTTTAAAAAGGATCCTTTAGTCCTGGCTGGCGTAGCTCAGTGGATTGAGCGTGGGCCTGCGAACCAGATGATCACGGTTTGATTCCCAGTCAGGGCACATGCCTGGGTTGTAAGCCGGTTCCTTGCAGGCTAACTACCAGCAGGGGATGCACAAAAGGCAACCATACATTAATGTTTCTCTCCCTCTCTCCTTCCCCTCTAAAAATAAATAAATAAATAAAATCTTAAAAAAAAAGGATCCTTTACAGCTGAAGAGTAACTTTGTGTGAATGTGCAAGAGTTTCGGTGTAGTTGAAACTGCAGTGTTGGTTGAATATCTGGAGTCACTTAACAAAATGAAGACTCTGTTTTAAATGTGTTTTCTCCAGTAGTAACGGAAAAGATTTATAGTCATTATAAATGTTTAGGTTCTACTCTTAGGGTAAAATTGCTTTGGGAATTTCTTTTAATAAAATACAGTTTTTGTTTTGGATCTAGTGTCTTTCATAGTGTCTATCTTAAAGCATAACTGAGTTTTTAAGTTGAGTAAATCATGGAATTTCATCTACTTTTTCAGAAAGCTTTTTACTAGATTAAATGATATTGTCAGAGTTAGTCTGATAAAACATGAGAATTTTTTATTCTTGATATGGTATGTTAGAGTTATTCTCTAAGAAATTATGAAATTATATTAAATGTGTGGAATTTCATATTTTCTACCTTTTATTATAACACCAAAGTAGGAATTATGCCACATTATTTTCTCTCTACTATTTAAATCATAAGATATTCAGTGTATTACTGGATCAAAGTAATTGTCTATTTTATGTAAAAGTATTCTTTAAAATTTGTGTGTTTTCAGCACATGTCATGGTATAACAATACTTTTACACTTATGTAACAGAAATTTAAAGTAAAAGACTTTAATCCAGCCTTCCTATTAACTGGAAATATTTAGGAATAGATATTTTCTGCTTCTTCATTGTGTTGATACTTCAGCAATATAATTACTGTTTCTCCTTGAAGAAGTTACTAAATAAGATAAAAATATTATGTTTAGTGTAACTCAGTGTTGTGTATTTTAATGTATGCTATTCTTTCTATGACAATAATCCATATTACATAGACTAATCAAGATGATGTATTTTGACATAACCAAACTCTTCAGTTACCTATTTGCCTTTCTTTTTTGAACTTCAAGTGATGCTTTTTTATTTTCTTATTGTAAGATTTAGTGAAAATATATGGTTATCTAACCACTATGCTGTACACCTGAAACTAATACAAAAAAATATTGAAAGTAAAAATAAATAAATAAAACAAAAAAACCCAACTTAGTGATTCAGTTAGTACTATCTTTATCCATACATAGTCATTGTGATTTTATGACACATCCTGATTTTAACTGCTGACTTATTTTTTTAAGTCCAAGTGTAACTTATAGTAATTATTAAAACAGGCTTTACCCAATCTTTCACAGTTATATTTGAGTAGTCACAGAAAAAATATTTTTGGTTTTTATTGGCTGTTTTAAGTGCTGACACTGGTATTATTGAAATATAGTCCTAAGGAGGACAGTGAATATTTCACTTATCAATTGCTGCATAACAAACTACCCTAAGGCTTAGTGGCTTAAAACAACAGTAACTTGTTCTCATCATTCTGAGGATTGACTGGGTGAGTCTTCTGCATAGTGTGGTCTGGTTCGGGTGCTGAGAAGGCAGGGCAGTCCAAATGGCCTTACTCATGTGACTGTTAATATAGGCTGCCAGCTGTGAGCACAGCTTGGCCTGGCCCCCAGATCCTTGTTTCTCCTTAACTGTGCTTCTCTGTGAAGTTAATTGGGCTTCCTCACAGTATGATAGCTGGATTCCAAGAAAAAAATGTAAAGGCAGAAGCTGCAGCTGTTTTAAGACCCAAAGTCTGGAGTTACCAGAGTCACTTCAGCCCATTATATTGGTCAAAACAGGAAGGAGACTTGGCTTGGGGTAATGAATGCACAATATGATATACGGATGATATATTATGGAATCGTTACACCTGACATTTCTAAAACTTTGTTAACTAATGTCACCCAGATAAATTCAATAAAATAAAAATAAAAAATAAGTGACCTCTACAATGACAAAACCAAGTAAAATATTACATTAAATTAACATACAATTGAAAGAATGGAGGTAGACATAAGGAAGAACTTTTGAACAGTAGTAATAATGGTTAGATATTAGAATAGGTTCCCCAGGAGAATATTTTAAAGAATCCAATATGTAACTGTTATGGATTATGTGGGAAGTGCTGAAAGTAAGAACAGGGAAAAGAATTGGATTTATTTAGTCAAGTATGTTTATTGAAAATTAGGGGGAGCCCTGGCTGGTGTAGCTCAGTGGATTGAGCTCGGGCTGCGAACCACACGATCGTGGTTTGATTCCCAGTCAGGGCACATGCCTGGGTTGCAGGCCAGTTCCCAGCAGGGGACTCACGAGAGGCAACCATACATTGATATTTCTCTCCTTCTCTCCTTCTCTTCCTCTCTAAAAATAAATAAATAAAATATTAAAAAAAAGAAAATTGGGGGAATGTTTTATTTCCTCTAGGAAAAATTTTGAATGACATTGGATCCTGTTCCTTATTCTTAAGTATTGACTTAGTACATATTTTTAGGAGTAACTTTTAAGTTTCATGTAAAGCACTTTTTTTGGTACATAGCACACAGTGGAGACCTTTAAAATTACCTATTTGTATAGTTCTTAATTTCAGAGCATGTTCATGTACATTACTATACTTTCTTGATCCTAAGAGATCATCAATTGTAAGATCACCCTTTGATTTAATAATTTGTCTCTTTTGGGGTGGGGAATCAAAACAGTTTTCTTGGGGAAGGGAGGAGCACTGTCTATTCTAAGGATTATTCTGAACAACTTTTAGCCATAGGTGTTACAGCCACATGCTACTCTTGACCTTTGACACTTTTAGAATTGATAGTATAATTCTGAGGCACATACAGCTTTTTATTTTTACTAATTATGACATATCACTAGAAGTTAAATAACTGCTTTCAAAAGTTATCCAGAAGAATTTAACAGACAGGTATTTGGTACTTGCTCAGAATCATCACTTGGTAAACTCATTAAACATAAATAAATCACATGTTACAGGCAGTTCTACATACATAATAACTTTTTATTTCAGGGCACATTTTAGTGATTTTTATAAAGACACTTAAGAAGTAGTTATGGATTTAACATTCAACTGTATTTGGTTCTATCAGTACAGATAATGAGGGGACACATGAAAGGCATATTCTTAGTCATATCTAAGTTTGTATATGGATAGGCAGTGACAAGGTATTATAATCTGTGTAGTGACTGGCAGGGTTGTTTTGATATCTACTATAACTCCTCTTGATTTAAAAAATGTTAATGTTAAAAACTATGCATTTTAGAGTTGAGAAAAATAGACCGTCTTTCATTCCCTTCCCAACAACTGCATAAAGAAGACAGAGTAGGCATTGGACAGTGTTTCAATTAAAATAAAGGGTGAATGTTTGAGATTTAAGGTCACACAGTAAGTGGTGGGTCTTGGATTCTAAATGAGGTCTTCAAGACTTCCACACATATGTACTGTATTTTACTACCCTTTCAGCAGTAAGTAGTGGATTAACTTCAGTTTTTGAGATTTGTTTATTCATCATATATCTATTATGTGCTACTTGTGCCAGGCATTATGTTAAATGATACTGTAAGACAGTAAACACAACAGATAAGGTCTGTGTCCTCATGTAACGAGCAACTTTGCAAAAGATTGAAGCTAAATAGATAATTGCAACTAAGATGAATGTTAAGGTAGAAGTTAGTTATAAGGTAATATTAGAGTATATAAGAAGCAAACCTAACCTGTCCTGGAATGGTGGGCATTGTTGAAGGTCAAGTCAGGAAAATACAAGAGAAATAACTTTTAGGCTGAGAGGGAAAGAATGAGCATGAGTCAGAGCATTGCAGGTAACAGAAATAGCGTCCTCAAAACAAAAGGAAGGACTGAAAGGATTCCAACGTGGCCAAGCATTGAGAAGGAGAAATAAAGGTGGAGAGGAATGCAGGAAGCCACTTAGTGATTTTGTTCAGGATTTTGGCCTTTTTCTTAAAGAATATTGGGGAGCTGTGGAAAGGTTTTAAGCAGAGATGTGTAACATGGTCAAATGTTAATTAAAAAAACATGAAGCTGACTGCAGTGAATGTAGAAGCCTGTGTATTAGAAACTGTTTCTATAGGCTAGGCTTAAGATTACGGATATAGCAATAGAGTTGGAGAGAAGGGTATAGGTTTGAAATATGGGAGGTAGACAAAGCCTAGGGATTTGGCAGAAATGTAAAACTAGTATTGTTAGTTGTTCCATCTATATAATTTAATTGGAAATTTATCTCTGAAATTCTTTCAGTAACTTATGCTTACTGTTAAGAAGTAACTACATTATAGAATATAATTTAGAAAGTATTATAATTTGTGAATTGAGGTAATTCCTGTTATGCGTTAGATTCCATTAAATAGTATAGTAAGAACTTAGTTTCAAAAGAGAACTTTGCATCTTAATTTATATGATGTAGGATATAAATAATTTTGTACATACATGATGTGTACATATATAGTATATTTTGTGTGTACAACTTATTAATCAATATCAGATTTGAAAGCTGACTGAATATTTAGGACTTTTATGTTCTTAATGGATTGGTCAAAACTTAGATGAGGAATGTAACTCATTTTGTTTCAAATAGTATTCCATTCAACACTTTTTTTCCCCCATGAAAGAAGAAGGAAATCTTAACTTTTGTGACAACATCAATTGGCCTGGAGAATACTATGCTGTTTGAAATAAGCCAGTTAGAGAAAAACAAATACCATATGATCTCAATTACATATGAAATCTAATGAACAAGATAACAAATAAAAGAGAAACAAACATAGATACAAAGAACAGACTGACAACTGTCAGAAGGGTGAGGGATAGGGAGGCTGGGTGAAAAGAAGGTAAAGGGATTAAGCAAAAAATATATATGTATGTATAGACCAGATATAGATGTAGATATATAAACACATAGACACAGACAACAGTATGGTGATAGTCAGAGGGAAAGGGGAATATAAATGGGGACAGAGACTTTACGTTGGATGATGGGCACATGATATAGTGTGCAGATAATGTTTTGTTGAGTTGTACACTTGAAACATGTATGGTTTTGTTAACCAATGTCATCCCAATAAGCTCAATAAAATAAACAGTTGCCCTAACTGCTATGGCTCAGTGGGTTGGATGTTTTCCTGCAAACTGAAAGGTCACCTGTTCAATTCTGGGTCGGGGAACATGCCTGGGTTGCCAGCCAGGTCCCCGGTTGGGAACGTGCAAGAGGCAACTGTTAGATATTTCTCTCGCAGGTCAATGTTTCCCTCTTTCTCCCTGCCTTCCCCTCTCTCAAAAATAAATACAATCTTTTAAAAAAAGGTACAGCTTTTTATTATGATAAGAATTTATTGCTGGATCATTGGTTCTAGAATAGGTTCCTAGTTAAATTAGAAGATTCAGTTTTAGAAGCATAGTTCCTTGAATGCCTTATTAACGGCTTTATTTCTTAGCTAATAGTATTTTTTTTTCATACTCACGGAATTATTAGTCTGTTTTATCAGGGGTAGCATAGTCAAATACCTGTAAGGGCTTTGTCTGTGAAGAGTTAGACCACTTAGGGAGATAATTTGGAGACTGGGGTTCTAGAGAGTTTATGCATTTGTAAGTGAGGAGGGAGATGACTAGTTTTCTGTCCATCTGATTATGGCCTTGTGAGTATTTAGACTGTTGCCAAATTTTTTGATTTTTCAAAATGATCCTGAAATAGATTTTTATGTGAATAAGTTGGTAACTAATTCAAATGTTTTTAAAAACACTACACTACAGGGCAAAATATGTGCATGAAATATATTTGCTCATTAGGCTTCTACTTTACAGCTTCTCCTTTATAGAGGTCTTTAATCACTATATAAAGGTAAAAGGTCAAAATTATTTCAAGATAAGATAAATGTCAAAATCAGGAAGGAAAGGAAAGAGGAAGTGAGGTTTTTAAAATAAAAAGCACAACAGTGGTTGGTAATATTAGTTTACACTAAGTTCAAAGAGAAAGTCACTGTTTCTAGAATAATTTATGCTTCACAGTATACTTCTAGCAACTTCAGCTCTGAATATGCGTAATTGGGGACTCAGAGTGAGATGGGAGTATGTAGGGTGTAGGAAGCAAATGAACTATATATATGAGAGTTTAGTGGTTTTTTCTTAAACAGGAATAAAGTAAGCAGAAACACGAGGTAGTTGGTATCAGAGAGCAAGCAGACTCTAAGAACATAGCAATCTGGATATATCATGGGCCCATTAAAACACTCCTATACTAAAGCATAATTTGACTTTTATATTAATGACCAGGAAAAAGTCAAACTATTTGTATACTCTGACATTTTATTTATTTATTTATTTATTTAGTATATTTTCCCATTACCATTTAGTCCCCTTATACTCCCCACCCCCCAGCAATCACCACACTGTTGTCCATGTCCATGAGTCCCTTTTCCTTTTTGTTCAACCCCTCCACCCAATAACCTCCTCCCTCAGCTGTCATCTCACTCTCCATCTGTGAGTCTGTTCCCATTTTCCTTGTTTGTTCAGTTTAAATTTTATTTATTGATTTTAGAGTCAGAAAGAAACATGGATTTGTTGTTCCACTTATTTATGCATTCATTGATTTTTGTATGGGCCCTGACTGGGGATTGGACCCACAACCTTGGTGTATCAGGACAAAGCTCTAACCAACCGAACTACCTATACCCAGCCAGGGCCTACTCTGACATTTTAAATACTCCCCAATAACACATATAATACACAGTATTGTAGGGAACTAACAAAATATAGAAGTGTAATATAGCACTTCTCTTTAAAAGCCAAGAATGGGTAAAATAGATTTTATAATTTTCTAAATATATTTAGAGTTTGGCACTTACTAATTTCCTAATAACTAATTAATTTTCAAAGTAGTCTAATTTAAATTTAAAAAGTATTGATTGGCTCACGTAAGAAAGTTAGACATACATTAAGGTTAGGTAAGTTAGTGGCTCAATGATATTTTGAATGACTCAGGTTGTATTTCTATTCTAGTCTTTTATACTCAGTATTGCAGTTCTCTCATTACCATAGTTACAGATGCCTACTGATTGGAATTAGGACATGTTCTCACCTTCAGATCCAAAGAGAGGAGAACTAAATTCTCTCAGCTTTCATATAAGCAGTATAGCTTTATTTTTCTCTTAAGCGTTACTCTTCACTCCCACCCCAGTTTGCCTCTCAGCAGCCTAAACTTGTCTAATTCTAAAATTCCTCAACTAATCATTGGCAAGGAGAAATGGTCTTAAAATAGGTTAGAGTAATTGTGGTCTACCTCAGGGTCAGTCAGGTCAGTGAGCTTCCCCTCAGGAACATTGAATTCTAGGAGAGGCTTGGGTAGAGATCAAAGTCATGGAGCATTATCAAATCATGGAGCAAAGAGAAAGCATTGCATAGGTACTCAACGTGGTCCACTTGCAGGTGCGTGAAGAGTACATATTATCTGAAATTTTTACTTTAACAAAACACCACCTTCCTCTTTCAAGCACAGAAAGTATAAGGTGAATCCCAGGAAAATCTAGTCTGTCTTCTCTGTTCTAGCACACCTAGTAGCAAAACTTTTATAGCTTCTGAATTGAAGATTTTTTGTCCAAAAATTCTCTTCTCACTTAGTAGACTCCTCTCTGTAGAATAAACTATATGGGCCATGAATAGAACAAAGTTTGTTTAGGAAAATACTGTTCCTTAAATAAGCTTTACTTTAAATCATGTATGTTCTTTTCCTCCTCCCTAAAGGATTTGTGTACCCTAATCTCTGTAGTAGATAGTGTCATCATTATTATCTGGTTACAAAGGTGAAATATAATTAATTTATGGGGTTATTTACAAAGCAAAAATATATACTTATTTTAAAGTTTTAAAAATCTTTGCACAGAAAATGCTAATTATGTATTTTAAGTACCTATCATTTTGACTCAAATATTTAAACAGCTGGCCGTAGATTTCATTTCCTCCAGGTTTCAAATTTCTGAATATTAGCCAGATATTTTAGTATCTGGGTCACACAGTCATTACAAACAAATCTAGGCTGAAACGGTTTATGCTTCTCAGTTGCCAGTTTAGTTCTGTGCTCAACCATGCTCTCACTTTCCATTATTTGATTCCCTTTCAGCTAAACTGTCTTTACATATTTTTGTACAGTATTGTGTTACTTCTTTGTATACAACTGATCTTTTTGTGTCTTTTTCCCCCTGAAACAAGCAAGGTAACAGCAAATAAATAACTATTCTCTTGGCTGCAATGTTTTAGAATTGCTGCTATATAAAGGGTCACACATGTTAAATTATCCACTGCAGTGCTAATTATTGTGTGAAATCTTATTTAAATGCTAGAGAAATTGTACTTTGATGCAAAAACTGTGACATTTCTTAAGGATTCAACCTGTGAGCAACTTGGTATGGAGAGTCTTAAAATTCCTAACCACCCTGCAAAAATTTTAAATGTAAGCTTGTTCCTACTTTGTCATACTAGATGATATAGCATTTTTCTTCAAGTAAAATGGGAAGTCGTGTTATGAGGAATGAATTGGAATAACAAAAATTTCACCTTCACTTCTAAAGTATTGTAGGCTTTAAAATTCTCTTTTGAAATACTTTTTTAAAAGGGTGTCGTTTAGGAAGGAGACTTGAGTTGGGGTGGTGAACACACAGTACGATGTACAGATGATATATTATAGAATTGTAACATGAAACATGTAACTTTTTAACCAGTGTCACCCCAATAAAATCAACAAAAAAGAAAAGAATAAAAATAAAGGACTGTAGTTTATTGGCAGCTTATGTTAATATAGTTTTCCTTTTCTGAAAATGAAGAACTTTATACCTTTTGCAATTTTTACTTTTTTTTTGCTAAATTTAGAATACTTGATTTCACACAACTGTATCCTGTTTTGAAAGTCTAAAATGATAGCCCTGACTGGTGTGGCTTAGTGGGTTGGGCATTGTCCCACAAACAGAAAGGTTGCTGGTTTGATTCCCAGTCAGGTCACATGCTTAGGTTTCTTTCTAGGTCCCTGGTTGGGGGGGGGCGGGTGGTGGTACAAGAGACAACTGCATATGGAAGTTTCTTTCCCTCTAATTCTCCCTCTCTTCATTTCTCTCTAAAAATAAATAAATAAAATCTTTTTTAAATGTATAAAATGATAGCATGTATACTTCTTGAAAGTAATTAATAATTTATTTGTTTAGTATTTTTGGACATTTAGTAAATTTTCCAGGTGAACAATGTTTACCTTCTTCAAGTGCTGAAACATAGCATTTTAATCATTCTTGTTATAAAATATCTTAGGAAGCTTTATATATTTTAATGATCTTTGTTGATAAATATTTGTTAACACAGTGTCTTCAGGGGCTACTGAAGTATCTCATAGGGCCGTTTGTCCTTACAGTTCTTAGTAAGTATTGTTGCTTTGAGATTTTGTAAATAGTGCTTCTGTTTTCAAAACTTGATATCAGTTTGTATGGCTACCAGCATGCAGAGAAGGGTATCGGAGTAAAGTAAGAAAAAGAGGTTTCTTATAGGCTTGAAGAGCACTTCAGTGAGGAAAGTTTTGGGACTTTGTGATTTCAATTAGTGCCTACCTTCTGCTCCAAGAGTCCACCCCCTTATGCCCTAGGCTTTTTTTAAAGGTATGATACTTCGTGGTGTTCCAGAGTTATTGTAAAAAACAAAATCTGAGGTTTTGGAGCTAGACAAATACTGAGGAGGATTATAACTGGATCATTCAATAGCTGTGGGATCTTAGGCCAGTTCACAACTATAAAGTGGGTATGTTATACCTATTTCCCAGGGTTATGAGTGAGGATTAAAAATAGTGGATCTTAAATCAAGGTGTTTTAACATATATTGGATTGGCCAAAAAGTCTGTTACTTTTTTTTCCCTATGATGACTCTAGGACTTAGTTGTCTTTAACGTCATCTGAAATAATTTTGTTAGATTGTATTGTGACAGCTGTCATATCAGCATGCATTTAAAAAAACTTTTAATTTTTGTGTAGCTATTTTAATCCTTAAGATGGAAGAAAATATGCAACATTTTTGGTATATAGTATACTGACATTGGTATGCTTTATTATTTCAGGAAAGGTAAAATTGCAACTGAAATGCAGAAAAGATTTGTGCAGCGTATGGAGAAGGTATTGTGACTGATCGAAGGTGTCAGAAGTGGTTTGTGAAGTTATTTGGTACTATTGACATTTTGGCCAAATCTCTGCTGAGGGGCCTGTCTCATGCCTTGGAAGATGTTTAGCAGCACCCGTTGCCTCTACCCACTGGAAGCCAATAGCAGGAGATAGAGACATACTAAAAATACCCAATCAAGTTATTGCTGAAAATGAAAAAAATATGTCTTTTATTTTATAGGAAAAGCTAAATGGACTTCTTGGCCAACCCAATAGTTTCCTTTCCTTATGTTTTAAGATAAGTGACCCACTTAATTTGGAAGTTACATTTGTAACTTCCACTTAATTTGGAAGTTACATTTGCCTGTTTTATCTTGATACCATAAGGATTAATGAACCCTGGCTGGTGTGGCTCAGTGGATTGAGTGCAGCTCTGCAAACCAAAGGGTTGCTGGATCAATTCCCAGTCAGGGCACATGCCTGGGTTTCAGGTCCTGGGATCCTGGGGATGCATAAGAGGCAAGCACACATTGATGTTTCTCTCCCTCTCTCCTTCCCTTTCCCTCTCTCTAAAAATAAAAAAATAAAATATTAAAAAAACAACTGTTAATGAGTCAGTTATCCTTAAAATATAGTAGTTTTTAAAGATCTCTTTATTCAGAAATAGATTGTTTATGATGAGATGCTTTGATTAATTTGATCATATGAATAAAATAGGGTGGAATATTTTTAAAGACTGAAAAAATACAAATTCAGATACAAGAAATATATTTTTAAGAAAATATGAAAAACATCTTTTTTCATTCAACAAGACTAAATTTTTTGGAAATATTTTATTAGTATTTCCAAAAAGTTTGTAAGCTAGTAAGTGCTGTTTTTTATTGCAAAGGTAAATGTTAACCTCTATACCCATGTATATAATTAATTAAAAAAAACCAGCAGAGTTCCCCGGGCCTTTGCATTTCCTAGTGCTACAGCAGTTACATATCCTATTGCAGTGAGCTTCAGTAATCTGAAATAATATTCATAGGCACTCTGGTAAATCACATTTATTATATGAAATTTTGTAATTGTTCTTAGCTTATATGTAATCCATTTGCAGATCAGATTATAGGATATCGTTTGTTTAATAAGTACACTAAATACACATCTAGTGCCAGGTTTTGATGGTACCAGAGAGAGAAAACAAAACAGCACGGCCTCTGCCTTCAAGGAACTGTCTCACAATAATATGAACTACTTGATTGAGAAGATTCACACATAATATAATGGAATTCTACAAAAATTGCCTATTAAAAACTTTCCAAAAAGGCCAGAGGGATGGGGAAGTGGGATGGAGGCAGGGTATGAATGAAAATCAGATACAATTTAAATTTTTCTTGTGTTTAAGAATAATGATATGAAATTTAAAGATAAGCCCACTCCAACAAAGCAAGGACTTCCAAAGAAAATAAATGAGCTTTGTTTTTTATTGAGATCTGTTGACAAGTACTTGATATGTTTATTTGTACAGAATATAGTAAAGCTTTATTGTTGATCTGTTAGACAAGCTGAATTTGTGAATATTTTACATTGTAAACTGTATTAAAATATGTATGCCCTACTAAATATATGGAACATAATCTTTAAACTCTAGATTATTATCATTTAGAGGCATTCCAGGTGTTTAACTCTTTTGCCTTTTTTTAACTTCCTCAGTAATGCCTTTAAGGCCTTTTGATATATCATAAAGAAAAAATTGTGAGTTATTTGTCTCCAGCAAAGGAGAACTGATTGACCTGAAGATATTTGTACTTTCCCACTTCCAAGTCTTTGCTCAAATTGCTGTCTACCTTTGCTACTGCAGTTTTACTCTTCATCCTCTAAGATCTCTGAGACCACCCTCAAGCCCACTTTTGACAGCTTCTACTGTCTACCATGTCTGTCATCCTGAATTAAGAGGGAAAATAGAAAGTCACCAGAGGGGGGAAAAACAGGCTTTAAACTTAAATCATCTGATCTGTTTTGCTCCTCACAGCCAATTGATTAAAATAATCCTTTAGATTCTTATCCCTGTCCATTTTCGAAGCCAGGGTTAGACTGTCATAACATAACCCATTTGGCATACCTTTACCAAAACAGTCTTTCTGAAGCACTTACTAGGTTTTTGAGGAGAGAGAGAGAGAATGCTCATCCTTTCCAGGTTGCAGAATGTGTACTGTGCAGTATATGTGCTACTCTGAAATGCTTATTGTGCTCCAAGCTTCTGCTTACACTATTATCTTTGACCTGAAATGCAGTTTCGCTTTACCTATAAAAATGTGAGTTATTTCGATCCCCGTACGGGCCAGGTGCGTTTCCATTTTGCCTGGCTGGTGTAGCTCAGTGGATTGAGCGCGGACCTGCGAACCAGACGATCACGGTTCGATTCCCAGTCAGGGCACATGCTTGGGTTGCAGGCCAGGTCCCTGCAGGCCAACTCCCAGCAGGGGATGCATGAAAGGCAACCATACATTGATGTTTCTCTCCCTCTCTCCTTCCCTTCCCCTCTAAAGATAAATAAATAAAAAAATGTGAGTTATTATAAGGGCTAGTATAGATATTTTTCTCTTTTTGAAGTCTTGTCTATCAACCCTAAAACCCCTTTTCTGAGCTTCTACTTCGTCTTACTCATTGATCTGGAGCAAGACTTCTGTGATACTTAGAAGGTGGTGAGTGGGTTACTTTTGCCAGTGAGATTACAATAGAGTTTTATGTCTTGAGCTTCTGGGCTTCTTCTCCTTAGCAAAGCATAACAAATGTAATCATGTGAAAATATTTGATAATTGGTTTACTCACATGAGTTTTATAAAATTGCTTGATACTCTCTATCCAAGAAATGAATTCATTGTGTGAGCTTCTTTAACTGTTTGTTGAACCCAGGACCTCTAGTACTTCTGAGTTTCTAACTACTCTTCAGTGTGTAGGATCATTGGAAAATAACTATTGGCATTGGGGATGGGTTGTGTATGTTTTGGAGAAGGAAGCAAATCTAATATTGGACTTTTAAAGCAAATCTAATATTGGACTTTTAAAACAGTAGCCTTGTCTGTTTTAAAGTATTATGTTTCTTGTATTACATTCATAGGGTTGCGCTAAGACAAGCATATTTAATTCCTGTCTGTTTAATATAGTATTTAAAACTTTGGTATGACACTGAATTACACTCACTGAAAGTGTGGCCTAGGACCCTGCATTTTAATTAAGCCTCACTTGAATTGCTTATGAAGTTGCTGGTTTTGATGATAATGTTAATAATGGTTGTGATGCTGATAATTGTGATATTCTACTTTTTTAAAGACTTTTTAACGATTTTATTTATTTTTAGACAGGGAAAGGGAGGGAGAGAGTTAGAGAAACATCAATGTGTGGTTGGCTCCTAAATGGCCCCCACTGGGGACCTGGCCTGCAACCCAGGCATGTGCCCTGACAGGGAATTGAACTGGCGACCCTTTGGTTCTCAGCCTGAGCTCAGTCCACTGAGCTACACCAGACAGGGCCATACTCTATTTTTGAAGGCCTATATGTGCCTGGTACACTGTCCTAGGCAGTTAACAACTATTAACTTACCTAATGGTCATAGCAAGCCTTATGTGATAAGATGCAGTTACCTTTGTTTTTTCAGATGGAGAAACTAAGGCAGAAATAAATTAAATAATTTGTTCCAAAAATAATTTTCTTATAAACATTGTAAGAATGTATGAAAAGAATAAGACATATTTCTTCGGTTGACTAAAAAACACTTTCTAAAGGTCTGCTGTGACAAATGTGCATGATAAATAGGCTGGTTCATATATACTGTATATTGGCATATCAATATGGTTAATTCTGGACAGACTACCTCTGTCCAGAGGTATACCCTAAGTGTACCCTATATTCCTTTTAGGAAGACAGTCACAGTTTTAGGTGAAAAAGTAAGCACACACAAACTTAGCACATTGGAGAAAATGTTAAATTATTACAATTTCTAATAAACTCATGATTTTAAGATAACTGTCCTTATCTTAATGCATGCATACATGCATATTTATACATATATATGTTTACTATATATGTATATAAGTATATATATTATATTGAGATACTACTTTGTAACCAAATGGAATATAAGTGAAATTCCTTAACCATATTTTTTGCTGTACTAGCATAAAATAAATATTGAGTATTACATGATAAACATTTTATTCTATTTTCAATGATGAATGGTGTGAATATTTCATGCCCTTTTGCTCATAGAATGGACAGACAGTAGGGGGCCAGGGAAATATGTGATGGTTGTGGTGGTGGTAGTGTAGAACAAATTTGTTTAGTGTCATCCATTGCCTGTTCAAAAGAGGTTTGGTGAGTGATTTTAGGTGTTGCTAATGAGTGCTCCGACTTTTGAGACCTGTAGACCTAAAAAGTACATTACATCTTATCAGAATTATTTTATGAATTATGACTGAATAGACAATGAAGTATAAATTGAGGTAGTGGCCAATTTTAATCCATACAACTAAATCTAAGCACTGTTTCAACTATTTCTTTATATATTTCCTATTTACAAATTATCTGAATTTCTCTTGCTGCCCATTTATATATAGTTGTGTTGGGTTGTATATCACCTGAAGCAGTCAGGCTAAAACTTTTTATTTCTTATACTATCCATGTGGCATGCTTAAATTTCTAGGGAATCCTAAAACTGGATAAAATAGGATGCTAGGAAATGAAAGAAAAATAAATCTGATGCCATGGAAAATTCTAGGACATTTCTTTTCTATAGAAAGTTCTGATAAAATTTTATATAATCATCAAACTCACATTTTTAGTCCATAAGAAGAGCTTGGTTGTAAGACCAAATGCCTGCCTTAATGCTTATAAAGAGGGAGGTATCCAGTTTAACTTCAACATACACATTTCTTTCCCTACATTATGAATTGGTCCTTTGCGTTTTCTGGGGCTGAAGACCTGAAAGTGTGAGGTTAGAATGGAGTTTAAAAGTTGAAATATTTCCAATAAAATCATACTTCTTTCTGAGGCATAACTATTTATTTCCTTGATTATAGCTACAGAAGCATTTGTTCTTCAGTGGTCTTGATTTTGCTGCTGACTTGTTTAGTGATTTGGGTAAAGAATATCCAATTACTGGACCTTGTTTCTTCATTAATAAAATTAGAGATAGTATTACATTATAAAACTCTCATAAGTGGGTTAATAGACTATATTTAAGGTTATATACAAACACGTAAACACATTGACAAGTCATCTGCTGCTCATCCTCGCTGGAATGTGAAACTAGTTTTGTTATGTAGGTGCATTATAGATAATCCTATTCACACGAAGAGAATTGTTCTGTGCTTTTTGATAACATTATTTTGTTAATCTGATAGTGTTTTTTTAGGATTATGCCTTGTATTAAAAATTAAATTACTGTTATGATTAGAATCATTAGGATGAGGAATGTGAACAAATCTAGAATTACTTGTCTCTTATACTGAGAAGTATTCATATATATTCATTCATGCTCCTCTATAATTTGGCTAAGCGATTTATCTTTGATCCTTCTAATTTTTTCCAGAGTGAAGACATAAATACTTTAAAAATGATTCTTGATAATGAGTCTTATCAGATCAGTCCCACATATGTCAAATGCAGTATATTTAGTTTAAACTGCTCCAGTGCTTTTGTTTCTTTCCTGGAAATCCAACCAACTATTCATGTCTTTATGAGATGTCCTCCCCCGCCCACACTGCATGTTGTTTTAGGTTATAAACTCTGGGGGAAAGTTTAACTTTTCCTTTGTATCTCATAGTACCCAGGAAAGAACTCTGTTAATCTGTAAATAGTTTGTAAATGTTACTGATATTGAGGATTTGGGATTAAAATATTGGAGAAAATGCAGTAAGTCTTTTTTCTGGGATATATCACACTGTTGGGGTCAGTGTGATTAATTCAAAGATGCAGTGGTTTTGTTAAGTTCTAGGCTTTGTTCAAAATCAGTTTCCCTTGATTTAACCATAAGTTGATTATTCATCGTATATTCTTTCTTGTATAATACTGTGATAGCAGGTTACTGATATGGTAAAGTCTGTCACAGTATACATGTGAATAGACAGGCATGTGTATGTACACAGTACTGCTGTATGTATGAAAGAGAATGGACACACAGAATGTATGGGAATATGGGGTGCACGTTACGTTTAGCATCTTAATTTGAGTCTTATATAACTATGTGTATTTAATATTGGAGCTATTATAGTTGAGATTCTGAACAACAGTTTTTAATCAATGGTAAACATGGTAACTTAGGAAGATAAGGACATGTTTTCCTTCCCCTTCATGATTTCATTTTACCTTTACTCCGTTGTACATTTGCCAAAGGCTTAAATTGTCAAAGATAAATAATTATTCAAATGGAAGAATTTACAGCTGGAAAGAAATTATATTGAGGCTCTAAGGTATATCTTAACATTTGGGGAAAAATTACTACTCATACTATTTTAGAAGCATCAAAGCAGACTGTAAAACTCAACTGTCATAAAGCCTAATGACCAAAAACCTTAGATAATTGACAGGATTTATAAAGATTAGCTATAAATAATAATTAAGAAAGAGCCTAAATAGGTACAGAAAAGGGTTGAGCTGCTTTTGCATTATAATTATTTCATAATCATAAATTTTGTCTCAGTACAAAAAATTATCTTTGTAGGCAGGGCATGTCTCTTCAGTATAATCTTGAACTCTGATAGTATGTGCTACTACTAGTAGTTGATGATTGAATACATATTTTATGAATATAGATGATACTGTCAAAGTGTATCCAAATATTACTGTTAGTTTTAAGTCAACATTTGACAATTTAAATTTGTGAGTCTGAATAAATGCCATCTTTATCATGTGTTAATTTTGGTTACATAATAATGAAGTCAACTTTTTTTGGAAACTTCAATCAAAGTTTACTTAAAACTGTTCTCTGCTGCCCATCCCACCTCCCAAAACTGTTCTCTGCTGCCCATCCCACCTCCCACTCCCACCTCCCACAATTAAATCGCACACTGTTGTCCATGTCTGTGGGTGGAGAAGGGCAAAGGGGGAAAGACTGGGACAACTGTGATAGAGTAACAATAAAAAATGATTTAAAAAACTGTTCTCTGAAGATACTAGAATTTTAGAGGGTTTTTGCTTGTTTGGTTTGGATTTATTTTATCCTAGCATTTCTATTTCAATATGATTTTATGACTGCTTTAAAAGAGGTAAATCAAAATCATTCACTCTATTTTGTATTTAGAGTCATTGCTCATTGTCAGTTGGTGGGTGTGGAAACAACGTAATCAAGTTTGGGTAATTTAGTTTCAGTTTAAATTCTCAACTGGCAATTGGCCGAAAACTCTCATCTGAAGAAGTGAGCATCCAAGTATTTTGTGGTTTGGCTACTGTCTGCTTGACATATAGCAAGGCCCTATCAAGAAAACTAATGGAGTGACTAACTATCAAAAGAAAATCAATGGTAAGAGTTTTCACTTAAATTATGTGTGTGTATGTGTATGTGTAAAGCATACTAATTTATTATATTTGAATTAAGATTTTAGAACTTTTAAAATTTAGGATATAATTAAGGCCAAATGTTCTAATTTTGATGTCTATAAACTACATTTGTAATATATGCAAGGAATGGTTTTATAGATAAGAGATTGTATATGCTTGATGTTGGTAAAAAATAGTAATAAAATGTGAAAAATTAATTATTCAGTTCATGTCTACTTTAAGAACGTCATTTCATTGTCACTCTACTAGAGTTATTTATCTTTCAAAATAGCATATTATGAATATTGCTTTAGTAAATTTTAATTTCTAAAAAATTTATATCAAACTAAATTTATCTGTTGCATAGATGCGTCTTACTTAAAGTAAGTGTCATAAATTCTGCAGTAAAGTAGTCTTTTGATTTCTGTTTTGTTTTTTACTTCCATTATAAAATTATTGCTAGAGGTGGAAAGAAAGTATATCATATAATAATAATACTTAGTTTAATATTAGCTCTTTAAAATGTATTATTGCTATTACACCTCTGTGAAAAATATTAAATTTGTAAGATTAAATATTTATCTACACCAAATAAAGTGGAATAGATATTCATTACAGAGCACTGTATCAGATTCTGGTGGTAAAATTAGACAACTCTCTGCCTTACACATTTGTAGTGACAAAATAAATTTGGCTATATTTTTATATGCTTCAAGTGACCTTAAACTTAATATTTTTATTCTCATTGTATTTTGTTTCTGCTTATCCCTTTATTTAGACACTGGTGTCCTATCAGATCCCTGATTAGCTAACTTTGGACAGGAGTAGAAATGGTAGAGTATAAATACTGAAATCTTTGTGATAACTGGATAATAGATGATGAAGATCAAATATTGAGTTGGCAAAAAAATTCACTTGGATTTTTCTGTAAGATGGTGCTAGGAGCTCTAGGTTATCTTTAACTTCATTCAAAACAATTTCGTTAGATTGTATTGTCATGGCTGTCATGTCAGCATGCATTAAAAATCTTACCGAAATTGGTGAAATTTTGTGCAGCCGTTTTAATATTGAAGATGGAAGAAAATAAGCAACATTTTGGCATACTGTGTTTTATTATTTCAAGAAAGATAAAAATGCAACTGAAACCAAAATAAAAAAGATTTTTACAGTGTATGGAGAAGGTGCTAGGACTTATTGAAGATGCAGAAGTCATTTGCAAAGTTTCGTGCTGGGGATTTCTCACTGGAAGATGCTCCACAGTCAGGTAGACCAGTTGAAGTTGATAGTGATAAAATCAAGACATTAATTGAGAACAACCAAAATTATACCATGCAGGAGATAACTGTCATACAACAACCAAATCAGTCAAGTTATTGATAAAAATGAAAAATTTGACTTCTATTTTATGGAAAAAACCATACAGACTTTTTGGCCAACCCAATATTAGTAATAGATTGTGATTCTGTTGTCAGAATTAAAATTTTTTAGAATGACACAGTTTGAGTAATTTTTCTTGCTCTGTTAGAGAGGTCTAAATGATGTTAATAGAGTACGACCATGTTCTTTACTGTTTTCTGGAGCTTAATAACAAAACACATCAGGAATCACATATGTGACTAGTACCTAGCATAGCGTCTGTTACCCTGTCAGCATTGAAATATTGACATTGAACTCAGTATTCTAGTATTCTAGATGGCAGTATCGGGTCCTCAACCATTTATCTAGTAATTCAAATTTTTATAGATTATCTGCTGTTTACTATCCATTCAATTCAGTACTGAGGGTGAAATGGCTTAATTAAAATCAGATATTTCCTAATTGTTCCTGAACTTAGAGTGTAGATAAAATAATCAATACACAAATGTAAAATTACAACTAGAATCAATACTATGGAAAGGTAAAAGTTAGTATGAGTGTAGAAGCAATACAATCGATGTGCAGTTACACTTGTCAGGGCTGGGAGAAAGATGTCCTTCCATATCTCCCAGGAGCGCAGTGCCTATGATATTGTGACAGCTCTTTTTGGTTCTGTTCTGTTAGCTTTCATTGGTCCATGATGTCAGGTGGAGAATTGGGCATTTAGCCACTTAAAGATATTTAAAACACATAAATATGTAAACATCACAGATGGAAAAGTAATACATAGCATTTCTTTTACTAACAGGAATGAAAAATAACTCTCATGTCTGAGCAAACTAAGGTTTACCAATAGTCATCAGCTTTAAACTATAAAACTTCTTAGTATAGCAAACAATGCAACATCCAATTGGGTTAATGTATGTTGTAATATAATGGCTTCTGTCAGAATAATTGGTAATTAATACTTGCATGGAATTGCAAGTTTGAGAAAAGAAAATTTTAATGAGTTATTGTTGATAGTTGTGGGAAGTAAAAGAATGTTTTAAGTTCAGTGTAAGGAAGAAGCTTTTAAATGCAGAAGATAGAATGGATTGCCTTCCAGGATTCATTAGGCATTGGAGCATAGTCACAAATAAGACTAATGTGATAGCTATAGTCTGTAAAGGAAGATAGATATTAAATAAGTAATTATAACAAGTGGCATGTGATATTGTAACAGAGAAGTCCTTTCTTAAGGATACCTTGAGAATTGTTAATTTTTAATCAGTTTACTTTCCTCATGAAATGAGATGATTTATTTTTACATAAAAATTGGACAAAATTCTTTGAGAATGGGTCTTCTTAGAAACTAGTAGACACTGAAATAATTTTGTTTTACAGTTTATTTAGAAACTGCTATACAATTTCTGCTTATACAAGAAACTGCTATAGAAAGGTCTTCAAGTTTCTGAGATACCAAGAAATTTGAATATAAGCATAGCAAACTCATAATGCCTATCATGTATATTATGCATTATACAGATCATTTAATAACATTATGTGTAGCAGTGTTGTATTAAACTTTCTGAGTTGTAGTTAAGAAGTTGAGCTATAAAGTCAGACTGGTTGTGTTTGAGTATTAACTCTGACACTTAAAAGCCTTAATTTTAGGAAAGCTGTATAACTCCTCTGTGCTTCAGTTTCCTCATCTTTAAAATGGGGATCATAAGAGTACATACCTTATAGAAAAATAAATTATATAAAAAAGAAAAATAAATTATTTGATGCATGCTTAGAACAGTATCTAGCACACAGAAAGTGATTGTAGAAAGGTCTCTGTATATTGTTGTAGTTAACAGTAACAATCATAATAATTTCCTCATGTCAAAAATGTTCCATGTAATTCACAAAGTTAGATCAATTGAAATAATTTCAGGCTGTTGTTATAAGTATGTATGTGTATGTATATAAAATATGACATAGAGCTGTTATCTTTATTACTGCTAAACAAAATGTCACTGAAATTCTCACCCAAGCTTTGGGACCTCCTTAAGCAGCAATATAGCAGTTAATCAAAGGCTGCCTAATAGACTGCATTTCCAGGACCAAGATTTTGTCATCATTTAACCCAAGATTCAGTCTGTCCCAGGCATCATGGAACTGATCCTTCTTGTTTAAGAAAGGAAGTAGCACCCTGGCTGGTGTGGCTCAGTGGACTGAGCACTGGCCTCTGAAACAAAGGGTCACTAGTTAGATTCCTAGTTTAGGGCACATGCCTGTGTTGCGGGCCAGATCCCCAGTAGGGGGCGCACGAGAGGCAAACACATTGATGTTTCTCTCCCTCTCTTTCTCCCTTCCTTCCCTTCTCTAAACATAAATAAGATCTTAAAAAAATAAAGGAAATTACAAAGATCTTTTATTTACTCCATTGAACATAAACCCAAACCAATTAAGTTTGGGAAAGAATGTCTATGTCAATATTAAATGTTCTTTTCCCTGAGGAAACCTCAACAAAGGATTCCTTTCTATAGTGTGTCTAAGTTATCTTTGTAAACTTAATCATAGATAATACTACTTGTTATTTTATTTACCATATTAGGAAACATTGTTTTTTATCTCAAGATTGTCATTTATTACATTATCTACTTCTATATATACTTTTTGTAAATATTTTTAAATTTGTGAAAAATATTTTTATTTATACTTTATTATATCTTTTAGTATTGGTATTTTAACCACATGTTATAAGAATTAAATTATTTTTGCTAAGTAATTCTTGCTGAACGATTTCAAGGTGAAACTATATTTCACATTTTCTTTGAAGTATAATCCTATAGTTTATGTGGAGAGAGAATTTTTATGTTTGTGTATTACTTTAATTATTGTAAGTGCAACTTTAATGAATTGTTTTCAGATGAAATACTTGAATTAAGTCTAAAATTAGGTATTTTATAATTTAGTGTCTTTATTTTTGTTTGCAACACAGAACTATGACTTTTATTGTAACTGGCTAATAATAGTGTCTAGTGTGATGATAGCCTAAAAGAATTATGCTATTATTCTACTTAGGCCTTACATGGACTAGAACCATGGAAATAACGCCTACACATGAGGCAGAAGTCTGAGATCTAGTGTCTGCCTTGCCACTAATAAATGAAGTGATTGTAGATATGTGAATCTACTGAAATTACAAGGCCATCTAAACATGTCTCCTCCTTGTGTATGTGTGTATATGCGTGCATGTGTATACACTCACATATATGTTTATCCTAAATTATTGCTCCAAGTTGAAACAAAAGGCTAAGAAGACATTAAGTTTTTTAATGTTGAAATGTACTAAGTAAATAATTCTATTTTAGAAAGTATTTTACAAGATGCCTTCAAGTGAAAATACATTATTGATTTTTATATATACTATTTCAGGACTTCTCAAATATTCCTACATAAATTATATACCATTATTTAACTTCCAAAGGGAATGAAAATTCCTTTAGTCTGTCCAATTTCAAACTGATGTCATTATTATAATATTAATTTAATAAACACTTTTAACAGGTACCAAGTTACTGTTTTATACTTTGGACTAATTTTTATAAACTATCTTTAAATAGCTGCAGAAGTTTTAGCATCTCTTCTGTTTGCAACTCCATTCAGGTATTTCTAGTTCTGCAGATACTTAATTTATAATTTATTAAAAAGTAGACTATAGCCTTTTAAGGGAAAAATAAAACAAGCATAATTTATGTATGTATTCTCTCTCTTTCATCCCTCCCCTTCCTCTTTTTCTCTCAAAATCAATTTAAAAAATTTACTAGAGAGAGGCATAGTTGGGAGCTGCTAATTGAAGCACCACTGTGTTCTCTAATTGTTCTGATAGGTTTTAAGTCAGATGAACATTGGGTGGAAAATGCCATATGTATCTAACCATAAGAAGTTAGTTGGTCTGTCTCTTGAACTGTTAAGTGCAACTATAGTCATAATTAGAATAATTTTTCACATAAAATTAAAGATGCCTTTTGTAGGCTTACTAGAATATTCAAGAACACCTATATTGTGAGCTACTACATTTTTAATGTTAAAAGGGCATTGAATACAAACAATTTGTGGACATAGATAATATTTAAACTTATAAATTATCTGGAGGAAATACTAACGTGCAATCATGTGAAAGAAGACTTAAATTTATAAGAAAACAGAATTGACATAAGGAAAACTTTTTTCCAGGATTTATGCCTTAAAATAATTTTTGTAAGGGGAGGTATAAGTGATGACTTGTCTTTGGTGGAAGTATAAGTGATAGAATATACAGAAAGCACAGGGAAGTGTTATGGGCTTAAATGTATTTCTGCCATATACTTTACCTATTAAAAATTCATTTAAATTTTTAAGAGGAGCATATAAATACAAATATATATATTAATGTTAAACTTTTTATCTGTCATTCATTTGAATACCTGAGTACCTACTGAGTATAAAATATTGTACTGTTTTATGCTTAGCACAGTAAGGCTGTGACATACTACCTCCTATTTCTTAGTTGAAACCAAACAATCAGCTTTATTCAGGGCAGGGAGTATCAGTTGGTTAAAGAAGAGTCATTTGAACTTTGAAAATGCAGACCCAAATAATATGTACCATTGAAATCAGAAGGCAGCAGGAATTCATTAAGATGTGAAGGAGGTAAGAAGATATCAAAATAATTTACTTTGTAGTGGTTCAGAGTGCTCTGCAGATTGTCAGACCTTTTATTTGCTAGTTTATTTGGGGTTACAAATTATTTTTTATGAAGTTTTGTTTTCTGAATTACTGTTGGATTAAAATTTACAAATTTTTCTTTACAAATACACATATACAAAGTAACAATATGTGTAAGGCAAATTGAATTTTTAAATGAATCATTTAGAATGTGGTCACCTCTGTGCCAATCACAGGGCTGTCTGTCATGTGTTTTGCATCCTTTGTATAGGTGGTGAGTGTTGGATGTATAGCAGGGTGGTAGGTGAAGTTCTGTTTTTATTTCCACTAGAATATATTTGGATAGATAGATCATGTTAGGTGGCCTGATTTTTTAAAATTATTGTGATAAAGTTCAAAACATACCCAAAAGAAGAGAGAGTTGTGTAATAAACCTCCTATATCTATGGCCCAAATTTAACAATTAGCAAACATTTGCCATATTTGCTTCATCTACTTTCTTCTTTTCTCTCAAGTTTCTCTAAAACAGATCCCAGAACTCATCTTTTAACTCCTACCTTCTTTAGTATGCATCTTTTTTAAAAAAGACATTTTTATATAGCCATACCTTGTTACATCAAACAAAATAAAAATTCCTTATTACCTGATATTATCTCTCTATTCAGCTGGTCCTGCTTTGGATTGAAAAAATCTCATTGTAACATTTGGGTTGTTCATTCAGAACCCAAACAAGATTCACACAGCTCTTGGTTATTAGGAGTGTTCTGTAATTAAAATGTCCTTTATTCTTCTCTACCATTCTACTTTTCTTTTCCTTCTCACACTACTGCCCCTCTTTACTACCTTTTTCATGTTCTTCCTGCTTATGACTTATTAAGAGAAACAGAGCAAGCTGTCCATGGATTTTTTCCCACTCTGGATTCTTCTTTTGGCTTGCCTACTTAACTTAGTTCTCTAACCTGTTAAGTTCCCTGTAAATTAGAAGTTAGCTTAAAATACTTGATTAGATTCAAGTTAAGCCTTGATTTTGGTGTTGAAGGAGGGTTGACAGTCTCTCCATTGAGAGTTTTCCATTAACCTTTCGTGGTTGAATTCATTGCTAATTGTTCTCTACCAGTAGGGTTTGAAACATGAATCAGCCACCCTTCCCACCTATATTAGTAGGAATTCTTCTATAAAAGGAACTTTTCTCATAAACTATGGTTTTTAAATTTTTCTGAAGTAGTTCATCCTAGACAAAAACCTGATACTTTTAATATCTCTAAAATACTTAGGTTAATATCCAAGAGTAATTTTGCATACAAGGAGACTTAGCATTTAAGTACCCATGCAATTGTAGGGTTTTTATAAAATATATTTTGTATATGATATTAATGAACATTGTCAGTATTAGAATAGCTTTATATAGTCAACATATATATAGTCAATTAGAAGGGAATTGAGCACTTTTTCCCAGTTCTGCTTGGTCAAATGTTCTATCTCGGGATGAGACGTTGGTGATGAGTTGCGTTTCAGGGAGAAAGATTCTTTCTTAGGTCAGCAGCTAAACAACATCACCTAGCAGAGTAATAGCATTTAGCTGGGGATGAGTTTATATTGCTAGAATTATAAATATAAATTCAGAACTGAACCAGTCATTTTAATTATCTTTATTGGGATAACATTGGTTACTAACATTAAATTTCATGTGTACAACTTCATAATATGATGTGTGTACTCTATTGTATGCTCACCACTTGAAGCAATCTCCTTCCAACACCATATATTTGACCCCCTTTACCCTCTTTGTCCTCCTCCCCCACCCCTTTCCATCTGGTACCCACCATTCTGTTGTCTATAGCTATTAGTTTGGAGTTTTTGTGTGTGTGTTTGTTCCTTTTTGTTTTGTATTCCCACATAAACAAAAGCAAAGACAAAAACCACATGATCATATCAATAGATACGGAAAAAGCTTTTGATAAGGTGCAACACCCATTTATGATAAAGGCACTCAGAAAAATGGGATAGAGGGAGCATTCCTCAATGTAATAAAGGCCATATATGAAAGACCTATAGCCAACATCATACTCAATGGGCAAAAAATAAAATCTTTTCCACTAAGATCAGGAACAAGACAAGGTTGTCCACTTTCACCACTTCTATTCAATATAGTATTGAAAGTTTTAGCCTCAGTGATCAGACAAGAAAAGGAAATAAAAGGCATCCAAATCGGAAAGGAGGAAACAAAACTGCCATTGTTCGCAGATGACATGATAGTGTACATGGAAAATCCTATAGCCTCTACCAAAAAACTGCTTGAACTAATAAATGAATTTGGCAGAACAGCAGGATACAAAGTCAATATCCAGAAATCAAAGGCATTTTTGTATACCAACAATAAAATAGCAGAAGCAGAAATCAAGAAAAAATCCCATTCGATATAGCAAAAACAAAAAATAAAATATCTGGGAATTAACCTAACCAAGGAGGTAAAAGACCTGTATGCAGAAAACTACACAACACTAAAGAAAGTAATCAAGGAAGACACAAACAAATGGAAACATATACTGTGTTCATGGATTGGAAGAATTAACATCATCAAAATGTCCATACTACCCAAAGCAATTTACAGATTCAGTGCAACACCTATTAAAGTACCAATGGCATATTTCATAGACATAGAACAAACACTTCAAAAATTTGTATGTATCCCACAATTGAGTGAAACCAGATGGTTCTTTCTCTGCCACTTCATTTAGCATAATAAATGAAATATCCATTTTTTAAGATCAGTCCATGTTGTTGCAAATGGCAAGATTTCATTCTTTTTATGGCTGAACAGTATTATATACTATATATGCCACTGAAGCTACTAGTTTGTTCAACAATCACCATTAATTTTATTTTTGTTTAGTACTGTTAATGAACAAAACCTGAAGGTGAAGAAATAAAAATAAAATATTTATTTTTAGATGACAGAATTAAGAAAATCTATGGCAGTCAACTTTAAAGCCATTTATAAACAACAAAAATTTAATAATAATGTGTTGAATATACTATATCTTTTTACCAGCTAGAAAAAAAAACATAATAGGAAAAGAGCCCACTCAGAATTGTAACAAAGTATAATAGTTAGCAATAAATTTGTGGAAGATGTTAGACCTTTAGAAAAAAATGTTAACATAGTAGAAGATAATTTTTAAGACTCAAATAAATGGAGAGAAACTGTTTCTGAATCATTAGAATATTGGCAAATTATTTGACTATAAGTAATTAGTGGATTTCTGGGTTTACTTCTAACTTTCAAATTTTCTAGCAATTTCCTATATAGGGATTTTACAGTGATGGGAAGTCTCACCCTACTACATATCAGAAACATTTTAAAGCAATTGTGTCTAAAACAGTGGTAGTGGTACAGAAATAGGTGTGTAACCCAGATAGGTGTGCATACAAGGAGACTTAGCATTTAAGTACCCATGCAATTGTAGGGTTTTTATAAAATATATTTTGTATATGATATTAATGAACATTGTCAGTATTAGAATAGCTTTATACAGTAAAACATTACTGTCCATATCCATATCCTACTTCTATTTACACATCTTCCTGAATTAATACAGTTGACTTCTTAAGGGGCATTCTGAAAAGTAAACTTATTCTCTATCTTATAAAACATGGATTACTGGAGCATTATGAGGAATCCAAAATCGGTCCCATCTGTACACAACATCTTAATACGTATGATAAAATGTTCTTTCCTAAAGGAGAAGACACTTATAGGATAATCATTCAGTAGTATTAGATAGTAGCATTCAGTGATATAATTGCAAGGCTGATTAGACAATAAATGTTTTCATTCTTCTTTATACAGCCATAGGAATTGAAAAGTAGCATAGAAAATATTTTCACATCTCACATTTGAAGCATTAGTAAAACTCACCAAGGTAAAGATGTACTTGAATGTTAGAAACTTTTATTGGATGAAAATATTACAATTAAATGGATTATAGAAAGTTGTGGAAAATATCTACATCAAAAGTTACAAGGAAAATGGTAGTGGATATAACTACTATCATTTATATCATTGCAAAATATGCAAACTTAGAATCAAGATCCTATTATACAAATGAGAAAAATATGAAAGATTAAGATTTGAAAAGAAATGAACAATAAAAATAGGAGGGAGAACACTCATGCATTTATTATAAATTACAAATAAAATGACTTTGACAAAGTTTTCTATTATTGTAAAGGAGTCGCACTATGTAAAGAGAAATCTAATATTGTCAAGATAAACAGTGATATGAAACTTTAGGGAAAAATATATGATGAGAGATACAGTAATGTTCATATATTTAACTTATAGGAGTTTGGGAAATGTGCTAATTATAAATTTTATATGTAGGAAAATGCCCAATTTAGAAACTAATCTAGAACATAAATGTAAAGTATTATATTGTCTTAAGTGATTATTTTCAAAAACTCTAGAACAACTGTCCAATAGAACTTACTGTGTTGATGGAAATATTCTTTTTGCACTGTCCACTAATGGTAGCTATTAGCCACATGTGGCTACTGAGAACTTGAAATATGGCTAGGGCATGGAACTGAATTTTTCATTTAACATTAATTAAATTTAAATACTCACATGGGGCTAGTGGCCTTAGTACTGAACATTGCAGTTATAAATATATGGAGAAATATTAAGTGTAAGTGAAAATAAATTGCTAAGTTTATATGATGTGACTACAAGTATGTAAAAACCTATATATACATATGGAAAATGACATCCATAATTAAAATAGTTGTGTTATGTTAAAGGAAATAGGTGATTTTTAAAATGTGTTTAAAAGATCTAGTACCCCTGGCTGGTGTGGCTCAGTGGATTGAGTACCAGCCTGTGAATCAAAGGGTCGCCAGTTTAATTCCCAGTCAGAGTACATATCTGGGTTGCAGGCCAGGTCCCCAGTTGGAGGTGTGCAAGAGGCAACCACACATGGGTGTTTTTCTCCCCGGCTTCCTCTCTGTTTAAAAATAAATAAATAAAATCTTTTAAAACAAGAACTTAAAAAAAGAGATCAAGTGAAAATAATGCAGTACTCCAACACTGTACTGATGAATATGTTGATACTAGCTAGATGTGGCAATTTAAATTTAAATTGGGTAAGATTTAAAATTTAGTTCCTCAGAGAGCTGGGAGACAGCCATATCACAAAAGTTAAAATCCTGAGTGTGTAAAGCTTGTATAAATAAGCCTTATTAATGCCAAACTTTTTGGATTCCTCAATAACAAATACCTAAACCTTGCTAAGATTGCTTTCTAATAAGCAGTAACTATATCCTTTCAGTTTCTTACAAATTTATTATTTCTTTGGTTCAAAAGTATAGAAAGCTGTCTGCTTCAGTCATCTTCTCGAACCTCATTTTATGATTTGAGCATCATGTTATGATTCCCCATACACACATATTAAATTGGTTTTTTTCCTCTGTTAAAAAATTTTGTCCAGTCACACTAGCTACATTTCATGTGCTCAAAAGCCATACATGGCCAAAATTCACTGTTTGGACAGAGTCTGCTCTGAACATTTCTACTGTTGCAAAAAGTTCTATTATACAGTACTGCAGAAAGAACTGATGAAAGGAATATGGTAGAACAAGTCATTGATAATTTATTAGTCAATAATTTCTAAAGGCACAAATGAATTAAAACTGGAAAGTGATTCAGAAAAAAGTGTACAGAACAGTATTATAAGACCGTACACTTGTAACCTAGATCAGCAGCTCATAGTGTATGGGCAGCAGACTAGTGCTGGTTATGTCAGTCCCTGACTAAATGCTTAGTCAATTTCAGCACATACTTGTTTACAAACTTTTATATTGTTATAGTAAGGTGATAAGTCTCTGTCACCCAAGCACATCACCTATCTTATCTCACTGAAGGATAGACTGGTCTGGTCATTATAAAACTGCAAGGAGAGTTATATGTAGGATGAGCAGTGGGTCCACAGTAGACATAAAAACAGTCCTAGTGAAGGACTGTTTTGCAAAATGAAAGAGAGAAAATGGGTAGCTTAGGGTAGCTTTGTAAGGAACTTAAATTAGTTTTTTAGTATAGCTTATAATCCATACTAGTAAGTAAAATTAAAAATTGAACACTAAATCCCTGAATGTGGTAAACTTAGGCTTCATCCCTCTTGCTAGTGGAAATGAGGCAAAAGACCCATTATCCACCAATGCAAATACAGATGTTAAGAGTGCCTAGTCAGTGTCTCTGTCTGGGGAATTTGTTTTCACTTTTTATCCTCCGGGCCTGGGAAATTCAACCAGCTAGTGGAATTGATTACTTTTAGCAAAATTTCTGATTTTGTTTTTCTTTACCCCTTTTAATTTCCTTTTGGTATATAGTTGTACTTCATTCTTTAGAACTATTTTTATCCCTTATCCCCAAAGTTAGTTTCAGAGGTATGCAAGATGTCCCAAATAAGAAAACTGTTTTAAATTAAGTGAGCTTCTAAAGTTTTGTTTCAAAATCTCTTTGTTTTTTTCATATTTTAAGTCTGATTCCCTGCTATAAGATATTAAACTGAATATTTATGAAATGTGGAAAGCTTTTTACTACTATAATCAAGGCATAATGTGTCAGCTAAAACATTATTTTAATAATATGGACCAAACCAAAATTCTAAACTTACTACTTTTTTTCTTATTGTGGTTTTACTTTTTTGTCACATATTTCTCTGTACTTTGAAATGAAATGCTCCATATACACAATGTCCAGGGTTGTTTTTTTTTTTTAAGGACTGATTATGCTTTGTGGAATTTGAGGTCAAATGGAATCAAGTGCTTTGTAACAGTTCTGGTTCTAGTGGCCTTACATTTTGGATGAATATATATATATGAATATATATATATATATATGCACACACACACACAGTCAGTCCTTTATCAGTATTATTGATTTACCTGTTATTGATTTCAGTGTTTCTTCTTTTTCTCCCTTATTTATCACATTTGGAAAGAGTTGAGAGAACAATTGAAGGAAATCAATCTCTGTTTTTAGTAATAATCTATAACTTACAAAAAAGCAAATGAATAACATTTAGCATTTCTTGTTAAATTTTGGTTTTTTAAGATTAAAAATTACATATGTTTACTTAAATATGAAAATCATACTGATAACATGTTATCTTCTGATTTCAGGTTTTTTAAATTCAGTTTAATAGTGTGGTAATGATTTACTTCATTTAGGCAGAATTATAATTATAAGGGACCATATTATCACTTAGTTTATGTAGGACAATATTTCAAAAGATATAAAATAATACTAAAATATTAAGAAGGCACATTACATATTATTTATTTTAACATTCTTATGTTTATATTTGATATTTGGTAGTGCACTTCTAAGGTGCAGTATGTGGTTTCCTAACTTGGATGTATTATTTTCCTTTTCTGAAATTTGGGTTGTAATATATTTATAGCATTTTCTCATAAATATTTTGTGATATATTTTTTAAAATCATATCCTTAAGTTATTTAATGTGATTAAATGTTGATATTATTATATAACATTTAACATTATATAGCATTATATAGCATGATCAGACTCCTCAGAACATAGGCTTTTAATCATTTCATGCAAGTTTCAACCTTGAAACTATTGACCAATCAGTTAATATTTTCTCTATTAACTTTTTTTAGTGTTTATTATGTATCAGGAAATATTTGAGGCTCTATAGATAATGATTTTTTAAAAAATACATTTTCTCCGGGAGCTTATATTCTAGTGGCTTACTTCATATATGACTCTGTGGCATTTAACACAACTCAAAGGGCTATTTTTCTGTTGTCAAGAAATGCATATGTTGTTATTTGGAAATATAGAGTTGTAGAAATGGAACAAAATTTCTTCTAGCTCTGTTTAACTCATTGCTTTTTAATGAGGTTAGCTTTACTAATTTTTTAAATGGAATTTACAACTGTAATAATTTGACAACCCAAATTTTTCCATATTTTTCTCAACTTGCCAGCTGATAGTTCAGTGCTGGGTTAGAAGTTGAACTAATTAGTCACAGTAGATTTTTGAGTTTAGGTAGTCATATTTGAAGTGTACAGTATTATTTAAGGAAGATATTTTTGAGAGAAGAATGTGATTTTTGGAACACTCATTATTTTATCTAATTAATTTTCTTCAGAACCTACTTTTTGTAATATAGATAGATAAACTTGAGCCAAATGGTATTATCTCAGTATAATCTTTTACTCTTCTCTCCTCCTTCAGGAAAATCTTAAACTTCCACCACAAGAAGATTAAAACGAGGTTCCTCCTGCACCAAGAAAGATCTGCAGATCTTTTTCAGTGTTCTTGGAGGTGTGGGGTGTGAGAACTTGATCAGTTTGTGTCACCCACCTTGTTCTCTAAAGGTAAGCACTATGTAGTGAGTGCACACTCATGGGCCCAAGCTTCTGATGCAGGACTGGTTTTGGAATGCTCCATGGAGGGTTTGCGACCACAGACTTTCTCACAGAAGGGGGCCTCGGCAGCCACTTGTGCGCAGGACATCACATATTTCTATCAAGAGATGGTTTTCATTGTTTAGAAGTAAAGCATGTCCTAGAGATGTATGGATGTTTTTTTGTTTTGTTTTTTAAAAATTCAGCATAGTATGAATAAAACTTATCTTCCAGTTCATTATGCATCTTAAATGAATTTAGTAACTGCTGTGGTTGGTCCCTTTTCAAGAACTGTCTTGGATATCTTGAAATTTGCATTCAAGAACTTTGAGACAGTGACAGCATTTAAGCAATCTGATGTCTTAATAGGTTAAATTGATATAACTAGCTTTGAAGAATTGCTTTTCATGATCTTTTGATGCTGTCTCTTACCTTCACTTCAGACTTAAGTCCCTCAAATGATTATTAATTTGTATTAAGCTTCAGAAAGTACAGAAGCAAAGGCCTTCTTAATTTTTATTAGGCATATGATTATACAATTTCTTATGTCAGATCCTAATTAAAAAATACCACTTAAAATCAGCAACTGTTTTTCCTATCTTACAACTTTTTCCTGTTGTCAGGAAATAAAGACTATATATACATTGGTTCCAGCAGAGAAATCTAATGAAGAATAAATTAATGGGTTAGCCTTTTAAACTCTAACATCACAAATCCTTATTGTCCTTTTGTACATTTTAGTGACACCTCTCAAAATGACCAACCCTAACTTATCATTTGGTAATTTATTGACTATGAAGAACAGGAGCATGTTGGTTTTGAAAATGTCATCAATATTAAAAGTAGGTTAGTACTAGATAAGAATAATTTTGGCTGTCACCAAGAGACTAAATGTCTAACAAAACGTTTCAGATTATAGTCACCAGGATACTATGGTGTTGACAATGAGGATTTAAAGTGATGATGAAGAAATTACACAAATCTGTCCAAGTATTCTTTGAAATTTTAGTTCTACAGGATGTGAAATTCTTATGAACAATTGAAAATGGGAGAAATCTGCTGATTTGTGTCTGTCACCCCTCTCTTTGTTAGTAATAAATTTTATTTTATTTTTAAAACAATTGTTCTTCCAATATTTGTATAATAAAAATATTAAGAAGGGGGAAAACTCTTTGTGTTTGCTGTTAGAATGAGAAAAACTCCAACTTTTTGAAAAAACCATGAGAACCAATTTTTTTGTATGTTAATAAGGAGTTAGAACTAGTCTTGCTTATTGTAACTGCAGGCAAATTTAAAAGATTCTAATTTTCAAAGTGGAGATAATGTAAGTTATATTAGAGAAGAAATAGAGTTCATTGATTTTTTAGAAAAATTTCTCTATTTTTGCATTTTTATTTGTGAGAGCATGCTAATTAAATATTTATACCTTTATAATAGCATGAAACAATAGATGAATGCCTTCACTCTTCAAGCCATCTGAGAAAAAAATTTGAATCAAAAGCTAAACATACTAAAAATGTAAAGGGAGACATAGGAATAACTAAACATTATTATTTCTTACCTAAAGCTTTATTAAAAATTAAATTTTTTATCTGAAAATTCTGCCCTTTTTAAAAATGATCTTTGTCTTAGGATAGTATAGGCAACATATTTTGTAAAAATAAAATTTTATTTCACCATTCTATAAGTAGTGTTGGGATTTCACATCTGTTATGCAACATGAGTGTATAAAATGGGGACCACTAGATCTAGAGTATCGAAAGAGTATCTTTTCCCAACAGTTCTTATCTATAACTTACATCACCTCAATTCATAGAAGGCAACAAAATAAAGTACGATTTTGAAAATATATAGAAGTAAAAACCCAACATAATGGTGCTGAAGGATTCTTCCATTGGCTAGTATCTGGCAGATTTTATTTTTATATATACCTAAACATACTTCATCATACATACATATACATACTGGCACTTATGTGTTTTTAAAGAATTATAGTCAATCCATGGAAATAGTCACTACTAGAAATTTAGTTTCATTGGTGCACTCATGTTTCCTTCCTACTCTAATAGTTAAAGGGAGGTGAGAGAGCCAGCCTTATGTTTATCAATATTGATTATTTTAGGGAAGGAACAACAAATTCAGGCTGAACTCTCTCCTTGAAGTCATGTAGACTACTAGCACTACCCAGTAAAAGTATAATGCAAGCCACGGAAGCTACATAATGTACTTGTGGGGTTCTTTTGTAACCACATTAAATGGCAAAAAGAGGTAGCAACAATAATTTTAATTACACTTTATTTAACCTAATACATCTAAAATATTATTTCAACATATCAGTATAAAAATTTATGAAATGCTTTACTTCTTTTTATACTAAGCATTCAAAATCTGGTGTATACTATGCACTTAGCATTTCATATTATACTAACTAGCCACATTTAAATGCTCATAGCCATATGTGGCTAGTAGTACCATATTAGACATGCAGGTCTAGACCAAGAGTGGAGCTCCCATTTTGGCATCATCCATGTTGAAATCCATTGGGTAACCAACCCTGTGAACTCCCCTGTTTTAGTGTGTCCAGGTTTAGTAGAAGACAAAAATAGCAGCAGAAAAAAACCAGAATATCTACTTTAATTTGAATTTCAGTTAAATAACAAATGATCATTTAGAGTAGCTATGTCTCATGCTGTATTTGAGACATAATTTAGTATAATTTAATATAATTATGTCCCGTGCTATATTTGGGAAATAAAAAATTATTTATCTGAAATGCAAATTTAACTGTATTGGGTTTTGTCTGGCATTTCTACTCTAGTTTAACTAAGTGGAAAACATCATTAGTCTGCCTAGAAACTTGTATAACTAGAAGATAAAGAATCTCTTCCTGTGAGGAAGATTTTGATAACCCTCTGAAAATCAGTTTGCAAACCAGAAACTGTCTGTGGCTCATTTCTTCCTAAATCTCTAAGATGTTTAAGACAGAGGAGGGGCTTATATAACAGAGATTCAGTTCTTACGTATTTCAACACTTTAAATCTAAATTATTACATTAAGTGGTAAGGCTTATGAAATTGTATAAATTGAATGATTAGATACTTAAGTTTATAAAATATAAATTGTCAAATTGCACAGTACTTGCATCACATGTTATGAAAAACAATTCATCCTTTGTGATAATCTAAGCCATTTTTAGGGTCCTGGCTGTTTGAAGTTATTTTCCTACCATGGGTTACTACTGCCACTGTCACATAACTTTCAAGTAGGCAAGCATTTACACAAAATATCACATTGCTGAATGCCAGGATTACTGCATACTTCACAAGTATTTAAGTATTTGCAGGTCTCTGCTCTGGTGTTGACCGTTGGATCCCAACCTGGTTAGCAAGCAGTCAGTTCTCATACCAGTGTCTTCCATTCCTGCTAAGGGCCCTTTCACAGAGAAACAGCTTTCCATTCTTATTTTTAAGCATTTTTAATGTTCGAATATTAGTACCCTTTTTGAATCATCTAACAACTCCTTTAGTAGTGGTTCTGTCCCCCTTAAGCTCCAGAGAAGAGACCATTTATAATTCATGTTCTCTAAGGACAGTAATTACACCAGCTCCACACTCCCTCTCAGGGAAACACTTGCCTTCACCAGGTGAATGACTGTAGGTGACAGCTCTGCTTCGTTACCATATAGGTAGGTAGATCCAGCTGCCAGTGTGGTTTGGCAGTTTAGCAGTTCAGTTTAAACCATGGCGCATTCCAAATCCATTCATGCTTAGGAGAATGTACCCAAGAGTGTGGATATGTTTATAATTACTGCATTTCCTTCAGAGAACAAGAATTACAGGTAAGTTTTTATTTTTTCAGCAGTGGTCCAAAAATTAGTTTTAAATAAGAAATTTAAGGATCTGAAAGTATTTCTCTTTCCCCAAACAGTCACCAATCTCAAATATAGCCTACATTGAATAGTATTTTTCTTCCTTATTCTAAGAAGGAATTGAACCTGCTGGTGGTGGAGGGGTTGGGAGGAGACAACTTACTGTCATTTGTGGGCTATGGGAATGTAACATATTTCATGCCTATAAATATCCTAGGTTTATATAAGAATCTTGCTTAACTTCTAACCTTTAAGGTATGAATTACTTTGTCAAATTAACACCTATATCTATATATAGATGAGATGTTCAGATTTCCCAAACTAATATCTTTAACTATAATGAGTAAATTAATGGGTTATTTAGGTTTTTACTTTTATTCTCAAGACTGACTTCCTCTTGATTAAAGGCTTTATATAAACCTTTTTCTGAAACCTTCCTTTTGCCCAGTGATATTTAGGTGTGCTTCAGAGGCTCTGTGAATCTCCTGCAATTATAATCAAATATTGTATATATATGATTTTTGCTGCAAACAGTGTCCATAATTTTCATCATCTTGAAGGGTTTTGTAACAAGAATTGGTAAACCACCACTGACTTTGTCATTATTACTGACAAAGAAACTGAGTTTCAAAGAATAGAAGTTACTTGCTTTCATTTGTTTGAAATTTAATACTGTAAAAAGTAAAATTTATTTTTTAAAGATTTTATTCATTTATTTTTAGAGAGAGGTGTGGGGAAGGAGAAGGAGAGGTACAGAAATATCGATGTTCCAGAGATATATCCATTGGTTGCCTTTCACAGGTCCCCAGCTGGGGACCTGGCCCACAACCCAGGCATGTGCCTTGACTGGGAATTGAACCAGCAACCTTTCAGTTCATTCCACTGAGCCACACCAGCTAGAGCTAAAATTTATTTCTAAAAAGCAGTGTACTTACTTTTAGATGGAAAAAGGTTTAACTTAAATTAATTAAATTTGAGAATATTAGCCTAAATGGGAACAGTTAATTTGCTAATAATTTCCTCTGTTCTACCCTTTGCCATATGTTACATAATATAATGACCCCTGAATAAAGTATGGGAACTGTGATAAGTTCTTAAAGATTAATTAAAAAATTACGTGTTATAATTTTTATTATATTTTTCTCTTTTTAAATTCTTCTGCCATAAAGAATAACTAAAACCCAAGAAAGTAGGTGAATAATGTTGTTCTTGTTATTTTCAAGGTATTAGAAAAGCACTTAATTGCCTGTTTTTAAACATGACACTGATCAGCATTGGGATGCCTTCTGGTTTTGAGCCCTAGTTAAAGAAGTTCTATAGTATATTGTATGTGCTCCAAGTTGAAAAGTAGTTTAAGATCATTCTTTTTTATTATAATATTCTTTTAATATTCTAATAATACTTTGGAAATGATTAGTAAGCAAATTCTCTTGTTAATTAAGGGAACTAGTAATTTATTTCTCCAAATAAAGGAAATACTTTTCCCTTTTCTTTTCCTCATAGTAGCCAGTAAAGTCTTCCTAATTCAATATTTAATGAACTTATATTATGAATGTTAGAAAAAAAGTAAGTTTGAGGAATGATACACAAAAAGCAATTATTTCCAAGAAGGAATAGAAAAAGTGAGACAACTTAGGACATTACCTGTATTTTTTATTTATATTTGATTATTGATAAAGATTCTAAAATGTATCATTCATTACAGAAAATAGCATGGATTTTCCAGAGAGAGTATAGTTTCATTTTGTGTTTCTCTTCTTTTGGCATTATCGCTCCAAGTGATTATCACTCATGCTCTTCTGCCTTTTAAGTAAGCAGATTTTGTTTTCTATCCAAAGAACAGTTTGTGGTTGCCACTCAGTAGGCCCCTGTGTTACTTTCCATGGATAATTCTAACAAAAACTTAGAATTTTACTATTAATTCATCAATTTATTTCATTTTTGAAATAGAAAAGTTTAAATTCTTCTTAGGAACATTTGCAAATATTTATAAATAGTTTTTTTAGTTAGACATATGTTAAATGTTCTTTATGCAAACTGTAATAATTGACCTACTGAGTAAATTAACAAAAGTAGTGGTAGAGTCTTGGTTTTCATGGTAGATTAAAAATAATCAAACATCAGAATGTAGAGACAAAGAAATTTATTTACAATCAATTTTATTTTAGAATTGCTTAGAAGTTTTCAAATAATGTTTCAAATATGAACTACTAAAAGTGACTTCTGTCTGTGTGCCTACATGCATGGATGGCTTCTATCTTTCTGTGTATAAATAATTTAGCATTTAACTCTTTATTTCATTTATGTATTTTTTTCAGCAATTTCATTGCTTATAGTGCAGCACATAGACTTTGAAACTTTGCCACAACAGCCTTCCATATTCTAGTATGGGAAATAAATAAATTTATTCAACCAGTCAACAAATATATAGAGAAATATGCAAATAGAGCAGTAAATAAAACACATCCCATGTCCTTCTAAAATTTACAGTATACTAAAGATGTATGATGGAGTAGTGCAAAAGGAAGATAGAGGGCATTGCTAACTTAATCTGGGGGTCAGCGATGACTTCCTTGCAAAACTGACATTTTAACTAAACCCGAGGCATTTTTAGGAGTTAATCAGATGAAATGGGAAGGCAAAATAAGCATATATAAAAGCCCTGGAAGACATATTCAAGACAAGACTTACAGAAAGAGGGAAATATGAGACTGTATGGTAAAATATCTTTTAAGTCATTATTAGATATTTGGCCTTTGGCCTTTAACTTAAGAGCAGTGGAAGACATTGTTTATCATATTTGTATTTTTGCTAAAACTTTTGATTGAAGCCTAATATATGTACATCAAACAAAGGAAACAAACTAAATATACCCATGTGATCGCCACTCAGATGAAGAAACAGAACATTATCACCTTTTCAGAAGTTCCCTCTCATCATTCCTTCCCGTCAGTCTTGCCTCCTGCCCACTAAGGACTCTTCTCGCCTGACTTCTTACTATGTAGATGGTGTTGCCTGTGTTGTACTTTATGGAAATGGGAGCATGCAGTGATGCTCATTTGAGTAAAAGAAGACAGACACAACATGACTATGAGATTCATCCATACTATCGAGTACAGGTGATGATCATTCTCATGGCTGTGTAACGTTCCATCATGTGATGAATGTACCACAAGATGTGTGTTTTTCTGAGTTTGCCACATTGGATATAAAGTCAGGCCTCAAACAAGTCTGGGAGAGAGATAACAGGGTTTGAGCGAGTGTGGTGATGATGAGAATGAAGAGAAGTAGGCATATTAGAAAGCTATTTATGAGTTAGAATTTAAAGGACATAGTATTAATTAGCTGAGGGGATAAGGAATATAGAAATAGCAAGAATAACTCACAGATTTTTAACCGGGAAGAAGTGGACAGGGTGCTCTTTTAAGTCCAAACACTAGAAAGGAATGGCTTATTGTTTGAGTTTTAGTGATGGAGAGGGATAATTAATTCAGTCTCTGATATATCAATATTTGAGTACCTGTGAACCCTTGCACAGGCCTGTTTTATGACTAAATAGCTATTTATTAATTGAATGAATGCATGACTTTACATTCATTAATAACAGTGTGCTAACAAAGAGCTCTTCTACATATGGAAAGTTGGAAATCTTGTCTTTCTTCTATCTGTTATTCTTCACCTTTATTTCTCACCAGGTACTCTTTTTCTGAATGTTTGGAGGAGTGGTTTTGTCGCATTTATGTTTCTCTCTCTCTCTCCCCCTCCCCCTCTCCTCTCCCTCATTTTGTGTGTGTGTGTGTGTGTGTGTGTGTGTGTGTGTACATATGTATTTGCATTGTGGGGAAAAAGGTTTACAGCTCGTATGGAAAATAATACAATGATAAAATAATACAAGAATAAAGTATGTTTCATGTACTCACAACCATAAACCTACTTTTGCCCACCCTGCATAGTGTATGTCCCTGAAGTAATACTAACTTGACATGCAAGCAGAGTTGCCTTCCTGTGTACATGATATGCCTTCATACTTTAAAATTTGTTTCTGTCATTATAGACTTTCCTTTAGTTAGTACAATAACCACACATTAAATTTACTTTATTTGAAATAATTAACCTAGTTACATGGCAAGACCTAGAGTGACTGAAATAAATGTTTATTACATTTTGGGAGGGAAGAGGAAAGAAAGATAAGTTAAATCCTGCATCCTGAACACAAGCCTAGGCGGGGTGCCACAGGGATACCCTGGGTGTCAGAGAGCAGGGTGAAAGCATCTCCTTTTAAAGGTGCCAAAATGGTAGGATTGGAGCTGTGAACAAGGAACTTGGCCTATCTTACCATTGCTGCCTGGGACGCATGGTGCCCTTGGGAATATGGGAAGAGAAATAATAGGACTAACATTGAATAAAACCAATGTCTAGGACAAATGAATAGTCTCAGCAGTTTACACCAGTCAGTTATNTCATTATAGACTTTCCTTTAGTTAGTACAATAACCACATATTAAATTTACTTTATTTGAAATAATTAACCTAGTTACATGGCAAGACCTAAAGTGACTGAAATAAATGTTTATTACATTTTGGGAGGGAAGAGGAAAGAAAGATAAGTTAAATCCTGCATCCTGAACACAAGCCTAGGCAGGGAGCCACAGGGATACCCTGGGTGTCAGAGAGCAGGGTGAAAGCATCTCCTTTTAAAGATGCCAAAATGGTAGGATTGGAGCTGTGAACAAGGAACTTGGCCTATCTTACCATTGCTGCCTGGGACGCATGGTGCCCTTGGGAATATGGGAAGAGAAATAATAGGACTAACATTGAATAAAACCAATGTCTAGGACAAATGAATAGTCTCAGCAGTTTACACCAGTCAGTTATGATTCAGCACTGTATTTAGACCACAAAATTTGAACTGAAGTCAAGAGAGTTTATCATGTCGATAAAAAAACCTGAGCCATTATGATCATGATTTTTAGTTAATAGAGTTTTGCCCACCTTTGGCTCTGTCACCTCCCTGAAAGTAGTTTTTAAATTAAATGTTTCATTTTATTTCGTGAAATTTTTCCCCCCAAATTTGCCTATACTTCTCATTGACATAATGAAATAAAACCAGTATTTTTAGAAGCCATTTATTTCATTTATTTAACATATACTTATGAAATATATCTCATAGTAGTGTATAGCCTAAGGTAAAGATACAAAAAATTAGTTCTGCCTTTTGTTACTCATACTATAATTGGGGGTCTCACAACATACAAAATCATTGTGATAATACAAATTATTATAGTAGTAACTGATTGAATAATATTGAAAAAGCAAGGGATCCAGGGAAGAGAAATTACAGACTATGATATCAGAGAAAAAGTGGGAGCGCGGGCCTGCGAACCAGAGGATCGAGGTTCGATTCCCAGTCAGGGTACGTGCCTGGGTTGCAGGCCAGTTCCCTGCAGGCCAACTCCCAGCAGGGGACGCACGAAAGGCAACCATACATTGATGTTTCTCTCCCTCTCTCCTTCCCTTCTAAAGATAAATAAATAAATAAAATCTTAAAAAAAAAAGTGGTAGAGGTTGTGGAATTTAATTTGGGTCATGATGGATAGGAAAGAGTTGAAAGGTATGGCAAGAGCACTGGAGGCAAGGGTAACATCATGAGAACAAGTGTAAAAAAAAAAAGGCATACACTGGGCACAGTGGGAGACGGGCCAGACTGCTGTGGAAAGTACAAACTGGTATGTGGAGAAAAGTTTCATTAAAGTTTGACCATGTGTAAGCTTTGAATACTCAAAATTCACCAGACATAAGAGCATGAATTATCTTGATTTTTTTATTATCTGTAAGTATAGTTCTACTTTACTTGTCATAATGTGATTATTTAGATATTTATCTTTATAGAAACCCTATGTGAAACTACCTAAAGGAGTGAAATGATTGTGCTTTTGTTCAGAAAAACTTCACATAGGATCTGTGGGTTAGCTTCAGGGAGCTTGAGTCTCCCTGAAAGTAAGGCTAAACTTAGGATCTGTATTTTTTCTGGAGGAAGAGTACATTGCCTTTATCAGAGCCTTAATGGATCTGACAATCCCAAAGAACTTAATAGAACAGCTTGTGTGTGCCCTCTTGATTCAAAATATTTTTATCACTTCTTTTTGTATGTTTTTAATGTCGGGGGTAAAAATAAGTAAATAAAAACATACTAAATATTATAATACTTTTCTTTTCTCTCACTGGTACAATATTTAAAAAATAATGAATAGTGTATCAATTGGGCTTCTTATGTAACCAGGGACAGTTGCTTGTTTTATGAATTCCAGGGCTTTCAGTAAAAACACTAAATTGCTTTCTTAGATTCAGGCATATTGCCGGGTATGCTATTTCAGGTAGAAATTTCTTCTTATTTTTGGACAAACATATTATATATTTCCTTGCCACAGAATATAAAACATTTTAAATAATGTCCAACTTTACTCCTAAAACATGACTCACCTAAATCATGTTTAATTTTTTATACAGTTGTTTAAAGCATTAGTTGACAAATTACAGCCCCTGGAGCAAATCTAGTTCTAGGTCTGTTTTTATTGCTTTTACATTTAAAACTGGAAATTGTGAAGAAGAAGAAGAAGAAGAAGAAGAAGGTGCAACAGACAGAGACTCTTGTGTCTCCCTCAAAGCCTAAAGTATTTACTCTCTGGCCCTTGGGATTGTTTTGCCAACCCTTAATTTAAGATAGCTTGTTTTTTAAACTGTTCCAAATACATGGGATGGTATGCTGCTTGTGGATCTGTTTTTAAACTTGATACATTTGTATAATTGTAGCAAAGCTGATTAGGTAGGGTAGTCTGTTTTCTGTGAATATTCAGCTAAGAGTTTAGATTCTGGAGTTGGAAGTGTATAAGCAAAATGTGAACCTAGTGATCCATTTTAAGTAGCTATGTGAATAGAAAGGTAAATTTTGTTCTTCATGAATGGATAATAATATATCAATCAAAATACAGGTCTATTGATAACTATTAAAATATAATCTTTCTATTTAATATAAAAATATAATATTTACTTTTGAAGTACCACTTACCTAAACCAAGTATAATATATAAAGGTGAAAGAAAATATATATTTAACTAATAAAGTGCTGGGCAGGGTAGATGCTAAAAATGTATGTTATTCATTGGTTCAACATTTATACTTATTGTCAGAGCTGTTAAATATACTTTACACTTTTTATATTACTATTAAAGCTTATGATACTATGATTCTAACTTTAAGATAAATATTGAAATGCATTTATTAGTGGAGAATTGTCATAGTTAGTGAGTCTCAAAAAATTTGGACAACTCTTAGTTCTCTCTCCTGCACCTTTAATTTTTCTTCACTACTAGATTGTTTCCATCAACATACAAATAATACTGTTTCTTCTCCCATCTTAAAAAATAATTCTTGTTCCCAATTCTCCCTTCAGTTACTGCCCTAGAGCTTTCCATTTACAGCTAATCTCTCTGAAAGAGTTGTCTGTACTTTCTGAATTCAGTGTCTGTAAGCCCTGCCACTGCATCAAAATTGCCCTCGTTACTGACCCTCCGACTGGTCATTTCCCAGTCCTCGTCTTACTTGACCTGGCAGCAGCATTGAATACTTTCTTTATTTGGCTGTCAGATGTTACACTCCCCTAGTTTTTCCTCCTACCTCTCTGGCTGCTACTTTCAGCCTCCTTTGTGGATTCCTTCTCACTTCTCCAACAAATTGGAAGTGCTCCAGCATTTGGAATTTGGACCTCTGTAGGTTCACATTTACCCCTTTGGTCACTTCATCCAGTGACATAACTTTAGATGACCGTCCATTTGCTGATGAACAGAAGTCATTTAATGTTCTCAGCATGTAATAGAGTAACTAAACTTATCTTCCCCCCACCGCAACTTCCTTCTCAGCTTTCCCCATCCCAATAAATAGCAGTTGTATTCTTCTGATCAGCCTTGGTGTAACCCATGCTATCTGGAGTACTTTCACTCCACAACTGGTAATTCCCAGCATTTCTGTCATCATGTTCTCTTAGCTATACACTTAAAATGTGTCCAGAATTCAGTCACCAGTCACCATATCCACTGCTGTATCTGTAAGCATGTCACCTTCAATGTCTTGCTTGTTTTATTGCAAAAGCTCCAAATACTGGTCTTTCTGTCTGCCCTTAATTTACTTCCATTCATTCTTAATACATCAGGAAGAGGGATTATGTTAAAAATAAGTCATATTATATCACTTATTTGATGAAGATCCCCATTGACTTCTCATCTCCATCAGATTAAAATCCAAAGTCCTAGAAATGGCTCTGTCCTCTGAGCCTGTTATTCCCAGACCTTGACTACTTTTCTCCCCTCATTCATTCTGTTCAATTCATACTGGCTTCGTTGCTGTTCTGTGAACATGTCAGGCAAGTTCTTACTTAAGAGGTTTTCCACTGCCTCTTTTTCTGCCCCCAACATTCCCTGTTATCTGCATAGCTCAGTCTCTCATCAGTTTGGGATTTTTACTTAAATGTCAACTTGGGCTTTCTTTAGCCAATCAGTTGAAAGTTAAAAATTTCCCCCACACCAGCCCAATTCTCCTTCCTCCTTTATGTTTCTATTCTTGTAAGCCTTATTACTATGTACCATCTCATTTATTTTACAAACTTTTCCTGTTTATTTTCTGGAATGTAGAGGCAAAAATGTTTTGTTTACTGCTGTATCCTCTGCACATAGAAAGAAGCACAGTACCTGGCTCTTGTTATACAATCAGTTAATATTTGCTGAATGAATGAATGCAGTTTTAAAAAAATAGTTAACACAATTTTTTAATAGTTCAGGGATTTGGAGAGTCCTTGCATTATTAAATAAGTACTCAAATATTTCAGTAAGCATCGTGCATGGAAATAAAGGCATTAGAAATACTTTTTTGCCAGTAAAATATTGCACCCTTTATTTAAAATCAAACACAAGTTGGCAAGCCTTGTGAGACAAAGGCAGACAGCATTCTCCTTTCAAGGGCCTCATTTATTTACATCAAGTTTACATCATTACCAGTTCATAGTCAGACAACAGGGTGGAAGAATTAAAATACAAAACAAAATATCTGAATATATATTGCAGTAACAAGAACAAACACCTGACAACACTGGCGGTGGGATACGTGGCTGATGTGTTTTCAGTTAAGTTTTGTGTTGCCTCACTGTGTTCCCTTGGCAGCACACACAGTGCCAGGCCGTACAGACCTCTGTGCACCCACCACACATACATCTGTAGAGTGTGACCTTTGGTATGAATGTTAAGTTTTAAAGAATCGGAAGCCTTTATTTTAGGACAGAAATTTGTCAGACACTACAAAATATTTAAACTTATTTTTGCCAAGTGAACATGAAACTGAGGTTCTCCACCGATAATCATTATAGAATCAGATTGCAGAGAAGGAGAAGTGTGGGATCTACCCAGGAGACAGAGTTCTGAGCCTGGACTAACATCTCAGGCAGCCTGTTCACAGCAAACATGCCAACCAGAGCACAGCTTCTATTCAGCATAGAGGATGATCTGATAGATTTCTCTTTCACTTACCCCCTTCTTTCTTAGCATGATAACAGTGCATGTCCGTAACATAGGCATAACATGCCCCCTCTATACAGATCCAAGATGTGAGGATTTTCAAACATATGCCCTAAGGAACTGTGAGTACCACATTCTGATATAACATGCAGAACTTGCCTCTTTGAGTAAATCCTTGATTGATCATTTACTTACTTAATTTTGTACATGTGTAGTACTGAAAAATAAATATTATTTGAAATTAAAATGATTATTGAATGTGCTAGAATGTAGATTTTTTAAATAATATTTTTGTCAGTGCAATAATATTTTTGTCATTAGTGCAGTTTTTGTCATTATTTTTTAAATAATATTTTTGTCATTAGTGCAATTAAGAATTTTCTTTTTTTAATTCTTATAACAGGTTACAGGAGAGTTTCAAAGGTAATACAAATGCTATACCATTCAGGATCCTTATTTTGTTTTATAAGCTTACAAGCTTCAAACACAAATACACTGTACCGATAGAGTTCTTGTTAGGTTATTGCTTTTTAAAACAATTTTAAAACATTACATAACTACAATTTTCAGATTTCTGTATTTTCTGTCTTTGACTACATTGTAACTATTCTAAATAATTGTAATCACAGTATTTTATTTTGTTTTCTAATTATGGTACCCACTTTTTCATATTTTATTATTGTCTTTTTTAATTGGTATAATAATCGACCATATTACTGATGTTCATTATTTTTAATTATTTATTTTTAGAGAGAAGGGAAGTGAGGGAGAGAAACATCAATGTGTGGTTGCCTCTTGCATGCCCCCAGCTGGGGACCTGGCCTTGCAACCCAGTCATGTGCCCTGACTGGGAATGGAACTAGCGACCCTTTGGTTTGCAGGTTGGCACTCAGTCCACTGAGCCACACCAGCCAGGGCCTGATGTTTATTATTAATAAACTGTGCTCCTCCTGTTGGAGGTTGCCATCCGGTGTGGTAGAGATAGGAATGGAAAAGAATGTATAAATGTGAGCTGTTGGATGTGTCTTCTAATTAAATGTTGGATAAAGATTTAAATATATATTTTTCCAAGATTACATCAGACTATCATCCTGAAGTGGCTAAAGAATAATGATCCAAGAATAGAGAGGCTGAAGAACTGTGTAAATGGAAGGAGAGGGTATTTTGAAATGATGAGTTTATAGAGCTGGACTATTGGGAGAATTTGATTAATCATGTGGGGACCCTGGACAGGCATTTATTTCTCTGATGTCAGTCTTCTTGTCTGCAAATGAAGTATTAGACTGCTAGATGATTGCCAAAGTCTCTTTTAACTTTGGAACAATCTTGTCTCTTTTGTTTTATTTGAACATCATTACTATTTTTTCAGATTGTTTTCTAGTGACCTTTTCTAGTAAACTTACTCATAAAAAAATGAAAAGAAGGTAGAGTGCTCAATCCTGAATCTGTTGGAAATGAAACTTTCCTTAATACTGGAACAATTGAATTGACACAGGAGTTACAGAACTACTGTTTCATTTTATCTTTATCTGCCAGGAGGAACTCTTCTTAGCTCAAAATTAAAGCAAGGAAGATCAGATAAGCCCAAATTTGGAAAAGGCATTTTGGAATTTTATTTAATATATACTTGGGGTGTTCTTATTTTTATTAACTGTCAGAAATCCCAAGAAAATTATTCAGAAAAAAGTAATGCAAGACCTGACTGGTGTGGCGTGGTTGGGTGTCATCCTGCAAAATGAAAGGTTGTCAGTTCAATTCCACATCAGGGCACATGTGCGAGTTGCAGATTTGGTCTCCTGTGGAGGCACATACTTGAGGCAGTCAGTGGATGATGTTTCTCTTTGACATTGATGTTTCTCCTTGTCTTTCTTCCTCCCTTCCCTGTCACTAAAAATAAACAAAATCTGTAAAAAAGAAAAAGGTAATACAAATATGTCATATAAGTGTATATATATATATATACATATATATATACATTTATCATATATATATATGATAAATGTCATAAATGTAATCTAGGTGAGGTAATATCATATAGAAGAAAAGAGCAGGCTTTGCAATTAGTCAGCCTGGGTTCAAATATCATATTTACTACTCTACTACCTGTGTAATCTTAGGCATATTGAAATGAAAAGCTTTATTTTAGAGGATGATTTAATTTCTTTCTATGTAGAATTGGAACATTCTGAATTTGCAGAGTTGTCAGAATGAAAGAGAAAGTTTGTAAAGTACTAAGTGCGGAGCCTAATAGTCAGTAAAACTATAACCTTTATCAGTTATCAGTAACACTTATTGTTATGGTATTCACTTAATATTTTTTCAAAATTGTTCCTGTATTAAATACTTGTTCTAATTCCTGTCATGTAACTAGTATCGTGTGTGTGGGTGAGAGAGAGTGACTGACTGTGGGATTTCTAATACTCAACATTTTGGCAGCGTAAGATTTGCAAAAACTAAAGATTCACTTAAAATTCTTATTCTAGAGTTTCAGGATATTCAAGTCTCAGATGGAATAATGTTTATTATTATTTTAACTATTTTTATTGTTGTTCAAGTACAGTTGTCTCCATTTTGACCTCACCTCATCCCTCCCGTCCCACCTACCTCCACCTCCCACCCTCAAACCTACCCCCTTCGGCTTTGTCCAAGTGTCCTTTATATATGTTCTTTGATGGGCCTTCCCCTGGAATGATGTTTATTATTAAAGAAGTGTTTTGTTTATATAAATGGCTGTCATGTTCTCCGCTTGTAAAGACACTTGCTAGATTCAGACCATAGTCCAATAAAATCACTAGAAGTATACTTTTTTAGGGAGTTTAGCTAATACAATGTAAAAGTATTTTGTGATGAGACTCAGGAGAGCTAATTTTCTTCTCCTTAAAGCATATTGGTTATGTTTTATAATGTTATAACAGTGTATTGTCACACTATATACAAATTTATTGCTTTGCCAGAGACAGAAGAACTGCCCTGGATATTTAAGTGGGGGAAGGTTCCTGTGGTTCACAGTGGCCTCGTTTGGAAATACTTATTTGTTTGGTGTTCTAAAGAAAGTATATGTGCTTTGTGGACTTGATTCATACTTTTTAAGGGAGGCCTAGAAAGTTCTTTGTTCGCATACCTGTGAAGGAAGGAAGAGTAGTAAGAAAAGAACAGTGCTCATGGAGGCATATGTAATGAGTTGCAAAACTGAGAAGAAAATATGGATGAATATGCCTTTATGGTTTACGAAGAAAGATGATAATCAGGAAGGCAAAATAGAAGATGAAGAATCTGAAGGAAATAAAAAGATACTAATACTTTTCTATTTTATGACAGAGCAGAAAGATTTATTTATATTCAAGAGAAAAGGCATGTCAAATAATAAAAAAACATACATACAAATATTAGTGACAAATGGTATGGGTGTGCTATCAAAAGATCTATTTTATGTTGGAATTGATTCAAACTCTAGTAAGATAGCTATATTTTCAGATGAATCTCTTTCATTTCAGTGTCCTTAAGTAATGGGCATGTTGCTTTCTCTCTTTTATACTGCATTCCATTTATGTTGCATTTTGTACCTGATATGGACTCTGTAGGGTTGTACAATTATGATTTCTTAATTCATAAGAGCTATTAGATTATTGTTACAACATTTTGGGTGGTTCTTTTTTTTTAAATCCCCTAACCTGTTGTTGACTAAGACAACTACTTCAATCATAATTGTTCTCTCTTACGTAGTACTTTGTATATTTGTAAAATTGATTTCTTGATTTTTCTAAGCTGCACTTAAACTGTTTGTTTGGTCTAGGGACAGTTTTTTCAATTAAAAAATTTGAACAGTTTTGTTTTAAATACCTTATGGTACATTTTGAAGACATATTAAGCCACTGGTTCTTAAACTTTACTGAATCAGAATCACCTGGAAGGCTTTTTAAAACAAAGATTAATGGACCCTTCCCCCATTCTTTTTTATTTCATTGGTCTGGCATGTGGGGCGGGAGGGGGCCATGTCTCAGAATTTTCAGTAAATTTGTAACAAGTTCCCATGTGGTGCTGATGTGGTGGTTCTGTGGACCACACTTTGAGAACCACTACACTTAACTAATAACAGAGTAGCTTTCCTGCACCTCCTCCAAACAATTAAAATTTAGTAATGTTTGAATTGCATGCAGTAAGGGTAATTTTGTAATCCTTTTTACTGAGCTATACCATAAAGACAAATAATCAACTTGTCCCAGGTAATTGGAAGTACTTTCTTCTCTTATTTAAACACCAAAATCACTCCTTTGATTGGAATTATTTGTGTAAAATTAGGGTGACTTTCCCTTTTATTTCTTGCAATTAAAAATAGCACTTTTTCCGCCCTGGCTGGTGTAGCTCAGTGGATTGAGCGCAGGCCTGTGAACCTCATGATCTCGGTTCAGTTCCCAGTCAGGGCACATGCCTGGGTTGCAAGCCAGTTCCCAGTTCCCGGCAGGGGACGTACAAGAGGCAACCATACATTGATATTTCTCTCTCTCTCTCCTTCCCTTCCCCTCTAAGATAAATAGATAAAATCTTTAAAAAAATAGCATTTTTTTCTGAGACCAATATGAAAATCATTTTTTTTCCAATTTTTTTATTTAATTATTTTTCAAGTACAGTTTTCTGTCTATTACTCCCATCCCATCCCACCCCCCCATCCTCCCCCCTCCCTCCCATTTCCACCCTTCTCAGTTGTTGTCCATATATCCTTTATATAGGTTCCTCTAAATCCCTCCCTTATTTCCCCTGAAATTCCCTCCCCTCTCCCCTCTGGTCACTGTCAGCCTGTTCTCTATTTCAGTGTCTTTGGTTATATTTTGCTTGCTTGTTTGTTTTGTTGTTTAGCTTCCTGTTAGAGGTGAGATCATATGGTATTTGTCCTTCAACACCTGGCTTATTTCACTCAGCATAATGCTTTCCAGTTCCATCCATGTTGTTGCAAAAGGTAGGAGCTCCTTCTTTCTTTCTGCAGCATAAAATTCCATTGTGTATATGTACCATAGTTTTTTGATCCATTCATTTACTGACGGGCACCTAGGTTGCTTCCAACTCTTGGCTATTGTAAATTGTGCTGCTATGAACATTGGGGTGCATAGGTTCTTTGGGATTGGTGTTTTAGGGTTCTTAGGATACAATCCCAGCAGTGGAATTGCTGGGTCAAAAGGCAAGTCCAATTTTAGTTTTCTGAGAAAATTCCATACTGTTTTCCATAATGGTTGTACCAGTCTGCAATCCCACCAACAGTGGACTAGAGTCCCCTTTTCCCCACACCCTCTCCAACATTTGTTGTTTATTGCTTTGTTTATGATAGCCATTCTCACCGGTGTAAAATGGCATATTTCACAGACATAGAACAAACACTTCAAAAATTTATATGGAACCATAAAAGACCCCGAATAGCAGCTGCAATGTTAAGAAAGAAGAACAAAGTAGGAGGGATCACAATACCTGATATCAAACTGTATTACAAGGCCACTGTAATCGAAAATCACTTTTTAAAAGAGTCTTACTTCAGAATAATAATCTGCTAGATCTGACAAAGTAATATGAACAATATGCTGTAGAATTTTGCTTACTACTTCCTTTAAACAATACCTGATACTGTGGGCACTAAAGATTGTTCATCAGTCTATTATTTATATTACATATTCAGCTTTGCTTTTATAAAATTTATTTAAACATTAAAAATACTTTAAAACTAGATATATCTAACATCTCTTATGCTTTTGCTTTAAATAACAACACATATGCATAACCCATAGAAACAAACAGTATGCTGGTGGCCTGAGGGCAGGGAAGATAGGGGCTGGGCAGGGGTGGGAAAATTGGGGGGGTGGGGACATCTGTAATCTGTGTCAACAATAAAGATAAAGTTAGAAACAGACTGCTAATGCTGATGTATGGCAAAACTCATATTTTGCAGAAATTATTTTATATTCTGAAACAATAAAAATAACAAAATAAGTGGAGAAAATATAAAAGGCAAAGTGCTGCTGAAAAGTCACAGTCTTTAAGGAATTAACTATATAAGTATTGACTATTAACATACTGTTCTATATTATATTTCTACTTAAGTTATAAAAGGTTCAGTATATTATTCTTTGTTTTATTTTATTTTATTTTTTAAAATTACTCTATTGTTGTTTAATTATAGTTGTCTGCATTTTCCCCCAACCACCCTCCCCACTCCAGCCAATCTGATCTCCCGCCCTTGCTTCCACCCTCCCCCATGGTTTTGTCCTGTGTCCTTTATAGTAGTTCCCCAAAACCCTTCCCCACCACTGTTCCCTCCCTCCTCCCCTCTCCCCTCTGGCTGTTGTTAGATTGTTCTTAATTTCAAGGTTCAGCATATTATTCTTTTGGACCCTTAAAAGTAGAAAAATAACTTTTTTTTAAGAGTAGGAACAATAACAATGGGTTTGAAATAAATTCATTTTATGATTGAGTTCTATTTGAAGAGTATATCCTAATACAGTAAATCATTACTTCTCTGACTGCTGCATATCCTTCCTTTTCCACAACCTGTTGATATTATTTTATTCTTCTTAAAGTACTTTTCATTATAGTGATTCTTATTTTGCGAAGAGTAAATGATTATTTTATTAATAATAAATATAGGCTTCTGCTTATCTGCCTGTATACATTTTTTACTTGTCTATATTCATAGCATTTATCTATGCAAGTACAGACATTAATTTTGGCTTTAAAAAATCTTGTTAACTTACATCAATCTTGAGAGGATTTGTTGTTACCATTGTAGAAAAAATAACAGGTTTACTCATCGTTTAAGTTTATATCTGCTTGCTTTCACATATTAATTACTTTGCACTTTGTGTAGTTTTTTAGCAAGTCCATCTTTTTTAAGCATTTATTATATCCTGTTCTTATCCTACAAAGATCAGATTATAATGAAAATAACTCAGGCACCATTGGGAGATACTGTATTGAATCTTGCCTTTCATTGTTTTTAGGCTGCATCTCTTTTTTTTTTAAATTTCATTCTAAAGATAGTAGCAGTATCAGAGAATGAACATGGTCTCTCCCTGTAAGCCATGTGGTGGCTAAGATAGGTGAAGCCAGAGGTGATTGACATTAGAGGAAATAAGTCTTCAACAGTAAACTAGGTAAGGGGGCAAAACAAAGTCAAGGTCACATAAGGAAAAAGAGTAGGCCAGCTTCATGGACATGTGAGCTGTGCAGTCACATGGGTCCAGTACTCTGAAGGGCCCCCATTTGATTAAATGCCCGTCTGATGCCATCTTAAAATTTTCAGTAATTTGCCAACAGGGCCCCCTGCATTTTTATTTTGCACTGGATTTCCCAAATGATGTAGCTGATCCTGCAACAGATACATAACAAGAGAAAAAGAAGCAAAGATACCTGCTATCTCCTTGATTCTTCATTCCTTTTACCAAGGTAGCCAGAATGGGAACCTGCCAGTTTTTAAAATGATGAATTGTAGACATTGAAAACTTTGCACAAAATTAGTCTAATTCAAAAGCAATTTCTGTGTGTGTATGCATTCCAGTCACTTAAACAAAAGATTGGGTAGAGAGGTAAGAACTTATTAAAATGTTTTTATAAAAGTATAAAACGTAAGATAGCCCTTACTGGTGTGGCTCAGTTGGTTGGACTATTGTCCCATGGACCAAAAGGTCATGGGTTCATTCCTGGTTGGAGCACATGCCCAGGTTGTGGGTTCAATCCTTTGTCAGAGCGTATACGGGTAGTAAGCAGTTGATATTTCTTCCTCTTTTTTTAAAGATTTTTAAATTTATTTATCTTTAGAGGGGAAGGGAAAGAGAGAGGGAGAGAAATATCAATGTATGGTTGCCTCTCGTGCATCCCCTGCTGGGAACTGGCCTGCAACCCAGGCACATACCCTGACTGGGAATCAAACCGTGATCCTTTGGTTCACAAACCCGTGCTGAATCCACTGAGCTACACCAGCCAGGGCTGATATTTCTTTCTTGCATTGATGTTTCTCTATTGCTTTCTCTTTCTCCCTTCCTCTCTCTCTAAAGGTGATGAAGAAATGTCCTTAGGTGAGGACAAAAAAGAACTATCAAATATGGTCAGATATCCAATGGAGACTTTACCAAGTCAATATATAATATGCACAGTTTGAGAAATAACAACAATTGGAAATACAGAATTTTATTTCTAAATTAACCTAGTACATGTTTATGCAAACTACAATAGTGTTTTCCTCACTCATAAAACCCAGTGCTTTATATCAGTACAGTACTTTATAATGGTAATTGTTTCTTGCCTTCAGCTCTTATAGAATTTACTTTTAAAAGACTTTGGAAATTCAAATTTAAAATCTCAAACAGTATTATTTTTAAAGAGCCCTATCAGTTTCTTTTATTTGATAGTTCCATAGTACGTAGCTATTTAAATTGGAAGGTATTATTTGTATCACACCTAGACCTTTATTCCAGAGTTCTTTCATACTCAAGTGTACTAATTTCATTTATTGCATAATGAAGCTAAAACAAAACCAAACTGGTTTACATTCTATTATGTTAAACTGTGGAATAATGTTTATTACATGAGACTTCTTTTATTCTAATGAACTGTGGAACAGTGGGGGAGGATTTCCTAAATTCATTAAGTATCTTTGTAAACTTAAGTGAACCAGTATAAGATTTCCTGAGCCCTGGCTGGTGTAGCTCAGTGGATTGAGCAGGGGCCTGCGAATCAGAGGATCGTGGTTTGATTCCCAGTCAGGGCACATGCCTGGGTTGCAGGCCAGTTCCCGGCAGGGGACACATGATACATTGTGTGTCCTCGGCAGAGGCAACCATACATTGATGTTTCTCTCCCTCTCTCCTTCCCTTCCCCTCTAAAGATAAATAAATAAAATATTAAAAAAAAAAAAAGATTTCCTGAAATTTGTAATTTCACTTCACAGATCTCAGCCAGAATTAATTGTATTTAAACCACATGATATACAATAAGACCCTACTTTCTTTTAGGAGCAAGGAAACTCTTTTCTTTTAGGAAAAGAGTAGGAGTGGAGAGAAATAACTGACAACACTCCTTGTGTCTCTACAAATTTAGTAACATTATGTGCCCACTTGTATAAAGTGTTAATAATGTAATTTAGAACTAACTTTTTAAAACTAGAGAAGTGGGGAATAAGAGCATTTTCCTTACAAGATGACTCCCCTTGTGGGATTTCCATTTTAAAAAAATTATTGATTGATTAGAAGTAGGGGAGAAAGAGAGAAACATTTCTTTGTTATTCCACTTATTTATGTATTCATTGGTTGATTCTTATATGTACCCTGATAGGGGATCGAACCTGAAACCTTGGCATATAAAGACTACACTCTAATCAACTGAGCTAGGGCTGGCCAGGGCTGATAAAATACATTTTTAAAGACTATTTCCTATGTAACTTTTAAGAACTCATTGGCTTGAGTTTAGATCTTCTTCACTTCAGTCCAAAATGTATTAGTCCCTAGGAAAGTGTCTCCTGGGTTTTAAAAGTATTCCAGAAGAGCTTCCAGGAAGCTTCAGGCTGAAGGATCAGCAGGGAGTACTGCTATCATCCTAGTGAAGGTGCTGAAGCTCTTCTGTATCCTGAAAGTATAACTGAGAGAGAGAACCTTAACTTAGAGGTAACCAACTTACCCTACAGTTTCTCCCACTGCAAGGGGGCAGTTTAAACGAGTAATGAAGTTAATAAATTTTAAAAATCAGAGTCTAAATTATAGACAAGAATTGTTTCATTCATTCAGAATTGCAAGATTATTTAGAATACAGACTACATGAGAAGCATTGGTTCTGCATGTTTGGCGTTAATATTGTATAAGGCAGCAACTGCAAAAATACAATGTCAACTCATCAGAAGCTTAAAACATACAGTATTAATGTACACATATATAAGATATGCAAGCCACTGAACAAGTGGCATCAATAAAAAAGTAAATATTGGTAAAGTGGTAAGTGAATTTTGAGCTTCGCAGGTAATAAGCTCGTGTTTCTGTGGGATTGATCTAGCAAAAAAAAGCATCTTTTGCTTTAGCCTAGAAAAACTTTATACAGGAGTTTTATACAAAACTTTAGATATTGTATAGATGGTGGGAGAAATTGCTTTTGACAAACCACGGTGAAAGAGGAAGGGAATGTGTAATTACAGATAGAGAGGTAAGGAAGCACTGGCTTTAGGAATCAAAGCCATAGAATTGCTTGGTGTAGAAATAGAAAGCAAAACCTATTGGGCAAAGGGACTAAATATATTTTCTGAAAGAAAGGGAAAGGAACAAAAATTATAAAAGTTGAGGAGAAATCTGATAAGAGTAAGGCTGGTGAGCTCAGTGATATTATTGTTTACTGATTGAAATGTTAGTGGGTTTTTCCTTCAGGGCAAAAAATTTGAAAGAGACAAAATGCAGTCTCCAATTAGATTTTAATTTATAGTCTGTTAATTTTTGACCACTATTAAGAATACAGAGATGGTTTCTATCTTTTTTTGTTCCAACTTTTATTTACTCTTATTTAAATTCTGTGAATAATTTTCTGTCTCATGTGGACTGGGGTGGGAGGTCTGCAATGTGGGTCCTCTGGGCTGGCAGTGGAGAATGGGTATGTGCAGTGCCCTGGGCCTGCAGAGTCCTGCATTTTACCCAGAAAGAAGAGCCCATGAGGGCAGGAAAGGTACCAGTTTTTAGGAAAGGACAGAACCTGGACCCTGGGTTATAGTAGAACCTGGGAACCTGGCTGAATGAGGCAACCTCCCTACACACCCAAGATGGTTTCTGTCTTTAAAACAGAGATTGGTTCAAAACAGTATTTGGTTTATAAAGGGAACTTTTTATAATTTTATAATAGATTTAACATTTTTCAAAGTTTATAACAGTTTAACTTGGTATTCATGAATATAAAAAAGTAAGATGTTTTGGTCTGTACCAGTCTGTATTTTTATCTTCCCCTAAAACGGTTCTCTTGGTTGCTGCTATTGCATCAAAACATGTCCATTGACAGGAGCTTTCCCCTGCCAAAGCCTGGCAAAGCACTGCCCCTTTTCAAACTTCCCTTTTCTCTTCGCAGCATATCCACTGACTAGCACTGTGACCTTCAACCTTTTTGTCTCATGGTACACATCAATTACTAAAACTCTGTAACACACCAAAAAATATATATTTTGCTGATCTAACAAAAAAAAGCATAATTTTGATTCATTCACACTGAAGAGCTATTGTTGTATTGTCTACTGTCCTTTTTTCTCTGGCAGTCTGAGGGAAAAGAGGTCAGTGCTCCTTACTAGTCAGGTATTGCATGTTTTAAAAATTCTTCTAGCACACCAGTGTGCTATGGCACATCAGTTGAATATTGCTGGACTATCAAACGGGAATCATATTTTATTGTCTCTTTCCCTTTTACAATTTTCAAGACTACATATGATTTTCACATATTGCCTAATCTCTGCCTTAGTTTGTTGTTATTTCATACAGAAATAATAAAGCCTTATTGCCACTCTAATTAAATGATCAAAGTGTGAAAGCACCCAGCAAAGTGCATGGTATATAATAGTTGAATTTTAATTCAGCAGACATTATTTGTATTTTATTTTCTCAAGTGGTAATAAACTCTACTGAAAAGGTAATCATTTAGAGAAAAAACTTAAATGAAAAGTGGTGTATGCCAAAATTTTGGTTTGTATCTATTGGATTGGGTATACATTTGTTCTCATTGGAGAGGTTATCATGTGTTTTCTCTTTACCTTGTAGTTTTCTTTTTTTTAAAGGATGATTGACACGTAAGAAAAAAAGCAACTGTGTAACAAAGGACCTATCAGATTATAAATTATAATTACCTTAAATTAAGTTTGAAATTTAGTAAGAGGGGTTGTTACATGGGACAAATTATACTTAGTCCTAAATTTAGTTATAAGATTATTTGCTTTCAAAATAAGGCAAGTCTCTAATTCCAGATTTAATCAATGACTCAGTGATTTTAGAGGTTGCAAATTAGTGTTTTCATATCCCTACCTGTAATAATTCATAGATTGTCCCATCACAATATCCCTGTCATGTGTGACTTTGTATTGGATACTTCATAATATCTATACCACGCATTTACCTGATACAATGATCTCTCTTCCGTCTTTCAAGATCTCTCAACAAAGTAAAGATCAGTCCTCACTTGGTTATAAATAGCAGCATTGTCAATTAGACTTTTTGATATATTCAATAAGAAGCACATGTCTCAAAGAATGATAAAAGCATTGTTTATATTTGATAAAGCTAAACCATTGGTGGAGAGATTGGAACTAAAACTTAACGTGAATGGAATAACTTCGTTCATACATGGTTATTGAAAAACAGGAATCAGAGATTTTATTCAATCCAATTTTATCAGTTCTACATTGTTCCTCATTCAAAATCATTTTATCTACTTCTTTGCCTAGCTTCATCATCCACTTTGCAAAAAACTTTGACCTGGTAGGTATTGTTGATGGTGCAATGAATTGCCCTAAAGTTATCCCTTGGGATACAGAGCCTGTTTCCAATATAATTAATTATTCAAGAAGGAGAATGTGATTTTTATGAAAAAAATGGTATAGTCCTATAAAACTAGATTCACCTTGCTCATTTGATTCTGGAAACTTAAATGTCAAAAAGTTCTTAAGAACCACTGGTGTGATACATGTGTATAAAAAGTACATTTTTGAGCAGGAGTGCTAGGAATTTTTAGACTACATGCATTAAATTAATCAAGGATGCCTTAATAATCTTTGCTGAACCTGCTAATACTAGTACTAGCATGACTACTACTACTGGAATAGCTAAAAGTCTCTCTGGTCATGGGGGTGGGTGGGGGAGCAAGTGTATAAAGGGTGGTGGGATCACATCTTTTTAAAAGTCTTTTTCATTTAATTTTTCTCAAATGAAAATTAGGTTCTTCTATACACTATTTTAATTTAAAAATTAAAAACACATCCCGACTTATCAAATTTGTTTAAATCATTTGTCATTTATGTAATTCATTTCTGACCTTAATAGAACCCTATTTACCCAGTACTTTGACGTACATTTGCAAATTTAAGGGATTCTGAATATAAAAAAGTAAAAATTTCATTTGAATATTAACCTGTATTTAGAATATTTGTCGCCTTTTTTGCTTTCTCAAGGATAATCTATAAACACTAATATTGGTTGGTTATTTTGTTTGTTTCCTGACTCTTTATAAATGATTATTAGCAATAGTGTCAATTTCTCTTACACTGTAAACAATAATAAAAAAATTATTCAGGATTACCCAGTGTTTTAAGAGCTACCCAAGTTGATACTCAGAAATTTAAAAGGGCTTCAGAATGTGAAGTAGCTAATTGCTAACTAAGGCTAGAATTATTTGTAAAGTCTTAAATGTAAATGCTAATTAATATCTTGTTGGCTTTCTACTCTACTTTATCATTGCTGATATGAAAAATATGTTTGAAATTATTTCCTCTATTTAATTAATTTATGTCCTATGTAGAAGTGTGATTATCTGAGGAATGATAATGTTTTTCCAGATGTTAAATATGGTACATTATTTATATTAACAAAGGCTATCTTGACTAATTATTTTTGTTCTTGATTGGTTATAATTTAGTATTTTATATATTTGGGAGATTTAGTTTTAAGTATATTTATAAGTGGGCTGTCAATCTTGTCATCTTTTTGTGGTATAGACTTCTGAGTCAAAGTTGATATAATTAAATATGTTAAACATTTTAATTTTTCTATTTGACTACTACAATACAAAATAAAATAGCCCTCACCACTACCTGCATGCTAGTCACCAAGTGTGGTCAGCTCAGCTCCCACTGCTAGTCTCAGTTCTCACTGCCATGCATATACCAGTGGTCAGCCCCCAAAGTTGTGCCCCAGTTTTGACTCCACCACCACTTTCAGCTGGCCACTGCCACTACACACATCCATGCATAGTCATATCTGGACCCTGCAGTCCCCTGGCTCCTACTACTGAGTGTGTGCCTAAAGGCTGACCCTGCAACAAAACAACCACACAGCTGACTTTGATGCCTGTTACTTACCCAAGCAAACTCATTGCTGGACCAGTAGGCACTGCTGAGGATTCCACCTGACCCCATCAGCTTTCACTACCCAAGATGATGCAGTTGTTGATGTTACAGATCCTAGGTGCTGGGCCACCAAGTTTGCCCCTACTTGGAGTTGACATATGCCTCTAATTGGCATCGTTAGTACAATTACACCTGGTGCAACAGTGTACTCTTGCACACTTTTCAAGTGGTGCCCAAGTACCCACCCTTCATACCTTCAAACAGGTAAAGATCTTTCTCTGAGGAAGACAGCTTATGAAATATAGAAAATATGACTGTTTCTTCAAATGCATAGACATCACTTCAAGAAAATAAGGAACCCCCCAAATCAGAGAAATGTGACAGTCCCAAATAACTCAATAAAGTTTAATAACCCCCCCCAATAAATGGAGATCCACAAATTGCCTGAAAAAAGTTAAAAATAATTGTCCTAAAATAGCCCAGTAAGCTAGAAGAGGACAATGATAAACAATTTAGTGAAATTAAGAAAATAATACAGTAAAACAAGTTAAAGAGACAGGAAAAAATGTAAAGAACCAAATGAATTCTAGAGCTGAAGAATATAATACCTCAGCTTTAAAAAAATGCAATTCAGAGTTTCAACAACAGGCTTAATCAAGCAGAAGAATGAATCCATAAACTCAAAGTCAAGTCCTTTGAGATTATTAGATTGGAGGGGGAAAAAGAATGAAAAAGAGTGAAAAAATTCTGTGATTTATGGGACATTCTAATTGAACCAATATACCAATTATGGGAGTCTCAGAAGGAAAAGAGAGAAAGGGACATAGAGCTTATTCAAAGAAATAATAACTGAGAACATCTCAAATAAATAGGGAGAGGAATAGATATCCAGATGCAAGAAGCCCATGTGACCCCAAATAGATTGAACATAAAGATGGCTACACCAAGAAATATTACAATTAAACTGTCAAAAGTCAAACAGAGAATTTTGAAAGCAAGAGAAAGGCTGTTTATCACATACTTGGGAACACCTAAAGGCTATTAGTGGCTTTCTCAACAGAAACCTTGCAAGCTAGGAGGGGATAGGGTAATATGTTTCAAAGTGCTGAATGAAAATGAGAATAATGCACCCTGCAGAGGTGTCCTTTAAAATGATAAGGCCACCCTGGTTGGTGTGGTTCAGTTGGTTGGGTGTTCTGCAAGTCGAAAGGTCTGGGGTTTGATTTCCAGTCAGGACACATGCCTAGGTTGCAGATTCATTCCCCAATCAGGGCATATACTAAAGGAAACCAGTGAATGTTTCTCTTTCACATCGATGCTTCTTTCCCTCTCTTTATTCCTCCCTTCTCCCCTCTGAAATCAAAAAGCATGTCCCCAGGTGAGGATTAAAATATAATGATAATAAATAATAGTAAAATGATAAAGCTAAAAAGCATGTCCCCAGGTGAGGATTAAAATATAATGATAATAAATAATAGTAAAATGATAAAGCTTTTCCCAAACAAAAACAGAGGAAGTTTGTTACAATTAGACCTACTATAAAACAAATCATTAAGGGAGTGCTTCAAGTGGAATTGAAGCACATTAAACAGCAACACATACACTTAGGAAAGTATAAAAAGTAAATATATGGACAAATACAGAATACTATAGTACTGTCCTGGTGGTGTGCAAATTACTTGGAGCAATCATTTTTAAAAATATATTTAGAATAGCTGTAAACCCAAAAGTTGGATAATAGATTCACAATGTAAAAAGTAAACTTTGATTTTAAGAACACAAAGTCTAGGAGGGTAAAAGCCATAAGAACATTGTATGCAGTTAAACTTAAGTTGTTAGCAAATTAAAATACATGGTTTTAAGTACGAGATTTATGTGAGCCTCAAGGCAGCCACAAAGGAGAAACTTCTAGTAGATTCACTAAAGGTAAACTGAAAGGAATCAGACAAAGTGTTACCCATAGAAGATAGCAAAAGGAAGCAGCAAGAGAGGAAGAGAGAAACAAAAAGAACTGCAAAACAAAACAATTAACAGAATGGAACTACTAAGTCCTTGCATATCAAGAAGTACTTTAAATGTAAATGAATTAAACTCCTCAATCAAAAGGCCTAGAGTGACTGATGGAATTTTGAAAAAGACCTAGTGCCATGCTGACTACAGGAGGGAGACGCACTTTAGAAATAAAGACACATTGCTGAATGTGAAGGGATAGAAAAAGGTGTTCCACAGAATTGGTAACCAAAACAGACTGGGGGTGACTGTACTTCCATCAGATTAACTAGAGACAAAAAGGTCATTGTATAATGTTAAAGTGTCAAATCAACAGAAGGAATACATACATATTTTTTAAAAACCCAGAATTTATTCATTAAAAACTTGCATTTACTCTTACATGTTTAAATTTCTGTTACCTTCAAAATACTCTCCGTTTGATACAATACACCTGTCAAGACTTTCCACTGCTCAGAATGGTTTTTGATTCTTTGTTGTGCCTCTGCCACTTTTTGTTTCACTTCTTCCACATTGGCAAAACATTTTCCTTCAAGAGTTTTTTCATCCAGGCAAAAAACAGTCGCTCAGGACGAGATCAGGTGAATAGGGAGGGTGGGACATTGGGGTCATGTCATTTTTGGTCAAAAACTCCTTAATACTCAGTGTGATGTGTGCAGGTGCACTTGTAAATCACACATCATGAAATGGGCAAATGTATGAAGACTTCAAAAACATTAACTGAAGCCAAATGGCTTCCTCTCACAACATCACCATTTGGTGCACTGATACACATGGGTTTCTAGAACACTCACCTAATAGGGGAAGCCTGTACTGCAAGGGGCCTGCTCTCTAGAATATAATTCCATTTTTGGGAGGTTCTCCTTTATATATGCATCCAACATCAGAACATTTAAATATATAGAACAAACATGAACAGATCTAAAGAAAAAAATTGACAGCAATAGAATAATAGTAGGATACTTTAATGTCCCACTTTCAATAATTGATAGAACGTTCAGACAGAAAATCAGTAAGAAAATAGCTCCCTTCAACAACACTATAGATCAAATGGACCTAATAGACACATATACAACACTTTTCACCAAACAGCATTCTCCTAAAGTACATATGAAACGCTCTCCAGGATAGATCATATTAAGTCACAAAACATGTCTTAACAAGCTTAAGATGATTGAAATAATACCAAGTATCTTCTTAGACCATAGTGGAATGAAATTAAAAATCAATAAAAGAAAAAAATTTTCAAGCAGAAACTAAACAACATCATCTTGAACAACTATTGAGTGAAAGAGGAATTAAAATGAATTTTTAAAAGACACCTTTAGAAAAAAGAAAATGAAAATAACAACTTACCAAAACTAAACTTACAGTATGCAGCAAAAGCAGTAACTAAGAGGAATATTTATAGCACTAAACACTTACATTTTAAAAAGAAGGAAGATCACAATTAAACAATCTACACTTATAACTCAAGGACCTAGAATAATTTATACCCAAAATTAGCAGAAAGAATGAAATGTGAAGATTAGAGCAGAAATTAATGAAATAGAGAATACAAAATCAATACCAAAAAAAGAGAACAAATTTAGCAGTTGGCTGTTGAGGATAAAAATGTATTGACACATCTTTAGGTAATTTATGAAACGAGAGATTAAATCAGAATGAAAGGGGACATTACAACAAATAATACAGTAGTAAAAACAATCATAAGAAGCCTTAAGAACAGTTATACACTGACTGTTTAATGCCCCAAGGTGCCTACTTTGAAGGGGACTGAGGTATCATTATCCTATTTACTATGTTTCTTGTATCTTCTTCAGTAAATGTCTCTATTTTTTTAAAGAACAGTTATACACTGACAACTGGATAACCTAGAAGAAATCACTGAATTCCTAGAGACATACAACCTACCAAGACTGAATTAAGAACAGATAGAAAGCCTGAAAAGAATACCAGAGTTTGATTTGGTAATATAAAACTTTCCAGCAAAGAAAAGCTAAGGACCAGATGGCTTTATGTGGGGAATTCTACCAAATCTTCAAAGAACTAATACCAACCGTTTTTAAACTCTTCTAAAAAGAAGTAGTAGTAGAGGGAATCCTCCTAAACTCATTTTATGAGGCCAGCATCAGCTGAATTCCAAAGTCAGACAAAAACAACTACAGACCTGATGATGAGCATAGATGCAGAAATCCTCAGTAAAATACTAACAAGTGGATTCAACTGCACACTGCCTGGCTTCAAATAACATTACAGAATTGTAATAATCAAAGGAGTTCGCTACTGGCATAAAAAAAGACCTAGACCAACTGAACAGAGAACTTAGAATAAACCTGTGCATTTACAGTCAGCTGATTTTTGACATTGGTTTTCAAAACATACTATGGGGAAAGGATAGTCTCTTTAACAAATGATATTGGGAAAACTGAATATCTACATGCAAAAGAATTAAAGTGGACGTCTGTCTCACTTTGAGTTGATACATAAAAATTAACTCGAAAAAATATAGAGCCTGAAACTGTAAAACTCCTAGAAGAAAACATAGGGGTAATGCTTCTTTACATTGGCTTTGGCAATAGATTTTGAATATGACAGCAAAAGCAAAAAATAGACAAGTGGAACTATATCAAACTAAAAAGATTTGGCATAGCAGAGGAAAATGAAATGGCAACCCGCAGAATAAGAAAAAAAATTGCAAGTAATACATCCTATAAGAAGTTAATACCCAAAATTTATAAAGAATTTACACAACTAAATACCTAAAATCCCCCCTTTGCTGAATATTAATTGACTATAGAGAGTTGGGTTTATTTCTGGGTTCTCTGTTTTGTTCCATTGGTCTATGTGCCTGTTTTTATGCCAGTACCAGACTGTTTTGATTACAGTGGCCTTGTAATACAGTTTGATTATCAGGTATTGTGATCCCTCCTACTTTGTTCTTTCTCAACATTGCAGCTGCTATTCAGAGTCTTTTATGGTTCCATATAAATTTTTGAAGTGTTTGTTCTATGTCTGTGAAATATGCCATTGGTACTTCAATAGGTATTGCATTGAATCTGTAAATTGCTTTGGGTGGTATTTGGAGAGGGCGTGGGGAAAAGGGGACTTTGGTCCATTGTTGGTGGCACTGCAGACTGGTACAACCATTATGGAAAACAGTATGGAATTTTCTCAGAAAACTAAAATTGGACCTGCCTTTTGACCCAGCAATTCCACTACTGGGATTGTATCCTAAGAACCCTAAAAAACCAATCCCAAAGAACCTATGCACCCCAATGTTCATAGCAGCACAATTTACAATAGCTGAGAGTTGGAAGCAACCTAGGTGCCCGTCAGTAAATGAATGGATCAAAAAACTGTGGTACATATACACAATGGAATTCTATGCAGCAGAAAGAAAGAAGGAGCTCCTACCTTTTGCAACAGTGTGGATGGAACTGGAAAGCATTATGTTGAGTGAACTAAGCCAGATGTTGAAGGACAAATACCATATGATCTCACCTTTAACAGGAAGCTAAACAACAAAACAAACAAGCAAGCAAAATATAACCAAAGACACTGAAATAGAGAACAGGCTGACAGTGACCAGAGGGGAGAGGGGAGGGAATTTCAGGGGAAATAGGGGAGGGATTTAGAGGAACATATATAAAGGATACCTGGTCAACAACTGAGAAAGGTGGAAATGGAAGGGAGGGGGGGGAGCCCGGGTGGTGGGGTGGGATGGGAGTAATAGACAGAAAACTGTACTTGAAAAATAATTAAATACATTTTTTAAATAAATAAATAAATAAATACCTAAAATCCAGAACCCATTAAAAAAGGACAAAGGTCTTGGCTGGCATGGCTTAGTTGCTTAGAGCATCGTCCCACAGACTGAAAGGTTGTGGCTTTAGTTCACAGTCAGGACACATGCCTAGGTTGTGGGTTCGGTCCCTGGTAGGGACCCATGTAAGAGGCAACCACTTGATGTTTTTCTCTCACGTTGATGTCTGTCTGTCTGTCTGTCTGTCTGTCTGTCTCTCTCTCTCTCCGCCCCCCCCACCTTCCTCCTCCTAATTCTCACCCTCTCTCCTTTCCTCTATCTCCTCTCTCTAAAATCAGTGAGGATGTCCTTAGGTGAGGACTAAAAATAAAACATTAAAAAGGTCAAAGGACTTTTTGGCACTTCTCAAAAGAAGAAATTCAGGCAGTTAAAAGATATGCAAAGGCGCTATCATCTCTAATTACAAGGAAATAGAAATCAAAACCAAGAGATATCACTTTATCCTGTCAGGATGGTTATTATTAAAAAGAGAAAGATAAACATTGGCAAGGATATGGAGGATGTATGCTGTTGGGAATGTATTGGTACTACTACAATGGGAAACAGTATGGATATTGCTCAAAAGATTAATAATAGAACTACCAAATGATTTAGCAATCTCACTTGTGGTTATATACCCAAAGAAAGTGAATCAGAATTTCAAAGAGATCACATGCACTCCCATGTTCAGTACATTATTCACAATAGCTAAGATACGGAAACAACCAAATTAGACTTCAACAAATGAATGGATAAATAAAATGTGGAATGTATAGAGTGTATATACGTATATAAATGTATGAATGTATGTATAGACACAAAAATACAATATTATTCAAGCTTAAAAAATAAAGAAATTCTGTCACTTTGAACAGTTTGGATGGAGCGGGATGATATTATGCTAAGTGAAGGTGCAAGATACAGAAAGAAATACATAATCTCACTTTTATGTTGAATCTAAAATAGTCAAACTCATAGAATCAGAGTAGAATGGTGTTTGTTGGGCTAGAGTGGGAGGAGAGGGTGATGGCAAAGAATACAAAGTTTCAATTATACAATATAAATAAGTTCTAGAGATTGAATATACACCATGGTGTTGATAGTTAACAGTACTCTATGGTATACTTGAAATTTACAAAGAGGATAGATCTTAAATCTTCTTACTACACACAGAGGAACAAAATGGCAACCATGTAGAGGTCATGGACTGTTACTTAGCCTTATTGTGGTTATCTTATCATATGTAGTTACATTAAAACATCAAGTCATATACCTTAAATATTTATAATTTTTATGTCAGATATCTTAATAAAAGTGTTAAAAATGAAGGGGTAAATGATGATGGAAGGAGACTTGGTGTGGTGAACACAATACAATATACAAATAATGTATTGTACTATTGTACACTCAAAACCTATATAATTTTATTAACAGTAACACCCCAAGAAATTAAATAAAAATTAAAATATAAATAAAACAGTTTCAAGATAAAATATTATTCAAGAAATAAAATATTAAATTCTTACTCTCAAATGATGGCGTGGTAATATATATTTTCTACTCTTGTTATGAGGTTCTGTTGTCCACATGTTAATGCTCCAGACTTGGTAAAAAGGTGAAGGGATTAAGAAGTACAAGTTGATAGTTGCAAAATTGTCCCAGGGGTGTAAAGTACAACACAGGGAATGTAGTCAGTAATCTTGTAATAACTATGTATAGTGCCAGGTAGGTACTAGAATTGTCAGTGGGACCACTTTGTAAAGTATTTGGTTATGCTGTACATCTGAAAATAATTCAAAATAATATTGAATGTAAACTGTAATAAAAATGGATAATAAGAAATTTAAAATGTTGAATTTGACTCCTCAATCAATTCTTCAGTCATTTTTCCTAAAAGATATTGAAGCAAGTTTAAACATATGTCATTTGACTAAAGATTTAAAGGACCTTATGACCCAGGAGATATTACAGATGTACCTGTCTTATTTTTAGAGCACTAAAGAGAAACAACATAAGTACATAGCATGATTTTAGTTGCACATTTTATAGCTAATCAAATAACTCAACAATGTGGGCACATACTTGCCAAATGAAATGATTCTATGAAGCAAATATTTCTTGATTGTGCCACAACAGCCCAAACTTTTCCAGTCACAGTGCAAACATTTGGGCTGTTAGATTATTTACAACACCATTAATTCTGCCACTGCTACCCCGGTCCTGGCTGTCGTTTTTTTACACCTGGTTTATTATATATCTTCCACTCTGGAATCTATGCCTTAGCCTTGCCCTGCTAAAATACATCCAATAATGAATTTATTTGTTGCATATACATTTGAGGACCTGCCATGTGCCAAACATTTATTTAAGCAATGTTTTTATATTTTACATTCCCAAGTTAAGAGTTTTAATAGTGTCTAATTGGTTACCAAATCAAAACTCTTGCTATTCAGCAGTCTCTTTATGGTATCACTTATTCTTAGCATAGTATATGAGTGTGTCTGTTCCCACTTCTTATCTTGATACCTCATCTTCCCTGTTCTCGAATATACTCCACACATTGTTAAAGAGTACCTTGTGAGGTTTGAGGTTTCAGTTGATTTAGTCACCTAATCTGGATCATTCTTTTATTCTGAATCCTGAAAGCATCATCAGAAAATTGAGTATTCTAGTTAATTAGTGGTCTCTCACGTATTATTCATAAGTTAACAATACTAAGCACTCTTTATTCAGTCGAGTTCACATCATGAGAAAATATACTGCCGTGTATTTAATGCTTTGATGATGTAAAAGGCATTTCACTTAGAAATGTATAGAAATGCTGGTTGATAGAAGTTTCTAGTTTTTGCCGTTTCAGATTTGCTGATATTTCATCTGTTTGATGCTATTGTAAATATTTTATATGTTTGACATTTTCACTAGGTAATAACTATGTCCTCCACTCTTAACACCGAATATGCTACCTTCTACATCACAGGTTTTCATGAAATACTTACTTTAGTCTGTCAAAATATTTTATTGAGCATCTACTGTGTGCCAGGATATGAAACTCTAGAACTAGTAATGAAAAGATAGTCTGTTCTCTTAGCCTGCTCATAGATTAGTGGAAGTGGTAGATGAACAGACAAGCCTAACACAATATAAGTTCTATAATGTAAGTAAATATTAAATAGTATGTAGTGCCTAGTTTGTTCTGGGGATATCAGAAAAACTTTTCCAATAGAAGCAATGTCAGTACCAGGAGAAGAATTAGGATATTTTATCTCTGGTAATCATCAGTTCCCCAGACTACACCCAGTGAACCTTACAAAGTAGCAATGTGTTTTTGTTATGCAAATACAGCTGTAAGACAAATCCCCACCATTTCTTCCTCCAGAATACTTTCACTAAGCCTTTCCATATAGAAATTCTGGAGCTATTTCTGAAATGTAGGGATAGCTAAACCCTGGCAAGTAAAAATTATCCTGACAGAAACAAGAAGCATGAACAAAGGCCCAGTGGTGAAGAGAGAGCAAGGCAAATTGGGGGAAGTCATTTTCTAAGGCCAGAACATACATTTGGTTGGAGGATATTGATTAGCAGGGGATGGGATGGTCATAAAGGGAGCCAGGTTGTGAAGGGCTTTACAGGTCCTATTAGGAAGTGGAATTTTTGTCATAAGGGCAGTGAGGAGTCACTGGAAGGTTTTTAGGCTAAAGAAAAATGACATGATCATATTTTATTGTCTTAAATGTCCTTAGTGCAATTTAGAGTCTTTAATTTTCATACCTTTTACTAATTTGATTTTTTAAATTGTTACTCTATACTTTCTTGGTCATAAAATATTTATTTTAAAAACATTTTATATTCCTTAAATAAGTGATTAAAAAACTTGTTTTTCTATGAGTTCATACTCCCATCAATTGATAATAAGAGGAAATATTTTTTTTAATTTATATAATTTTTATTTAATTCTTGTTCAAGTACAGGTTTCTGTCTTATATTCCCAACCCTGCCTGCCCCCCCGCCCCATGCTCCCCGCCTCCCTCCCCTTTCTGCCCCCCACCCTTAGTTATTGTCCATGTGTCCTTTATACTTGTTCATGTGAGTCCATTCCCTTTTCCCCTATGATTCTTTCCCCTCTCCCCTCTGGACCCTGTCAGCCTGTTCCATATAAACTCTTTGTTAGACGATATCTATAAAAATACAAAATGCTTGTGAATTTAATCAAGAAACTCTGTATTATGAATTATCCCAGAAACACACGGTAACATTTCTGATATTTGGTCAGTTATACACTCACCATTCAATTGGCATGTATTTATTGAGCATTGATGTCATAGTTGATGCAGGGCTGGGTTCTGGGAATCTGTTAGTGAACAGGACAGCTACAGTCCCAGTTTTGGTGGAGGACTCTCACAAAGTTTATGTGCCAGAAGAGGACATACGGATTAAACAAGTCACCCAATTCATGATTTTGCTATACTTTAATTTAAAATTGTAAAAAAATGTCAAATTATTCAATATATTTAATCCCAAACAAAGGACAAGTACAGGCCACTATGCAAACATGTAAGTAAAGGTTGTGGACTAGTCTGGAGAAGTGAAATTAAAAAAAGATTGGAACAATATAAAACTTCCTAATTGGTTAACAGTTTAGGGATCAGTTAATACATTATGGCAATCTGTAAATAAAATCATATATAACCATCATAAAGAATTAGGTAGCCAAAAAGCATGTAAAAATGTCCCGTGTAAATCATAAATTTGAAAAACAAGTTGCAAAATAGTACCTTCTGTGGTATTGTCCTGTTTTTGTAAATAAAAATACCATACAGTTATATGTAATGCATAATAAAAACACAAAATACAAAAAAAAACCTTGTTTTTCTAGAAGTGGAATTCTTTTTTTTTTTCATTCTGGAACATAAAGCTCCTTTTTAATTAAAGTATAGTTAACATACAGCATTTTTCAATAAGTTTCAGGTATACAACATAGTGATATGACATTTATATACCTTACGAAATGATCACCATAAGAAGTCTAGTAACCATCTATCACCATACAAAGTTACTGTGATATTATTAACTGTATTACCACTGCTGTACATTACATCCCCATGATTTATTCATAAATTTGTACCTGTTAATCCCCTTCAACTTTTGCCCATCTCTATCACATAACCTTCTGGTAACTATCAGTTTGTACTCTGCATCTCTGAATCTGTTAGTTTAGTTTGTTCATTTGATTAGTTTTTTTATATGTCACATATAAGGGAAATGATATAATATTTGTCTTGATCTGACTTATTTCACTTAGCATAACATCCTCTGTGTCCGTGCATGTTGTCACAAATGACAAGATTTCATTATTTCCTATGACTGAGTAATATTATATATCTATGCCACATCTTTATTCATTTGTACATGGACACCTAGGTTGCTTTAATATCATGGTTATTGTAAATAATTCTACAATGAACATAGTATATATATCTTTTCAAATCAGTGGGGTTTTTTTCCTTTGAATAAATGCTCAGAACTGAAATTGCTGAATTGTATGTTAGTCCTATTTTTAATCTTTTGTGGAACCTTCAAGGCTAATTTGTAATCCCATCAGCAGTGTATAAAGGTTCCCTTTCATTCACATTCTGGCCAGCACTTGCTTTTTCTTATCTTTTTGATGACAGCCATTTTGATAAATGTGAGAGGATGTCTCGTTGTGGTTTTTATTATGTTTGCATTTCTCTGATAATTAGTGATATTGAGCATCTTTTCATGTGTCTCTTCACCATATGTATGTCTTTGGAGAAATGTCTACACAAATCTTCTGCCCATTTTTTAAATTGGACTTTGTTTTATTGATGCTGAGTTTTATAAGTTTTTTATATGTTTTGGATATCAACCCCTTATCAGATATATAATTTACAAATACCTTCTCCCATTCAGGAGGTTGCCTTTTAATTTTGGTGATGGTTTCTTTTGTTGTGTAAAAGCTTAATGGTTCCATGTAGTTTCATTTGTTTATTTTTTATTTTGTTGCCCTTGCCCAAGGAAACACATCCAAAAATGTAGTTCTAAGACCATGTCAGAGTTTACTACCTATGTTTTCTCCCAGGGATTTTATGGTTTGGGGTCTTAAATTTAACTCTTTAAATCATTTTGACTTTATTTTTATTATGACATAAGAAAGTGGACCACTTTAATTTTTTTGTGTGTAGGTATCTAGTTTTCCCAACACCATTTATTGAGAACTTTTACCCATTGTATATTCTTCCCTCCTTTGTTGTAAATTTAATTGATGATATAAGTGTGGCTTTATTTCTGGGCTCTTGATTCTGTTCCATTGACCTGTGTGTCTGTTTGTGTCAGTACCTACTGTTTTGATCAGTGTAGCTTTGTAGCATAGTTTGAAACCAGGGAGAATAAGGTCTATTTTATTTACCTCTTTTCTGGTCTTTATTACTTCTTTCCTTCTATTAACTTTGGGCTTTGTTCTTCATTTTCTGCTTCTCTTATGTATAAGGTTAGTTTATTTGAAACTTTTCTTGTTTCTTGAGGTAGGCTTGTATTGCTATAAACTTTCCATTAGGATGGCTTTTGCCTCATCATACAGATTGTTTAACATTGTTTCCATTTTTATTAGTACAAGGTATTTTTTGTTTTGTCTTTGATTTCTCCATTTACTGATGGTTTGGTAGCATGTTGTTCAGCCTCCATGTGTGTTCTTTCCAGTTTTCCTCTTAGAATTAATTTCTAATTTCATATAATTGTGGATAATATGCTTGATATGATTTCATTCTTCTTAAACTTATGACTTGGTTTGTGTGCTTACATGATTTATCCTGAAGACTGTACACATGCATGTAAAAAGAATGTGCAGTTTATAATTTATTATTAATAATATAATTAATATAGGTCATTAATTTATTTGTAGTAACAAATTATTAATATTCTATACATATTAATAAAGTCCATCTGGTCTGATGTGTCACTTATAGGCCATATTTTCTTATTGATTTTGTCTGGATGATCTTTCCATTGATGTAAGTGGGGTGGTTAAGTTCTCTAATACTATTATTATATCACTGTCAATCTCTCATTTTATGTCTTAGTATTTGCTTTATGTACTTAGGTGCACCTGTGTTGGTACACAGATATTTACAAGTGTTATATCCTCTTCTTGGATGATCCTTTTATTATAATATTATATACTTGTGGCTTGTCACAGTCTTTGTTTTTAAGTCTATTTAGTCTAAATGTTGCTACCTCAGCTTTCTTTTTATTTCTCTTTGTATGGAATATCTTTCTCCACCCACTCACTTGCAGACTGTGTGTGTCTTTATATCTGAAATAAATCTCTTGTAGGCAGCACATGTGTATATCTTATTTTTTATCTGCTCAGCCTGCCCTCTGTCTTTTAAATGGAGCACTTAGTCCATTTAAATTTAAAGCAATCATTGATAGGTATGTTCTTATTGCCATTTTAGTTGTTTTCATGCAGGCTTTGTAAGAGATTGGTCTACTACATTTACTATGTGTTTGCCTTTACCAGTGAGATTTTTAAAAAATGTATTTTAATATTTTTAGTTTTCTACTCTTCTGCTTAAAGAATTTCCTTTAATATTTCTTGTAATGTCAGTTTACTAGTGATGAACTGCTTTAGCTTTTGCTTGTCTGGGAAATTTTTTATCTCTCCTTCAATTCTGAATGATTGCCTTACTGGGTAGAGTAATCTTGATTGTAGGTTTTTCCCTTTAATGAGGTTGCATACATTCCCTTCTTGCTAGGAAGTTTCTGTTGAAAAATCAGCTGATATTGTTACAGGTGTTCCTTATACATAATTAGTTTTTTCTTGCTGCTTTTAAGATAATTCTTTTTATACTTAACTTTTAACATTTTAATTATGATGTGTACTGGCATGAGACTCTTTGGGTTCATCTTGTTTTGGGATCTTCTGTGATTCTTGTACTTGGATATCTATTTCTGTCTTCAAGTTAGGAAGTTTAGCCATTATATTTCAAATAGGATTTCTGTCCTTTTCTTTCTCTCTTTTTCTTCTGGGACCCCTATGAAATGAATGTTAGTAAGCTTGATGTTGTCCCAGAGGTTCCTCATTCTGTCCTCATTCTTTTTTAACTTTTTTTTCTTTCTGATCTTCCAGTTGGGTGATTTACACTATTTTGTCTTTCTGGTCATTGATACATTCTTCTGCATCATCTGATCTGTTGTTGATTCCCTCTAATGTATGCTTTTTATGGGTGGATTGGGGAAAATAGAGACAAGAAAAAAGAACTATCATCCCAGAGTCTTTAGGTTTGGGGTATTAACCAAAGATCTTCAAAAATACTGGTATTTTTAAATATATATTTTAAGGTTGTAAATGCAGAAAACTTTTAAGGTTGTATAGTATTTGGACTGCTAAGGAAAGTAATTTTATATTCATATTTAACAGAGCTAAGTCAGAGATAGTATCTTCAGATTATCATCTCTACTGAAGATCTTTGTATATTTTACTATTAAAAAGCAGCATAAAGATGGTACAGTACCATTATTAGAATTATGTCCTTGGAAGAAATAGCTTCCATTTCAGAAATGTATGAGAATTAGTCTTATAAAATATTTACAACTGTAGCATAGGAATATAGAATTAAGGAGTACACAGTATTTTATTTGACACTTCTGGAATATGGGCAGAAATTAGTTTCATGGTCTTCTCTGTGGGCAACCATTTTCTGATGGTACTTACCTTGCCAGAAAATATTTAAATGGCTACAAATAACTAAATTTTTTGTTTAAAAATAATTTTATGGGTGGAAAACAGAGTCTTAAGAGGTGACTTTTTATTGTGCAAAAAATAATGTCTTAAGCGAACAGTTCTGCAAACAGGTGAAAGAAATGAGTGATTTAGTGACAGTTGGGATATGCATGTGATTTTTAATAGACTTTAAACATGATATTGTGTTACCATATATACCTTTCTAACTTGTTTCCTGCTTTCAAATTATGCTGATAACAAAGGCTTATTTGGTGGTTATTCTCTCAAAGGTTGGGTTTACTATATAATGTAAATGCGTAAGGATCCATGTTTAAGTAACTGAGTTGTCAGAACCTCTAATTTATCTCCCCCGGTGTTTTCATCTTTTAAGTTTTCTGTGAGCAGGAACACTTGTAAGAAGTCCTGGAAAACATGGGGGAGGGGAGTTTATGTAGCAAATGTGTACACCCAGAAAACTTCAAGATTGAGAGCTTCATGAAGTCTGAAAACTTTCTTGGAAATCTTAAAATAGTTAATTAAAGCAAATCTGATTGTAGTTACTTAGTAGTATCAACTATTCTGCAGGCCCAGTCTTTTGATTTTGTTAGTCTTAAAGTTCTTAAACAAGGAATTTGAGCAGAGCACTGCTCCCATGAGAACAGGTAATGAAGGTTCTAGCTGTCTTACAGTATTGCTCTGAGAGTAATTGGGAGAGTTTAGATTTTTCTTAGAGATTCTGTGAAAATCAGTTGTTATGAAGAACACTATATAAAGCCAAATTATTACTTTTGTCTTTGTTGTGTTCATTTTATTTTGGTTAGTTGGTTTCAGCTTATTATGTTAGACCCTTGCTTTTTATGTGATATTTTATCCCCTTATTCTCAATTTTAATTTAGTTTTTCTGAAAAATATTCTGCCACTTTATTAAAACATTTTGCTATTTCTCTAATACATGTCTTCATAAACTGTCATCATACTGAAGAAATAATTTAGGATATTAGCTGTAGGGAGTAATGAATAGCCAATGGCATCCAGATGAGACTATAAATTTTCCTTGTAGTCTTTTCACTATGACTTTGCATAGGATTGTTCCAGGTACATCAACAAACTTATTATCATATTTTACTTTTATTATACCATAAATAACTCCTAAGATGTCAGTAATGTGTGTGAAATTTTGGGGGCAAGTTTTTTTTTAAGCTGCTGTGTTTAAATGGTGCTGCAATTTAGTTATTCTACTGAATCCACATAGAGTGCATACTTGACATAGTTAACATAGGTATTGTTAGCTTTCTTTATATTGAACATTTGAGCAATACACAGTTCTTTTGTGTTAGGGTTTGTATTCCTTATGTACAAGAATATTTACTACCTTCTTTGTTTCATTTCAGAATGACCTTATTTAAAAATGTATGAAGCTATTTATAATGGACTCTGTGGCAGTGATTAAAGAGGTGTGAATAATGGGTTATTAGAACTTGACAGCTCCTGGTTTACTAAACTAGTGTTAGAACATTATGTTGCTCAGATTTACTTTATGTTTTTAAGGTGGCAATTATACTTTGACATGTGGGTTATTGGTATAATATAGCCCATAGGTTTTTCTCTTTAGAGTGATTTGCCAAATCATAGGGTTTTGTTGATTTATTTTATGTTTTAAGCCTTCTTTAGCCTAATGAATCAATATTTTATGCTTACTAATAATAACCTTAGTATATAGATAGTTATCAATCAAACAATCAATACCCACAGAGGACTGGTCCTTAAGCATAGCATGGGCTTTCTGTCTGAAGCTTTCATTTGAAATGAATGCAATCAAGTTTATATTTTTTAATCAAAAAATATCTTTATAACAGAAAATTTGAAAACATTTGGTAAGTTGTTACTTCGGAAGGAATGTCAGTACTACTGAAAAAATTGGGGATCGCACGACATACTCAAAAATGAAGAGCTGTATACATTATTTAGTATCTCAGTAAATCCTTATTAATTTTATATAAAAATCAGAAAAACATGAATTTAAATTAGTAAAATTTAGATTAGACAATGTTTTTAAGAATAAAAGAAAATATAGATAAGTATTTTAAAATTTTGAGTAACTTTTTAGTAACTTTAAGTAAACTAGTAACTATCATAGATTCAGAGCACTTTGTCATTTGTATTACCCAAATTCAAGATTTAGTACTAAGATACATTGTAATATTACAACGCAATTATCTCTCACCAGCCAGGAGATTAGGTTTCTAATAAGAACGAGGTTGGCAAAGCTGCAGCAGAGAAAGTCAAGCCTCAGAGAAAACAAAGTTTAGGGAAATAACAATAACAAATAACATGTATATAATCTGCAATAAAGCTGAGAAACTTTTTAACCTAAAAAAAATTGTACAAAATAAACCACATTTCTCAGCATGACAAACTTCCTTCTCTGAATAACTCATTACTTGACTCACTTTCCTCAGTTGTGATATGTATCATCAGTCTGTCACAGAATTTGAATTATGACAGTTGTACCTAGTTTTAAAGTTTTTAAAACTATGACTCAAAACTTGATTTTCACTTCTTTTTTTATTTCTACATGTCTAAAATATTTATTGTGTAGCAACTTGTATTTTGATGGTACTTAAGAGCATATTTATCTAGACTTGTACATCTATTGAGAACTTGGAATACAAATGTTTACCAAAGGATGAAAAAACTGAAGGTTTCAAACAAAATTATGTGTGTGTGTGTGTGTGTGTATATATATATATATATATATATATATATATATATATATATATATATATATAAACATGCTCCAAATTTAGTGAAATTAAATGTGATGATATATTCAAAGCACCTAGCAAGAGAGTTGTATTTATTCCTGGAATACCATGGTACTTTGGAGAGAATTTCAGAAACCTGTTTTTAATCCTTACTTTCCTAATTACTCTCTGTGAATGTAAGTAATTTACTTAACTTCACTAAACTATATATGCCTTTTCCTTAAAAAGTAATGGTAATGCCAACCCTACCAGTCTCACAGAATTATTCTGAGGACATTCTGGTTAATGTGCTTTGTAATGTGTACATTTCAATAGAATTGTAAAGTTTGGAGATGTTATATTACTCCTTGTCAACTTGACATTTCAAGTTGAATATAAAATGTGTGACCTACAGAAAACATGACTCTGCTCCCCCAGGAAGACCTCAGGTTAATAGTTGTTCTCAGTTAAAGATGCATGGGGAAAACAGGACACTTTGTGGTGTTCTCTGTGGATATTCTTGGACTTCTAGTTCATTTGGGCCTTCTGAAACACTTTTTCTTGGAAAATAGCTTTACGTCTTCATTCTTTAGAGTGAAGAATTTATGCCTTCATTCTTTAGAATACTTATTCTGATTGTAGAGTCAGTATAACTTTATAACCCTGGAGTGGAATAGATAAACTCTCTTGTTGTTTAGATCTTACAGCTGGGGATGTCCTGTAATTTGTTTGTAGTGTACAAGCTAATCCCACCTGTATCCTGTTTGTGACTAATTGGATAGATGCCTATAAATTCTAGTGCCAGATTGTATAGCACCTTCTACAACAGCAATCTCTAGTTTGAGTGTTTACCTCCTCCCTAAACAAACACTTCTTGTAGGTGAGTCTCTTTGCTTACAAAGGCAAGATTATTTACTAAGGATAGATTCTTAGTTAAGTCTCCACAGTCATGCTTTGGATAGCACTTCCCCTTGATCTGGGTGGGAGATATATTTCAAGTACAAATATGAAGGTGACATCTCTCTTTTTTTTTAAGATTTTATTTATTTATTTATCTTTAGAGGGGAAGGAGAGAGGGAGAGAAACATCAATGTATGGTTGCCTTTTGTGCGTCCCCTGCTGGGAGTTAGCCTGCAGGGAACTGGCCTGCAACCCAGGCATGTGCCCTGACTGGGAATCGAACCGCGATCCTCTGGTTCTCAGGCCTGTGCTCAATCCACTGAGCTACACCAGTCAGGGCCTGACATCTTTTTTTATAATGGAAGAAACAGGTTTTGAATTGTACACTTCTTCCTATAAATATAGAAGAGATTTTGGGGGGAAATAATTTCTTACATATCTTTTTAGCTAGATCTTTAAGAATAGGAAAATACAGTTTGCAGCATTGCAGTCTCTGTTGCTCTTTGATTCTCATTACAAAATGTCTAAGTATATGGTTAAAAAACATGCATATACATGTGTGCAACCTTGTCTTATAAGACTCAGAAAAGAATTCTGTTGCTTCTCAGGGATATGTGTATGTTCATGTGTATGTTCTCGTTCACTTAACGAGTGATACATTTATAGAGATACATTCCGAGAAGTGATTGTTAGGTGATTTCATTGTCTGAGAACATCATAGGGTGAACACAAACCTGGAAGGTATAGCCTACTGTACCTCTAGGCTATATGGTATAACCTATTGCTTCTGAGCTAAAACCTATACAGCATGTTACTCTACTGAATACTGTAGGCAGTTGTAACAAAAGGTAGGTATTTGTGTATCTAAACATATCTAAACATACGGTATGAGAATTTTAAAATGGTGCGCCTGTATGGGCACTTAACCATGAATGGAGCTTGCAGGTCTGGAAGTTGCTCTGGGTGAATTAGCAAGTGAGTGGTGAGTGAATGTGAAGACCTAGGATATTACTGTACCCTACTGTAGACTTTGTAAAACACTGTCCCATAAGCCACCCCCTGCTTCTTTTCTACAGGGTCAGAAATAGAACATCAAGGCTGCTCCACAAACAGGGATGTAGGCTAGATTGATTAGAAATATTGAGGAGAAACTGGCTGGTAAGGCATTAGATCACCATAACAAGTGACTGTGAAGAGGGAGTGAAAGGATCAGTACAAGTAAGAAATCCAGATGGAGAGATGAAGGAACACCAGGAATTGCCATGGCAGTGTGGTTTTGGCCATTGCATGTTGGAGCAGTGGTCAGATTAAGGAACTTCACGATACTCATTTAAAAAAGGATATTTAACATGGAGGGGTATGGAACTCTGAATAGTTTGACTTTAGAAAAATTTTTTTGTACCACAGAGAGCTTTCACTAAGTGGCGGTGGCACTTAAATATTTGCTAAGGTTGCTTCTGTGGACCTGTGTCCTGTGTAGGATGTTAGGTCCTCAACAAAGAGCTTACAACAAGGTACTCTGAAGACTGTTAAAATCGATCGGGGAGGGCTCTACCACCCTCTGAATATTAGTGCTCAGGGGACAGGGTCCTCTGTGCTGAAACAGGTCAGTGGCTGGCAGGGTTGTAATCTGCACTTAAAATTGAGGTGCTGTGAGTGAGAGGGAATCTGCTGCTAAGCCCCACAGATACTGCTCCTGTCAGAGAAAAAGACTTTCCTCTTGAGCCACATACCCTTCCATTTCGTATGGGAAATTCAGTTTCACTACAATCTTATGGGACCACCGTCATGTATATGTTCTATTGACTGAAATGTCATTATGTGACATAACTGTAATAGTACTGCCATTTACCAAATTGTGATTAAGGACACAAGTTCTGGAGTCATTATTCTGAGTATAAGCACTACATTAATCACTTATTAAAGAATTCTGATATGTGTGATGGAAATAGAACCTTTCTGTCTAATGCTCTATCCTCACATATAATTATTAGTATGTTAATAAAGAACATTTTAGTTGTAAGTTTCAGAAACCCAACTCAATCACTATGCATAAGCCAAAATGGGGGGAGGGTAAGGAATGTATTTTATTGGTTCACGTAACTGAAAAGTAAAAGAGATGATGGCTTCAAGTATTCATTAGTCCAGAGGTGCACACTGTATTGTCAAGATTTAGTGTCAGTCTCTTTCTGTATCAATTTCTGTCTCCTAGAGAAAGTGCTTGCGTGCTCATGCTCACTGTCCCACTCAAACTCTCAGTCACTCCCCCATCTGAGAGAGAAAGGGCTTGAACTGGTTGCTTTAGGAGTCAATGAATCTGTCAAGAATACTAGCAATTTTTACTTGAGAGTAAGTCTTAGAGGATTTGGGGGTTCTGTTTTTGATGCTTTTAGCATGCAATTGCATATGATTTTGGAATCTAAATCTTTTAATTTTCTTATTTAAACTTGTAAATGATATTGAAATAATAGGCTATTTAAATTTTTTTTACCATAGATAACTATGATGAATCAAGATGAAATCCATATAAATATGTTGTATTGGCCAAAAAGTCATGTTTAGTTTTTTAACATGAAGTAACAGACAAATTTTTCATTTTCACCAATGATTTATTGATTTGGATATTTTGAGTATGTCGGCTATTTTCCATGTGCTGTAACATTGATTGTTCTTGATTAATGTCTTGATTCAATTGCTATCAATTTAAACTGATCTACCTGACCATGAAGCATCATCCTTTGAGAAACCTCCAGGACGAAACTTTGCAGACTACTTTGACACCTTCAATCAGTCACAGCACCTTCTCCATACATTGCACAAATTTTTTAATTTGCATTTTATTTGAATTTTATCTTTCTTGAAATAATAAAGCTTACTATCCCAAAAATGTTGTGTATTTTCTTCCATCTTCCATATTAAAATGGCTTCACAAAAATTCACCAATATTGATTTTTTTTTCAATGTGGACTCTATTTTTGGAATTGGAGAAACATTTTTATATGTATAGTTACTTTTCTTTAATAAAAGTATAAATTAAAATTTCTGCCTTACAATAGACTACTTATCATTTTAGTTTCTTTTTTCCGTAAAATACTTTATTGTTCTTCAATTACAGTTGTCTGTATGTTCTCCCCACCCTCCCCCCAACCCCATCTGCATGCTGATATGACAGCCATCACAATACAACCTAACAAAATTGTTTCGAATGAGGTTGATGACAGCTAAGCGCTAATAGAGTCAGCTTATGGAAAAAAACTTTTTGGCCAACCCAATATTTGTGTACTGGGGAAACTGTGTGTGTATATAGTGAGTAGCATCATTTATTAATCACTGTGTATCATTTGCTGTGCTAGGCCGTTTACATAAATTGCCTAAGTTAATCCTTAAAACAATCTTTTAAGCACTTATTATTGTCATGTTATGTGTAATAAAACTTAGCCAAGAACAAACAGCCATCTAGTATGTGATCCATAATTTGAATTAAAATCAGACTGACTCCAAAGCCTCTATTACACTGTTAGTTTGTGCTTTTATGACTTCTATTAATAAACCACCTCCTTATTTAAGCCAAATACAACTTTTTAATATATTATCTTAGATTACTACTATTTATACACATGACTTGAACTTACTAAAAATTATCTTTGTTATCAGCTTACTAATTATTTAAATAGCCATATGACTTTTTTATACCCTATTTGAAAAAATTGTTAAGAATAAGTACCGTGGGCTTTTTTCTTTTCCTTTTCTATTATTTTTCTTCATTTTTATTGTTGACATTAATACAGATATCCCCATTCCGCTCTAACTTTGCTTGCCTCCACCCATCTCCCCCAACCCTTCCACAGTGTTTTTGTGTCCATGGGTCATGTATATATATTCTTTGGCTAATCCCTTCACCTTCTTTCATTCAGTCCTCCCTCCCCACTCCCTTCTGACAACTGTCAGTGTGTTCCATGTGTCCATGCCTATGTTTCTATTTTATTCATCAGTTTGTTTTGTTCATTAGATTCCACATACAAGTGAGATCATAGTATTTGTCTAACTCTGACTGGGTTATGTCACTTAACATAATAGTCTCCAGTTCCATCCATAGCCATATGACTTTTATCCAAATTTCCTAATTTTGTCATGTTAAAATTTAACAAACCAATTTGAACCATTAAATCTGATTTTTAAAAAATTTCTACTGCTACAAATATAGAATAAAATTTACCCTTACCTACTGATCAGTGTTACTTGGCATACAAATTGCTACACACACATCCATACAATTTATATGAAAAATAAAAGGTTATAGAAATATATTAGCTCTTACTTTTAGACCATAAGCCTTTCTAGGTGCAGAAACATTTTTAAAATGAACCTAACTAGTAAGATAAAATTGAAAACAGGCTTTGGAAACTAACATAATATAAAGTGTACGGGTTACAAAAAGTACTTCATTTAAATAGGAATTATTTTATTTGCTTTTATTGGAGAAAAAATGTCTGTAATTAAACTTATGGTACACATTCTTTTGCATGGAGTAAGGGTGATTTTGTAATGCCCAAATCAGTACCTAATGCCCAAATCAGTACCTACATTGTACTGTGTAAGTAATATATTAGTTTTATGGATCATGTTTTTGCTTTTCTCACCCCAAAAGGCAGATTTAAGGAATATTTTCTTTCTCCAAAAGGAAGCTTCAGGGGATGATGCATAGTCCTAAATTGGCAGAGGGCTTTTGTATTTGTAGTATATGTACAAGTAGCTAGATTCTCATCTAGTTCCAGGTTACATATCTTGGTTGTTGACTAGACTAGAAAATTTACCTGCTCAGAAGCCTATATATCTCTCCTGTTTTTCTTCTTCTACAAATGTGGTCTGGCATGCCTGGAAACTAAAGTGAAAATAAGAAGCAGCATTCGTTATGCTATGAATCTCTAATACTGTATGAAGAATAACAGAGCAAATAGACTATAGGCCAGCCTTAGCTTATTGGTATTCCAGAGTATTTCTACCTAGCAATTATGTGGTAGGTAAAAATCATAGAAGTATAATTAAACAAAACATTTTTATAATTTAATTTTAACAAACTTTTATACAATTCATTCATTACTTTTAGTAGGATGTAAGGATTATCAAATCAAAATAATAGGTGCTAAAATTTTAAGCAAGGAGTCTTTCAAAGATGTATGCAAATAAAATCATTCTATAAACCCCAAGTAATGCTACCTATTCAAAACAAATTTATTTATTTTATTGTTTACAGATGTAATACAGCTTTTAAGACATTGCTTTCAACTACATGTCCAGAAATTCTTTGGAAAACTTGAAAGTCATAATTCATAGTACATGAGAATGGTTCTAGGGACTTTTACTGTAGCATTGTTGCCATAGACATTGTTGCCACAAACATTTTTGCTGCACATCTAAGTGGACCTAGGGTAATTTTGCTATTAAAAAAAGATATAAAGTAACTGGGTGACAGTTTGAGAGTTTTTTCTCTTTGACTTAATGTACTTAAGCTAGTTCTCAGTTTGGTTTCATTTCTCTGTTGAAGTTCTGCAGTTACTCCCATTTTTATAGGATATTTAGATTTTAGCTAGTCCTCATTTTGGTCTGTATAGTGACAAATAGATGTGGTAGTGATGCTGTTCTTAAAACAGTTAGCATTTGTCCCAGATGATGATGATTCTCCATCAGAGTTGGTTTCTTATTTTGGAACACAGTATATTGAGAGAAGAAAAAGAGGCCAAAGTCCCTCTTTGAAGGTACAAAGTTGAACCCATCTCTCCCACAGAACAAAGGCTAGTGCTTAGGTATAAAATCTGTTTTTTGTGCAATATTGCCATGAATCTGCACACGTTTTTTAATTTTTTATTTTTTATTTATTTGATGTTCGGATACAGTCTTTTTAATTTTGTTACTCTTTTCTCATGATTCTTTGTGTCCTTTTTAATGTCCCTCTTTCATTTGTCATGATTTTATCTTTTTTTACAGCAAAATTGCCTTATGGTCAATTAGCAATTACCACAGCATAAATGCTTGTGGTAAAGATGTCTATGGCAAAGATTCTTGTGGTCAAAATAGCAGACACAGCTTAGTTTAACCAACAGATAACAAGAGGAAAGATTGTCTTTAAGTCCTCATTTATGAATATGTGAAATAAAGCAACATAAATTGACTATTGACAAGTAGTTTATTATAAAGGCACATGGACCAAAAAAGTTGAGACTCACTGGTTGTAAATTTGGATGAGAATATACTGAAATACAAACCATAATAAACATAATTACATGGTATCTGTCTTATGTTAAACTCTGAATAAATATTTATTGATTTAATAAATACTCAGTTCAGCAATTATTTTTTCAGCATATTTATTCCTAATAATGTATATGGATGGCATTTTAAGGGATACAATGTCATATCATATGGACATAAATAGAGATATAGGTGCTCTAGTCCCTGCCCTCTAAAGGCATATTTTTTTTTCAGAGTTAAAACAGGTATGATAAAATCCTGAAAGAATTATACCAGTGACATTTAGTAAAATGCTAATTAACTGTTTCCTGAATATTGTGTAGATGAGCACTTTCCAAAAGAATTTTCTGTGATGATAGAAATATGCTATATCCATTCTAAGAGCTACAGCCAGCTCTAGTTATGAAGCTCTTGAAATATATTTAGTATAGATAATGGCCTAAATGTTATATATTATAATTTTAATTAACACAAATGTGAAGAGATACACGTAATCAACCTTATTAAATACCACAATTCACATTTTTTTAATTTCAGGATTTCTGTATACTCTTAAAAATGCTTGAAGACCCAAAAGTGCTTTTGATCACACAGGCTATATTTATTAATATAAGTAATATCTATTATTTATTGACAAAATTGAGAAAAATTAAAATATTTATTAATTGACTCAATAAGAATGAAGACATTTGGATTCTCATATCTGCTCTGTGTTCAGTCTGTTGTAATTTGTTTTGGTTGAAATACATTAAAACCTAGACTCAGATGTGTAGTTAGAATTAGCCTTTTCAGATAATTGTGGATATTCTTTGTTTACTACACCAAACTGATCAAGTAGCATGTCTTAAAGTTCATTTGCAATGTAGAATATGAAATCATATAATTAATTTCATATTTGTTACATTAAAATCCATTGATCTGTCTTGAACTTTAAGTGGATCTTTTTTTTACATAAATACAAAGTAGTTTTATTTTATTTTTTTATAACTTTTTAAATTTAATTCTTGTTCAAGTACAGCTTTCTGTCTTATATTCCCAACCCTGCCCACTCCCTGCCCCATGCTCCCCACCTCCCTCCCATTTCTGCCCCCCACCCTTAGTTCTTGTCCATGTGTCCTTTATACTTGTTCATGTGAGTCCTTCCCCTTTTCCCCTATGATTCTCTCCCCTCTCCCCTCTGGACCCTGTCAGCCTGTTCCATATTTGAGTGTCATGGGTCATATTTTGCTTGCTTGTTTATTTTGTTGTTTAGATTCCTGTTAACGGTGATATCATATGGTATTTGTCTTTCACCGCCTGGCTTATTTCACTCAGCATAATACTTTCCAGTTCCAACCATGATGTTGCAAGGGGTAGGAGCTCCTTCTTCCTTTCTGCAGCATAGAATTCCAAAACTCAGTGAAAAAGAAGCAGAAAACCTGAACAGGCCAATAATAGCAAGTGAAATTGAAGAAGTAATCAAAAAACTCCCATCACACAAAAGCCCTGGAACCAGATGGTTTTACAGGAGAATTCTACAAAGCTTTTAAGGAAGAGCTAACCCCTATTCTTCACAGACTATTCCAAAAAATCCAAAAGGAGGGAAAATTCCCCAACTCTTTTTATGAAGCCAGTATCACCCTAATTTCAAAGCCAGATAAAGACACAACAAAGAAAGAAAACTACAGGCCAATATCACTGATGAACATAGACGCTAAAATCCTCAATAAAATATTAGCAAATCGCATCCAACAATACATCGAAAAGATCATACACCACGACCAAGTGGGATTCATCCCAGGGATGCAAGGATGGTTCAATATTTGCAAATCAATAAATGTAATACACCACATAAACAAAAGCAAACACAAAAACCACATGATCATATCAATAGATGCGGAAAAAGCTTTTGATAAGGTTCAACACCCATTTATGATAAAGGTACTCAGCAAAATGGGAATAGAGGGAGCATTCCTCAACATAATAAAGGCCATATATGAAAGACCTACAGCCAACATCATACTCAATGGGCAAAAACTAAAAGCTTTTCCACTAAGATCAGGAACAAGACAAGGTTGTCCACTTTCACCACTTCTATTCAATATAGTATAAGTGGATCTTTGATCCACTCATGAATTTGCAACATACATTAGTCATTTGAAATATATTAGTCCACTGAGTTGTATGGATCCTCCAAATGTTAAAATATTTTGTTTTACCATATAAAAAAACACCAATATTAACACCAGTCTCTTCAGAAAAATCTTCAAAATAGGTTGTAAAACTCATAGTGCCAGTTACATATGTTCCAAAATTCTAATTTACATCTGAAAGCTCAAATTTTATCATTTGCAACAAATGGTCTTTTATTTTCCTTGAAGTGACAGTCTTACTTGGTTTATTTTTTAGAAAATGTTTGCTAAATACTGAAGTCTGAAAAACCAGTTAGTTCTTTTAAGTAAAATTTGGTGTATCATGAACAAAGCAGCTAGTGCAGCTGGCAACTCAAAACAATTGCCTGCTTGGATAGCCAGCAGAAGTATTTTATGTGTGCATTCCATTTTGTCACACAGAATATTAAAAATACATGTACTAAAGACATGTACTAAAGGGTCAACACTTAATAAAGTAATCTTTACTATTTTATTAGGGTATTCATAAGTGAAATTGGGAATTTTTTAATGGAAGTGAATGCCAATGAAGGACACTACTTAAATTGTGCTATGGCATCAGCACTTTTCCACCTTTGCCTTTACATCAGTACAAATGTCAAAACATTGACATATAATGTAACACCTTAGAATAGTGTAAAAATGGTTTGCCCTTGCTGGTAAAGACAATAGGGAGGGCAGAAATTTTTAGCTAGGATATGTTGGGGAGGCTTTGTGATGGAGATCAGTGTCACATGCATGCGCTGCTTTGTTTCTTCTCTTCTGCCTGCTTTTTTCTATAAAAGTAAAGGTAGAAAAGTATTTAGCATGTTAAAAATTGTTTACCCATACTTGTTTGCATTTTACTTTTTAATTATTCACTGATTCAACAAGTATTTATTGAGTGCCTACTAGGCATAGTTTATTTTTACTGTTGAGAAATGGGAAATACATAGTGTTTATAATAATGCCAATAAAAGCAACTGTGCCTCCACTATTAATAAAGCACTTCCTTGGTGCTAGGTTCTGTGTTTATATACTTTTAAATGTATTTAATTTCCATGGCAACCTCAGGAGGTAGATTTTTTAATAGAGAATCCACTGGATTTCATGCCAGGTTCACAGTTTTTTGTGTAACTAGACAGATTACTAGCTTCTTTGAATTTTAAGTTTAAGCTGTGGTGCTGAGACTTATCTTTGGATTATTTTCAGGTTTAAAATTCATTAATTTAACATACATTTTATAGCAGGTTAATCATTTGTTGACACATCAAAATATACCACACTTCATTAGGAAGCCTTAGAAACAATTGCAAAATCATTAACATAAACTTTTTGAAACTTTAAAATGTTTCTTTCATGAAAATTCATTGATTCAACACACTTTTCACAACAATTAATCCTTTATTGACATATTATTAGAACACTTCATTCCTGACAAAAGATGTAACAATGAGCACTCACTGTGGGATGTGGACACTATTACAAAGACAGAGAAGCACAAAATTTAGAAAGAGAGGCAAGAAAAGTTAAGAAGAGCATCACCAAAGCCATAGTTTTTTAATTTATTCATTAATTAAATAAATATTCTAAGTGTCCTTGCTAGGCCCTGTAATGCTTGGAACTTAAATTACTGGAGTGAACAAGGCAATGTTCTTATCATCACAGAGCTTACATTTTAGTGGGGAATAATGGCCTCCCACCGATGTCCATGTCCTAATTTCCAGACCTTTGAGTATTTTACATTATATGACAAAAGATAATTAAAACAGCAGAAGAAATTCAGGTTGCTATTCAGTTGACCTTTTAAATAGGAAGATAATTTTGGGTTATCCATTTGGGCCCATTTTAAGGGTACTTAAAAGTGGCAGGAGGAGGCAAAACAAGGACAGTGTCAGGGTAATGTGATGTGAGAAAGTCTAAACTGGCCATTGCTGGCTTTGAGGATGGAAGGGGGCCATGTGCTGAGATATGTATTAGCCACTAGAAGCTACAAGGAACAAAATAGGTTCCCCTAGAGCCTCCAGAAAGAACACAACTCTGCTACCGTTACCACCTGGATTTTAGCTTACTGAGACCCATTTTAAACTTCTGACTTTAGTAACTGTAAAATAACAACTGTTGAATGACTTTGAAGTGGAGACAGAAGGAAAAGAAAGTCAGTCATGGAAAAATCTTGAAACTGAGCCTTTCAGGGAGGCAGACAGAAGGGCAAGTAAAAGGGCTCAGAGTAGAGTTAGGCTTTTCACATATAAAGAATAAAAATATCATGTAGTGAGAATGTATAAGCAGAAGGTGAGGACCTGAACATACAGATTCTTGTAGGCCGTGATAGAACACTGGAAAGCCATTGAAAGTTTTTAAGGAGAGTGACATATTCTACTTTCTATTTTGAAAAGATCACTCTGGCTGCTGTGTGGTGGGTAAATGGAGACAAGGGACCAATGAGGTGTATTTTGTAATAATCCAGAGGAGGGTAGGTGACAGTTTGAAAGACAGTAGTGACAGAGATGAAGCAGTATAACCCAGGATTTGTTGATTGGTTGGATACAAGTTCTGAAAGCTGCATAGAAATTTGGCAGTAGAGGAGAAAGGGCAAAGGGGAAATGTGAAAGTACAGTGATGTCTAAGGAATAGAATATATTGAGAAGAATATGTAAATAACAAGGTATTGAGGCCATAATATTCACAGTCTGGAGACCCTATTTGCCATGTATTAGAGCTTGGAATTCATGGCATATGCAATGCACAGCCACCAGAATTTCGAATCAAGGGGATAAAATAATTTCTGAACTAAGGTTTATAGTTACACATGTTCTCTGTTGTCATTCTGAGATAAAGATGAATAATAAGGATATTTTACATTTCATTTTTTTAGATTCTGAGTTGAAGATTAAAGCACTTGTCAATGAAGTATTTAATAATTCATTTGTGAACCTCTTTATAGTTTAGTTTTATTTGTTTCTGAAGAATTTTTATTCATTTGTTTATTGACTATAATATTCTGCTTGCTTTGGAGAGACAGTATATTCAGGGCAAGGTTTCTAGGGCCACGTGACTTCCTTTGGAATCCTAGCTGGAGTACTAACTGGTTCACCTTTGACAAGTTATGTAACCTCTACATCTCACTTTTCTTATCTATGAAATGATAATAGTAGTTCTTCATGTGGTTCTTATGAGGGTTAAGTAATTCATAACTGAACATCACATAAAACAGTGAATACTTAGTAAGCACTTTATGGGTCAGGGTCAGGGCAGGGTACAAAACTATATAAGATATATTGATTGGTTTAACTCTTTTTACCAGCAGTAGAAATTCAGTAGGTCATAAAATACTTTGAAAATGCTCTTTTCTCTGTTTTTTTTTCTGTATATGGTATTAAAGTTTCCATTTATGTGTGATTTTCTGATAATGTTCACTTCTTTCACCACTAACACCATTTACTCTCTAAGATAAAATTTACATGAAAATGTAAGTGTGGTGAATTCACATGATCTCTTATAGATTCAATACTATTTATTTTCTAAATAAGTTCTGCCTAAGGATGATTATCATTCCAACTGCTTCTCAGATAAGTCAGGTAAAACAAAGCACTAGGCCCTGGCTGGTGTGGCTCAGTGGATTGAGTGCTGGCCTGCAAACCAAAGGGTTCCAGTTCAATTTCCAGTCTAGGGCACATGCCTGGGTTGCGGGCCGGGTCCCCATTTGGCAGCGTATGAGAGGCAACCACACAGTGATGTTTCTCTTCCTCTTTCTCCCTCCCTTCCCCTCTTTAAAAATAAATAAAATTTTCAAAAAAATTAAGAACTTAAAAAAAATTAAAGCACCAGAAATTCTTTGGTACTACAGTTCAAATCCCAACAACATTACAAATTTAAAAACCCAAAGCGGTGAAAATTTTCTTTCTGTGGTGCATTAGCAAGGAGTAAAATAGAGATTAGTATAATAAAGTAGGGAATCCTATAGTATTTATTTTTTTCAAAACTCTTAATTTAACATTTAATTATTTGTCATATTTCTCTAATATGTAATATATATGTATCTCATAGTTTATAAATACAGCATGTATCTTAAAAGCAGGACCAGATATTATATGTCTTTATCCTTCTGCCTTCTGGAACACTTCTGCCTTCTAAGGAACTAAATTTTTTATTCTAATCTGATAACTCACAAGTATGTAACATGTTGTAGTGCTTAGAAGGTTGCAGTAAAACTAAATTCTAGTTACCTATAAATCGTTCATTTTTAATGCTTCTTGAATTTATAAGAAATAAATTCAAATTTTATTAGTAAGATTTTTTTTCTTCCATGTCTAGATTCAAGGAATTAGTATCCTTCGATTGAAATTTGGACCTCAGGAAAGCTTTGAAAAGAGGAGGTCCCCCCGCTGGGTACCATGAATCCATACTTGGATTCTTATGTACTGCCACCCGCCTGGAAACAAGAAAGGGACCAGTCCCCAGACTACATCTTTGGGGTTGTGCCCTGTTTCTTTTCACTTCTCCTATGGTTTCCTTTCCCATTGTGAACACTGGCATCTAGCACATGGCCAACAGTTTCAAATAATAAACACTATTTCTAGCTTAAAGGGATTGAAAAACCCAAATGATGGGAATTAAAATTTGTGTCCTCTCTAATTATCTTATTTTTAAAACCGGTTCATCTGTGAGTCACTCTCAAAACCAATCAGGGAAAATGGTAAATATATTGATTGTTTTTTCTAATTGTACTTCATATCTGCTGTTAGAGTAATTCAGATAACAAAAACATTAAGAAATGATTTCCTCTGATTCCAGTTCAGTTTTCTACAGTTCACCACTAGTAACAGTATACTGAATATGATTTCAGACTTCTTTCTTGCACATTTAGAATTTATCTTTTAAAAAATTTATAAAGTAATAAAACAATATGAAGGAATAAATATTTTAAAGTCAGCGCATTTCTTCAATGTTCATCTAGACATTTTTTATTATTCAGATATGTGTACGGCATGTCTTTATTTTCTGCAAAATGGGATCAAACTATTTTGGAGGAGTCCTCGTATCAGTACAAAAGGATACATCTTGGGTAGCTACTTACATCTTTTGAAATTAAAACCAAGTTTGCAGATAAACATATGTATGGATATTTGCATAGACACGTGTTAATTTGTAGGATAAATGCCAAGATATGGCTGGGTCAACAGGTAAACATTTTAAATTTTGATGAATGGCCATATTAACACAACATGTAAGAGAGTACTTGTTTCCTTAACCCTTCCATATACCATGTGTTATTGATATTTTTATACTTTATATCATTTATGCTTTAATATTTCAAATTATATTAAACAAACATCATTTATTGCATAGTTAGTACTTATGGGCAGTGTTCTACGTGAAAGGGACACAGCAGTGAACACAACTGAAAAAAAACTACCCACATGTACTTTATATTCTAGTGAGAGAAAACAATAAAAAATAAAAATGGTAGTTGTTGATAAGTATTTTAAAAATGAACAGATCACAGGAGGGAATGGGGAATGCTCTTCTAGTCGGGGAGGCCTATAAATTAAATAGGGTGGTCATAGGAGACCTCACTAAGAAGGTGAAATACAGCCATGCATGAGGAACATTCTAGGTGGAGCGACATGAAGTGGAGAAACCTTGAGACAGGAAGCTGGTGTGTCTGGAATACAGTAAGCTACTGTACAGTAATAGAAGATAAAGTTTGAGAGAGATTGGATGAACAGGAGCCAGCTCATGAAGGGCATTTGCATTAGAGTAAATAAGGTGGGAAACCATTAGATGGTTTGCTCAGAAGAGTGACTGAATTCCTCTAACATTTTAGAAGGATTACTTTAGTTGCTGTGTTGAAAACTAACTGTACAAAGGTAAAAGTGGAATCAAGGAGACCTGATAGGAGAATTATATAATATTCTGAGTGAGAGATGACAGTGGTTTAGAGCAGGCAAGTGGTGGTGGGACCACTTTAATTTTGACCACTTTAATTGTAAGTGGTTAAATCCTAAATAAATTTTAACATATTTTTCTCTAGGTTAGATGTGGAGTATGAGAGGGAAAAAAAGGAGTCAAAGGATGGGGTTAGGGTGAACAAGGGGAGAAAAGGTGGGACAACTATAACTAAACAATATTTTTTTTAATTTGACACCAAGATTTTTGGCCTAAGCAAATGAAAGAATAGAATTACCATTTACTGAAATAGAAGACTGTGATAGGATCCGAGCTGGCAATTGGTTTTACAAGTCTGGACTTCAGAGGAGAAATTTGGGCTGGATATAAAGAAGAGAGTTATTGAATGGTGTTTGGGTCCGTGAGAAAGACTGAGGTCTGGAGATGGAGAGACAAAACAAGAGCAGCGGTCAGTGAGTTAGGAGGAAAACCTGGAGAGTCCGGAGAGGAGACTGTTTTAAAAAGCAGACAGTGATTTAGGATTATGTCAAATGCTGCCAGTAGGTCAAATGTAATGAGGACTGATACTTGTCATTGGATTTAATAATGTGAAGATCCTTCCCAGTCATGACAAGGACAGTGTTGTACCTGGAGTGGGTGTAAGAATAGGAAGAAATAAAGCGTAAGCAAGTGTACCTGGAGACAGTTGTAGGCACTTTTTAAAGAAGCTTTGTAGGAAAGGGGTATAGAATTTGGAAAAGTGATATTTAATTGGAATAGGGGTTTATCCAGAATAGGGTTTTAAAATCAGAGAAAGCCAAGAGAATTGAGAGTACGTAAGATGTGACAATTAGTTTTTTCTTTAATGAGGTTGAGCATCTTCTTACATGTTTATCGACCACTCATTTTTGTGTATGAACATGCAAATGCCTTTTTGCATATTTTTACTGGGTGGTTCATCTTTTTCTCATGGATATTTAAGAATTCTCTGTATAGTAAAGAAATCAGGCTTTGGTAACATGTACTACAAATATTTTTCACAGTTTGTCACTTGACCTTCATTTTATTTTTCCATGTACAATCATGGATTTTGTATCATGTTTATAGCACCCTTATTCCAAGACTGTAAAATAATTTGTCTAGACTCTCTTTTATTCCTTTTAGGTTTTATTATTTTTAATTAAAGTCTTTGATTCAGCCGTGGCCAGGTAGTTCAGTTGGTTGGAGTATTGTCTCATACACCAAAACGTTGCAGGTTTGATCCCTGGTCAGGGCGCATGCCTAGGTTGTGGGTTCCATCCTTATTGTAACGCGTACCATAGACTGATTGATGTTTCTCATCCACCTCTCTGTCTTTCTCTCTCTCTCTCCCCCTCCCTCCCTCCCCTCTCCTTTCCTCTCTCCTCCCTTTCTCTCTCTTTAAAATTAATAGAGATATCCTCAGGTGAGGATTTAAAAAATCTTTAATTCAGATAAATTTCATTTTGGTTAATGTTATGAGGTAGGAATCTGATTAGACAAATGTACTTTTGGATTTCATCCAATCACCAGTGAGACTGAATTCATGAGTTTGTGCATGTGTGTGTTTTTTCTCAGACTTCAGCATACTGTCATTATGCTGGCTTCGTAGAAAGCATTTAGGCTCTTTTTATTTTCTCCTCTCTTTAAAAAGCAACAGAATTACCAGTCCTTTGAAGATGTGAAGAAATTCAGCTGGCAAAACATTAGCACTTTTTGTGTTGTTAACTATTTGATAGCTTCCTAAATTAATTCTATGGTCTGTCTGCCTTTGTTCTCTTTCCTACAATTTTATAAACTCCATAAAATGATAAATGTGGTTATAACCATTCACATTTTCCTAGCAAGTTATTTCATCCAGGTTTTCAAATATATTTGCCTAGATTTATACAAAATATCTATAAAGTCTCTAAATTTCCTTTATATCAATAGTTATTCTCTATTTACATTTTAGTAACTGAATATTTGTGCCATTCAGTTATTCATAACTAACATCCTATAAATTAAAAAGCACACTTTTATAAATGCAGATTGTATCTATTAGTTACTGATAATTTAGTTTGAATTATCTCAGTCCAGATACTTTTCTCCCACACACAAATGAACCACGTGTTCCTAGGACTGAATTTAGTTTAATTTTCCAAGAACTTTGCTCTTTAACTGTTTCATCTACCTCTTTGTGAGTTATGCAGACACTGGCTGAAATTAGTTCATTGAGAGTGGGAGTTTTGATAAGGCAGGGGAAGGGGAAGGTAATTAGGGATGACTCAGGTTGGGTATATAAACAGAGGACCTATAGAGAACGGGGAAGATGCCAGAACAGGACCTGAGAGAGTACCAAAGACAAATCTCATAACTACTTAGTAATCGTTTTGTAATGAGAGGGGGAGAAAATAAGAACTGGGATTCTATGCATGATGGCAAACCTCTCCCTTGCCTTTGCCTATCACTTTTCATTCTGTTAATAGCCTATATCTGAAGGCATTAAAAAACACCAACCCTTTTGCAAGGGTAACTTTCAGAATCATTGATTTCATTGGAATTATAGTAAGTAAAAAATTATCTTAAAATGTAAAAGAGGCTATGATTATTTTTCAATTTAATAGGAACCCTAGATTAAGGAAGATTTTGCCTAGAGAGGGATTAAAAAATTTCCCCCAAAATTTGCTAAACCATTAGTATTTATTAAAATGTAACATGTTCATAGTGCTTGGAGCACTCCAAAAATCATTGGGATTCTATTTTTGAAGGGCTTAAGTTAAAATTAGATAATGTACACATTGTATATTATTGTATGTGGCATTAAATATGTACATTATTACATCATAATCTTTATCATACAGTAAAATACATATAGATAGTAAGTTCATATTATACATGACTTAGGTCAAAAACCAGATTAACAAACATGTACAGTAGGTACTAAGTGTAGTATTTATGAACAATATAATCTTTTTCCCTTTCCTGGAGTGATATTCTTTGCAGAAGTTTTCTCTAACCCTGTGAGAAAGTTGTTAAAAAAAACTGCTTCCCATTTCATGTGCTAATTTATTAGTTCTTTGCTTATAAGTATAGCTTTATCTTCATATTCCTGAATTATCAGTAACACTTAAGTATCCTGACTTATTTTTTCACTAAGAAGAAAATAAGTTTGGCCCCCATTCAATTCAACAAATAATTTTATACCTACTATGTGAAGCAGTGTGCCAAGGACTTTGTTCAAGATAAGAAAAATATATTAAGTGATGTTATTTTTTGTCACAACTGATGTATAATAGAAATACATTCTCAGTGTCTCCACCTTTATCTTCATATTTCAGAACATTTGTGCTGAAGTTGTGTTGTTTTCACCATAGTATGTAAAACATCGTGTAAAATATTCTCCTTAATCCAACTACAATCCATTACTCTGGAGAACATGGCTCAAAGGGTATCTGTTTTTTGAAGTGTTTCTTCTAAATTAATCTGGTGTATGGTATGTGGAATAATTGTTTAGAAGCAGTTTCATAGTTATTAAAGATTAGTCATATCTTTCCTAAAAAAGATTTTATCTTTCTACCATGCAGATAAGTGTGTTTGGGAATTTGATTGAAATGAGTAGGACATAGTTAAGCATACATTAGTGGCATGATGTAAGCAAAACTTTGTCCTCTGAAAAGAAGAAAAAGCCTTCATACACCTCATATACCCAAAAACATGTTGAACCATGGCCTGGGCCTGTACCTTTAATCAACACTTGCCACAGTTAGAACCTGACAGGAATCGAAGACCGAAGAGTTAAATCTTCCCCCTCTTCCTTCCCTCTCTCCCTCAGTCTCTTCCCTTATACGGCTTAATTCCTCTTCGGAGCTACAACAAACAATATGTGGTGGAGTTCCCTATTTATAAAGCATTTAGATGATCTTGCTTGTTATCTGAATGACTGAAGTTGAGACTCTAGTTTTTTTTTTTTTACCCATAGTCATCTAATTTTTTGTTATAATTGTACATTACTTAGAAATGGGTGTTTACATGGGAGTTTAATTTGTGCAGTTGATATGATGTTTCATGCAGTCAGGTGCAAAAAGAGTATGTTGTGTAAAGGTCTCCTAAAGGTTTATTAACTATAATGATGATGTTACCCTATGGTATACTATTTGTTGTATTATTATGAGACTCTAATGGTTAAAAATTTTAGTCATTTGAAAATGTTTTTAGTGGCAAATCATTAGGTATAGAACTGTATGGCCCCAGGATAGGCTAGATACAAATATACAGGTTATTTTTTTCATTATACCATTTATTTTATTTAATTTTTTAAACATTTTTTATTGTTCACATGCAGTGCAGTTTTCTGCCATTTCCCCCATCCCCCTTACTATTGTCCATGTGTCCTTCATAATTGCTACTGCAAACCCTTTACCCCCTTCCCCCATCATCCCCCTCCACCTCTGGTCACTGTCAATTTCAGTGTCTTTGGCTATACTTTGCTTGCTTGTTCATTCTGTTGATTAGGTTCCTGTTAGTGGTGAGATCATATGGTATTGCTCTTTCACTGCCTAGCACAAGTTTAAAAATATTTATCATCAGTGTAACAATTTTCTGTCAGAAGCCTTTATACAGAGTTAGAGAATATGGACTGTGGAAATCAGGCAGACCAGGATATGAGTCTAGATATATAACTTAATAGCCATCCTTGTCCAGGTTACCCAGTTTATCTATCTATCTATTTATCTCTCTCTCTCATACACGTACACACACACACACACACACATACACATATACATATATATATATATATACTTACTATAGTATGTATCTACTTCTTAAGATTCATTATAAAGATTCGGGAAGATGATGATGATAATAGCAAACATTTGTATAGCCTTTACTGTGTGCAAGACACTGATCTAAGTACAATACATTTTAAATCATCAGCCCCTCACAACTATATTATGCAGTGTGGATACTGTTATATGTGGCATTAATTGTTAGCAAATAATGCCAGCGAGAACTGCAACAAAGAAGTCAGTGTGTCCTTAACCACAGTCTGGTGATAGTAAGTCTGGTGACTGTATTGAAAATATTACTATTTTCTGTTGAAATTTAAAATTTACATTTTGAAGTGTAAATTATACTGAAAGATTTTAAAAACTGTTTTCATTTTCTCTTTTCCTTTATCTTTGCTTTCCAGGAATATTATTATTTTAATTAAAATTCAGAACCAAAAGTTAATGATCACGTGATTAGGACTGTACCACTCTTTAGACAAATTATATTTTATTATATTTTTTAGCCAAAGGTTAAACAGTATAAAGATACAGCAATAGATGGGCAGACGATTGAAATAAGTGACACTCTCATTGGCTATTTGAATTTATCAAGGGCGTGCATTATTCTCTGTGCTTTTGGTGCTGGGATCCTAATTTTGAAATTAGCTCTGTAGATCCACAGAAGGACAAGTTCAGAAACACAAGGAAGTTTGGTTATTATCTAAGCTCTGATAATCAATATAAGTGATTTTCACTGCTTTTTCTCTCAGCTGAGTGACTGTGAAGAAGACAGTGAAAACGCCTTAGAAAATAGTTAATTGTTCTTTTTTTCCCATCTTAGTCAATAAAATGTATTGCTTTTCTTGACTTTTTTTAGTTTTATGCCACATACTCAAAAACATGGTTTGGGAAAATTCACAGGATAACTATTAAATATATGCACTGTCTATGGTTTGGGTATTTGACTTACAATCTCTCAGACCACAGTGACAGCTTGTCCTTGGGGAGAGGAAGTTTTGCTAGACTTCTAGACAGTGACAGGTATTCTTAGAGAGTACTTGAGCTACAGCTGATTCAGGCAGAGTAAAACACCTGCAGCTTAAGGTAAAAAGAACTCTGAAAACTGTGAAGCATGCAAATTAATATTTGAATCATAATGCATACAGGGGGGACCCAAAAATGGAATTATGTTCTGAAAGGTGGGCCCCTTGTACACAGTACAGGCTTCCCCTGCTAGGTGAGTGTTCTAGGAACTATCTGTAATCAGTGTACCAACTGACATTGTTGTGGGAGGCTGCATTCAGCTCCAGTGAATTTTTTTTAAGACTCTTTCAATGTGTTTGCCCATTTCATGATGGGTGATTTACAAGCACACATGCTCACACTGCACTGAGTGTTCAGCAGTTTTTGATCAAAAACAGCATGAGCCCCATGCCTCACCCTTCCTATTCACCCTATCTTGCCCCAAGCAACTTTTTTATTTCCCTGCATGAAAAAAGTCATTAAAAGGAAATATTTTGCTGATGTGGAAGAGGTAAAACAAAAAATGGTAGAAGCACTAAAAGACATTAAAATTGATGAGTTCAAAAACTGTTTTGAGCAGTGGAAAGTGTCTCAGTAGGTGTATTGCATCAAATGGAGAGTACTTTGAGGGTGATGTATTTAATGGAATGTATTCAGTGGAAATGTATTTAACGAATAAAGTTTAAACATGTAAGCATAAACACAATTTTTATGACTAAATTCAAGCTTTTGGGGGTCCCCCTCATATATATCTTAAAGCCTAATTATTGTAAAATTTTAAGATCCCAAATACTCTAAATGTATATGTGCTAAATATTCAATCTAGGGTCAACCAAATAATCTACAGCTAACAAAATTGATCATGATAAAGCTAGACCACAGTATTAATATTATTAAATGCAAGAATATCTCCAATGGCTAACTCAATACTAAAGAAGCACTAAAACCTCCCTTTACAAACTAGTAGGAATTTCAACTCTCCATGCATAGTGAGAGAGCTCTGCAATGAGCTGATGCAGTGGTGGCCAGATCGAGTAGTATACAGAATCGATTGATCTCAGTAAATACTAAAAAATGTCTATCATGTAGCATATAAATGACTCCATACCTTGGAAACTTTAGTAAGTCATTTTGTAGGTTACTAATAAGGAGGCATGAAAGTTAATAGCTTGGTGTATTATTTTCCAGTAAAGATTCCTCATTAAAAATATTTAATACAGATATCTTTGCATCTTACTCTAGTTAAAGGCTCATCAAGAAACCTTTGTTCCACCTGTGGACCATCCTTTGAGAATCATTGCTTTTGCCTATATACACACAATTTCACAATTTACTCTGCTCATATCATGGCTGGAGTACAAGGAATTCCCCATGTTTCCTTATCTATCTACTTACTAAATTTTCCTTTTGACTCAAGAATTCCACCCCTACCAATGTATGTGACAAATGTATTTAAGGAATGACTAAAGGTATATTAATAAGAAAATATACTATGATATTGTTACAAATGCTTAAACATTGGAAAGAAACTAAACTTTATGGATAGGTGCTTACTTAAATTATATCTGTACAGTGAAATGCTGCATAGCCATCCAGAAGAAATTATAAAGCTGTACATATACTCATATAGAAAAGTTTCCAAAATATGTTAAGTGACAAAAAGCTAAGTGGCAAACTTTATGTGATCCTATATTTGTATATTATATATGTATATATACACTTATATACAGGGTTTATATTAAAGATACCTATGTGTATAAGGTGAGGTCTGTATTACAATTAAATAGGATAAGATATATAAAATGATTATCACACCTACTTAGTGTATACATTAATTAATAAAATGTGCTGCTTTGTTACTTTTAAAGAGAGTTGCAGAGAGTTGCAGAGGGAAACATGGGGGAAGGTTAGGCTTTTACTAATTTTACACATTCACTTTTTCAGTGAATGTGTATTACTTTTTTAATAATATCAGAGAGAAAACTACTTGCTCTTGGAAAAAGATCTGGAAAACACATTCACAGTAAAGTATTAATGCCAGAAGACTTTATATTTTCCTTATGACACAAAATATTGAAGAATTCTTAATGTGGGCAAAAGGATAACTCCACTAGTGTTTTGAACAAAGGGGTCTTCCCAGGGTCTATAAGAGCAGCCTTGGAGACTTTTGGTTATTTGTACTCACTTCATTCATACTTTTTATTATATGTCTTCATCCATGTTCTTAGGTGTCTGTGTATGTGTGTGTATTTATATGGGAAGAAGAATATATATGCATATCATTTAAGCATTTAGGTGATTGTCTTCTATGAAAAATTGTTGAAAATTTAAGGAAGACGTGGAAAGAAGAACTAGAAATGATCATTGCTTACTTATCTAAGCAAAGCAAAGCTTCCTTTTTTCTTTGTCTCCCTTGCTCTCAATCTTAGTGAATAAGAATTGCCCAGCAGATAGTTGAAAAGAGATATTCCAGTAACCATGCCCAATGAGGTACTAAATAATTTATCCCGTTACAGTGATTATTACAAGCATTCTGAAGGAAAAAAACTGACTCTACTACATTGTTTTAGAGAATTTTATTCCCAGCTATTATTAGTCATGATTCTGTGAGCTATAGTCATTCAGAATAATTATATATTTGTATAACAGTGATACTAAATTTTATAGAAATTCATTAAAAATAGGGTAAGGGTACCCATTTGAAAACTTCTGAATGTCAAATATATTTTTTAGAATGACAGACTCACATATAAATCATGCCTTAAATCAAACCTTAATTATGTAGAAATTTTTCTAAATTAGTTGATTCTTTCTAAAGCTAGTAAGGATTAATATGAAATTCATGGGCTTAATCGATAACTTGAAAATGCTTTTCTTATGGTAAATTTGATGGTGCATTGCTAATTTACTAGTGGAGCTGAACTTATTTCTTAAATTGTGCTGTTTTAAAGATGTGAAGGCCTAATTGTACATGAGTGGGATCTTATACAGTAAACTCATTATGACGGGGAGGATGTTTAATGTGGTGTTCAAGAGTACAGAATATGAAAGCGGGCTGCTTGGGTTCAAATCCTGGTTCTGCCACTTCCTAGTTGGATGAACTTGAACAAGTTACTTACCTTCCCTGTGTCTTCGTTACTACTTCTGTAAAACAGAGATATAAGTAGTCGAAGGTAGGTAGATAGGCTGGCTGTAAGATTGTTGCAAGAATTAAGTGAGTTAATATTTAGAAATCACTGTACATGTATAAAAATTCAATAAGTGTAGCTAAAAGAATCACAAGCTGTTGTGGTGTTTTTAAAATTTTATTTTTACTGGAGTGTAAAAACTAGTTGGTTTTGACTATCTGTTTCTTATTTGTATTACAGTTACAAGTTATAATACTGTGGTAGAAACAAATTCAGATTCAGATGATGAAGACAAACTGCATATTGTGGAAGAAGAAAGTATTACAGACGCAGCAGATTGTGAAGGTGGTGTGCCAGACGATGACCTGCCAACAGACCCAACAGTGTTACCGGGGAGCAGCGAAAGGGACGGAAATGTGAAGAGCTGCTGGGAGGATGATGGCAAGTTTCATTTTGTTTTGTAATAATCTATTCTCTTGATTCTTTCAAAAAGTATATTAAACACAAAGATAAATTATTTAAAATTTTTGTCTGTTAATCAATAGAAGACATCCTTCTATTTACCAAAAAGTAGATTATGAAGCAGTATAATTATAACCAAATATATAATGCATATAATATATTGAACTTTAAAAGAATTTTTAAAGAGAATCAAGCTTTCCATATACTGTTGATATAATCAAAACTATCTTTAATTTTATATTCTGATCTCAAATGGAGAAGAACCTACTTAGAAGCCAACAAATTGTATTCTGGCTCAGTGAGAGTATAGCAATTTAATGTGAAAAAATCCCAAATACAGATAAATTATTTGAGTATTCTTACTGTTTGTAAGCCAGCCTGCTGCCCTCCCTCTCTCCCCCTTTCCATATATACAGATGTGTGTGTGTGTGTGTGTGTGTGTGTAACACATCTGAATCTGAGAGAAGTCCTAGAAGAGTTTCTGAGTAAAACATCTGGTCTTGATATAAAATGTCACCAGAGGTTAATTAGGTAAAAACAAGGAATAGAAGATGCTTCAAGCAGAAGACACAACATACATAAAGCCATAAGATTTGAACAAATAGTATTGCATGCTACATCAAGGAATTGCAACTTAATCCTGGAATCTTTGAAAATAACAACATTAATATGTACTTTAGATATAAGCCTAATAGTAATATGGAAAGAGACAGGAGGTCATGCCTCCAGTAAGGAGGCTATAATAATTCAGGGAAGGATGGGCTTTGAACTAAAGAAGTAGCTGCTGGGATGGGAGTAATAGGGAAGAGATTCCACAAAAATGTAGGGGTTAGAATGCACAGAATTTGGTTGATTTTTATGTGGAAGGTAACTGAAAGAGAAGGACTGACATAACTCCCAGGTTTCTGGAAAAATAGAACCCAGAGAAGTTAACTTGCTTATTTATTATCACAGCTGGTTAATGGCAGGGTTTATTAACCTATTAAACTTGAATACTGAGCTCAAAACTTTTAGGAGCAAGAGTTTCTTATGCATTTCTTGTCTGTGGCCAGAATTGATTCACCAGTATAATTAATCCAGTCTTAATATGGAAGCAAAAAGGAAATTATTTGTCTGGAAAACGTTGAGATAAGGAGAATGAGATGGAGGTAAAAAGAAAGAAGAAAAAATCATTGAAGAGATTCTATTTCTGAAAATATATTGGAATAGATTATTTGGACTTTATCACTGAAAATAACTAATTATGTTGTATTTAAAAATAAATAAATCTTGAAAGCTTTTAAGAGCTCACTAGAGAGTAAGACAACAAGATATCAAAATCTAAGTGAAGACAGAAACCCAGAGAGGTAAGCAGAGCCCAACATAGAAGACTCTTCAGCCTTAAGGGCATTTGCCTAAGCAAGGTAATACAAGATGTGGTTTTTAGGCCTCTGAAAAGAAACAAAGTCTTGGACAACCAAAATGTGTAATTACAGATTCTCTCCTAGTATGCATTACATCTTAACTATATGGTGAACTAAAAGGAAACCCTCTGTCATTCCTTGAATTCTCAGGAGTTAGCAGACAAAATTACCTTGTTTGGGGGTTGGGGATAGTGGAGAATTGTCTCTGAGAAGTAGCTACCACAAGGCTTCTTGCATTGATTCACAGCTCAATTCACATTACTTGCCAGCCTGATAAATCTCAAGTCATGACTGAGTTTAAATTGGAACTGATGTTAGTAATAGACACCAAGGAGAATCAAATACAAATCTATTGACAGAACATACCTTCATCCTAACACTATGAAAGGCTCCCATAACTTAGAAAGAGACAACAACATGAGTGAGAATTATCTGAAACAAATGGAAGCAGAAACCGACCCATGAAGATGTTAATTAATAGTTATCTGAGATAGATTATAAAATGACTGTCATGTTTAAAGAAAAAACAGACAAACCTGAAATTATCTGCTCTGAAAGAATAAGATGATCAATAGATCTTTTAAAGATCCAAGTGAAACTTCAAAAATTGAAAAAATAAAATAATAGAAATTCAAGTTCAAAGGATGGATTTAATAGCCAAGTAGACAAAATTGAAGAAAGAATTAATGAATTGGAATGTGGGGGAAAGTTATACTAAATGCAACTTGCAGAGGCACAAATAAGAAAGATAAGAAAAACAGAATAATAGACATGAAGGACAGAGTTAGAAAGTCCAACATATGTCTTAATTCTAGGAAAGGAGAGAATAAGGAAGCATCAATATGTGAAGAGAGAATGACTGAGATTTTTTCCCAATCAATAAAGGACACCAGACTGCCAATAGAGAATCCCAGTAAATCTTAAGAAAGATAAATAAATCTACCCATAGTCACATTATGGTGAAATAGCAGGACACTCAAGTCAAAAAGAAAAATTGTAAAGTAAACCCAAAAAGTCAGGTTATGTTTAAGGCAGTGGCAATTAGACCGACAGCTAAATTCTCAATAACTACAATAGAAACCAGGCAGTAATTCTATCCTTAGCAAAAATATCTTTTATGAAAGGAGGTGAAATAAGGTCATTATTTCTGTACTTAGCAAAAATATCTTTTAAGAAAAGAGGTGAAATAAGGTAATTATCTTAGATAAGTTTCAGGCAGTAAACACAAAATTTGTATTCAGTAGACCCCTATTAGAGCAAATTCTAAAGGATATATTTTAGGCATGAGGAAAGAAATCTTTGATAGAAGATCTGAGATATAATAAGAGCAAAGAGAGTGACAAATTATAGTAAAGATAAACACATAGTATTTCCCATGAAAATACTAACCAAAAAGTATGTATAACTAAAATTAATTTCAGATGATGTCAACTTTAAGGATAAAAGAATTATTATTAGATAATAGGATCACTTCATAATGATGAGAGATTAAATTCACTCATTATTATAAATGTGTTTGTACTCACCTGATTGCTGTGGCTAAAATTTCCAATACTATGTTGAATAAAAGTGGTGAAAGTGGACAACCTTGTCTTGTTCCTTATCTTAGAGGGAAATCTCTTCAATTTTTTCCCATTGAGTATGATGTTGGTTGTAGGTTTCTCATAGATGGTCTTTATTATGTTGAGATATGCTCCCTCTATTCCCACTTTGCTCAGTGTTTTGATTATAAATGGGTGCTGTACTTTATCAAATGTGTTTTAGGTGTCTATTGATATGATTATGTGATTTTTGTCTTTTTTTATGTGGTATATTAATGTTTGTTGACTTGTGAATATTATGCCATCCTTGCATCCCTTGGATGAATCCCACTTAATCATGGTATATGATCTTTTTAATGTATTGATGGATCCAGTTTGCCAATATTTTCTTGGGGATTTTAGCATCTATGTTCATCTGTGATATTGGCTGATGAACATAGGCCAATAGTTTTCTCTCTTCATTGTGTCTTTACCTAGTTTTGGAATTAGGATAATTCTGGCTTCATAAAAAGAGTTTGGGAGTCTTCACTCTTCTTGAATTTTTTGGAATAGTTCAAGAAGGATAGGAGTTAGCTCTTCTCTCAATGTTTGGTAAAATTTGCCTGTGAAGCCGTCCAGTCCAGGGAATGCAGACTGGTGCAGCCACTGTGGAAAACAGTATGGAATTTCCTCAAAAAACTAAAAATGGAACTGCCTTTTGATCCAGTGATTCCACTGCTGGGATTATACTCTAAGAACCCTGAAATACTAATTCAAAAGAATCTGTGCACCCCAGTGTTCATAGCAGCATTATTTACAATAACCAAGATTTGGAAACAGCCTAAGTGCCAATCAGTAAATGAATGGATCAAAAAACTGTTATATTTACACAATGGCATACTGCACAGCAGAAAGAAAAAATGAACTCTTATTACCCTTTGCAACATCGTGGATGAAATTGGAGAGCATTATGCTAAGTGAAATAAGCTGGGAAAGACTAATACCATCTGATCTCACCTGTGAGTGGAACCTAATGAACAAAACAAGCAAACAAAATATAACCTGATACTTGGAAACAAGAACAGCCTGACAGGGACTAGAGCAGAGGGGAGAGGGGAATAAAGGGAGGAAAGAAGAGGAAGGGCCTAGTTAGAGGACAAGTAAAATGATCCATGGATGTGGGAGCAGGAGGTGGGTGGGGCAGGGAGAGCAGTGGCAGAAAATAGAACAACAGTAAAAGAATAAGTAAATAAATGTATGCACACTTAATAACAAAGCCTAAAATATATATAAAGAAAAAATAGGCACTATCCAAAAAAAATCTACACTGTGGATTTAACACACCTTGTTTAGTCATTGACAGTATAATCACACAAAATAAATGAGGATATAGAAGATATAAAAATATGAGTAGGGTATGTAGACAATGTACTTAGTGCAAAGTAAATATTCTTTCAAGTGTGGAATATTTATAAAAATAGAGCATATACAGGGTAATAAAGCAAATCTAAGCAAAATTCAAAGGATAAAATCACAGAGCATGTTCTTGAACACAATATGATTGAGCTAAGAAATAATAAAATAGAAAATTATTTTTATAAATTTTAAGAAACACATTTTTGAATGTGTATTCATGGATCAGTACAGAAATCATAATGAAAATGAAGAAATATTTTGACCTGAATTATAAAAATATTACATTTCAAAATTTGTAGTAAGATTAAAGCAGTTTTGTGGTGATTTTTTAAAATTAAATTTACTGTATTGACATAGGTTTCAAGTGTATATTTTTATGATACGTGATCTGTATATTGCATTGTGTGCCCACCACCCTAAGTCAAGTCATCTTCCATCACCATATATATTAGGTGATGGTTCCCTTTACCCTTTACTGCACCCCCTCCTTCCCTCTGGTAACTACCATACTCATAGTCTGTGTCTATGAGTTTTCAGAATTATGTCCCATATATAAGTATCATATGTGGTTCTTAGCTTTTTCTGACTGACTTATTTTGCTTAGCATGATACTCTCAAGGTCTTCCCATATTGTTGCAAATGGCAGTATTCCACCTTTATTTATGACTGAATAGTAATCCACTGTATATATGTACAATATCTTCTCTATCCAATCTTCTATTGAAGGACACTTCACTTGTTTCCATGTTTTGGCCACTGAATAATGCTGCAGTGAACATAGTGGTGTATACAAGGTCTGTCTGGAAAAAGTCCAGCCATTGTTAATATAACAAGAACAGTTTGCACAACATCAGTATAACCTGGCAGCCAAGGAGAGTGGCCTGGAATGCAAATATGTGAACAATGTCAACTTCACTGTACTAGTCAGTGGGAACAGTATATGCTGTTGAGTGAACATGTGTACTGTGTGGCCATTGCATTCAACAGGGCTGAGTGAGTAGAGCAATGAATCTGCATCAAATTTTGCAACAGGCCATGGATCGGTCCCAGGGACCCCTGGTTTAAAATATGTTCGTGAAAACATGCACAGAAGTTTAGCAGCACTGTCCAGTAATACAAGGCAACCAAGTAGAATATTAGACCAGAATCCTTGGTAAATTAATTTAAATTTGTGAATATCAAGGTTAGTAATTCTCAATAGTTTTCTTAGTTGGTTACCATTAAGTGACCCTTATTTGTGTGCTCATATGAAAACTTATGACTTCAGATCCAAACAGAGAATTCCTGTTCTTCAATTGCTTTATGGCTCCTCACAATGATCTTTGTGGCTGAATTTGAGAAATTATCTGTCAAATTGGGTGTGGTTGACCAAACCAAGCTGATCCTGAAGCAGAATCAGAAAACTTTAATTACCACAAGAGGAGTTTACTTTGAAGAGTAGTCAACATACTGGGTAGAGCCTCCTTTATTCGGTTACTTTCAGACCCTATTTTTTCATGAGAATTGTCTCTACTGCTGTTCTTATGGTTTTGTTTTTGTGTGTATGTGTCCTGTTAAACTACTACCCAGTGGAAAGAAAGAAAGAGAGGATGGGAAGGAGGGAGAGAGGGAAGGAAAGAGAGAAGAGAAGGGAAGGGAAGGATGTAGGATGTCTTCATCATATCACTATTATAACTTCAAGAAGACATAAATACGTAAAACTTTCTGCTATTGAGTACAAGAGATTAGCAATGTGTAGTTAGAAAGTAGAGTAGCTGCAACTTAGGTTTTCAGAAGTGTTCAATAACTTTAGAAGGCCAGTTGTTCAATAAAGAGTTTCTGTCTAGTTAGTTGAGGACAAGCAACGAATAGTGTAGCAAAGGCCATTTACCATTGCTGAGCTAAAAGAAGCAACATCATCCATGGTGATTGGTTATTTATTTTAAAAACTTTTAAGGGGAAATAATAAAGATGGAAGGGGTCATTGGCATTTAGCTTGTGCTAGAGACCAGCACGTGAAACTCATATTCATTCACACATCTGTAGCATAATGTGAATTAAGGATCTAAAGTATATTGAAAAATGTAATATGCTAGTGAAATGTTAATTATAGTAAGTATTTTTAAAAAGTTATCTGTGAATGAAGTATCAAGTTCTTAGAAAAATGATTATATCAAAGAAGCATTATTTTTATTATAGATATTAAATAAACCATGACATGTTCATATCCAAAAATAACCAAATTTTTGGGTTAATTAAATTCTATTGTGGGGTGACTGAGGAAGATGGCGGCAGAGTAGGACAAAGGATTTTGCTTCCCTCCACTCGCCGGAGAAAAACCAGGCTGATCGGCAGAGGAGCGCAGCGGATACTCAACAGGGACCCAGCATATAGGAAGGCAGGACTGCGGACACTGAATTACCAGAGGTTGAGGAGAGGAGACTACTGCAGATCAACAAGGTACGAGGGAACAGCGCAGAGGCTGCAGGCCCTCCGCTGGGCTGCCTTGATCTCTGAGAGCCGAGGGCAGGCAGCAACAACCCTGGGAGAGAACTAGTCACAGGCACCCTCCTTATCCAGCAGGGCACAGATTGGAAAACACTAGGAGAGATCGGTTTGCCTGTAGTGGCAGAAAGAGGAGTGGACATTGGTAAGCAAAACCAGAGAGCTCTGATAACCCCTGGAGTCAGGCTGTGGTTGCCGGCTTGGGGAACTGAGAGTCGCCCATTCGTTCTCGGTAGCGTGGAACCTGAGCCGGGGCTCCCACAGTCTTGGGGAGCTGTGGGCTACTGGCAGGGCCCCTGGAAGAGCACCAGTCGCCAGCTCCCTCCTGACCCACCCGGCGCAGACTGAGAAGCACCAGGAGTCAGGCTGTGGCTGCCGGCTTGGAAGAATTGTGAGTTGCCCTATGTGTTCAGCCACAATACTGGGAAAGGTCCAAGCCCAAGCCTGCGAGACCAGGAAAGCCTGGCTGGGAGCCCATGCCCTCACACCAGGCCAGGGCTGGGAAGCCTGGGGAAAAACCTGCTCTCAGTGGGGCGTGGGAGAGCTGCGCCAGTCTGGATCTTGGGAGAGCACTGACGAGACCAGCTGAGTTCACTGAGATGAGAGAAAGGCCACACTAAAAGCCCCGCAGGCTGCTGCAGCTAGTGAGACCAGAAGAAAAGGTTTGACCAGCTGGAAACCAACAAGAGGAGTAGGTGGAAGCGGAGAACACCAAGATACCTGCAGGAGACTGCACCACTGAATTTCACAGGCATCCCACCACAGAAGTTCACACCATAAACCCAGGGAACCAGAACAGATCAATTTAAGAAGCTGAGGCCAACAAGAAGAGCAACACAAACAATGGGAAGACAAAGAAACAATCCCCAAATGAAAGAAAAGGAGGAAGTCTCAGAAAGAATGTTAGATGAAATAGAGGCAAGTCAACTATCAGATATTGAATTCAAAGCACTGGTTATCAGGAAATTCAAAGAGCCTACAATGAGCTACCAGAAACTACAGGGGAGCTACAATGAACTCTCCGCAAACTATACCAACATGAAAAAGGAAATAGAAACCATCAGCAAAGGCCAAGAGGAAATGAAGAATACAATTTCTGAACTGAAGAACACAGTAGAAGGTATGAAGAGTAGGATCAATTAGGCGGAAGAGTGCATAAGCAAGATCGAAGATAGGGTAGAAAGAATCTCCCAGACGGACCAAGTAATGGAAAAGAGAATCAGAAAAAATGAGGAGAATTTAAGAGAAATGCAAGACAATATGAAACGTAATAATATCCGAATAATAGGAATACCAGAAGAAGAAGAACAGGGGATAGAAAACCTACTTGAAAGAGTAATAACAGAAAATTTTCCTAAGTTGAGGAGAGATAAAGTCACACAAATCCAGGAATCGCAAAGAGTCCCAATCAGGTGGAACCCAAAGAGGCCTACTGCAAGACACATCATAATTAAAATGGCAAAACTCCAAGACAAAGAGAGAATCCTAAAGGCAGTAAGGGAGAAAAAGGAAGTAAGAGAGAAAAAGGAAGTAACAAACAAGGGGGTCCCAATAAGGTTGGCTACTGACTTCTCAATGGAAACATTCCAAGCAAGAAGAGAATGGCAAGAAATATTCCAAATAATGATAAACAGGCCTACAACCAAGGCTACTTTACCCAGCAAGGCTCTCAATCAAGATAGAAGGCCAAATAAAGAGCTTCCAAGACAAAAGAAGTCTAAAAGAATATGCCTCCACCAAACCAGCTCTACAGAAATTACTAAAAGGGCTGCTTTAAGGAAAGGAAGGAAAAGAGAGAGACGGAGAGGAACACAGGTACATAAATGGCAATGAATAAGTACCTTTCAATAATAACCTTAAACGTAAATGGATTAAATGCACCAATTAAAAGACATAGAATAGCTGAATGGATAAGAAAGCATGACCCACATATATCCTGCCTACAAGAGACCCACCTCAGGTCAAAAGACCATCACAGACTAAAAGTGAAAGGATGGAAACAAATTTTCCAAGCAAATAGACAAGAAAAAAAAAAGCCGGGGTAGCAATTCTCATATCAGACAAAATAGACTTCAAAAAAAGGGCCATAAAGAGAGACCCAGAAGGTCACTTCATAATACTCAAGGGAAGAATCCACCAAGAAGACATTAACATCATAAATATATATGCACCCAACATAGGAGCACCCAAATATATAAAGAAAATCCTAGAGGACCTCAAGAAAGATATTGACAGCAACACAATTATAGTAGGGAATTTTAACACCCCACTGTCTAAAATGGACAAATCTTCCAAACAAAGTATCAACAAGGATATTGCAGCATTAAATGACACCCTAGATGAAATGGACCTAATTGATATATATAGAGCCCTCCATCCCAAAGAAGCTAAATACACTTTCTTTTCAAATGCACATGGAACATTTTCAAAGATAAACCACATAAAGGGACACAAAACAAGTCTCAACAAATTCAAGAAAATTGAAATCATACCAAGCATTTTCTCTGATCACAAGGGACTGAAATTGGAAACCAACCCCACAGAAAAAACCCAAAATACCCAAAAGCATGGAGACTGAATGGTATGCTATTAAACAACGAATGGGTCAAGATTGAAATTAGGGAAGAAATCAAAAAGCTTCTGGAAACAAATGAAAATGAACTCACAACAACCAAAAACTTATGGGACACAGTAAAGGCAGTCCTGAGAGAGAAGTTCATACTGATACAGGCTTACCTAAAGAAGATAGAAACATTTCAAACAAACAACCTAACCCGACACCTGTAAGAACTCAAGGAACAACAACAGAGACAGCCCAGAGCAAGTACAAGGAAGGAAATAAGCAAGATCAGAGCAGAATTAAATGACATAGAGACTAAAAGCACAATTCCAAGGATCAGTGGATCCAGGAGTTGGTTTTTTGGGGAAGATAAACAAAATAGACAAACCTTTAAGTAGGCTCATCAAGAAAAGAAGAGAGAGGACCCAAATAAACACAATCAGAAATGAAAGAGAAGAGATTACAACTGATACCACAGAAATAGAAAGGATTGTAAGAAATTATGCAGAATTGTATGCCAAGAAATTTGAAAACCTAGGTGAAATGGACAAATTTCTAGAAAAATATAATCTTCCAAAACTCAATGAAAAAGAAGCAGAAAACCTGAAAGGCCAATAACAGCAAATGAAATTGAAGAAGTAATCAAAAAACTCCCATCACACAAAAGCCCTGGAACCAGATGGTTTTACAGGAGAATTCTACAAAGCTTTTAAGGAAGAGCTAACCCCTATTCTTCACAGACTATTCCAAAAAATCCAAAATAATGGGAAACTCCCCAACTCTTTGTATGAAGCCAGCATCATCCTAATTCCAAAGCCAGATAGAGACACAACAAAGAAAGAAAACTACAGGCCAATATCGCGGATGAACATAGACGCTAAAATCCTCAATAAAATATTGGCAAATCGCATCCAACAATACATCAAAAAGATCATATACCATGACCAAGTGGGATTCATCCCAGGGATGCAAGGATGGTTCAATATTCACAAATCAAT